>NC_052646.1:1924375-2554166 GCF_016161935.1 Mauremys reevesii | reverse complement strand
TTGCCAAGAGCCACACACAACACTTCCTATACAAGCCTATTTTATTCTTCAGGTAAAAGCATTACAGAGAAAACATATTCAAAACAATAAAGACTCGATATGGCTGGTAAGAGGCCTAGCCTATATTGTCCCCACCGCAGGGCTCTGCCTGGTCACTCTTCCATCCCCTCACGTGCAAAGGGAGTCCTGTTTGTGTCACAAGTTCATAGCAGCCTTAGCTCAGAACTGGCATGCTCAGTTCCTCCTTTATACACTTTGGAGGCCTCTGAACTGGAGTTTTCAGGGGCAGGTAATCAGGAAAAAATTGATTTCCCTCCCCAGGGCATAACTTCGAATGATGGATTCAAAGTGGGTCATTTGCAACCCCGAAGATTTCGTAGAAAATTGACTATTGTCCCCCAAAGTCCTTTGAAGTTCCTAATATCGCAGAATTGCATTGATCCTGTCTTCTTGCTAAAGAAATTCCATATGACACCTCCCCCCCATAGTGCATTTTTAATACAATTAACTTCAAAGATATTAGACTTAATTCAATATTGTTTAGCTTAATGCAATAAGGTTTGTCCAGGCCGGATACTGTCATGTCTGTCACAGTGACCCAGCACAATGGGGCCCAAATCTGAGTTGCGGCGTCTAAGAGATACTGGAATTCAAATGATAAATAATAACATTAGCAACCATTAGGAGTGCCCAGATTTTGCTCCCAGTTTGCTCACTGACTCACCAAGTGAAACTGGGCAGGTCACTGAGCCTCTGGCCTTTAATTATCCATTACGCAAAACAGGGATCATAACTTCCTAATTTGAATGTGTTTTGTGCAGATCTGTGGCTGCATGAAGCAACACAGAGAGAAGGTGTTCTGTATGAGATAGGCATCATTACGATCAGTATTCTGCAATGGAAAAAAAGAGAGCTTGGTAGCTGCCAGAGCTCAGAGACACGACACAGAGGGTGGGAGGAGAAGATCGGCGAAGGGATGGAGATGGTGCAAACTCAAAGCAGTAGGAGTGATTAGGAAGGCACAGCAGTGAAGGCTTTATAGATGAAGTGGATTTTATGGATATGGCTCAAAGACAAAATAGATGTTGGTTGCTGTCTGAGGGAGAACAGAGTGAGACAGGTTCAAATGGGTTGGTTCAGACGGAGACCCCAATGCTAGTGGAGCAAAATGACTAGAAGGCGAAAACAGGAGCAGAGAATTAGCCAGAAACTAATGGACCAAGTCATTATTGTGCTTTTTTCTCTCTCTTCTCTCTAGACTCCTATAAGTCCACATTGCCCTAGTACAGGGATCGGCAACCTTTCAGCAGTGCTGTGCCGAGTCTTCATTTATTCACTCTGATTTAAGGTTGTGTGTGCCAGTCATACATTTTAACATTTTTAGAAGGTCTCTTTCTACAAGTCTACAATATATAACTCAACTGTTCTTGTATGTAAAGTAAATAAGGTTTTTAAAAAGTTTAAGAAGCTTAATTTAAAATTAAATTATAATGCAGAGCTCCCCGGACCGGTGGCCAGGACCCAGGCAGTGTGAGAGTCACTGAAAATCAGCTCGCGTGCCGCCTTTGGCACACATGCCATAGGTTGCCTATTCCTGCCCTAGTATATGGCACTTATGCTGTATGTTTACTCCACTCCCTACTGTCTATTTCAGGTTTGCCTCTGTCTCTGAAAGATGTCTTTCAATGGAGTGCCATGCAATGGCCAGTGCCACAACCCCTGTGAAGTCACATGCCCACAACCCATTGTGAACAGCAGCAACCAGCCCTGTGTTGTATCATGTGGCGATTCAAGAGTGGTGATCTACCCTCCACCAGTGGTCGTGACCTTCCCGGGACCAATTCTCAGCACTTGTCCCCAAGACAGCATCGTGGGATCCTCAGCACCATCTGGCTCCAGGATATCTGGGTCAGCTTCTGTGATTTCTTCAACACCAGGAGTCACTGGGTGCTCAAAGCCATATGCTGAAAGCATCTTTGTGAGGAGTGAGCCCCAGTACACTCCAAAATATTCATACACTTATTCTTCCCCTTGGATACATCCAGGCAAGAAGTCTGGCTCTGGACACTATCAGTCATCTTACGTCCAGAAGGAATGTCCACGAGATGAGGAACAACAAAAAAATGAAAAGCGAGATTCAGAGCAGTGCTCGTGAGAGTAGTTTTCACAGGTGCCAAACACCCACAATGCCGATTAAAGTCAATGGCAGCTGTGGATGCTCAAGCCCTCTGTAAGACAGACATATACATCTCTCTTTTAAGGCTTTTACCTTAGATTTATAACTAAACCCTCCAATGTCTTCCCAGTAATGTGACTACGCTACCATTAGCACAGTAAGGCTGACTCCAGTACATATTCACAGAAAGTCAAGAACAGTTGAGGCTTGATTTTCATTGATACTAAAGTCCTTTTGCAGGCACACTAAGGCAGCCATAAATTAGATTTACACACGCTTTATGGCCCCTTTCCAGGGCTAGAGTCATATAAAGGGGTCTTAGTAGCAATGAGAATTAGGCCCTGTCAGTTTTAGCCTTTCCATACAGATGTGCCGTTCGTTTTTGACTTTTAACGTGGTTACGGAAAGTGCATCATGGGAAAGCTGCTTAGTCTTCTGCTCGTAGTGTGCTTTGTCCTATTCGACCAAAGGAAAAATGTCTTGTGTGAAATATTTCACCTTGGAGCAAGTGAATAGTTTGAGCCCTGATTGAAACCCTGGAAATGTGTCTTACTGGTCTGTATTATCTCTTTTTGCAGCTTTATAACTCTGCTTCTCATTCCTATTAAAAATGATGCTGCATCATTATATTGGTAGCCTGGTTTTCCTTTCTCCTCCTCGCAAACCACTCTGAGGGACAGTCACAGGGCCATGGGCACGCTTAAGTCCCACTTATTTCGGAAGTGAAAGGAGAATCTTTTATGTGTTTAACAGCATTGTCCAGGCCCTCTGCATCAGAGGTGGAGGTGACTTTCACTCTTGTTACACACCTTTCAGTTCTGATGGTTTTGCAGAGCAATTTTCCTTCTCAGAGAGGTCTGGTGACAACATCTTCTAGCTACAAAGCAGCAAAAGGGCAGACATAATATTAATAAACCAATGACTTTCAACCTGAAAATATTCCCCTGCTCTAAACATATTCCCCTAGCCAAAATGACCCTCCACTGATCATTGACTATGGTATTAATCTTTGTTAAAATAACTCTTACAAGGATTTTTAGCTGAATTGTGAATATCCACTGTCACCCTCCACTGAAATGCTATAATTACATGCTTGATTTCATTCCCCGCCCCCCCAAGGAATTGTACAGCCCTGTTTTTGCAAAGACTTATGAACACGCTGTGCTTTCGGCATGTGGGGTTTCTGGTTGAACTCAGTGTGAGTACTTCTGTGGTTAACATTAAGCTCCCATGTAAGTCTTTGTAAGCAGAGACCCAAGTTTGCACTAGCAAAGGCAAATTCAGGGCCAAAGACTTAACATAGATTTAAGGTTGCCCAGCCCTGCTTCCTAGCCTTCCAAATGTGGTGTGTGGCTAAACTTAGAACTTCTAGTAACCAGGAAATAAAGAATTAGGGTAATAACTGCCACAGCACATTCCCACCCAACCTTATCACTGCCCCCATGGAGATGGCAATAGGGTGTACAGATAATGAAGTCTCTTTGCTTTCCATAACTCCATGGCATCTATCCGATCACGCACTTGCACTATCTCTCAAAACGTGGTGTTATGGACCTGAGGAGAACTTGCAGGTGGGTGGGATGGCTCTCACGGTCACTACCAGAAGCTGAGGTTCCTCTGGGAATGTCAAGAAGAAAAGTATCAGAGGGGTAGCCATGTTAGTCTGGTTCTGTAGAAGCAGCAAAGAATCCTGTGGCACCTTATAGACTAACAGATGTTTTGTAGCATGAGCTTTCGTGGGTGAACACCCACTTCTTCGGATGCAAGCAGTGGAAAGAAGAAAAGGAAATATAAGAGAACTGAGCCTCATTCCAACAACCCCTTCCACTTTCCCAGCAGGCAAGAGAATTCCACATCTGCACCCTGTCCTGGGTTCTCTGTTATTGCTCCAATGAGGGGTTAGCAAGCATTACTGACCTCCACCCTGTCAGAGGAACGTGAAGGTGTGCCCCGGAAGAATTGCTTAGGTCAAGGATGAAAGTGTGAAAACTTCAAGGGGGGTTTCTCTTCATTGGGAAAAGTAGGTGAATTTAACGCAAGCTTAACAAGTGTCTTCCTCATCAAAGGGAGGCCGAAGAGTTTGCTCACACTCCTCTTCCTCCCTCTTGCCCAGGAAGGATACGGCCTATGATCTCTCTCATTAGGGTGTTGCTCAAAGAGATAAGGTTGAATGCGAGCGTGTGAATTTTAAAGCCTTATGAATGCTGCCTTTGCATGGAAATATTACCACACAGCCTCTCCCAGGGAGCTCCAGCATGTTCGTTTTTATTGCTGTGCTTAGCATGTGCCCTACTTTATTGATCCAGAATGAAGGTTTAATTAATAGCTTTGTTATTATGAAATTATTGAAGGTGGATCTTGGTGGTACACCTGAGATAAGCTAAAAACGAAACGAGAAGGTGATATTGATCTGGCCGATAAATCTTTGCACAGGTGCGGTGAACAGCTGTTGTAAGAACCAAGAAATTTTAAACTACAGTCACACGGTAGGAGATTCTTAGGAATCACTAGACCAAATGAACCCAAACTTGATTCTTTAACTCCATCCCATCCCCTTAACTGGTATGGCACTTTTTAAGACAACCTGAGTATGAAAGCGGTATTTGGAGCAAATTTACACCAGCTAAGGATTCGTCCCCTAAACTTTACAATAAGTAAATTATTATTATTATTATTATTATAGCAACGGCATTTTAGTTTAATAACCATTGTCCGATTTTTCTCCCCCTCTGGAGCTCCTTGTTGAAAGGCTTTAAGGAAGAGGCATTTAACATACAACCCAAGAACTCTAAGCTTGAATTCTGTTTGGGAAATGTGCATTCTCTGCCCATTCCATACATATTTGGGCTCTCAGCCTACCTTCTGCTTGGTTTATGGGGATGGAATTGGATTCTTCTCAAAATCTGAGAGGCATATAGAATTTTGAGGAAGGCCAGGATTCCCTAAGGATTCCCCAATATTATGTACCCGCCTGCCTGAGTCCAGCTCTGCATCATTTCGGTAGGCAGGAGAAGGGAAAGAAAATACCTGCTGAAATGAGCGTGGCAGTCTACGCATCTTGGAGATTTGGGCTATGTCTACACTACATGGCTTTTAGTGACACGGCAAAACTTCCACCCCCAGCGAGCGGCATTTGCGCTGTCGGTAGGAGAATGTTCCTGACGACAACGCGCTGTTCACAGTGGCGCTTGTCACAGCAAAACTTGTGTTTTTCAGGGTGGAGATGGGAGTTAACACCTCTGAAAGACAAAAGTTTTGTCATTCAATTGCCAGTGCAGACCTAATCTTAGATTCAGGCAGTATTTGTCCGAATGGGGTGTTCTCATTCAGCTAAGTACAGCCCATTGAGATGAATGGGCCATTTTGCACCTCTGAGAGCCTCCTTGTTTCCGTCGGAGCCTCTTCTCCCTATACTAGGCCCTGACATAGAGCAGGGACTTTGGGAGACTCTTCCCCACCACTCACTTCCCCCATATGCTTCCACCCGGCATATGAACTCCTCAAAGCCCCATAGACACGAAGGCATCAAAAACAGAGCAGTATTTTCTTTTACTGGTGCAGCCTTGGGTGGTGATCCTGCAGACGCTTACACAAGTGCTTCTCTTTCACCATGTGGTTAGCCTCACTGAGTTCCAACCTTTTAGCTTTTTCTCCGAAGAGCAGCAGTCACACATCATTAAAGGGGATTTTTAAAATGTGAACCGTTAGTGCCACTTCCTTTGACCGCAATTGTGGGTGCTCACTGTTCTGTACCTCCAAAAGTCATGCCCATAAACTCAGTTGTGAATCTTTATCTTGCTTTTCATTTCCCGGTTGCTCCTTGTTCTTTGGATATTCCTGCTTGGCTTAACATATTCCACAGTTTCAAGAGCTGCACCTATGGCCCCACTGGGTGAAAAATTGCAGATTTTTTATTTTCATCAAAATTTGATATTTTTTTTTAAATGTAAATTTTTTTCAGGGATTTCCAATTTTCAGCCAAATTTACACTGCTCCCATTTTCTCCTCATGGTCTTCTTGCTCTTTCCCCCTTAGCTTCTCTCCGAACCAACACCTATGAACCTCTCTCACTTTCATTGTCTCCCTTTCGGAGACACTAAAGCAACCTCCCTCTTTCTTTCAGACCTGCTACTGAAATGCACTTCTTCTGTAAAGCCTGAATTGATGAACTTTTGTAGAGGTCTCATTGCTTTGAGCTTGCACCATCCCCATCCCTCCTCCTGCCCTGTTTCTTGAGCCTTTCCCCCTGCAGAGTCTAATCCTTCTTTTCATAGCTTTAGACATTAACAAGAAGACTGCCTATCATTTTCATAGCGAGTTATGGTTTCACAGTTTCATGCAACCATGAATTCTCTCAACACTCAGATCAACCAGGTAATTATTTTCTTATTATTTAATAAAGGGATAATTGATGCCCTGAGTCTACCTGAGTTGCCCAAGGAAACTTCATGAGCTAGTGGAAAGACTCAAACTAGTACTCACACACACCTAATTATTATTATTATTATTACTTATAATTTGAATTTCCGTATCTCCTGGTTGCCACATTGGTGCTGAGTAATGTGCAAACACAAATGAGAGATGTTCCCTGTCACGAAGAGCTGACAAACTAACTAGACAAGACAGAGACACAGTGAACAGAAGGATCATTATGCCCATTTGACAGATGGGAACTGATGCACAGAGTAATTAAGGGATATGTTTTCAATGTTGCTAAGCATACTGAGTGCTGAGCTCTTGTGAATACCCGATCTTCCAAAAGTCACACAGGAAATCTGTGGGAGAATTCAGATTTCCTGTAAGAACGTAAGAATGGCCATGATGGGTCAGACCGTTCATCTAGCCCAGTATCCTATCTTGTGACAGTGGCCAGTGCCAGATGCTTCAGAGGAAATGAACAGAACAGGGCAATTATTGAGTGATCCACCCCATGTTGTCCAGTCCCAGGTTTTGGCAGTCAGAGATTTAGGGACACCCAGAGCATGGGGTTGCATTCATAGAATCATAGAACTGGAAGAGACCTAGAGAGGTCATCTAGTCCAGTCCCCTGCATTTATGGCAGGGCTAATTATCTAGACCATCCCTGACGGGTGTTTGTCTAACCTGCTCTTAAAAATCTCCAATGATGGAGATTCCACAACCTCCCTAGGCAACTTATTCCAGTGCTTAGCCACCCTGGCAGTTAGGAAGTTTTTCCTAATGTCCAACCTAACCACCCTCGCTGCAATTTTAGCCCATTGCTTCCTGACATAGCCTCAGAATTTAAGAAAAACAATTTTTCTTACTCTTCTTTGTAACAACCTTTTATGTATTTGAAAACGGTTATCATGCCCCACTCTTATCTTTTCCAGACTAAACAGTCTTTTCAATCTTCCCTCATAAGTCATGTTTTCTAGATCTTCCATCATTTTTGTTGCTCTTCTCTGGACTCTCTTTAATTTTTCCACATCTTTCCTGCAATGTGGTGCCCCGAACTGGACACAACACTCCAGGTGTGGCCTAATCAGAGCAGAGTAGAGGAGAAGAATCACTTCTCGTGTCTTGCTTATCACACTCCTGCTAATACAGCCCAGAATGATGTTCGCTTTTTTTGCAATAGCGTTACACTGTTGACTCATATTTAGCTTGTGGTCCACTCTGACCCCCAGATCCCTTTCTGCAGTGCTCCCTCCTAGGCAGTCATTGCCCATTTTGTATGTGTGCAACTGATTGTTCCTTCCTATATGGAGTACTTTGCATTTGTCCTTATTGAATTTTATCATATTTACTTCAGACCATTTCTCCAGTTTGTCCAGATCATTTTGAATTTTAATCCATCCTCCAATGCACTTGTAACTCCTTCCAGCTGGGTATCATCCACAAACTTTACAAGTGTACTCTCTATGCCATTATCTAAATCACTGATGAAGATATTGAACAGAACCAGACCCAGAACTGATCCCTGTGGGATCCCACTCATTATGCCCTTCCAGCATGACTGATAACTACTCTCTGGGAATGGTTTTCCAACCAGTTTTGCACCCAATTTATAGTAGCTCCACCTAGGTTGCATTTCCCTAGTTTATTTATGAGACCTGACCGTCTTGGCTAATAGCCATTGATGGACCTATCCTCCATGAACTTATCTAATTCAGTTTTGAACCCAGTTATACTTTTGGCCTTCACAACGTCTCCTGGCAATGAGTTCCCCAGGTTGACTGTGTGTCGTGTGAAGTACTTCCTTACATTTGTTTCAAATATGCTGCCTAATAATTTCATTGGGTGACCCCTAGGTCTTGTGTAATGTGAAGGAGTAAATAACCCTTCTCTATTCACTTTCTCCACACCATTCCTGATTTCCTGTGTTCCAATACAATGCCTCAACCACAAGACCATTCATTCACTGCCATGTCCCTTTCCTTGTGATACTTTGTATTGTTTGTTATTCCCTTTTGAACCCCATTTCTTGCAGTGCCCTAGAATTGTTCTGACAAAACCCACAGAATAAGGACGGCCAAGGATGATGGTTTGGTTAAACTCTCTGATTGTAATAAGTAAGCACATTATACACAAACATTTCAGCATTGACAAAGAAGAGCCACATGAAGGATGAGATGATTAGAAAACAAACCTTCAAAGAAGACTCAAGGTGTTCAGTCTATTCCGCTTAACAAAGACAAGGCTAAGGGTGACTTGATCCCAGTTCATAATTACTTAGACGGGGAACAAATATTTGATAATGGGCTCTTCAGTCTAGCAGACAAAATTATAACAAAATCCAACAGCTGGAAGGTGAAGCTAGACAAATTCAGACTGGAAATAAGGTGTAAAATTTTGAGTGAGGGTAATTAACCATTGGAAGAATTCTCCATCACTGGCAGCTTTTAAGTCAAGGTTGGGTTTTATTTAAATTATATGCTTTAGTTGAGAAGGAATTATTTTGGGGGATTTCTATGGCCCATGTTATATAGGAGGTCAGACTAGATGATCACAATCCTCCCTTCTGGCCTTGGAATCTGAGAGTCTGTGTTATTTTCAAACCAGTTTAGAAAATTATAGGTCAGAGCAGGGTGGAGATAATGCTAATAAATTCCACCTCCTTTGTTAAGATTTAATCTCAGCATGCAAACCTGTTCTGTGCAGTAACAGAGTAGAGTGCTTTGGTTTCTAAAGCTTGTGAGTCAGCAATACATGCAAATGAATAAGCAGAAAATATTCTTTTGTGAAAAGAAAACCCACGGATTATATAAAATATTCTGTCCTTCATAGTGTTAAGCACCAGATACTGCAGAAAAAATTATAAGAACTCCCAATGGTCCATTAGAGAATAATCTGCCCATAGTTTGTCCCTTATACAAGTAAGATATAGGTGAGTTTTTTCCTGAAAAAGGAGGATATGCAAACTTTGGAGTCTAGCCAGCTAGCTAGTTCCACTTCAAAATATCTATGGAAGCTGATCACCGTAGCCTGATGGAATTAGTAGGGCCAGACCCTCTCCTGGTATATTTTGCCCTGACTCTAGTAAAACAAGGTGGTCAAGAAAATATGTTGAGAGAGACAAGTTTTACAGTTACACAGAGCTCTTCGGGGCCCTAAAAAAGAGTTCGGTGTAGCTTGAAAGCTTGTCTCTCTTGTCAGCAGGAGTTAGTCCAGTAAAAGATATCACCTCACCCACCTTGTCTCTCTAATATCCTGGGACCAACATGGCTACAGAAACGCTGTCTCTAGTAAGTCAGACAAGGATTTGGCCATTTATGTATATATTTAAAAAATGCCAAAATAATACTCTCTAGTAGTTAAGTATGTTTTAGGCTGAGATTTTTTGAAAGCTGTCTAAGGCTTATGAATATCCAATTTCAATTTAACCAGAATTAGGAGTCCCAAATCCCTCTGTGGTTTTGAAATTATCCCACCTTATATTTTCGACCTGAATCTGGACTCCACTACTGCCTGCAATTGACTTGGCAACATTTTTTGGATGAATTGTTTATTCATTGAATTTGGGGTTAACTGAAACTGTTTGTGAATTTGGGGTGCATTTTGCAAATAGTTTCAGCTGAAAAAAAATGGAAATTTTTTTTTGAAAAAGGCATTATTACTTGTCATTTTAAAAAAATCTTTTGTTCCAAGCTTGAGCGAGATTTAATTTTTAAAAAGGATAAAAAGCACTCAAAACCAAACCAATAATCGAATTATTCACTCAGCTGTACAACAAACTAAAAAAACCCCACCTCTTTTATGGAAGGAAACTCCCTAACATTGCTTAGAATCACAGAATGTTTGTGCAGGTTTCAATTCTATGTTAAAACTAACACTAAAGCAACATTTTAATACTAATACAGAGTTTTGAGTCCAATCACTTTTACCAAGTTCACTGAGGAAAATAAGTCAAGGGAAGTGGTTAGAAGAGCTCTGAGTTGTGGGGTTTTGTTAAACCATCAGGAGAAGCCCTTTGTGAAGGAAGTCCTTGTGACTTACCAAACTAAATTTTCACACGGGTAACACCTCTAATTTTAGTAATTGTTTTAATCATTGTTTATGGTTATTAGGCATTCCCAGATCGTAGGATATGCACATTACACGCTGCAAATTGCTTTCATCATAAATCGTTACATACCCTATTCTTTCCTCGTTTCATTCCGCTGACTTCGTTGGTGTCAAAATGAGAATTTAATAACCTGATAATATGAGCTGGCTCAGATATGTATCAGGAGCACAATCTGCTGTTGGGCAGAGGATTCTAGCTTAGCTTTTTCTTTTTTTAAATCCAGACGAGTATCTACTTGGGGGTAAGGTGGAATTTACCCTTGTGACTCCTAGGAGGATGGGAGATTTTATTCTGTATGTTTCAGATTCCTACCCCTAACTATTCTCTATGGGCCCTTTGAAATGGATTAATAGAGTTTAAGGTATTTCACAGGCCACCAAAACTACCCAGTGTCCACACAATCACTCCCACCAACCTAAATGAAATAAAATAATTACAGTCCACAGGAGTCTAAACTATTGTCTGCAAAGAATGGAAGGGACCAAGTTGTACCAGTGCTTAAGGCTCCTGCAATGGCAGGTAACTGGAAGGAAATCAATGGGCATCTTTTCAATCAGTTAAATGGCCTTCAAATATGGCTCTATGGGTTGCAGTTATCTCCGGGACACAGTTCTGGCAGAAGGCATATACACCATTTAAATCCCTATTAAACTTTCAAACTAGGGTTTAAGTGGGACGGAAGTGGAACATAGAACTTTGGGTTGGCCCTCTGCCCTGGGGCCAATTTCATTATAAAAGGATTAGAAATTCTGCTCTGAAGAACCTCCAGTCATGTGAATAATTGACTGTCACTAGGTGGGAGGGATAGCTTAGTATTTTGAGCATTGACCTGCTAAACCCAGGGTTGTGAGTTCAATCCTTGAGGGGGCCACTTAGGGGTCTGGGGCAAAAATTGGTCCTGCTAGTAAAGGCAGGGGGCTGGACTTGATGACCTTTCAAGGTCCCTAGGAGATTGGTATTTCTCCAATAATTACTATTATTATTACTGCAGCAGGAGAAAAACTGATTTTTCAGTTCAGTGGCAGTTTAAAGAAAGAAAGAAAAAGACAAGGTGGGTGAGGTAATATTTTTCTCTTGGACCAACTGTTGGTGAAAGAGCAAGAAGCTTTCAAGGCACACAGGGCTGGGAAAGGTACTCAGAGCGTCACAGCTAAATACAAGGTGGAACAGATTGTTTAGAATAAGCAGCTAACCCATATTCAAAGAGACCATTCCAGGTGAAGTAACCCAAATCCTTTAAATCACAAGCCTGGGAGCTTAAATTCATAACTTTGCTAGACACTAAAAATCACGGACTGAACAGAGACACTGGATTTATGGTTTATTATAACCCACTAATCCCCCTTTTTTGTTCTGTGACTGCACAACTCAATGGGCCATGTCACCTTGAATGGTCTCTTAGAATAGGTGTTAACTACTTATGCTAAACAATCTGTTCCACCTTGTATTTAGCTGTGACACCCTGAGTACCTCTCCCAGCATGGAAGAAGAGCTCAGCATAACTCGAAAGTTTGTCTCTCTCATTGACAGAAGTTGGTCCAATAAAAGATATTACCTCACCCACCTTGTCTCTCTAATATCTTGACACCAACATGCTACTACAACACTGCAAACAAAAAGAAAAAAAATCAATTTAGGTCAAACTGAATCTTAAATTCTCTGGAATTTTTGGTTTATCGAAAAAGTCTGTCTTGAGATGTTCTGTCCTCTGACCAATCTGTTCCACCTTGAGATGTTCCAGAGCAGGGACTTGAACCTGTGTCTAAGGTGAATGCTCTATCTGCCAGGCTAAAGGTTATAACGGGGCAAGCGGCATCCCACTATTACGTCTTTATTGACAGCCTCCCTCCTTCTCCAGCCATCTTGTGAATGGCTGAAACCATTTGTTTCAAATTTGCAAACAATTTTGGGTTGACTGACACCACATTTTTTATCAAATAAACCATTAGTCTGAAAATTTTTATTCAGCTGCGTGCTGAGACACCAGTGGAGGCGCTAGTGCTGTATTTTACCGCAGGACACTCCAGCTCTCTCAGTGACATGTATGCGCTTCTTCTTTGTGGTAAAACAATCATCTCTATCTTTAGGCATGTAAATTTGTTTAGCAGGCTCTCCTAGCCTTCAGTAGGAAGTCTGAAGAAATGAAAGCCAAGATGGCTAGTTTTTCTTGCTGGAATTAGTATACACCCTGCTTTAATAATCCAGAATGAAGATTTAATTAACACCCTTGGAATTATTTGGTTTTGAAGCTGGATATTGGTACCACACCCTAGATGAGCTAATAGGCGGTGCAGAGATATAAGGTTACATTGATGCTATCCATGGATTTGTGCATGGCTATGATCGAAAGATGTCATAAGAATCAGGCCATCTTGAAAAGGGCTTACTTGGTAGGGTGGAGCTCTTGAGAACCTCCAGCCTGAATAACACCAAACATGATTCACTACCTCCACTGCAGCCCCTTATCTGGTACAGCCCCGTCTAGAACAATCTGAATATGCCAGTGGAATCTGAAGATGGTTTACACCTGCTGTGGATTTAGCCAGTCAATTCTAACAAGTATTTTTTTAATGACAATACTAGAAAAATCCTAATGAAAATCAAATAGCCACTGGGGGATATTGTCTCGTCAGGAGATCATTGGTGAGCCAAGTCATGGTCACTGGGTTAACTACACACCTGACCCCGCATGAGCTCCTGAAGTCCACTCCCTCAGGTGATAGGTTTTGTTACCTCCACCTCTCTGCTCCATTCTCTGACCACTGCAGTCCTTTATGTCCCATCTCTGATTCCTTAGCTGCGTTTTGGCCCTTCCTGTCAACTTCCATTGGGGAGCTATGACTAGGGATTATTACAGTGAACAAGTGATTACTTAAAACAAAGTATGGTTTGCCCAGTGTGTTACCAAAGCTGCTGCTGCCAGATTATGCTAGAGCCCCCTACTCTTTGTAAGTGCTGTTAGAAACCAGGTCTTTCAGAGAAACATGCCTTATTAGACAGTCTACACCCTTTTATGCTGTTCCAATTTACCAAGGGTCGTGGTGGATTCTCCGTCACTGGCAATCGGATGTTTTGTTTAAAGGATACGCTCTACTTCATAAGGAGTTATTTTGGAGGAAGTTCTATGGCCTGTGATATCCAGGAGGTCAGATTAGATGATTAAAAGCGATCCTTCTAGCCTTGGAATCTATGAGCCTATGTCTTACCTGTATCTTACATGGACCCCGCTTATCCCAGGCTCTCCTCCCTCCCTGCACACTTCTGGAGTCCAAAGAGCAGGATGTCTCATGCAGATCCTCCATCTCCATCTCTTCAGAGCCTGTGCTTTAAACAGTTTCAAAGCCCTTTGTTAGGTTCTCTGTCTGGATCATGTCTCCCTTGGAAGCACTCGCATGGCGGTGCCTTAAGCAAAGTAGAGGTAAAATTTCAAAGGATTTGAAAGCTCTGTAGGCTTTTGTGTACTAGCTTTAGGGTTTATCTGTAGCTAGCTCTCGCAGAATTAACTTTTTGGTACTCACCTAGCAAGCAATTTAATAGTTACTAAACAAATGGATGGCTATATAATACTCATTAACATATTACAGGCAGCTCTCCTGTTCTCTACAAGTGGCTTTAGTGAAGAGACATAGAATCATAGAATTCAAGATCAGAAGGGACCATTATGATCATCTAGTCTGACCTCCTGCAAGATGCAGGCCACATAAGCCGATCCCACCACTTCTTTAGCAGTGACTGCCCCCCCCCCCGAGGAGGAAGGAAAAAAAAACCTCCAGCCCCAATCTTCCTCTTCCCTGGAGAAAATCCCCTTCCCCACCCCATGGTGGGCAGCCTGAACCCCGAGCATGCGGGCAAAGACTCTCCCAAACAAACCTGGAAAACCAACCACATCATACAGCCATATACTGACCTATTGATTATCCGTTATCCTATCATACCATCCTCCCCCCATAAGCTTCTTAGCTTAATCTTAGTCGTGGAGGTCCTCCCTTCCCCCCCCCCACTGTTTCCCATTGTACTATGTTGATGTCCCTGATGGTGGTTACCTTCTCCTTCTTCATTTCCTTGATTTTCTGACTGACCTGTTTATATCCGTTTTATTCTCCGTGATTAGCACTGCTGAGATACTGAATGGTTCTCCTTCCTCTCCTTTTATGGTATTTATCCTATAATATATAGTCTAATCATATCTTCCTCCTCCTTCTCAAAACAAAAAACAAGCAAAAAATCCTCTTCCCTCCTTTCATTTTCATTCCCTCCCTTCCCTTCTCCTCCTCGGATTCTTCTTCTTTCTTTTTTTACCTGTTCTAGTTCATTTTCATTCAAGAAACAAAAACATGAAAGAACAAAAATAACACAATCCAAATGGATATAATGGGCAGCGCCTTATATAATGGGACTACCTCCTCCTAGAAATACCTAATAAATGCCTGCCTAATGCAACCCCAAGACCATTTAGCTTTTTTCATCACACATCATCATCTCATCATCAATCATCTTCTCCTCCAAGACTCCTCTCCTCCTTCCTTCCTCCTCCTAACTCCCACGTCTTGCAACCCCAGCTTATAATTAAAGTTACTATTATAACTATATCCTATTTGCATAACCTTTCACTTCTCACATCACTCCAGTTTACAAGGTCATTCAAATCTCTCTGAGAAATATCGATCCTCTCTTCGAATTGACACCCCCCCCAACTGTCATCCATCAAAACTTTAGCAGCCCTCCTACTCTTGGTTCCCCCCAGGTCAGCAATAAAATAAATAGAAATCGGACCCAAACCAAAAAAACAGAGAACTCCACTGGTAACCCCCTCCAACGGACAGTTCCCCCTTCAATATACCCTCTGCAGTCTCCCCCAACCAGCCAGCTCCACCTCCACCTCTTCATTTTCCTCCATCTTTTCCAATTTTAAATTTAAAAGTAATTCTTCGTACCGCAAACATACAAGAATCTACTGAAATCCATCCATATATTTTCCCCCCGCATTTCCCTTGTCTAAAAAAAAAACTAGTCTCAAGAAGAAGGAGATCGTTGGTTTTTTGCGATCTCTCTTTTTCGTAATCCCATATGTAATCTCTCAGTTGCCATCCGGAACCATTCTCCATTCTCTCTCTTTTTTTTTTTTTTTTTTCCATGACTTTGCACTACAGATGTTAGAATTCCCAGCCTATAATTCCCCCCCTTTTTTTTTCCCTCTTTTATATACTACTATCTCTAGTCAATCTCAGTCAGTCAAGAATTTAATTATTTATTTTATTATTTATTATTATCAACTCTTTAGCTATATGTCCTATCCCTTTAATTATTATTCTAGGATGAAGATTATCCCCCCCCCGATTTACTTCTTAAGCTGTTCAGTTTTTGGTCTCTTACTACCCACCTCACGTAATGTCTACCCCATCCCCATTCCCATCCTTCCTCTATCATTACTATCCCCTCCCTTTATTAGCCTCATATTAGACCAAGAGGAATTTCATCAGATTTATTGATTCATTGTGCCATTTTTAATATCTCACTCCATTTTAAGTTTTTCTTTTCTTCTTTCCTTCTTCCTTCTTTCTTTTCTATTATTTATAATAAAAAAAAACCGTTTGCTATCCATTTAATCCTCCGCTAGATCCATCTCCACCATGCCTTTTGCCTTCTCTACCTCCTCTCCCTCTTCCCTGCCTCTGTAAGGTAGGTTTCCTTCCCGCCACCTCCTCTTTTTTCCCCCGATGTTTTTTCTGCTTTTTTCTGACCCCTTCTAGCAGCTCGGTCATCCAGCTCTACCTAAAACCCTACTCCTACTCTCCCTTCCCCCTTCTCTTCAGCCCAGACATAAGCCTTTCAACCCAAGGACTCTGATTTTGAACACTCTTTGGCAAATGTATGTAACAATAGTGCAACTAACCCCTGCCCAAAGGCTGTGTACAGTGCTAATGATAATTTAACAGGCCATATTCTCGTCTTACCTGAGTGAGGCTTAAGGAGTACATATGCCTAATGCCGGTCCCTTGCACAGGTGTGAATTTCACCAAGTGGTCTGTGAATAAGGAATGCAGGAGGAAGGAAAACCAGAAGGCCGATATTACGATGCAGCAGAATTTTAAAGCAAATGAGAAGTCAGGTCTATACTTTCAGACAATGTGATGCAGAGTAGAGCGAATATAGTTCCAGGGTTTCACAGCAGGCTAACCTACTCCAGCCAGCTGCATTTAACACAGGATGTTCTTCGTTCTTGGTTGCATCTGTAGAGTTTGACAGTCACGTCCTATTTTCAACATTTTAGATTACTTGTTTTACCTCACTTGATGTCAAAAAAGGACAAAATACAATATAAGCAGGGGCTTAAGCTGAGACGTTATAAAACAAAATAGCTATGAATATAAGGAAAAGCATAACAAGGGGAAAACATATGTAGATCTGATTTAAAGAGGTGCTGAGCTTTCCTGGTTCTCTTTGACTTCCCTCAGAGTTATGGATAGTCAGCACTTCAGAAAGCCTTGCCCATGAGCTTGGTTGTGAAACTGTATCTTGCTTTTCATTTCCTGGTGTTTCCTTGTTCTGTGCATATTTCTTCTGGATTGAACATGGCCCACAACTTTCAGAGCCATATCTACAGCTTTATAGGGAACCCCAGAACCCTATGATCCCCTGGAAACTTAGGAGGTACCAAAACCTTTGGAGACCCCAAAACCATTCACGTTCCTTATTCAGTGGGCATTGCAGTTCCCACTAAGCTTTCCTGAGTGCAAGTGCTGAGAATCGGTCCTGGAATGTGACTACAACTGGTAGTACATAGACCACCAGTCTTGTGTCTCCACATGATGTGACACAAGGGCTCATTGCAGAGGTTAACATGTCGTTGAGGAAATATCACATCACAAGGTGGCGTAGCTCTGTGTGGCTCACAAGCTTGTCTCTTTCCTCAACAGCAGTTGGTCCAATTAAAGGTATGACCTCACCCACGGTGTCTCTAATTTCCCAGGGCCGACCTGGCTACAAAAACAGTGCAAACAAGCTGTCAATAGGAAGACATGTCTCTGTGATGGAGGTAAACCCAAAACACACTGTGGAGAGTAGAGTAAGAATAGAAGTTCCAATGATCCAATATTATTATAATAGGGCAGAGGTGGCCAACCTGTAGTTCCGGAGCCGCATGCGGCTCTTCAGAAGTTAATATGTGGCTCCTTGCGTAGGTGCTGACTCCGGGGCTGGAGCTACAGGTGCCAACTCTCCACTGCTCAACCCCAGGCCCTGCCCACACTCCATCCCTTACCCCAAGGCCCCCGCCCCTTCCCGCCCCCTCCCCTGAGCCTGCTGCACTCTGGCTCCTCCTCACTCCATCCCAGAGCCTCCTGTACACTGTGAAACAGCTGATCGTGGTGGGCAGGAGGGAGGAGGAAGTGATTGGCAGGGCTGCTGGTGGACTGATGGGGGGCTGCTGATGTATTACTGTAGCTCTCTGGTAATGTACATTGGTAAATTCTGGCTCCTTCTCAGGCTCAGGCTGGCCAACTCTGTAATAGGGGCTATGTAGGAACTTGCATATATGGCTAATTAAAGAGACAGTACTGATGACTTGGTCCTTTAGTTCTTGGCCATATATCTGGCCCATTTTCTCCTTTTGGTCCTCAAACTCTTTTCCCCATAGGCTGCCTTCTAACCAATCTTTTAGAACCCTTCTCATACTCTTTATCTCCTCACTCTCTCCCCCGCCCGCCCCACCACCTCTGTTTCTTTGGGACCTACCACTGAAACACTCTTTTTTTGCAAAGCCTTTATTGGGAACCATTTGTAGCAATCCCACAGCTCTGACCTTCTACCATCCTCTTCCTTCCACTTCTCTTGCCCTCCTCCCCTCCGTTTCCTGACCGTTCCACCCTGCAGCTGCTAATCCTTCCTTTTACAGCTTCAGACAATAAAAATAAGCCTGACTATAACTTTTACAGCAGCTTACATATTCACCCTTCATGGCACCATTACTGCTCACAACACTCGTACGAAGTAGGTAATTATTATTTTATCACCTAATGAAGAGACCGTTGAGGCACAAATGGTAACTGAGTTGCCCAAGGCCAGTTCAGTGGAAAGACTAGAACTAGAATACTGCTCCACCTAATTACTATTAATTTTATTATTTATCATTTGAACTCCAGGATCTCCTGGATGCCACTGCTGAGATCAGGGCCCCAGTGTGCTGCTCACTTTACAAGCCCAGAGTCTGAGACAGTCCCCATCTTGAAGAGTTGACAAACTAACCGGACATGACTGAGAAAGGGTGGGAAGAAAGACAATCATGACCATTTTGCAGATGGGGAAGCGATGAACTGACTTGCCCAAGGTCGCGCAGAATGTTTTTCTAAAAGACACGCTCTAGGATTTTTTTCAGGGACATTCAATGGCCGGCATTATACAAGTGATCAACATGAATGATCACAATGGTCCCTTTTATGGCCTTGGAATCTATAAACCCATGAATCATTATCCCCATATGAATGATATGGAGGTCATGAATAGAGAGATTAAGAGCAAGGTTTTTAATACAGTCTGGGGCTGATACAATGCCCATTGAAATCCAATAACTTGAGTTCCCTTCTAATATGCCCCTGTGGGTTGCATTTTCCTTCTCAGCAAAGGGCCAACAAAAGGAAAAGTTAAAAAAAATCTGGGCATGCTTAGTCTTGAGAAAAAAAGATTGAGAGGTGACCTGATAAATGTCTTCAAATATGTTCCAGGCAGTTATGCTCAACTGTTCTCTATGTCCACGGAAGATAAGACGAGAAGTAATGGGCTTAAAATGCAGCAAAGGAGATTTAGATTAGCTATTAGGAAATCTTCCTAGCTCTAAGGGTTTAGGTGTGGAATAGGCATCTAAGGGTGGTTGTGTAATCCCCATCACTGGAGGTTTTTAAGAACAGGTTGGATAAACATCTATCAGGGATGGTCTAGGTTTACTGGGTCCTGCCTCAGTTCAGGGGAATGGGCTTGATGCCTTCTCAAGGTCCCTTCCAGCCACACATTTTTATGATTCTATTATTATAAATTCATCTCTGAAGGGACTTCCAGTCATGTGAGTCTTGAGTCAACACCAATGATATTGCTCCAGTTTACACCAGCTGAGGATTTGGCCCTATATTTCAAGTAATATTTTCCTAGGACACTCCAGCTCCACTAGTGATGTGTATTCTCTGTAGGAAAAGCATGCGCTGTCTCTTTAAGCATGTCTAGACATTTCTTTTCCAGGCTGTTCTGAGCCTGGTTGAAGGCTCCCATGTGCTTTAGTAGAAAGTATGAAGGACATTTATCTAGAGTGTCAAGTATCAGAGGGGCAGCCGTGTTAGTCTGGATCTGTGAAAAGCAACAAAGAGTCCTGTGGCACCGTATAGACTAACAGACGTATTGGAACATGAGCTTTTGTGGGTGAATACATGCACCCGACGAAGTGGGTATTCACCCACGAAAGCTCATGCTCCAATACATCTGTTAGTCTATAAGGTGTCACAGGACTCTTTGTTGCTTTTTACAGATCCAGACTAACGCGGCTCCCCTCTGATACCTGACCTATTATTTATCTATTGGCCATAGTTCTATAATCCCCACTAGCACAGTATATTAAACCTTTCCTAGATGAACTTCTTTGAAAGAGGTGCTCCTGGGTATTATTGACCAAAGGATCTAGGACCAGAGGAACGACTGACCAATTCCTCTCTTCCTAAATATCCACAGAGAGTTCCCCAGTAAGCTTCATAGAGTCTTTTGTTCTTCCTACTTCCCTCGTGATAGGAAGCTATGCTTGGACTGTACATTAGAGAGACACGGAGGGTCAGGGAATATCTTTTATTGGATCAGCTTCTGTTGCGGAGAGACAAACTTTTGAGCTACACTGAGCACTTCTTCAGGTCAGGGCGTATGCGCCAACTTTCTCCGGCGCCAGTGGGTGCCCGCACCCTCCTCCCCTTTCCCCCCCTCCATTCCAACCTCATCCCCCAAATCCCCACCCTAACTCCACGCCCTCCCTGCCCCTATTGGATCCCTTCTCCAAATCCCCGCCCCGGCCCTGCCTCTTCTCCCAGCGTGCCACGTTCCCCCTCCTCACCCCACGTATCATCTGTTTCGCAGTGCAAGCACTGGGAGGGATGGGGGAGAAGCAGGACATGGTGGCGCGCTCGCGGAAAAGGTGGAGGTGAGCTGGAGCAGGGGGGCAGGGCCATGGGGAGCTGCCGGTGGGTGCTGAGCACCACCAATTTTTTTCCATGGGTGCTCCAGCCCCGGAGCACCCACAGAGTCGGCGGCTATGGGTCACAGGCTGTATATAGCAATTTAAAAATCATTCCAGCAGTGGTAGGGTACTTCTCTGAAAAAGGAAGATCTTGCATCCTGTACTGAAGCTGGTCACTGGATTAGTCTACTTTGCTCTAGAATGTTATTGCTCAACCATTCTGCCCCTGATTAAGTAGGCTTCACTTCCGTCGCTCATGTGATTCTTCCTGTGCTTTGTCAGTTACATTGTCCCATTGTAACAAGTGTCTTGTTACAGGTTCCAGAGTTCATACAAGCTTTTATACGACTGCACTCTTTCCTTTCTCCTACTGCCACTCTTCACTGCAACCCAGGAGCAAGCCAGCTGTAGGTAGCCCTTGGGTGTCCTGTTATGATTGTCACCTGTATTCCTGTCCCTAAACTAATGATCACTTAATGGACATCTCTTCAGACTGGAAAGTCCAATTGCATTAGGCTGAAAGTCACCACTGAGCAGAGCGAGAGCACAAAAGATTATTGCAACATTTCAATCCTGCTTCAGCTCTACTTTGGAGGGATTTAAGTGGTGGAGAAGTCATGAACATAAGAATGGCCTGCAGGGTTAGAACAATGGTCCATCTAGCCCGGTATCCTATCTTCCAACAGGGGCTGGTGCCAGATGCTTCCGCAAGAGTGAACAGAAATGGGCAATTTGTCATCCAGGCCCAGCTTCTAGCAGTCACGGGTTTAGGCACACCCAGAACATGGGGTTGTCTTCCTGACCAGCTGGGCTACTACGCACAGGTGGACCTATCTTCTGTGAACTCACCGAATTCTCTTTTGAATCCAGTTATAACTTGGGCCTTGTCCCCGGGAACAAGTTGCAGAGATTGACTGTGTGTTGCATGAAGAGGTTCTGCCTCATGTTTGTTTTAATCCTGCTGCCTATTCATTTCTTTGGATACCCTTGGTTCATGTGTTATGTGAAAGGGTAAATAGCACTTCCTGATGCATTTCCATTACATGGTTCATGACTGTATAGACCTTTATCACATCCCCCCTCAATCTTCTCTTTTTCCAAGCTGAACACGCCCCATGATTTTCTAGAAGCTGTTCTATACCCTTAATCATTTGTGTTGCCCGTCTCTGGGCTTTCTCTATATCTTTTCTGAGATGGAGTGACCAGAACTGTACACAGTATTCCATGGGTGGCACATCATGGATTTATATAGTGGCATTACAATATTTTTCTGTCTTAGGAGCCTATCCATTTCCTAATGGTTCCTAACATCCTCTTAGCTTTTTTGACTGTTGCTGGACATTGACCAGATATTTTCAGAGAACTACCTGCAGTGCAGGGCTGGCTGGGGGGGGGGGGGGCCAGTGGGGCAATATTCCCCAGGCCCCAGAGGGGCCCCCACAAGAATATAGTATTCTATAGCATTGCAACTTTTTTTTTATGGAAGGGGCCCCGAAATTGCTTTGCCCCAGGCCCCCTCAGTCTTCTGGGCAGCCCTGCTGCAGTAAGTTTAAAATCTCTTTCCTGAGGGGTAACAGTTAACTTAAACCCCATCCTTGTGTATGTATAGTTGGGATTATGTTTTTCATTGTGTATTACTTTGCATGTACCGACATGCAATTTCGTCTCCCATTTTCTTGTCAGTCACCCAGTTTTGTAAGACCCCTTTGTAACTCTTTGCAGTCTACTTTCAACTTGAGAAATTCTGTGTGGTCTGCAAACTTTGCCAACTCACAGTATACCCCACTTCTTCATGTCATTTCTGAGTATGTTGAACAGCACTGGACCCAGTACAGCTCCTTGAAGGAGCCAGCTATTTTCCTCTTTCCACTTTGAAAACTGAACATTTTTTTCTTACTTCTTTCCTCCCTATGTTTTCACCAGTTACTGATTCATGAGTGGACCTTCCCTCTTATCCCATTACTGCTTAGTTTACTTAAGAGCTTTTAATGCAGGAGCTTATCAAAGACTTTCTGAAAATCCAAATACACTTTCTCCACTGGAACACTCTTCTCCACATATTTGTGGACCAACTCAAAGAATTCTAATGATTGGTAAGACATGATTTCTCTTCACACAGCCATATTGACTATGCCCCAGTGTATCATGTTCATCTATGTGGCCGATAATTCTGATCGTTCCCAAGTTTCAACCAATTTACCTTATACAGAATTTAGGAGACTTTTCTCAATATTGGTGTCACATTAGTTATCTGCCAGTCATCTCATAGAGGCTGATTTAAATGATAGGCCAGTTTCCACAGTTAGCAGTTCTGCAACTTGATATTTGAGTTCCTTCTGAACTTTTTGGGGAACACTGGTGACTTATTACCATTTCATGTATCAGCTTGTGCTATTGTCCTGGTTATGTGTCCAGCACAGTATTGTAACCCAGAAGGCCTGGTTCCAAGGCCACTGAACTGATTGGAGAGACATTCATGCAGTTCCAAAGGGTGTTGGCTCAAACACACAGTGTACAGCTAAGGGTGAGAATGCTACACATGCAGAATAATGTTTCCCACCCCACAAGAATTCAGAAGGGTGAATTCCTCCTTGCCGCTAATTAGATACTAGTTGGGATTTAAAGAACGATATGGAATCCTGCACATCCCAGCAGATTGTAATATTGATACATTTCTGAGTCAGCTTCATATTTTGAAGTTCTTCAATGAAGAAGTAATGCAATGGAACTGGATTTCTACCTCTGTCAACACCAAGGAGATCAGTGAGATGATACCAGGAAGGTATGTTGCCAATAAAGCTTTCAGATTAAAGGAATTTCAGGGTGTAATATGTATGACATCCATATGTGGGATTGGAAATTGAGTAATTGATCAACAATGGCAAAGCCATTAAAACTAATTAGAGCATAATAATAATTATAATACAAAGCCAGAAAACATTTTGTTCGGTCAGTGGTAATGCGTGCAAGAAAACACTTCGGTTATTGAAAGGGTGTCTCCTATACTTCCCATTGGCTAAGAAAGCATATAAAAGTGCTTGCCGCTCTGGGTTGTTGTATCCACTTCTCTTGACTTCATCCCCTTGGTGAACTGGGTAAGTCTACTGAATTCAAATTACTCTAGTTGTCGCTTTAGTGATAGTTTTAACTATGGATTCAACCTTCACCAATACTGCATGATTTTAGCAATAATAATGAGGGTGGTTTTTCTTTCCAGAAGAGACTCTCTGAAACTAGGTATCAGAGGGGTAGCCGTGTTAGTCTGGATCTGTAAAAGCAGCAAAGAATCCTGTGGTACCTTATAGACTAACAGACGTTTTAGAGCATGAGCTTTCGTGGGTGAATACCCACTTCGTCGGATGCATCCGACGAAGTGGGTATTCACCCACGAAAGCTCATGCTCTAAAACATCTGTTAGTTTATAAGGTGCCACAGGATTCTTTGCTTCTCTGAAACTAGTCAGTTGCAGGCCTTGGTGGCGACAGACTTTAAAAATATCATGCTGGGATTTTCAAATCCACATATGGAATTGGGACACCCATTTGCAATAAATATAATAAGGTAGTGCATGTAAATCTATTAGACAATTATGAAAAATCTCAGCTTTAGACTGCTTTAGGGATGGACAGCTTTATTCTGACTCTTTATAGATAAATACAATTGCCAGACTGTCAGCTGACTTCACTGGACTCACAGTTATTTGTCCAAGATGATCATCTGACTCTGCTGTTTCCATAAAATGCTGGAGGTCGGTTTTGAAATATAACAATTGAACAGGAACTTGATTGTTCTTTTTAGTTTGGTGGATGATCAAGATCTAGATAAGTTTGAGAAGTTGGAAGTGCTTTATGTGAATTTCCCTTCAGGGGAAATCTAGCCCCTAGTTTAGTGATGGTAAGAAGAAATTCTCCTTATGAGCAGTTTCCTCCATAACGGGCCACATCAGGGCTCCTATAATTTGCTATGAAGAGTGCCGTGCTGCACAGCATTGGAGACAGGACACTGGATGAGCTGGACCACTGAGCTGACCCACTATGGCAAAACTTAAAGTCTTATGGGTAGAAGCTGTAATCTTCGATCCAGACCTTTAGCTGGTACAAGCTGGAATAGCAGCTTTGAATTAAAAGTAGCTCTTACTGACTTCACAGGGTGTTGTGCAGCTGAATGGTTGCATGAAGCAGTGAAAAGGTAACTTGTTTTGAAATTTCTGGGATTTTTCTTTTAAATTGTGTTTGAAGCCTAAGGGGAATGGGTACAAATGAACAGAAGGAAGAAACGGGAGCAGCTATATGGCCTTCAACAAACATCTCGCCCCGCCGACACTAAAACTCAAACCGTGAATCTCTTATTCCAATCTCAACTGTGTCTCATGGTTTCTTTACTCCATTCTTTGTTTTTCAGGATTCCCTCCATCACCGAAGATGTCTTACTGCCCACCCACAGATTGTTATCCCGATATATGCCCACGTCCATGTATTGATGTCCGCAACGAGCCGTGTATCTCATCATGCGGAGATTCGACTGCAGTGGTCTATGCACCACCAGTTGTTGTGAGATTCCCCGGACCAACTATGGCTACTTGTCCTCAAGACAGCTTCGTCGGAACCGCCTTACCAAACTTGCCATTTAGAGCTGGTGGCTCATCTGGTGCTGGTGCAGGACTTGGAGGCTCGATCAGTTATGGGGGAGGTTATGGTGGTGGTTACGGAGGAGGTAACAGTGTTGTTGGTTCTGGTGGTGGATTCGGAAGCTCAATCGGTTATGGGGGAGTTTATGGAGGTGGAGCCGGGGGTGGTTATGGGGGTGGATATGGGGGTGGTTACGGGGGTGGAGCAGGGGGTGGTTATGGGGGTTGTTATGGAGGCTCATACGGTTCTGGGGGTTCACGTGGTTATAGCAGGAAGTCATATCGTAGCATTTCTGGGGGAGGATATTCTGGATTCAACCGTGGAAACTGTGGGCCATGTTAAACCCAGAAGAACGATCCATGGAATGAGAAACAATCAGGAAATGACAAGATAGAGATTCACCACGGATCTAATGGACAATGATGCCTTCAACTCTACTTGCAGACTGTGGGTGCTCATCGCCTTTGTAAATCAGGCCTATCTGTGTCTTCCACTTGTTACATATTATTGTAGGTTTATGATCTACAGGTTTTGCCGCTTAGTCTTATGCTCCTAGTGTGCTTTGTGCTATTTGACGTTGAACTGGCTAAAACAAGTCACTTGGTTGAAAAAGGGACATGATTTTCAAACTCTACAGCTTCAAGACAGAAAGCAGATCATCTTGTGTGAAAAGCATCACTTTGGAGCGGGTGATTGGTTCTTGCTCGTATTGTAACCCTGAAAATACATTCTTTGTACTCTGCATTAATTCATTCTGCAAGTGTGTACTGCCACTGCTCATTCCCATTAAAAATTATTCTGCATCATAGCGTTGGCCTTCTGGTTTTCCTTTCTCCTCCATTCTTTCTATCCAAACCAGTTTGGGTGAAATTCACTCCAGTGCAGATGCTCAGTACCAGCCCCCTGCACTACATCCCGCTAACTCAACAGAATACCTAAGCAACAAAATACATTAAGTGGTCAATAGCATGGTGCTGGCCATCTGCCCAGGGGAGATATTCCCCCTTGTTCCAAAAGTCTCAGAAGGGAATTAGAATATGTTTCCCTGCTCTAAATATTACATAAAATTATAGAATGCTTGACATATAGGGCTGGAAGGAACCTTGGGATGTCACCAAGTTCAGCCCCCTGTGTGATGGCAGGACCTGACCTGACTGGTCTTTATCTAATATCTCCTTATAAACCTTCAATGATGGAAATTCCACAACTTTCCATGAAAGCCTGAAATCAACACTTTACAATCATTATAGTTAGAAAGTTATTGCTAATATCTAACCTGAATCTCCCATCATGCAGATTAATCCAATTACATCTCATCTTATCTTCAGCAGACATGCAGAACAATTGAGCACCATGTTCTTTAAAACGGCCCTACACATACTTGAAAACTGTTATCCGCTCCCCCGTCAGTCTGCTTTTCTTTTTTGTAGCTCTCCTCTGGACTCTCTCCAGTTTGTCCACATCTTCCCCATTGAAGTGTGCTGGCCAGAACTGGAGACAAAACTCCATCTTAGGCCTCACCGATGCCTATCCGAGTGGGACAATTTCCTTCCCAAACATTGTACTTTACTGCTTTTACTGAATTTCATTTTGTTGATTTCAGATGAAGTCTCCAATTAGCGAAGCTCATTTTGAATTCTCATCCTGTCTTCCAAAGTGCTTGCAACCCCTCTCAGCTTGGTGTCCTCTGCAAATATTATCAGTGAACTGTTCACTCCATTATTCAAGTTATTAGAGAAAATACTGAAGAGTAAAAGACCCAGGATAACCTCCTCTTGCTACCCCCACTAGGTATAGCATCTTAGGTTGACAGCAAACCATTGATAACTAGTCTTTGAGTACAGACTTTCAACCAGTTATGTAGCCACCTGATAATAATTTTGTCTCAACCATGTGGTTGAGGGAAATGTTTCCCAAATTTGCTTATAAGAATGTCCGGTGTGACTATGTCAAAAACTTTCCTAACATCAATATATAGATAGGACTTTAAAATAATTTCCCTCCAGTTAATTTATGATAACCTTTAAGGGAATATGAGTGAAAGGATTTACAGTTGAATAATTAATTTTCTTCAGCTGAAACCTGTGACATTGCACTAAATATGTTTTATGGAAATGTCCTTATGAGTGTGAATATGATGTAACTGGAATATGCTTTGTGCAAAAGGTCTCTTGTAAGGTATCATAACAAAGGTTATAACCTACTGAACACAGTCCTCCTATTTGTATGCATGTATCCTTTTTGTATCTGAAGCTAGAAATATGAAGTATAACTCTGAGGTCCTGTTGTAATTATTCAACGTGTGGGCCAATAATGGTGGTTTAGAATCTTGATGGCTCCCATTGACTAGGACAATTGGCTAGAAAAGGTTTATTTACCTGCATGCCTTCCTGTGTACGTGTGGGCCAACCGAGAAAGAATTGAGACTAGGGGATGATTTAGTTGGGGATTGGTCCGACTTTGAGAAGGGATTGAACTAGATGACCTCCTGAGGTCTCTTCCAACCCTAATCTTCTATGATTCTATGATTTTTAAGAGCGACTGGTGATTTTGGTGCCTACCTCAGACATCCTGAAAAACCCTGGTTTTTAGAAGTGCTCAGTCTCCATTCCCTGGATCCCTGTTCCAGTGAATGTGTCTCAAGCAGACTTTACGACCATGCACTTTTGAAATTCCTGGCTTTCAGATCTCCTGTGAATACATTTGGCAGGATTAGAGCCTTAGAAATTTTGGGCATACAACAGGCCAAGTGTTTCTAGTGTAGTAAGTAGGTGTCAGTTGAAGAAAATTCATTATTCAACTAAAAACCCTTTCACTCAAAGATTGTCATAAATTAGATGGAAGAGCTAATAACCCAGAAAAGGTTATCCTGGGTCTTTTACTTTTGAACATTTTCACTAATTAGTTGAATAATAGCATGGACAGTTCACTGATATAATTTGCAGAGGACACCAAGCTGAGAGGAGCTGCAAGCACTTTGGAAGACAGGATGAGAATTCAAAATGAGTGTCCCTAATTGAAGACTTCATCTGAAAAAAAAACAATGAAATTCAATAAAGTCAATTGCAAAGTATGAGGTTTAGGAAGGAAACAGTCCCACCCTGGTAGACACCGGTAAGGCCTAGGCTGGAGTTTTGTCCCCAGCACACATTAACAGGGAAGATGTGGACAGACTAGAGAGAGTCCAGAGGAGAGCTACAAAAATGACAAAAGGTTTAGAAACCTGACCTCTGAGGACTTGAGAAAAGCAAACTGACATGGGAATGGATAACAGTTTTCAAGTATGTGCAGGGCTGTTATAAAGAACATCCTGATCAATTGTTCTGCATGCCCGCTGAAGATAAGATGAGATTCAATTGGTTTAATCTGCAGCAAGGGAGTTTAGGTCAGATATTAGCAATAACTTTCTAACTATGATAGATAAGCATTGATTTCACGCTCCTGCAGGAAGCTCTAGAATCTCCATCATTGAAGGTTTATAAAGACATGAAATCAGAGTCCACTCAGGTCAGGTGCTGCTTCTGCACAGTGGAATGGACTCGGTGACCTCTCAAGTTTCCTTCCAGACCTATATTTCAGTGAACCTACAATTTTATGTAATATTTAGAGAAGGGAAATGTATTCTAATTCCCTTTTGAGACTTTTGGAACAAAGGGAAAAATCTCTCCTGGGCAGGTGGCCACCACCATGCTTTTGACCAGTTAATGTGCCAGATTTGCTACTTAGTAATTTGCTTGAGTTGGGGGAATGTAGTGCTGGGGGCTGGTACTGAGCATCTGCACTGGGGTGAATTTCACACTAATTCCTTTGGATAGAAAGAATGGAGGAGAAAGGAAAACCAGAAGGCCAACGCTATGATGCAGAATAATTTTTAATGGGAATGAGCAGTGGCAGTACACACTTGCAGAATGAATTAATGCAGAGTACAAAGAATGTATTTTCAGGGTTACAATACGAGCAAGAACCAATCACCCGCTCCAAAGTGATGCTTTTCACACAAGATGATCTGCTTTCTGTCTTGAAGCTGTAGAGTTTGAAAATCATGTCCCTTTTTCAACCAAGTGACTTGTTTTAGCCAGTTCAACATCAAATACAATAAAGCACAATAGGAGCATAACACTAAGCTGCAAAACCAGTAGATCATAAACCTACAAAACAAGTGGAAGACACACATAGGCCTGATTTACAAAGGCGATGAGCACCCACAGTCTGCAAGTAGAGTTGAAGGCATCATTGTCCATTAGATCAGTGATGAAGCTCTATCTTGTCATTCCCTGATTGTTTCTCATTCCATGGATCATTCTTCTGGGTTTAACATGGCCCACAGTTTCCACTGTTGAATCCAGAATATCCTCCCCCAGAAATGCTACGATATGACTTCCTGCTATAACCACGTGAACCCCCAGAACCGTATGAGCCTCCATAACAACCCCCATAACCACCTCCGGCTCCACCCCCATAACCACCCCCATAACCACCCCCGGCTCCACCCCCATAAACAACACTGTTACCTCCCCCATAGCCACCACTGTAACCTCCTCCAAAACCACCACTGTAACTACCCCCAGAACCGATTGAGCCACTGAAACCTCCACCAGCAACAGGTGATCCCACAGCTCTAAATGGCAAGTTTGGTAAGGCGGTTCCTACGAAGCTGTCTTGAGGACAAGTAGCCATAGTTGGTCCTGGGAATCTCACAACAACTGGTGGCGCATAGACCACTGCAGTCGAATCTCCGCATGATGAGATACACGGCTCGTTGCGGACGTCAATACATGGGCGTGGGCATATATCAGGAATACAGCCCTGGGTTGGGTAGCAAGACATCTTCTGTGATGGAGGGAATCCTGAAAAACACAGGAGGGAGGAAAACGTAAGACACGACAGTTAGTGGAATAAGAGATTCCGGCTTAATGGGCCTAGGTAGGTAGATGAGTTTTGCTGAAGGCCACATATTTGCTCCTGCTTCTTCCTTCTATTCCTTTGCACCCAGTCCCCCCTGGGCATCAGAAACGGAAATGAAATAAAATAATTCCAAGCGGTTTCATAAGAAGTTCCCTTTCCACTGCTTCATGCAGCCATAAAGCTGCACAACACACAGGTGAAGTGAGTGGTTATTTTCCTTGGGAAACAATATTAACAACACAGGAGATAAGTGGAAGTGACTTGTCCACCATCATTGGTGAGTCATTGGATGAGCTGGAAGCAGAATTTAGACCTTCCTAATTGCTATTTGTGACAGAATGGATCATTAGGAAATCCCAGTAGCTTCTAATTGCTGCAACTGAGTATAGGGCCCCATTGTGGCAGGCACTGAACAACAAACGAAGAGTAAGGCCACGGGTAAGGAGCTCATCTGGAAGGTATGAGATCTGGGGTCAAGTTCCTGCTCCAACTTTGACAGAGTGAGATTCTGAAAACAGGTCTCCTATATCCTAGCAGAGTGCTCTAACTACTGGGCTATCAGATATTCTGGAAGACCCCCATGCCACCAGCCCACCAAAACCCTGCTGTGGTCCCCCTCAGTTGTATCACCAGTGCATCTTGAACTGGTAGGTGTGCCCTGAGACAACCTAATTCACTATGAGCCACAGGTGAGATTGGGGAGAATATGATGGGATAACCTAATGTTGGCAATTAATTTAGCAATTGATCTTTGATTATCAGCAGGTAAGTATGCCCGGTGGTCTGTGATGGGATGTTAGATGGGATGAGATCTGAGTTACTATAGAAAATTCTTTCCTGGGTGCTGGCTGGTGAGTCTTGCCCACATGCTCAGGGTTTAACTGATTGCCATATTTGGGGTCGGGAAGGAATTTTCCTCCAGGGCAGATTGGCAGAGGCCCTGGAGGTTTTTCGCCTTCCTCTGCAGCATGGGGCATGGGTCACTTGCTGGAGGATTCTCTGCAGCTTGAGGTCTTCAAACCACAATTTGAGGACTTCAATAACTCAGACATAGGTTAGGGGTTTGTTATAGAAGTGGATGGGTGAGATTCTGTGGCCTGCATTGTGCAGGAGGTCAGACTAGATGATCATAATGATCCCTTCTGACCTTAAAGTCTATGAGTCTATGAGAAATTCCCTCTGGGGCCAGGACACTGAGCACCTTGAGAGAATTAGGACATTGGTGGTTTTGTGCATGTTGCAACCATAACACTTTATGTTTTGTGATAGTGGTAAGCTCAGTGGTCAAACTCATCCAGTGTCTTGTCTCTAATGCTGTGCAGCACCAGACCCTTCAGAGGAAATTATAGAAGCCCTGACATGGCCCGTTATGCAGGAAACTGCTCAGAAAGAGAATTTCTTCCTAACATCACTAACAAAAAGGCTAGAATTGCCCTGAAGGAGAATTCACATAAAGCACTTCCAACTTCTCAAACTTATCTTGATCTAGATTATCTACTAAACTAAAAAGAACAATCAACTTTCTTTTCAATTGCTATATTTCAAAATTGATCTCCAGCATTTTATGGAAATAGCATGATCAGATCATTCCCTCTTGCAAATACCAGTGAGCCCAGTGGAGTCAGCTCAAGGTCTGGCAATCGTAGTTATCTATAAAGGGTCAGAATAAAGCTGTCCCTTCCTCAAGTAGTTTAAGGCTGCAATTTTTCATTATTGTGCAATAGATTTACGTAGTCTACCCTAGTATAATTATTGGGAATGGGTGTCCCAATCCCATATGTGGATTTATAAATCCTAGAATGATATTTTTAAAGTCAGCATCCACCCAGGCCTGCAACTGACTAGAAAGAAAGAAAGAACTAACCTCCTTAATATTGCTGTTGGTGCAGGTTCAGTCCATAGTTAAACTATCTCTAAAGCAACAACTAGAGTAATTTGAATTCAATAGACTTACCCAGTTCACCAAGGGGATGAAGTCAAGAGAAGTGGATAGAACAACCCGGCATTGCAAGCACCTTATATCCCTTCTTAGCCAATGAGAAGGATAGGAGACACCCTTTCTGTAGTAAGACCTTACCAGTAAAAAAACATAGTGTTTTCTTCGATTGGTAACACCTCTAATTGTTGTAATAGTCTTGATCATGATTAATCAATTACTCAATTCACAGTTCCACACAGATGACATAAACATTTCATCTTAAATCTTTATGGGCAAGTTACCACCCTGGTATTATCCCTCTGATCTCCTTCGTGTTGACACAGGTATAAATCCAGTTCCATTTCATTAGTAGTCCATTGAAAAACTTCAAAATAGGAGGATAACTCAGAGGTGTATCAATATTACAATCTGCTGTGAGATACAGCATTCCACATTAGTTCTTTAAGTTCCACACAGATGATATGAACATTTCATCTTAAGTCTTTAAGGGCAAGATACGTCCCTGGTATTATCCCTCTGACCATCTTCACCCTTAAGATCTTCATTCATCTGAAACTCAAAAAAGAGTCCTGCAAAAGGTGGAAACTAGGTCAAATTACAAAGGATGAGTATAAACAAATAATACAAGGATGTAGGGACAAAATTAGAAAGGCGAAGGCACAAAATGAGATTAAACTAGCTAGAAACATAAAGGGTAACAAGATAACATTCTACAAATACATTAGGAGGAAGATCAAGGACAGGGTGAGCCTGTTATTCAGTGAGGGGTAATTACAGTATCAGAAAATGTGGAAATGGCAGAAGTGTTAAATGACTTTTTATTTCAATTTCCCCCCAAAAAGTGTAGTAATGCTTGGAAGTCTAACAAAGGGAATGCTAGTGAAAATCAGGTAGGATCACAGGTTAAAATAGGGGAAGAACAAGTTAAAAATACTTAGACAGGTCAGATGTCTTCAAGTCACTAGGGCCTGATGAAATACGTGCTAGAATACTCAAGGAGCTGACTGAGGAAGTATCTGAGCCATTAGTGATCATCTTCAACAAGTTACAGAAGACGGGAGAGATTCCAGAGGACTAGGAAAGGCCAAATATAGTGTCCATGTATACAAAGGGAAATAAGGACAACTTGGAGAATTACAGACCAGTCTGCTTAACTTCAGTACCCAGAAAGATAATGGAGCAAATAATTAAAGAATCAATATGCAATCACCTAGAAGATAAGTAGCAGTTAGCATGAAGTTGTCAAGAACAAATTGTGTCAAACCAACCTAATATCTTTCTTTGATAGGTTAGGGGGAAACAATGAATGTGGTATATCTTGATTTAGTAAGTCTTTTGATACTGTCTCGCATGACCTTCTCATAAATAAACTAGGGAAATTCAATCTAGATGGAGCTACTATACAATGGGTGCATAACTGGTTGGAAAACCATTCCCAGAGAGTAGTTATCAGCGGTTCACAGTCTGGCTGGAAGGGTATAATGAGTGGGGTCTACAGGGATCAGTTCTTAGTCCAGTTCTGTTCAATATATTCATCAATGATTTAAAGAATGGTATACAGAGTACATGTATAAAGTTTGCGGATGATACCCACCTGGGAGGGGTTGCAAATGCTTTGGAGGATAGGATTAAAATTCAAAATGATCTGGACAATCTGGAGAAATGGTCTGAAGTAAATAGCATGAAATTCAATATGGACAAATGCAAAGTACTCAACTTAGGAAGGAACAATCAATTGCACATATACAAAATGGGCAATGACTGCCTAGGAAGGAGTACTGCAGAAAGGGATCTGGAGGTCATAGCGGATCACAAGCTAAATATGAGTCAACAGTGTAATACAAAAGCAAATATCATTCTGGAATATATTATCAGGAGTGTTGTAAGCAAGACATGAGAAGTAATTCTTCTGCTCTACTCCATGCTGATTAGGCCTCAATTAGAGTATTGTTTCCAGTTCTGGGTGCCACATTTCAGGAATGATATGGGCAAGTTGGAGAAAGTCCGGAGAAGAGCAACAAAAATGATCAAAGGTTCTAGAAAACATGACCTATGAGGGAAGATTGCAGAAATTGGATTTGTATACTCTGGAGAAGAGAAGCCAGAGAGGGGGCATGATAAAAGTTTTCAAGTACATAAAAGGTTAGAAGGAGGAGGGAGAAAACTTGTTCTCTTTAACTTCTGATGATAGGACAAGAAGCAATGGTCTTAGATTGCAGATTGGGTGGGTTAGACTGGACATTAGGAAAAACTTCCTAACTGCCAAGGTGGTTAAGCACTGGAATAAATTGCCCAGGGAGGTTGTGGAATCTCCGTCAATAGAGATCTTTAAGAGCAGGTTAGACAAACACCTGTGAGGGTTGGTCTAGATAAAACTTAGTCCTACCATGAATACAGGGGACTGGACTAGATGACCTCCTAAGCTCCCTTCCAGTCTTATGATTCTGTGATTCTATGACTGAGCGGATGTTTTCAGAAAACTCCCCACTATAACTCCAAGATCTTTCCTGAGTGGCAACAACTAAATTAGACCCCATCGTTGTTACTGTATAATTGAGATTATATTTTCCAATCTGTATTACTTTGCATTTGTCAACTTAAAATTCTACTACCATTTTCTTGCCCAGTCACTCAGTTTTGTAAGTTCTCTTTGTAACTATTTGCAGTATGCTTTGCACTTAACTATCATAAGTATTTTGTGTGGTCTGCAAACTTTGCCAATTCAAAGTTTACCTCTTTTTCCAGATCATTTATGAATACAGTGAAGAGCACTGGTCCCAGTACAGCTCCTTGAGGGAGCCCACTGTTTACCTTTTTCCACTTTGAAAACTAAACATTTCCTTTCTACCCCTTTCCCATTATATATTAACCAGTTACTGATCCATGAGAGAACCCTTACTCTTACCCCATAACTGCTTAATTTGTTTAAGAACCTTTGGTGTGGGAGCTTGTCAAAGTCTTTCTGAAAGTCCAACTACACATTCTCCACTGGATCATCCTTGTCCATATATTTGTTGACTGACTCAAAGAATTCCAATGATTAGTAAGCCATGACGTCCCTTCACAAAAGCCATATTGACTCTTCCCCAGCATATCATGTTCCTCTATATGGCTGATAATTCTGATCTTTACTACAGTTTCAACCAATTTGCCTTGTACTGAACTTGAGACATTTTAAAAAAATCGGTGTCACATTAGTTATCTGCCAATCATCGGATAGAGAGGCTGCCGTAAGCAATAGACTTCTTACCACAGTTAGTAGTTAGGCAATTTCATATTTGAGTTCCTTCTGAACTCTTGGGTGAATACCATCCGGTCCTGGTGACTTATTATCATTTAATGTATCAGTTTGTGCCATTGTCCTGGTTATGTGTCCAGCACAGTATTGTAACCCAGAAGGTCTGTTTCCAAGGCCATTGAACCGATTAGAAAGATATTCATGCAGTTCCAAAGGGTGTTGGCTCAAACCAACAATATACAGCTAGGGTGGGGATACTAAACATGCAAAATAATGTCTCCCACCCTACAAGGATTTAGAAGGGTGAACTCCACCTTGTCACTAATTAGATACTAGGAATTTAAAGAACTGACATGGAATCCTGTATGTCACAGCAGATTGTAATATTGATACACCTCTGAGTCAACCTCCTATTCTGAAGTTTTTCAATGGAGTACTAATGAAATGGAACTGGATTTATACCTGTGTCAACACCAAAGAGATCAGAGGGATAAAACCAGGCAGGTATCTTTCCAATAAAGATTTAAGATGAAATGTTCACGTCATCTATGTGGAATTGAGTAATTGATTAATCATGATCAAACTTTGCAATAATTAGAGGTGTTACCCATCGAAGAAAACACAACAAGGTCTTAGTACAGAAAGGGTGTCTCCTATCCTTCTCATTGGCTAAGAGGGCATATAAAAGTGCTTGCAACGCCGGGTTGTTCTATCCACTTCTCTTAACTTCATCCCCTTGGTGAACTGGGTAAGTCTATTGAATTCAAATTGCTCTAGTTGTTGCTTTAGAGATAGTTTAACTATGGACTGAACCTGCACCAACAGTCTGTGATTTTAGCAATATTAAGGAGGTTAGGTCTTTCTATCCACAAATTTGTCTTTTTTTATAAATCCACAAATGGGATTGGGACACCCATTCCCCATAATTATACTAGGGTAGGCTATGTAAATCTATTGCACAATTATGAAAAATTGCAGCCTTAAACTACTTTAGGATAGACAGCTTTATTCTGACCCTTTATAGATAACTACGATTGCCAGACCTTGAGCTGACTCCACTGGACTCACTGGTATTTGCAAGAGGGGATGATCTGATCCTGCTATTTCCATAAAACGCTGGAGATCAATTTTGAAATATAACAATTGAAAAGCAAGTTGATTGTTCCTTTTAGTTTAGTAGATAATCTAGATCAAGATAAGTTTGAGAAGCTGGAAGTCCTTTAGATGAATTCTCCTTCAGGGCAATTCTAGCCTCTTTGTTAGTGATGTTAGGAAGAAATTCTCCTTATGAGCAGTTTCCTGCATAACGGGCCATGTCAGGGCTTCTATAATTTCCTCTGAAGGGTCTGGTGCTGCACAGCACTGGAGACAGGACACTGGATGAGTTCGACCACTGAGTTTACCAGTATCGCAAAACGTAAAGTGTTATGGGTGCAACTTGTAATCTTTGATCCAGATCTAGAGCTAGTGTAAGTTGAAATAGCACCTTTGAACTAAAGATAGTTATGATTACGTCGATCAGATGAGAGTTCTAGCCCCAGTTTTGAACTCATTTAACAAGGACACTCGCATTATTAACAGCGTCTCTGCACTCCTTTCCGGTAAAAGTTTCCAAAAGGATTTGAAAATTCCAGGGGTCTGTAGTGGAAATATTTTCTACTGTGGGTTTAGTAATTAGACTCTGTGTTTTTTAACTCATCCCTCCTGGGCTGGTGAGAACAGAAGGTCCTGTGATATTGGTAGAGGAAAAGGACTCAGGAAATCTGCATTAGGTTTCTGCATTTGATTTCCTGTCTGATCTTGGTTAAGTCCGATGGGACCAGCTTCTCAAACAGGTCAGCACTCAAACAGTGTAGCTGCATTGAAAGCTGAGCCTCTAATCTCCTGAAGCTACATCAACAAAGAGACTTAAGCATCTAAGGTCCCTTTTAGGCAATGAAGTTTAACAATAAGGTGAGAATGATGTCTTCCAAAATGCTAAGACTACAGGCACCAAAATTCTCTTGGCACCTAAAACTGTGCACATGCACAAAACCACCAATGTCCTGATTCTCCCAAGGTGCTCAGTGTCCTGGCCCCAGAGGGAATTTCTCCCCAATCTCACCTGTGGCTCATAGTGAATTAGGTTGTCTCAGGGCACAACTACCAGATCAAGATGCACTGGTGATACAACTGAGGGGGACCACAGCAGGGTTTTGGTGGGCTGGTGGCATGGGGGTCTTCCAGAATATCTGATAGCCCAGTAGTTAGAGCACTCTGCTAGGATATAGGAGACCTGTTTTCAGAATCTCACTCTGTCAAAGTTGGAGCAGGAACTTGACCCCAGATCTCATACCTTCCAGATGAGCTCCTTACCCGTGGCCTTACTCTTCGTTTGTTGTTCAGTGCCTGCCACAATGGGGCCCTATACTCAGTTGCAGCAATTAGAAGCTACTGGGATTTCCTAATGATCCATTCTGTCACAAATAGCAATTAGGAAGGTCTAAATTCTGCTTCCAGCTCATCCAATGACTCACCAATGATGGTGGACAAGTCACTTCCACTTATCTCCTGTGTTGTTAATATTGTTTCCCAAGGAAAATAACCACTCACTTTACCTGTGTGTTGTGCAGCTTTATGGCTGCATGAAGAAGTGAAAAGGTAACTTCTCATAAAACTGCTTGGAATTATTTTATTTCATTTCCGTTTCTGAAGCCTAGGGGGGACTGGGTGCAAAGGAATAGAAGGAAGAAGCAGAAGCAGATATGTGGCCTTCAGCAAAACTCATCTACCTACCTAGGCCCATTAAGCCTGAATCTCTTATTCCACTATCAGTCGTGTCTTACGTTTTCCTCCCTCCTGTGTTTTTCAGGATTCCCTCCATCACAGAAGATGTCTTGCTACCCAACCCAGGGCTGTATTCCTGATATATGCCCACGCCCATATATTGATGTCTGCAATGAGCCGTGTATCTCATCATGCGGAGATTCGACTGCAGTGGTCTATGCGCCACCAGTTGTTGTGAGATTCCCAGGACCAACTATGGCTACTTGTCCTCAAGACAGCTTCGTCGGAACCGCCTTACCAAACTTGCCATTTAGAGCTGTGGGATCACCTGTTGCTGGTGGAGGTTTCAGTGGCTCAATCGGCTCTGGGGGTAGTTACAGTGGTGGTTTTGGAGGAGGTTACAGTGGTGGCTATGGGGGAAGTAACAGTGTTGTTTATGGGGGTGGAGCCGGGGGTGGTTATGGGGGTGGAGCCGGAGGTGGTTATGGGGGTGGTTATGGGGGTGGAGTCGGGGGTGGTTATGGGGGTTGTTATGGAGGCTCATACGGTTCTGGGGGCTCACGTGGTTATAGCAGGAAGTCATATCGTAGCATTTCTAGTGGAGGATATTCTGGAAACTGTGGGCCATGTTAAATCCAGAAGAATGATCCATGGAATGAGAAACAATCAGGGAATGACAAGATAGAAATTCATCACTGATCTAATGGACAATGATGCCTTCAACTCTACTTGCAGACTGTGGGTGCTCATCGCCTCTGTAAATCAGGCCTATCTGTGTCTTCCACTTGTTTTGTAGGTTTATGATCTACTCGTTTTGTAGCTTAGTCTTATGCTCCTATTGTGCTTTGTGCTATTTGATGTTGAACTGGCTAAAACAAATCACTTGGTTGAAAAAGGGACATGATTTTCAAACTCTACCAGCTTCAAGGCAAAAAGCAGATCATCTGGTGTGAAAAGCATCACTTTGGAGTGGGTGATTGGTTCTTGTTCGTATTGTAACCCTGAAAACACATTCTTTGTACTCTGCATTAATTCATTCTGCAAGTGTGTACTGCCACTGCTCATTCCCATTAAAAATTATTCTGCATCATAGTGTTGGCCTTCTGGTTTTCCTTTCTCCTCCATTCTTTCTATCCAAAGGAATTAGGGTAAAATTCACCCTGGTGCAGATGCTCAGTACCAACCCCCGGTACTACATCCCCCCAACTCAAGCGAATTATTAAGTAGCAAATCTGGTACATTAAGTGGTCAATAGCATGGTGCTGGCCATCTGCCCAGGGGAGATATTCCCCCTTGTTCCAAAAGTCTCAGAAGGGAATTATTTCCCTTCTCTAAATATTACATAAAATTGTAGACTCATTGAAATATAGGGCTGGAAAGAACCTTGAGTGGTTACCTAGTCTAGCCCTCTGTGCAGAAGCAGCACCTGACCGGTCTTTGATTACATGTCCTTATAAACCTTCAATGATGGAGATTCCACAGCTTCCTGCAGGAGAGTGAAATGAATGCTTAACGATCTGTTCCCATGTCAGTCTGCTTTTCTCAACACTAAACATGTCCAGCGTTTGGAACAAGTCCTCAGAGGTCAGGTTTCTAAACCTTTTGTCATTTTTGTAGCTCTCCTCTGGACTCTCTCTAATCTGTCCACATCTTCCCTGTTAATGTGTGCTGGGGACAAAACTCCAGCTTAGGCCTTACCAGTGTCTACCAGAGTGGGACTGTTTTCTTCCTAAACCTCATACTTTGCAACTGACTTTATTGAATTTCATTTTGTTTTTTTCAGATGAAATCTTCAATAAGGGACACTCATTTTGAATTCTCATCCTGTCTTCCAAAGTGCTTGCAACCTCTCTCAGCTTGGTGTCCTCTGCAAATTATATCAGTGAACTGTCCATACTGTTATTCAACTAACTAGTGAAAATGTTGAAAAGTAAAAGACCCAGGACAACCTCTTCTGGGTCCCCGCTAAATATAGCCTCCCAGGTTGACACCAAACTATTGATAACTAGTCTTTGCTTTCAGTCTTTCAACCAGTTATGTAGCCACCTGATAATATTTTGTCTCAACCATGTGGTTGAGGGAAATGTTTCCCTAGTTTGCTTATGAGAATGTCCTGTGGGGCTGTTTGAAAAGCTTTACTAATATCAAGATATAGTTGCGGCTCCAAAGGAATTTCCTTCCACTAATTTATGACAATCTTTAAGGGGATATGAGTGAAAGGGGTTTTAGTTGAAGAATGAATTTTCTTCAAATGACACCTACTTACTACACTGGAAACACTTGGCCTGTTGCATGCCCAAAATATTGAAGGTTCTGTTCCTGCAAAATGCATTCACAGAAGATCTGAAAGGCAAGAATTTCAAATATGCATGGTCCTAAAGTCTGCTTGAGACGCGTTCACAGGAACAGAGCTCCAGAGAATAGACACTGAGCACTTCTAAAAACCAGGGTTTTTCAGGATATCTCAAGGTAGGCACCAAAATCACCAGTCAGATGTCTGTGCATGATCTTTGCTAAAACAATATTCTCTTTCGTCTCCCTATAAGTAAAAAGGGTGGTGATGATATATCACTCATTCTGGAGAGATTACAATCTACCTATCTATCTGAGAATGTTGCATAGTCCCCAGTAGCACAGCAGCTAAAGTTTCCTGGTTGAATTTTTTGAAAGAGGTGATACTGGGTATTATTGCACAATGGATATCAGTACCGAGGTGTCACACAGCAATTAACCCATAAAAGGTTCTCTGGTAAATTTCATATAATATTTTTTTCTTTCTGGTGGAGGTGGGACAATCAATGGGACACAATTGCTCTGGGGTACAAAATATATTGGAAGGACAGAACAGGTTGTGCAGGGGCGGGAAGTGGCACTATGTGTGAAAGAAAAGGTAGAATCAAATGAAGTAAAAATCTTAAGTGAATCCACATGTTCCATAGAATCCCTATGGATAGTAATTTCATGCTCTAATAAGAATATAACAGTAGGGATCTATTATCGACCACCTGACCAGGACAGTGATAGTGACGATGAAATGCTAAGGGAGATTAGAGAGGCTATCAAAATAAAGAACTCAATAATAGTGGGGGGATTTCAATTATCCTCATATTGACTGGGTACATGTCACCTCAGGACAAAATGCAGAGACAAAATTTCTTGATACTTTCAATGACTGCTTCTTGCAGCAGCTGATACAAGAACCCACAATGGGAGAGGCAATTCTCAATTTAGTCTTGAGTGGAGCGCAGGATCTCGTCCAAGAGGTAACTATAACAGGACCACTTGGAAATAGTGACCATAATATAATAACATTTAACATTCCTGTGGTGGGAAGAACACCTCAACAGCCCAACACTGTGGCATTTAATTTCAGAAAGGGGAACAATGCAAAAATGAGGAGGTTAGTTAAACAGAAATTAAAAGGTACAGTGACTAGAATGAAATCCCTGCAAGAGGCCCAACTAAATTTATACCCCAAATTAAAAAACACAGTAAAAGAACTAAAAAAGAGCCACCATGGCATAACAACCATGTAAAAGAAGCAGTGAGAAATAAAAAAGCATCTTTTAAAAAGTGGAAGTCAAATCCTAGTGAGGTAAATAGAGAGGAGCATAAACACTGCCAAATGAAGTGTAAAAATGTAATAAGAAATGCCAAAAAGGAGTTTGAAGAACAGCTAGCCAAAACCTGAAAAGGTAATAACAAAATATTTGTAAAGTACATCAGAACAGGAAACCTGCTAAACAACCAGTGGGGCTCCTGGACGATTGAGATACAAAAGGAGCACCCAATTGTGTGTTGGGTGAAGAAGTACTTTCTCGTGTTTGATTTAAACTTGCTGCCTATTAATTTCTGTGGGTGACCCCTGATTCTTGTGTTATGTGGAGGGGTAAATACTTCATTTTTCTCTTTCTCCACACCACTCATGATTTTACAGACCTCTATCATATTCTGCCTTCATCGTCTCTTTTTCCAAGAATGAACAGTCCAAGTCTTTTTAATCTCACCTCATACAGAAGGTGTTCCATACCCTTAATCTTTTGTGTTGTCCTTCTCTGGACTTTCTCCAATTCTAATATGTCTTTTTTGAGATGGAGTGACCATAACCACACGCATTATCACATGTGGGGTGGACATATATGGATTTATTTAGTAGCATTATGATATTTTCTGTTTTATGACCTATTCCTTTCCTAATGGTTCCTAACATTCTGTTATTTATTTATTATTCCTGCTGTATATTGAGTAAATATTTTCAGAGAACTACCCGCGATGACTTCAAGTTCTTTCCTGAGTTGCGACTCCTAATTTAGACCCCGTCATTGTTTGTGTATAGTTGGGATTATGGTTTCCAAACCCGTATTACTTTGCATTTGTCAAGGTAGAATTTCATCTGCCATTTTCCTGCCCACTCATCCAGTTTTCTAAGATCCGTTTTTAATTCTTTGCAATATGCTTTACACTTAAATATCTTGAGGAATTCTGTGCGCTCAGCAAACCTTGCCAAATCAAAGTTTGCCCCTTTTTCCAGATCATTTATGAACGGGGGAACAGCACCAATCCCAGTACAGCTCTTTGAGGGAGCCCACGATTTACCTCTTTGAAAACTGACCATTTCTTTCCCCCCCTATATTTTAACCAGTTACTGATCCATGACAGGACCTTCCCTCTTATCCCATAACTGTTTATTTTGCTTAAGAGCCTTTGGTGAAGGAGCTTGTCAAAGGCTTTCTGAAGGTCCAAGTACACTTTCTCCACTGGATCACCCTTGTCCATATACTTGTTGACCAACTCAAAACATTCTAATATACTGGTGAAGCATGATTTCGCTTTGTAAAAGCTGTGTTAACTCTTCCCCAAAGTGTCATGTTCCTTTATGTGGCTGATAATGCTGATCTTTACCATAGTTTCAATCAAAGTGCCTGGTGCTGAAGTGAGGCTTACTGGCCTGTAACTGCCAGGATTGCCTTTGGACACTTTTAAAAAAACCCGATGTCACATTAGTTATCTGCCAGTGAGAGGCTGATTCAAGTGATACGTTACATACAACAGTTAGCAGTTCTATAGTTTCATATTTGAGTTCCTTCAGAACTCTTAGGTGAATCTCATCTGGTCCTGTTGACTTTATTACCATTTAATTTATCAGTTTGTTCCATTGTCCTGGTCATGGGTCCAGGAGAGTATTGTAACCTAGAAGGCCTGGTTCCAAAACCATTTAACTGATTGGAAAGACATTCATGTAGTTCAAAAGGGTGTTGGCTAAAATACAGAGTTTATAGCTAAGAGTGGAGATGCTAAGCATGGGACTAATGTCTCCCACTCTAGAAGGATTTACGAGGGTGAATCCTACCTTGCCACTAATTAGAACCTACTTGAGATTTAAAGAACTAAAATGAAAACTTGTGCATGACAGCACATTGTAATACTGACACACCTCTGAGTCACCCTCCTATTTTGAAGTACTTCAGTGGAGAACTAATCAAATGGAACTACATTTATCCTTGTGGCAACACCAAGGTGATCAGTGGGATGATAAAAATCTTGCCCATAAAGATTTCAGATTAAAGGAAATGCTGAATGTAATGTACATCCCATCCTATGTTGGACTGGAAATTGAGTAATGGATCAACCATGGCAAAGGCATTACAATAATTAAAGGAGTTACCAAAGCAAGTAACAATTTTAATTTCTCAGCAGTAAAGCATGAAAAAAACACTTTCCTTGGCTATTGATGAGATCTTGGTACAGAGAGGGTGTCTCCCATCCTTCCCACATGCTAAGAAAGCATATAAAAGTGCTTGTAATGCCAGGTTGTTTTATCCACTTCTCTTCACTTCATCCCCTTGGTGAACTGGGTAAGTCTATTAGATTCAAATTGCTCCAGTTGTTGCTTTAGTGATAATTTAAACTATGACCTAAATCTGTACCAATACTCTGGGACTTTAGCAATGTTAAGTGGGTAGATTTTTTTTTCCATAAGAGACTTTCTCTAACAAGTCAGTTGCAGGACTTGGTGGATGCTGACTTTCAAAATATAATCCTGGGACTTTCAATTCCCAATATTGGACTGGAACAACCATTTCCCAATGGTTAAAAAAGGACAGGGCACTTAAATCCATTAGACAGTTATGAAAAATCTCAGCTTTAAGCTACTTTGGTAATGAACAGCTTTATTTAGTATGACTCTTTATAGATAAATACAATTGCCAGACCATCAGCTGACTTCACTGGACTCACAGCTATTTGTATGAGTCCATCATCTGATTCTACCGTTTCCATAAAACACTGGAGATCAGCTTTGAAATACATATACCAATTGAACAGCAACTTGATTGTTCTTTTTAGTTTACAGCACCATCTAGATCTAGATACATTTGAGAAGTTGGAATGGCTTTATATGAATTTTCCCTCAGGGCAAACCTAGCCCCTGCTTTGTTGATACGAGGAAGAAATTCTCCTTATGAGCGGTTTCCTTCAAACGGGCTATGTCAGAGCTACCAACATTTCCTCTACAGGGTGTGGTGCTACACAGCATTAGAGACAAGGCACTGAATTAATTCGACCACTGATTTGATCTAGTATATCACCTGGGTGCAACTTGAAATCTTTGATTCAGATCTTTATCTTGTGTAAATTAAAATAGCATCTTTGAATTAATGGTAGTTATGATGGTTTAAATCAGATTGGGGTTCTAGCTCCTATTTTGAGCTGTCTTAAAAAGGACACTCACATTATTAACAGTGTCTCTCCACTTCTTTCTGGTAAAACTTTCCAAAACGATGTGAAATATCCAGGCATCCATGATGGAAATATTTTCGACTGTGAGTTTGGTAATTTTTAACTCGATGCTCCTGGGCTGGTGAGAACAGAAGGTCCTGTCGTCATGTCGTAAGACAGGGACTCAGGGAATCTGCATTTGGTTTCTTCATTTGATTTTCTGTTTGATCTTGGTCACACTGAAGTCTTCCAAACTGGTAACACTGCAGGCACCTAAATTCCCTCAGCACATGCACAAAACCACTAAAGTCCTGATGCTGCCAAGGTGCTCAGTGTCCTGGCCCCAGTGGGAATTTTCGCCTGATTTCACCTGTGGGTCAGGGTCCAGTAGGTTTTCTCAGCACACACCTACCAGTTCAAGACCTACAGTGGAGACAGCTGAGGGTGACTACATCAGGGCTTTGGTGGGCTGGTGGCATGGAATTTTCCCAGAATACCCTTAGATGACTCTGCTAGGATATAGGAGACCTCACTCAGTCGGACTTGGAGCAGCAACTTGACTCCAGAACTCAGACCTCGCAGATGAGCTCTTTACCCCAGTTACTGTTTCTTACTCTTTGTTTATATAACGCCTGTCACAAGGGGGCCCTATTCTCAGTTGCAGCAATTAAGAGCTACTGGAATTTCCTAATGATCAATTCTATCACCCATAACAATTAGGAAGGTCTAAATTCTGTTTCGAGCTCATTCAGTGACTCAGCAATGGTGGTGGGCAAGTCTATTGAGCCTCTGTGCTATTAGTATTGCTTCCCAGGGAACATAACAACTCACTTCACCTGTGTGTTGTGCAACTTAATGGTTGCAAGAAACAGTGAAAATGTAATTTGTTATGAAACTGCTAGGAATTATTATCATTCTTATTTATTAGTTATATTATTATTATTATTTTGTTTCTGAAGCTGAAGGGGGGGGGGAGTAGGTGCACAGGAATAGAAGGAAAAAATGGGAGCAGATATGTGGCCTTCTACAAAACCTACCTACTTATCTATCTGTCCCCCCGTATCCTACAACTCAAACTCAAACTCTTATTCCACTCTCAGTTGTGTCTTATGTTTTCTTTGCTCTCTCCTGTGTTTTTCAGGATTCCCTCCAACACAGAAGATGTCTTACTCCAAAGATCTGTGTTGCCTACCCCAGGATTATTATCCTGATATATGCCCACGCCCATGTATTAACGTCTGCAATGAGCCGTGTGTCACATCATGTGGAGATTCGACTGCAGTGGTCTATGCGCCACCAGTTGTTGTGAGATTCCCAGGACCAACTATGGCTACTTATCCTCAAGACAGCATTGTGGGAACCACCTTACCAAATTTTCCCACAAGACCTGGGGGCTTCTTTGGTTCTAGTGGTGGTTTCAGTGGCTCATTCAGTTCTGGGGGAGGTTACGGTGGTAGTTATGGGGGAGGTTATGGTGGTGGTTTTGGAGGAGGTTACGGTGCTGGTTATGGAGGAGGTTATGCTGGTGGTTTCGGGAGTGGACTCAGGTATGGTTATGGAGGCTCATATGGCTATGGGGGTCTATGCGGTTATGGCAGGAGGTCACGACGTGGCATTACCGTTTCTGGGGGAGGATATTATGGGTCCGGCTATGGAAATTGTGGGCCATGTTAAACCCAGAAGAATGATTCATGGAATGAGAAACAATCAGGAAATGACAAGATAGAAATTCGTCGCTTAGCTAATGGACATTGATGCTTACAAACCCGCTTGAACTCTGTGTGGGCTGTGGTTGTTCATCACTTCTATAAAACAGGTCTATCTACATCTTTCCTTGTTACATAATACCCAAAGCTTAAGATATAATTGTTTTGCAGGTTAATCTTATGCTCCTCTTGTGCTTTGTGCTATTTGATGTTAACCAGGGTAACATCAGTCATTGGATTGAAAATGGACACGATTTTCAAACTCTGCATCTTCAAGAAAGAAAGCAGAACATCCTGTGTGAAATGCATCACATTGGAGTGGGTGATGGGCTTTAGTTCTTATTATAACCCTGAAGATACGTTCTCTGTACTGTGCAATAATTTATCCTGCAAGTGTGTACTCCACTGCTCATCCTCATTAAAATTTATGCTGGCATTATAGCATTGGCCTTCTGGTTTTTCTTCCTCTATTCTTTCTTTCCAAAGGTCTTTGGGTGAAATTTGCCCCTGTACAGATGGTCAGTACCAGTCCCATGCACTCTATCAGTCCCATTGAAGCACATAAGTAAGAAGCAAATGGGGTACATTAGCATCGTGCAGGCTGTCTGCACAGCGGAAAATTTCCAACTTGTTAGATGTCTTAGGCTACGTCTACACTACCCGCCGTATCGGCGGGTAGCGATCGATGATTTTTCGGGATATATATCGCTCTCATCTCTATATATATATATCGATCCTTCACTACTGTCGATTCCATCCACACCCACCGCCCGACGGCGGGGGCGGGCGTATGATGCCCGGAGCCGCGGACATCGATCGTGAGGTGAGGTAGTTATCGATTATATAAGATACTTTCTTCAGCTTCACTTATTCACGTATTGAATATATGATCTATATCGATTTTTCCCCTTAGTGTAGACCAGCCCTTAGTTAGAATGGAACTAGAATATATTCCTCTGCTCTACATATTATATAGAATTGTAGAATCCTTGAAATAGAGGTCTGAAAGGGACCTTGAGATGTCATCTCATTCAGTCCCCTTTGCTGAGGCAGGACCCAGTAAACTTAAACCATCCCTGACAGGTGTTTGTGTAACCTTTTCTTAGAACCTTCAGTGAGGGGGATTCCACAACTTCTCTTGGAAACCTAAAAGCAATGCTTTACTAGCATTATATTTAGAAAGTTATTGCTAATATTTACCTAAATCTCTCTTGCTGCAGATCAAGCCAATTACATCTCATTTTGTCTTCAGCACACATGAAAAACAATTGACCAGCAACTATCTCCAGTTTGCCCACATCTTCTCTATTGAAGTCTGTGGGCCAAAACTGGGGACAATACTCCAGTTTAGACTTGACCAGTGCCTATCAGAATTAGACAATTTCCTTCCTAAATTTCATTTTTTGCACTTGCCTTTATTGAATTTCGTTTTGTTGAGTTCAGATGAAGTCTCCAATTAATGACGGTCATTTTGAATTCTAACCCCGTCCTCTAAGCTGCTTGCAACTGTTCTCCACTTGGTGTCATCCACAAATGTTATCAGTGAACTGGCCACTGTGTTATTCAAGCATTAACAAAAATATTGAAGAGTACAAGACCCAGGATAACATCTTATGTTTCCCATCTAGATATAGCTTCCCAGGTTGACAGCAAACCATTGATAACTAGTCTTTGAGTCCAGTCTTGCAACCAGTTATGTAGCCACCTTATATAATTTCATCTCAACCATGTGGTTGAGGGAAATGTTTTCCTACTTTGTAGGACTGTGTCATAAATTGCACAAATATCTATATATATATAGTTGGGGCTCTAAAATAATTACCGTCCAGCTAATTAACTATACCTTTTAAGGGGCCATGAGTGCCACTGTTAGAAAAAATCTGAAGGCTTTTAGCTGAATAAGGAATTTTCTCCAATTAACACTTACTAAACTAGAAATGCTTAGCTTGGTTCGTGCTCCTTCCCCACCGCCCCCCAAATTCTACGGCTCTGTTCCTGCAAACATATTAACAGAAGAACTGAAAGCCAAGAATTTCAAATGTGAACGGTGCTGTTGCCTGCTTGAGACACCTTCGTGGGAATTGAAAACCAGGATTTTTCAAGGTGTCTGAAGTTGGGCACTAAAATGAGTAGTCACTTTTTAAAATCTTGGCCTTGTGTTTAGCCACACATGTCTTGAGTGATCTTTAGTAAATCAATAACTTCTCTTCTCTTTCATCTCCCCATGTGAAAAGGGTGAGGGTGATACATTTTCTCATTCTGGGTGCATTCCAATCTATTTACAGTATCTGTCTGAAAAGGTTGCATAGTCCTTGTAACACAGCATCTAAAGTTTTCCGAGGTGAACTTCTCTGAAAGAGATGTTACTGAGTATTATTGCACAAAGGATATAGGACCTGAAGTCCCATAAAGAGTTCTCTGGGGGCACGTTTACACTTACCGGACGGTCGACGCGGCGAGTTCGACTTGCTTTCGTTCTTGAACTATCGCCAGATGATCTGCGCCGCGATAGTTCCGAAGCGCTTAGTTCGAACTCCGTACTCACCGCGGCAGGAGGAGTTGCGGAGTCGGAGTGGCGCCGCCGGAGTTCGGCTTCGCTCCGGCTGGACGGGAGTCGTAAGTAGTGCAGTAGGTTCAGCTACTATTCACGATTCACATTCGTCGTTCTTTTCTAGTTAGCTTTCGCGATGTAGACCAGGACTAGGAAACTTCATATAACCTTTTATTCTTCCTACTTCCATGGTTATGGGACTTGCAGGTTATAGCGTAGATAGCAATTTAAAAACTATTCTGGCCATGGCGGGGTAGTTTGCTGAAAGAGAAGGGCCTTCTGCCCTGTGCTAAAGTTGGTCAGAGTCTGAATTATTTGATTTCCTCTAGAAACTCTTCCTCAACCATCCTCCCCCATGACTAAGCAGGCTTTAGATCGGTCTCTTTCTTCTCTTTGTCAGGTGCGTTGTCCCAGAAAAACACCACTGTCTTGTTAGGTCATAGGATTAAAATCTTGGAACTGCATCTCTATCTAAAACTTTATACAACCCTGCACTCTTTCCTTTCACTTACTGCCACCTTTCGCTGCAACTCAGGAGGAAGCCTCCATTGGGTAGCCCTTAGGTGTCCTGTTCTGCTCATCACCTGAGTCCCTGACCTTTCACCATAGTTCACTTGAGTGGATGCCTCTTCAGACTGGAGCGTCTAATTTCATTTGGTTTGGTTAAGTCAGCCCTGGGCACAAGGGTGAACACAAAATAAATGTACCACTTCAATCCTGCTTCAGTTCCGCGTTCAAGGCTGAGAATAGCCTGAATTTGTGCACAGGTCATGAAGATAAGAACACAAGAACATAAGAATGGCCTGCAGGGTCAGACCACTGGTCCATCTAGCCCAGTATCCTGCTGGTGCCAGATGCTTCAGAGGGACTGAACAAGGTGTAATGTGCGTGTTATCCTATGTGGGACTGGGAAAGGTTTCCTTAGTTTGTTTATAAGAATCTCCTATGGGACTGTGTCAAAAGTCTTACTAATATCAAGATATATTTGGGACTCTACAATATTACTTACCACCTAATTTCTTATAACCGTAACCCTTCTGCCAGGTGAAGTCAGCAGCAACAAGGGCTGGGTTCATCATCTAGGGTTTCCCCTTAACAATACAAAACAGAATTTACTTGAGCCCCATCCAGTAATCTGGGAAAACTAAACACCACCCCATATCTCCCCTCTTGCGAGCACTGAGTCTGTGAATAATAAAAGAGTTTTAATTAAGAGGGAAAGGGAACCAAGCATTAGTTTAGGAAAACAGCACTACCACATTCAAAAGCACGTGACCATAATCAGTCCTGACCCCATGGTGCATTGGGCAGTGTGCTTTGCCTCAGTTTCCAAAGTTTGACAAAAGAATGTCCCTTTAAGGCATCATTTCCCTCTCCCTCTGCTGCAACCCACTCACCGTTGGCTGTCCTGGGTGAGCAAAGACCTAGAGGTGCATTCACAGGGGGTCCACCTCCCACCCTTGGGGTGTGTGCGGGGGATTGACTAGCTATGCCTCTGCTGCTGCTGTCCTTCTGCTGCCACTATCTCTCTACCATCACTGGCCACTGTCTCTCTGCTGCCACTCTGCCGCTTGCTGTTCCCACAGCATCACATTCTGAGGTTCTGCCACATAACCCGGCTCTCAGTGATTGAAGCAGGTAGTGGGGACTCTCACAGCCAATGAAGTCTCTGTATTGTCTTTCACCGCCCCTGACAAGTCTAAGGAGGAGCCCCTTGATCTGTGCAGCAGTGATATCAGCTCTAGTCCTCACCAACCAGAAACAATGACTCTTAACTGAGTCTGATCAACTCAGTCATTAAACCCTGGAAGGAGAAGGTCAAAGAGCATCAGGGGCTCTTTGGGCAGCATCCACCCCAGCTGGGCTGCTCTCCTGTCACCCCCTCTCCCTCCATCTTCCTTGGTAATTGGCATCCTACCCCCTGCTTAGCAAGCACGGTTCAGTGAAGGTGACCCCTTCAATCAGGGCATGCTCAGCACAGTTCTGTTGCCATTCACTCCTACAATCAGGATAACAACACTTCATTACCCCTGCATTCAATAATAGTAATTTGTAACCCCAAATCAGCCAAAATTAATAATTTTGGCAGAGCATCTCCATCTGCTGTGCACCTAGGCAGAGTAGGCGTGTCTATGCAAACACCAGGGCTGTCCCTAGCCATTTTGGTGCCCTACACAACCGCCCCCCAGCCCCAGCCCGCTCCACTCTGCTCCCCTGGCTCCCAGCTGGCAGAATGGAGCTGGCAGAATGGAGCAGGCTGGGGCCAGGTCGCTCTACTTACCATGAGGTGAGTGCAGGCCCAGCACCTGCAGCAGTCCTCAGGGGAGTGGGGGTGGGGCTGGGGTGGAGCAGGAGTGGGAAGGGGGCGGGGCCTTTGGGGAAGGGGTGGTGTGGGGGCGGGGCGGGGCTGGGGCAGCACGCAGGTGCGCAGGGCACCAGGAAATGTGGTGCTCCAAATGTACTGGTGCCCTACGCAGCTGCATACTTTGCGTATGGGTAGGGACGGCCCTGGCAAACACACTCTGCTCCTGAAATCTTTTCCCCACGTTCATCACAAGATATCAGGGGAGAGCTCATTCAGACCCTGCTTGCATGGAGGAGTGAATGCCATTCTTAGAAAAAATCTGAAAGGTTTTTAGTTGAATAAAGAATTTTTTCCAACGGACAGGTCATTAATACACTAGAAACACTAGGATTGTTTCACGCCCACAAAAAACTCGAAGGTTCTGCTCCTGTGAAACATACGCACGTGCTTCCTTTTTATGTGAGTTGTCTGTTTGAACTTAACACGACTTCTCATATGGTTCAAGTTAAGCACCTGTGTAAGCCCTTGAAGGCTTGTGGTGCAAGTTGATATAAAGAAAAGAAAATTCCTCTCCTCTTTCCTTCTTCTGATGGGACTCGCAGTGACATACAGAGATTAGAATCTAGCTGGGGAGTAACCGTTTACACTAGTACAAAATGAGTGTGGAATGCTTCCAGATAGTACACTTTAAACCCACTTTGAATTCACTTTACACTCCTGGAAAAGACTGTGGGAGGAACAGAAGATGAGAATTTGTCACACCATTTCAGCTTCAAATTGAAACCTTGGGTTCCTGTTCACTATGGGAAATAAATTAACATAATCCCCTTCTCATGGTTCGTCTTGAGGGGTTCATAAACTGGACTGCAGCAATTTTTATTCTTTCATCCCATGGCCCAATGAGGTGATCAAAGATTGATTTATCGAGGAATTAACAAACACACCCAAATGAGTCTGTTCACTCACATACACCAATAACACAACAACAAAGACGACTGCAGTAATCAGGACCCTCATGCGTGATAATATATGAATGCACCATGTATTAATTCAGTAATAGAGTCCAATGTGGTTTTTAAGTCTTTTCTCCATTGACCACTTTTTAAAGTGAATTGGAACTGCCCATGACTCAAGAGAACAAAAGCTACAAAATCTGCAGTGTTGAATCAATGCTGCTGTTTTGCATTTGCTGTAAGGGGGTCACCCGGCTCTGATCTGATACCATTTTTACACCCACATTGCACTAGTGTAAAGGACAACACTAGGTGCAAGGCAGTGGAGTACAAGGCCCTTTGGTTTCGTTTGACAATGCATTATGTGAGCATGTGGATTCAGAGGTCCATGTGAAAAGTCAGCAGAACAAGACTTTGGTCCTGTTTTTCCCTCAGGGGTCTCAGTCGACAGCACTGTACAATGTGGCCTTATAGCCGGGCATTCTCTCTGCTTCTGTTGAAACTTCCCCCACCTTCAGCCGCATGCCACTAATCCCATCAGATTTCAGTCTCAGAAATAGGGTCACCCCTCAAGCTAGTGAGGAACACACACTGGGTTAAATTCTGACCTTAAATTGGTGTGATTCTGGAGTAATTCGGCAGAGCTCAGAGAGGCTATGTTGGACTTTCACAAGGGCAAATGAGAACAGAATCCTGACCTGAGTCTTGTATCAGATACGGAGCAAGGCCAAGCCTGTAATCTATCCAGTCTATCTAACTAGACCATGACTTTCTTATTGGGTGCCTGAGTTTTGTCCTCCCACCTTGAGACACATCAATGGGGACTGTTTTTCAGAAGGCAGGTGCTGAGCAACATCAGAAAGGCCTCGTCAGAGTGTCTCTAGTTGATCACCGAGGATCTGAGGTATCCAAAATCACTAGACACTTTTGGAAATCTTGGCCTTGGCTCTAGCCATAGTGATCTTGGTCAAATCAATAACCTTCTTTTAGTCTCTCCCTATGTAACACTCAGCTCGGTCTTTTCCCCCTTGGGCCTTCCTCACTGTCCTGCATCTAGGCGGTGACGAGATAGCTTGGATTTGTTTTCCCTGGCTGGGTGCCATAGGTTCCTGGCTCCTCCCAATGAATTACAGCTGTCATGGAGTTAGCTTATGGTATGAACCTCTCTTTGGGCTCTAAGGAACTCTCATTGGCCGCGAGGTTGCTGCACACCTCTCTATCCCCTTTTGCTCATCTGGGGGTGGAGCCAAAGGTGCTCAGTCTCTCCCTCTGCTGCCGAAAAGGCGGAATGTGTGGAAACCCAAACACAATTTGGCTTGATCTGAAAATGGGCTTAATGCACTTGTGTGCTGACCGATAACATTTAGGACAAGCAGTCAGTTTTACCCTTGGGAGATTGTATTGGGATATACCTGCTGACTCTACATTGTTGTGATCTTAACATAACCTTTGTGGTTTCTTTGATTTCCACACGTTTCAGTATATTATGTCACAATTTGGGAGCATATGTCATTTTGTACATTTAGTCAGTGTTTGAGGAGAGATGGAGAGTACTGGGGGATATATAACAACTTGCTCCATGGAAGAGAAATGTAGCTGGGATTGAAAGACTCACCACAGAGAATATCCCTGTTTCCAGATCCTTCATCCTTGCAGCTCCTAATCTTTCCTTTTACAACTTCATAATTACAAAAGAGAGCGGAAGGGTGGGAGGAAGGATTATGAGTCCCATTTCCAATGAGGAGGTGATGAAGAGGGAGATGAAAAGTGAGGTTTTCGATGCAGTTAAGCTTGCACTGAGTGCTGAGCTCTTCTGAAAATCTGAAAATCTCACCGCAATTGATTTGCCCAACATCCCATGTTGAGAAGCGGAGGCAGTATAGTGGAACTCATATTTTCTGTGTCCACAAGCTCATTCATCCTCTCTAAGGTCCCCATCACTTATTCAGTTCTGTACGCTTAATTGTGGTTTTTTAAATTCTCTCTTGAGCTCTAAGTCCTGCAGTTCCCTAGATTTATCATAGAATCATAGAATTCAAGATCAGAAGGGACCATTATGATCATCTAGTCTGACCTCCTGCTAGATGCAGGCCACATAAGCCGATCCACCCACTCCTTTAGCAAGCGAAAACCTGCAAAAGAACGAAATCCAATGACGACAGCTTAATTAAATCTCTGACTGTAAACAAAAAGAACGTATCAGTTTTAGAATATTTCTGTCATGGACATATAGTACTTTGAAATGAACATGGAAAATTATAACAAGGAATAGGGTGGAGACAATGTTAATCGTGCCAGTTCCCTTGGAAAGATTTAATCTTAGAATGCAAAACAGCTCTGCGCAGCATCATACTGAAGAATTTTAGTTGCTAAAGCTTATGAGTCAATAATTAGATGTTAATGGATAAACACAAAATATTCTTTTATGAAAAGACAGGCCCCAGATGGTGTCAAGTGTCATAGTTGAGTTTATACCAGCTGAGTGTCTGGTAATTAAAAAATTCAATTTATACACATATAAATTGAGGAATTTCCAGACTTGATTCAACCATTTGTCCATGTCCTTAGGTATTCTGTCTCTCCTAGGATAAGGAAACATACTTCAGAGCAAGTTTGAAGAACCACAAAAACACATCCAATATAGAAGAAAATACCATATTTTCTTCTTCAAAATCTCTTTGCTACACCCATACAGAAGAGAACAGCTCTAGCTATCAATCTTTTTTGCAAAGTTATGTATGAAAACCATTTGCCATAGTTAGCTGGAAACAGAAGGGTCAGATCATCAGCTGGTATAAATATGTTGACTCACATGACTAGGCTGAAGAGGTGGGTACATATTACATACATTAAAAAGGTGCCCAAGTAATGGTGTGTAATATTAAAGTATATTTGGCTTAAGAGTTTTGAGTCTTGTCTCAGGAATACGAATGCCCCATTTTTATATAAAATTGACCAGAATTAGGGCTCTCCACACACTATGTGCCTTTGGAAGTAGCTGTCATATATTTTTGAAGCCAAAATCTACCAGTGCCTTCCCCCTGCTATGTACAAGGATACTTTTCAGAGGGGGGGGGACAAAAAATTAAAATGTAAAGAATTTTTCTACAACATTTAGTCAAAAGATAAACTATCAGTGAAGAAAAATCACAATAGTGATAAAGCAATTGAATTGAATCTAATTTATTCGGTTCACCAAAGGAAATAAGTCAAGACACGTGGCTAGAAGACCCTTGAGTTGGGAAGACATTTGTGTTTTTGTGTTAGCTCACCATGAGGATGTGGCACACCTTTCGTGCACAAAGTCCTTGTCAGTTATGAAAAACTATTTTGCACAGGAGACTCCCCCCCATTTCTGGCAATTGCTGTGATCCCACTTCAGGACTATTAGTTAATTCTCAGCCCCAGAGTATCTGACATGCACATTACACCGTGCACATTGCTTTTATTAAATCATTCTGCACCATATTCAAGCTCAGTATCATTCCACTTACTTCCCTGGTGTCAAAAAGGAAATAAATCCAGCTCATTTTGTTTAGTTCTGTTGTTAATAACTTCAGGTCTACTTTGAAGGCTTAGGAAGGACTGAACTTAAACATAGGATATGTACTACCTTGTTTTCAGGAGAGCATTGTAACCCAGAAGGCCTGGTTTGAAGGCCATTGAACTGACTGAAAAGACATCCACGGATTTCAAAAACATATTGGCTCAAACACATAGTGAAGAGTTACAGGTGGGGATTCAAAGCATGCGAAATAAATACTCCCATTCTCCAAGAAGTTGCAGAGGTAAACTCCGCCTTGCTGCTAACTAGATACTAGCCTGCATGTATAAAGAACTAATACAGAATCCTGCATGTGACAGCAGATTGTACCAATGATACAACTCTGAGTTGCCCTCACACTCTGAAGTTAATCAAAGCAGCATTAAAGAAACTGAACTAGATTTAGTCCCTGATTAACACCCAGGAAGTCAGGAGGATGATAGCAGGAAAGTAGCTGGCCCATAAAGATACATGAATAAAGGAAACCGCAGGTTGTAGAATGCAGGTCATCCTGTGTGGGACTGGGAATTGTCTATTTATCATTAACCATGATCAAAACCATTATCATAATTAAAGGAGTTACCCAGGCAAGGAAACATGTATTTGGTTAATGATCAGGTCTCCGTGCACAAAGCATGTTTCCTCTGCTTCCCATTGGCTAAGAAAGCCTATAAAAGTGCTTGGACCTTCAGGTTGTTCTATCCACTTCTCTTGACTTCATCTCCTTGGTGCACTGGGTAAGTCTGTTTGACTCACATTACTCCTGTTGTTGCTTTAGTAATAGTCTTAGTTATGGACCTAATCCTCCACCAATGCTCCATGTTGTTAGCACTGTTGGAGTCTTGCTTTCCATAAGAGATTATCTGTAGCTCATCAGTTCCAGGCTTTGGAGGATGCTGTCTCAAAAATTGCAGGTTGGGATGTTCAAATCTAGATATGGAACGCAGACCCCACCTCTTCCAAAAAGTTACAGTTGGATTTTAGACATGGAAATGCCTTAGAGAATTATGACAAATCTCAGCCACAGTCTACTTTGATAATAGTCGGAGCTACGCTTACTCTTTATACACATTGCCACATCATCAGTTGACTTCATTGGCGTCACAAAGGTTTACCTGGACTGATGATCTGATCCTGCTGTTTTCATAAACCTATGGAGATAAGATTTCATATCTAAATATTGAACAGCAGCTCGACTGTTCTTTTCAGTTGAGTTGATAGAGTTGTGGCTGTAGTTGAAACAAAGTTTGAAGAGATGGATATGTGTTTTCCAGGGGAAAGCTAGCCTCTGCTTTAGCTCCGTTAGTAACTTGTTATAGGCAACTGACTCCATGATGGACAGCTTCAGGCTTCTTGTACATTAATCTGCAGCTTGTGATGCTACACATTGTTAGAGACAGGTTACTGGACGAGATGGGTCACTGATCTGACCCAATACAGCAATACCTAATTACTGATTGGCATATTTTGTAATTTTAGATCCAGATATTTAGCAGGTGTGATTAAAAGTAGCACATTTGAAATATAGACAAGTATGATGATTTAGACCAATTGAGTGATTTACTGCCTATGCTGACCTGGTTTAAAAAAGGCATTATTAACTGTTGCTCTGTACTACGCTGTGCCATTATTATCTAAAATAATTTGAAAATTGAAGGTATCTGTGAGGGAAATATTCTATATTGTCAGATTAGTAGTTTGACTCAGTGTTTATTTAATCCTCCCTCCTGAGCTGTTGGGAATGGAAGGTCTTGTGGATAAGGCACAGGTAGGGCCGCAGAAAATCTGCTTTGGTTCCTCTTCTCTGCTACAGATTTCCTTTGGGAAATCCGATAGGACCTGATTCTCAAAAGGGATCAGCACTCAATAATCATAGCTGTATTGGAAACTGAGCCTTTAATCTCCTGAAACCAAATCCACAGAGCAGTTTAGGCATCTAAATTCCAATTTAGTGAGGAAATCCAAGAATTAGGGGACAAAATCGCTCACAATGAAGGCACCTACATTCCCAAGGCACCTGCCTTTGGGCTGCTTGGAATATGCAATCTACTAATAGGCATGTGGGAGACCTGTTTTCAAAGCCCCACTCTGCCTTATTTTATAGCAGGCATTCAACTGGGATAATAACCACTCCTTTCACGGGGGTCACACACCTTAATGGCTGCATGAATCAATGAAAAGGTCATTTACTATGAATGGAATAGGAAAGCTTTTGAATGGAGTCAGAATATTTAGAAAGAAGGGTTATAGGTTGGATGGGAGTGGCCTCCAGAAACAGAGATCAGGAGAACTAGACAGATGAAACCATGGGCTGGGATTGGTGCAAGCTCCAAGCAGCACTGATCTCAAGGAGAGGTGGATAATCAAGGCTTAGCAGATGGAAAACATTTCCTACATGGGACCCAAAGAAATAGGGAAGTTGCTTGGCATGGGAAGGAGGAAGAAGGGTTCCCAGGGAATGGTTAGGTAGAAGACTAAGGGTAAATGGGTGAATAGGCCTTGAAGGAATAAATAGGAGCAGATACAGATCCAGTAAGAAATGGAATTACCTAGCATCTATTACTGAAAGATAGGACCTCCTATGCCACTGCGAATTACATCTTATGTTCACTCTGTTCCCTACTGTGTGTTTCAGGTTTACGACAATCACCAAAATGTCTCCTGTGAAAGATCTGTGTTGCCGACCCCGCCCATATTGTCCTGACATATGCCCAGATCCATGTGCTTATGTCTGCAATGAGCCATGTGTCACATCATGCGGTGACTCGAATGCAGTGGTTTTTGCACCCCCGGTTGTCGTGAGATTCCCCGGACCAATTCTCTCTACTTACCCTCAAGACAGCGTTGTGGGAAGCGTTGTACCAAATTTTCCCTATAGATTAGGGGGTGGTCTTGGAGGTGGTGTTGGAGGTGGCTTTGGAGGTGGTTATGGGGGTGGTTATGGTGGTGGTTACGGGGGTGGTTACGGGGGTGGATCCAGCTGTAGATTCGGGGGTGGATATGGTCATTGGCAGCGATATGGTAGGAAATGCTATGCTAACCGCTATGAATGTTGTCCATGTTAAACCCAGAAGAAAGATCCACAGAACAAGAAATAACCAGGAAATGAAAGACAAGATAGAGATTCCCCACACAGCCAATGGAGAATGAGCATCTGCAATTCCACTCAAAACCAGAGGGGGTTGTGGGTGTTCGTCATCTGTATAAATCAGGCCTATCTGTGCTTTCCTTTTGTTACATATTATCTGAGCTTTATGGGCTGTCTGGTTTTGAAATTTAATCTTATGCTCCTATTGTGCTTTGTCCTTTTTGATGCCGAGCCGTCTACAACAAGTGACTAAAACTGGTGGAAAATGCAACATGATTTTCAAGCTCTGCAGCTGCAAGGAAGAGAGCAGAACGTGTTGTGTGAAATGCACCACTTTGGAGCTGGTGACTCATTGTAGCTCTGATTGTACCCCTGCAAATGTATCCTCTGTTAGTCTGCATAAATTCATTCTGTCCGTGTAAACTCTGCTGCTCAGTCCCATTAAAAAATTATACTGCATCATATTATTGCCCTTCCGGTTTTCCTTTCTGCTCCAGTCTTTCTTCCAAAACACCAGCTGGAAACAATTTAACCAAAACACTTTGGCAAAAATCAAAACAACATTCAAAGTATACAATTAACATGGAAGAAATTATAATTCCCATCCCAATTTCCCCTTGCTATATTTAGCATAGCCAATGGTTCCCTGTCTTCGGGTAACAATACCGCTAACCTGCTGCAAAATGCTTCCGAGTTCAGGACAACAGCCTGCTTCCTGCTCCCAGACTCAGCTTCTCCCGACTCACACGGGGCACACGGGCCTTTGTTATGCAGCTGCCCTGACTGCCCACCCTCATGTTGTCTGACCCCAGCAACCGGGAACCTATTGGAGCAGACCCAGAATGACCACACCCAAAATCCAGAAGCTTCTGGATGTGGAGGGTTAAATCTGCCTAGAAACAGTGACCCAGACACAACTCATTCCTACCGCCACCCATTTCTCCCTATTAGGTACATGGGTTACATATGCACTAATCAATCCCTCTCAAACCCATAGGAAAGAAGAGAATCAGGTACATTACTTGGTAAATAGCATTGTGCAGGGCCTTGTAACACGTGTCAGATATAAGGGAAATAGATAAATGACTTTCAACTAGAATAGATTTCTCTGCTCTAAATATTATACAAAATCTACTCGTGTGGGAATTCTGCACCAAAAAATTAAAAATTTTGCAAAATTCTGCTTATTTTGTGTGTCAAAATAATGCAATATAATGACACCAGTTTCACTTGTTTTGGTAATTTATTTAAACTACCAAACAGAAAAAAAAATCACAGTAATTGTTCAGCATTTCCTAAACGCATGAAAGTTAAGTTACAAATACTTGGTAACCAATACCCTGCATTCCTGGACTTTCATTTAAATTACATCACAGAATACCAGACACCAAAAAACACGTAAAGTAAAATGTCTCTTTAAATTGCTCAGACTTTCATAGAGGGTGAAACTCAATTGCAGTTTGCTAATTATTGTCTTGCATTTTTTTAAATGAGTAAGTAAATAGATCCTGAGCTGTAATCTAACTTCATTGTGCCACCCTGGCCCAGGAGAAAAAAGCCAGAAAGTAAAATAGATCCTGAGCTAACAATCTAACACATTGTTTCTACTAGCCCAGAAAAAAGCCAAGAAAACACCTAGATCTTGAGCTGTAATCTAACCCCCATTGTGCCACCCTGGCCCAGGAAAAAAGCCAGAAAAGCACCTGGTCCCCCTACTCACTGAGGTTTTCCCTTACAGTCATTTAAAATAATGCTGCTTTACATCTCTCTGGCCGTGTAAGGGGCGCTTATTACTGCTCCATGTGGTTTAGGCTTCTGGGGGAATTGACTAAGAATGGAAACAATTAATTGTCAATGGGAACATTAGCAGCCTGCCTGCTTAGTTGCTTCATTTCTGCTCTGCCTCAGGGACAGCACCTGCCTCACAAACCGTATCCCTCGAACAGGGGTGGCTCTAGACATTCGCCCGCCCCAAGCACGGCGGCATGCCACGGGGGCGCCTATGCCGGCCGCTGGGAGGGCAGCAGAGTGGCTCCGGTGGACCTCCCACGGCCTGCGGGAAGTCCACCAGAGCCGCCTGCCGCTCCCTCCGACGATGCGGCATAAGCGCCAGCTGGCTGTCGCCTAACTCCCTTCTCTGCGCTACTTCTGGCATGCGCAGAACCTGAACCTGGCGCCCGCAGCGCGCCCCTGGGCCGCCCCTGCCCTCCAACCGCCCCTCAAGGTGTTGCAACAGCAAGCGAGGAGGGATGGGTGAGATCTCTCTTGCTCGTTGACAGGTAGGCATGGCGTCAGCCCTGCACTAACGTCTGTCCATGGATGCACACTTCGCCCAGCCTTCCTCCCTCCCCTGGTGACCTGCATCTCTGCCAGCTGCTCCGGGCAGATGAGCCTGGACTTCAGGAGAAGGGGCATGTGTTCCACACAGATTTTTTGCTCCCCCATTTTCTGCAGTGGGCAAAGAAACCTGCAAATGGCGAAGATACTCCACCCCTGTGGGTCAAGTGGAGGATGGAGAATTCACCTCAGGAGCAGAATCATCAAAAACTCAAAATACAAGGCTGAGGTGAACCAAGTACACCTAGACCATCCCTGACAGGTGTTTGTCTAATCTGTTCTTAAAACCCTCCAGTGATGGGGAATTTGGCAACCACTCTTGAAGTCTAACATCAGTGCAGGTAGAACATTTCTGCCTATAGCTAACCCAAAGCTCTCTGGCTGCAGATTAAGCCAGTTACTCCATGTCCCTCTTGTGAGTGGATGTGGGTACAATTGATCACTTTCTCTCTATAACAGCCCTCAACATGCGTGAAAAATGTTATCAGGTCACTCCCTCAGTTATTGGTTTCTCAAGACTAAGCGTACCCAATTTTCTATAAGCTTTCCTTGTAGCTCCGGTTTTCCTAAACTTTTCTGTTATTTTTGTAGCTCTCCTCTGGACCTTCTCCTATTGGTCCACATCTTTCCTAGTAAAGTGTGTGGCCCAGAACTGAACACAATACGCTGTCAGGTCCTCATCAGTTGAGGGGTTCATAAACTGGACTGCAGCAATTTTTATTCTTTCATCCCATGGCCCAATGAGGTGATCAAAGATTGATTTATCGAGGAATTAACAAACACACCCAAATGAGTCTGTTCACTCACATACACCAATAACACAACAACAAAGACGACTGCAGTAATCAGGACCCGTATGCGTGATAATATATGAATGCACCATGTATTAATTCAGTAATAGAGTCCAACGTGGTTTTTAAGTCTTTTCTCCATTGACCACTTTTTAAAGTGAATTGGAACTGCCCATGACTCAAGAGAACAAAAGCTACAAAATCTGCAGTGTTGAATCAATGCTGCTGTTTTGCATTTGCTGTAAGGGGGTCACTCGGCTCTGATCTGATACCATTTTTACACCCACATTGCACTAGTGTAAAGGACAACACTAGGTGCAAGGCAGTGGAGTACAAGGCCCTTTGGTTTCAGAGGTCCATGTGAAAAGTCAGCAGAACAAGACTTTGGTCCTGTTTTTCCCTCAGGGGTCTCAGTCGACCGCACTGTACAATGTGGCCTTATAGCCGGGCATTCTCTCTGATTCTGTTGAAACTTCCCCCACCTTCAGCCTCATGCCACTAATCCCATCAGATTTCAGTCTCAGAAATAGGGTCACCCCTCAAGCTAGTGAGGAACACACACTGGGTTAAATTCTGACCTTAAATTGGTGTGATTCTGGAGTAACTCAGTAGAGCTCAGAGAAGCTATATTGGACTTTCACAAGGACAAATGAGAACAGAATCCTGACCTGAGTCTTGTATCAGATACAGAGCAAGGCTAAGCCTGTAATCTATCCAGTCTATCTAATTAGACCACGACTTTCTTATTGGGTGCCTGAGTTTTGTCCTCCCTCCGTGAGACACATCAATGGGGACTGTTTTTCAGAAGGCAGGTGCTGAGCAACATCAGAAAGGCCTCGTCAGGGTGTCTCTAGTTGATCACTGAGGATCTGAGGTATCCAAAATCACTAGACACTTTTGGAAATCTTGGCCTTGGCTCTAGCCATAGTGATCTTGGTCAAATCAATAACCTTCTTTCAGTCTCTCCCTATGTAACACTCAGCTCGGTCTTTTCCCCCTTGGGCCTTCCTCACTGTCCTGCATCTAGGCGGTGACGAGATAGCTTGGATTTGTTTTCCCTGGCTGGGTGCCATAGGTTCCTGGCTCCTCCCAATGAATTACAGCTGTCATGGAGTTGGCTTATGGTATGAACCTCTCGTTGGGCTCTAAGGAATTCTCATTGGCCGCGAGGTTGCTGCACACCTCTCTATCCCCTTTTGCTCATCTGGGGGTGGAGCCAAAGGTGCTCAGTCTCTCCCTCTGCTGCCGAAAAGGCAGAATGTGTGGAAACCCAAACACAATTTGGCTTGACCTGAAAATGGGCTTCATGCACTTGTGTGCTGACCGATAACATTTAGGACAAGCAGTCAGTTTTACCCTTGGGAGATTGTATTGGGATATACCTGCTGACTCTACATTGTTGTGATCTTAACATAACCTTTGTGGTTTCTTTGATTTCCACATGTTTCAGTATATTATGTCACAATTTGGGAGCATATGTCATTTTGTACATTTAGTCAGTGTTTGAGGAGAGATGGAGAGTACTGGGGGATATATAACAAATTGCTCCATGGAACAGAAATGTAGCTGGGATTGAAAGACTCACCACAGAGAATATCCCTGTTTCCAGATCCTTCATCCCTGCAGCTCCTAATCTTTCCTTTTACAACTTCATACGCTAGGAAGAACACCGCCTAGCCATTTCATAGCAACTTATGGTTTTGCTGCTTTATGAGATCAGTAATTCTCACAACACCCATATGAAACAGGTAGCTATTATCATCTTATTTAATAAAGGATGACTGATGCCCAGAGCCCAGCTGATTTGCTCAAGGCTATTTCAATAGAAAGACTGGGACAGCAACTCAGGCACACCTAATTATTAATATTATTAGTTATCATTTGAACTTTTGTATCTCCAGGATGCAACCAGTGAGATCTGGGCCCCATCATCTTGCTCGTGATACAAGCACAGAGTGTGAGACAATCTCCATCTTGAAGAGTTAACAAACTAACTACATAAGATAGCGGAAGGGTGGGAGGAAGGATTATGAGTCCCATTTCCAGGTGATGAAGAGGGAGATGAAAAGTGAGGTTTTCAATGCAGTTAAGTGCGCACTGAGTGCTGAGCTCTTCTGAAAATCTGAAAATCTCACTGCAATTGATTTGCCCAACATCCCATGTTGAGTAGCGGAGGCAGTATAGTGGAACTCATATTTTCTGTGTCCACAAGCTCATTCATCCTCTCTAAGGTCCCCATCAATTATTCAGTTCTTTACGCTTAATTGTGTTTTTTTAAATTCTCTCTTGAGCTCTAAGTCCTGCATTTCCCTAGATTTATGCTGGTAAAACCCACAGAAGAACGAAATCCAATGACAACAGCTTAGTTAAATCTCTGACTGTAAAGAAAAAGAACGTGTCAGATTTAGAATATTTCTGTCATGGACATATAGGAATTTGAAATGAACATGGAAAATTATAACAAGGAATAGGGTGGAGACAATGTTAATCGTGCCAGTTCCCTTGGAAAGATTTAACCTCAGAATGCAAAACAGCTCTGCACAGCATCATACTGCAGCATTTTAGTTGCTAAAGCTTATGAGTCAACAATTAGATGTTAATGAATAAACACAAAATATTCTTTTATGAAAAGACAGGCCCCAGATGGTGTCAAGTGTCATAGTTGAGTTTCCTTGAACGTGGCTATACTAGTTTATACCAGCTGAGTGTCTGGTAATTAAAAATTTCAATTTATACACATATAAATTGAGGAATTTCCAGACTTGATTCAACCATTTGTCCATGTCCTTAGGTATTCTGTCTCTCCTAGGATAAGGAAACAGATTCTGCAGAGCAAGTTTGAAGAACCACAAAAAGGCATCCAATATAGAAGAAAATACCATATTTTCTTCTACAAAATCTCTTTGCTACATCATACAGAAGAGAACAGCTCTACCTATCAATCTTTTTTGCATAGTTATGTATGAAAACCATTTGCCATAGTTAGCTGGAAACAGAAGGGTGAGATCATCAGCTGGTATAAATATGTTGACTCACATGAGTAGGCTGAAGAGGTGGGTACATATTACATACATTAAAAAGGTGCCCAAGTAATGCTGTGTAATATTAAAGTATATTTGGCTTAAGAGTTTTGAGTCTTGTCTAAGGAATACGAATGCCCCATTTTAATATAAAATTGACCAGAATTAGGGCTCTCCACACACTATGTGCCGTTGGAAGTAGCTGCCATATATTTTTGAAGCCAAAATCTACCAGTGCCTTCCCCCTGCTAAGTACAAGGATACTTTTCAGAGGGGGGGGACAAAAATTAAAATGTAAAGAATTTTTCTACAACATTTAGTCAAAAGATAAACTATCAGTGAAGAAAAATCACAATAGTGATAAAGCAATTGAATTGAATCTAATTTATTCGGTTCACCAAAGGAAATAAGTCAAGACACGTGGCTAGAAGACCCTTGAGTTGGGAAGACATTTGTGTTTTTGTGTTAGCTCACCATGAGGATGTGGCACACCTTTTGTGCACAAAGTCCTTGTCAGTTATGAAACAAACTATTTTGCACAGGAGACTCCCCTCCATTTCTGGCAATTGCTGTGATCCCACTTCAGGACTATTAGTTAATTCTCAGCCCCAGAGTATCTGACATGCAATTACATTGTGCACATTGCTTTTATTAAATCATTCTGCACCATATTCAAGCTCAGTATCATTCCACTTACTTCCTTCGTGTCAAAAAGGAAATAAATCCAGCTCATTTTGTTTAGTTCTGTTGTTAATAACTACACAAAATGAGGGGGGGCTCGGAGCTGGATCACTACTGCAAGCTGTGGTCTGCACAGGATTCCAAGTTAGTTCATTAATTCCAGTCTAGAATCTAATTTGGAATTTATTCTGGGATCTCATTAGGGAGGTGGGAAGACTTTTTTCTGCATGCTTCAGATGCCCACCTACCGCTATTATAAAGGACCTGACACCATGCCCACTGAAATCCAAGGGAATCTTTCCGATGAGTCAAGTTGACATTGAATATGGCCCTGTAAGTGTCAAATCTCTCCTTAAGAAAGGGCCAGCAGAAGGATGATGCACCATTTAGATCTCTCTGAAACATTCACTGAAGTGGAGCATGGGTCTCTGGGCTGGCCTGCTGCTCTGAGGATAATTTCATTCTCCCATACTTAGAAACTCAGCTGTGAAGGCTCCTTGGGTCATGAGAGTCTTGTATCCATGCCAGTGACTTTGTTCCGCTTTCAAGCAGTTGAAAATGTGGCCTTATATTTCAAGTAATATGTTCCTAGCTATTCCAGCTCTAGCCCTGATGTGACTTCCACCCTTCTTAGTAGGAAAAGCACCCTCAATTTTTTAGACATGTCTACTCCTTTCTTTAGCAGGCTGCTCTGGCTCTAGGTGAAAGCTCCCATGTCCTTGAGTGTAAAATGTGAGGAAATCAATGCCAAGAATTTCAAAAGTGACTGGTGATTCCTGATACCCACTGGAGGCAGCTTCAGGAGCACCAGGCTCCAGATAGCAGGAACTGAGCACTTTTGAAAACGGAGGTTCTAGAAGGTATCTGAAGTTGGGCATCAAAATCACTAGTTGCCTTTGAAAATCTTGTCCTTGTGTTTAGCCACAGACGCCTTGGTGATCTGTGTTTAATGTATAACCTCCCTCCTCTTTCATCTCCCCAAAAGGGAAAAGGGTGATGGTGATCAGGTACACTTTCTGGAAGATTTACAATTTCCTTATCTGAGAAAATTGCATAGTCCCCACAAACTCAGCATCTAAACATTTCCTAGGTGAACTTTTCTGAAAAAGGTGATACTGGGTATTGTTGCACAAAGGAGATAGCAATAAAGCCATCACTGGTCAATTCCTATGTGCCAGGATATCCATAGAGAGTTCTCTAGTAAGCTTCACAGAGTCTTTTCTTCCTTCTACCTCCGTGGTTCTAGAAAGTGCTGCTTAGAGTGTAGACAGCAGTTATAAAAACCATTCTGACAATGGTAGGGTAGTTTTCTAAAAGAGAAGAACCTTGCGTCTTGTGATAAAGCATATTCTGGATTAGTCTAATTTCCTCTGGAAGCTCATTCCCCAGTCACCCCCACCATGAGTGAGTGGGCAATATTTCCATCTGTTATGTGTTTGAGCCTGATCATCCTCAGGTGGGGGGTCCTGTTCTGATCATCGCCTGAATCCTTGACCCCAAAACACTGATCACCTCACTGCACATCTCTTCAGACTGGAATGTCTAATAGGCTGAAAGTCAGGAGTAAACACAAATAACATGCACCGTTTTGATGCTGCTTCAGGGCTACTTTGAAGGCTTAGGAAGGACTGAACTTAAACATAGGTCATGTACTACCTTGTTTTCAGGAGAGTATTGTAACCCAGAAGGCCTGGTTTGAAGGCCATTGAACTGACTGAAAAGACATCCGCGGATTTCAAAAACATATTGGCTCAAACACATAGTGAAGAGTTACAGGTGGGGATTCAAAGCATGCGAAATAAATACTCCCATTCTCCAAGAAGTTGCAGCGGTAAACTCCGCCTTGCTGCTAACTAGATACTAGCCTGCATAGATAAAGAACTAATACAGAATCCTGCATGTGACAGCAGATTGTACCAATGATACAACTCTGAGTTGCCCTCACACTCTGAAGTTAATCAAAGCAGCATTAAAGAAACTGAACTAGATTTAGTCCCTGATTAACACCCAGGAAGTCAGGAGGATGATAGCAGGAAAGTAGCTGGCCCATAAAGATACATGAATAAAGGAAACCACAGGTTGTAGAATGCAGGTCATCCTGTGTGGGACTGGGAATTATCTATTTATCATTAACCACGATCAAAACCATTATCATAATTAAAGGAGTTACCCAGGCAAGAAAACATTTATTTGGTTAATGATAAAGTCTCAGTGCACAAAGCATGTTTCTTGTGCTTCCCATTGGCTAAGAAAGCATATAAAAGTGCTTGGACCTTCAGGTTGTTCTATCCACTTCTCTTGACTTCATCTCCTTGGTGCACTGGGTAAGTCTCTTTGACTCACATTACTCCTGTTGTTGCTTAGTAATAGTCTTAGTTATGGACCTAATCCTGCACCAATGCTCCATGTTGTTAGCGCTGTTGGAGTCTTGCTTTCCATAAGAGATTATCTGTAGCTCATCAGTTCCAGGCTTTGGAGGATGCTGTCTCAAAAATGGCAGGTTGGGATGTTCAAATCTAGATATGGAACGCAGACCCCACCTCTTCCAAAAAGCTACAGTTGGATTTTAGACATGGGAATGCCTTAGAGAATTATGACAAATCTCAGCCACAGTCTACTTTGATAATAGTCTGAGCTACGCTTACTCTTTATACACATTGCCACAGCATCAGTTGACTTCATTGGCGTCACAAAGGTTTACCTGGACTGATGATCTGATCCTGCTGTTTTGAGAAAACTATGGAGATAAGATTTCATATCTAAATATTGAACAGCAGCTCGACTGTTCTTTTCAGTTGAGTTGATAGAGTTGTGGCTGTAGTTGAAACAAAGTTTGAAGAGATGGATATTTGTTTTCCAGGGGAAAGCTAGCCTCTGCTTTAGCTCCATTAGTAACTTGTTATAGGCACCTGACTCCATGATGGACAGCTTCAGGCTTCTTGTACATTAATCTGCAGCTTGTGATGCTATACACTGTTAGAGACAGGATACTGGACGAGATGGGTCACTGATCTGACCCAATACAGGAATACCTAATTACTGATTGGCATAATTTGTAATTTTAGATCCAGATATTTAGCTGATGTGATTAAAAGTAGCACATTTGAAATATAGATAAGTATGATGATTTAGACCAATTGAGTGATTTACTGCCTATGCTGACCTGGTTTAAAAAAGGCATTATTAACTGTTGCTCTGTACTACGCTGTGCCATTATTATCTAAAATAGTTTGAAAATTGAAGGTGTCTGTGAGGGAAATATTCTATATTGTCAGATTAGTAGTTTGACTCAGTGTTTATTTAATCCTCCCTCCTGAGCTGTTGGGAATGGAAGGTCTCGTGGACAAGGCACAGGGAAGGCCGCAGAAAATCTGCTTTGGTTCCTCTTCTCTGCTACCAATTTCCTTTGGGAAATCCGATAGGACCTGATTCTCAAAAAGGATCAGCACTCAATAATCATAGCTGTATTGGAAACTGAGCCTTTAATCTCCTGAAACCGAATCCACAGAGCAGCTTAGGCATCTAAATTCCAATTTAGTGAGGAAATCCAAGAATTAGGGGACAAAATCGCTCACAATGTAGGCACCTACATTCCCAAGGCACCTGCCTTTGGGCTGCTTGGAATATGCAATCTACTAATAGGCATGTGGGAGACCGGTTTTCAAAGCCCCACTCTGCCTTATTTTATAGCAGGGCATTCAACTGGGATAATAACCACTCCTTTCATGGGGGTCACACACCTTAATGGCTGCATGAATCAATGAAAAGGTCATTTACTATGAATGGAATAGGAAAGCTTTTGAATGGAGTCAGAATATTTAGAAAGAAGGGTTATAGGTTGGATGGGAGTGGCCTCCAGAAACAGAGATCAGGAGAACTAGACGGATGAAACCATGGGGTGGGATTGGTGCAAGCTCCAAGCAGCACTGATCTCAAGGAGAGGTGGATAATCAAGGCTTAGCAGATGGAAAACATTTCCTGCATGGGACCCAAAGAAATAGGGAAGTTGCTTGGCATGGGAAGGAGGAAGCCAGGATGTAAGAAGCGTTCCCAGGGAATGGTTAGGAAGAAGACTAAGGGTAAATGGGTGAATAGGCCTCAAAGGAATAAATAGGAGCAGATACAGAGCCAGTAAGAAATGGAATTACCTAGCATCTATTACTGAAAGATAGGACCTCCTATGCCACTGCGAATTACATCTTATGTTCACTCTGCTCCCTACTGTGTGTTTCAGGTTTACGACAATCACCAAAATGTCTCCTGTGAAAGATCTGTGTTGCCGACCCCGCCCATATTGTCCTGACATATGCCCAGATCCATGTGCTTATGTCTGCAACGAGCCATGTGTCACATCATGCGGTGACTCAAATGCATTGGTCTATGCACCCCCGGTTGTCGTGAGATTCCCCGGACCAATTCTCGCTACTTGCCCTCAAGACAGCGTTGTGGGAAGCGTCGTACCAAATTTTCCCTATAGATTTGGGGGTGGCCTTGGAGGTGGCCTTGGAGTTGGTGCTGGGGGTGGTTACGGTGGTGGTTACGGGGGTGGTTACGGGGGTGGATTCGGGGGTGGATACGGGGGTGGATTTGGGGGTGGATACGGTTATTGGCCGCGATATGGTAGGAAATGCTATGCTAACCGCTATGAATGTTGTCCATGTTAAACCCAGAAGTAAGATCCACGGAACAAGAAATAACCAGGAAATGAAAGACAAGATAGAGATTCCCCACACAGCCAATGGAGAATGAGCATCTGCAATTCCACTCAAAACCAGAGGGGGTTGTGGGTGTTCGTCATCTGTATAAATCAGGCCTATCTGTGCTTTCCTTTTGTTACATATTATCTGAGCTTTATGGGCTGTCTGGTTTTGAAATTTAATCTTATGCTCCTATTGTGCTTTGTCCTTTTTTATGCCGAACTGTTTATAAGAAGTGACTAAAACTGGTGGAAAATGCGATATGATTTTCAAGCTCTGCAGCTGCAAGGAAGAGAGCAGAACGTGTTGTGTGAAATGCACCACTTTGGAGCTGGTGACTCATTGTAGCTCTGATTGTACCCCTGCAAATGCATCCTCTGTTACTCTGCATTAATTCATTCTGTCCATGTAAACTCTGCTGCTCAGTCCCATTAAAAAATTATACTGCATCATATTATCGCCCTTCTGGTTTTCCTTTCTCCTCCAGTCTTTCTTCCAAAACACCAGCTGAAACAATTTAACCAAAACACTTTGGCGAAAATCAAAACAACATTCAAAGTATACAATTAACATGGAAGAAATTATTTTTCCCATCCCAATTTCCCCTTGCTATATTTAGCATTGCCGATGGTTCCCTGTCTGCGGGTAACAATACCACTAACCTGCTGCAAAATTCTTCCGAGTTCAGGACAACAGCCTGCTTCCTGCTCCCGGGCTCAGCTTCTCCCGACTCACACGGGGCACACGGGCCTTTGTTATGCAGCTGCCCTGACTGCCCACCCTCATGTTGTCTGACCCCAGCAACCGGAAACCTATTGGAGCAGACCCAGAATGACCACACCCAAAATCCAGAAGCTTCTGGATGTGGAGGGTTAAATCTGTCTAGAAACAGTGACCCAGACACAACTCATTCCTACCCCCACCCATTTCTCCCTATTAGGTACATGCAGTGATGAGCTGCCAAAATCTTGACAACCGGTTCCCTATAAAAAGTTCTGATTTAAGGGGTGAGTGGGGGAGGGGCCGGGGTGGGGGGAGACATACTCGTGGGGCCGGAGGCCCCTGCAGGGCCTGGTCCAATTGCCCCACTTGCCCCCTCCCGTCCCCTCTGGCCAGCCCAGAGCTTGCAGAAGCCCCACCACCACCTTGCCGGGCCACTCAAAAAGCAGCAGCAGGACAACTCCCAAGCTCAGCTGAGCTGCCCAGCTGATGCCGGCGGCTGGCCACGCTGCAGCTGGGGGGAAGCAGGGGAGGGGTCCGGGGAGCCTCAGCCTCCCCAGCTGGGAATCCTGGGAGCAACAGGATGATCCAGCCTGCGGACTGGAGTTCTTTGCCCACCTCCTGGCCCTTTAACAACCGGTTCTCCACAGAGGTCTAATTTTAGCAACCAGTTCTTGAGAACTTGTGGGAACCGGCTCCAGCTCACCACTGGGTACATGGGTTACATATGCACTAATCAAGCCCTCTCAAACCCATAGGAAAGAAGAGAATCAGGTACATTACTTGGTTAATAGCATTGTGCAGGGCCTCTGCACAGGGGGATATTACCTCCTTGTAACACGTCTCAGATAGAAGGGAAATAGATAAATGACTTTCAACTAGAATAGATTTCTCTGCTCTAAATATTATACAAAATCTACTCGTGTGGGAATTCTGCACCAAAAAATTAAAAATTTTGCTAAATTCTGCTTATTTTGTGTGTCAAAATAATGCAATATAATTACACCAGTTTCACTTGTTTTGGTAATTTATTTAAACTACCAAACAGAAAAAAAATCACAGTAATTGTTCAGCATTTCCTAAACAAATGAAAGTTAAGTTACAAATACTTGGTAACCAATACCCTGCATTCCTGGACTTTCATTTAAATTACATCACAGAATACCAGACACCAAAAAACACGTAAAGTAAAATGTCTCTTTAAATTGCTCAGACTTTCATAGGTGAAACTCGTGCAGTTTTGCTAATTATTGTCTTGCATTTTTTTTAAATGAGTAAGTAAAATAGATCCTGAGCTGTAATCTAACCCCATTGTGCCACCCTGGCCCAGGAAAAAAGCCAGAAAGCACCTAGATCTTCCTCACTGAGGTTTCCCTTACAGTCATTTAAAATAATGCTGCTTTACATCTCTCTGGCCGTGTAAAGGGGCCTTAATACTGCTCCATGTGGTTTAGGCTTCTGGGGGAATTGACTAAGAATGGAAACAATTAATTGTCAATGGGAACATTAGCAGCCTGCCTGCTTAGTTGCTTCATTTCTGCTCTGCCTCAGGGACAGCACCTGCCTCACAAACCGTATCCCTCGAACAGGGGTGGCTCTAGACATTTCGCCGCCCCAAGCACGGCGGCATGCCACGGGGGGCGCTATGCCGGCCGCTGGGAGGGCAGCAGGTGGCTCCGGTGGACCTCCCACGGCCTGCGGGAAGTCCACCAGAGCCACCTGCCGCCCTCCCGGCAGTCGGCATAGCGCCCCCCGCGGCATGCCGCCCCAGCACGCGCTTGGCATGCTGGGGCCTGGAGCCGCCCCTGCCCTCGAAGCCGGAGGTGTTGCAACAGCAAGCGAGAGGGATGGAGTGAATCTCTCTTGCTCGTTGACAGGTAGGCACTCGTCCAGCCCTGCACCCCAACGTCTGTCCATGGATGCACACACTTACGTCCAGCCTTCCTCCCCTCCGCCTGGTGACCTGCATCTCTGCCAGCTGCTCTGGGCAGATGAGCCTGGACTTCAGGAGAAGGGGCGTGTGTTCCACACAGAATTTTTTTGCTCCCCCATTTTTCTGCAGTGGAGCAAAGAAACCTGCAAATGGGACGAATACTCCACCCCTGTGGGGGCAGGGATGGAGAATTCACCTCAGGAGCAAGAATCATCAAATACTCAAAATACAAGGCTGAGGGTGAACCAAGTACACCTAGACCATCCCTGACAGGTGTTTGTCTAATCTGTTCTTAAAACCCTCCAGTGATGGGAATTTGGCAACCACTCTTGAAAGTCTAACATCAGTGCAGGTAGAACATTTCTGCCTATATCTAAGCCAAAGCTCTCTGGCTGCAGATTAAGCCAGTTACTCCATGTCCCTCTTGTAGTGGATGTGGAGTACAATGGATCACTTTCCTCTCTATAACAGCCCTCAACATACGTGAAAAATGTTATCAGGTCCCTCCCTCAGTTATTGGTTTCTCAAGACTAAACGTACCCAATTTTCTATAAGCTTTCCTTGTAGCTCCGGTTTTCTAAACTTTTCATTATTTTTGTAGCTCTCCTCTGGACCTTCTCCTATTGGTCCACATCTTTCCTAGTAAAGTGTGTGGCCCAGAACTGGACACAATACGCTGTCGGAGTCCTCATCAGTTGAGGGGTTCATAAACTGGACTGCAGCAATTTTTATTCTTTCATCCCATGGCCCAATGAGGTGATCAAAGATTGATTTATTGAGGAATTAACAAACACACCCAAATGAGTCTGTTCACTCACAGCAGTTCATAAACTGGACTGCAGCAATTTTTATTCTTTCATCCCATGGCCCAATGAGGTGATCAAAGATTGATTTATTGAGGAATTAACAAACACACCCAAATGAGTCTGTTCACTCACTGCAGTAATCAGGACCCTCGTGCGTGATAATATATGAATGCACCATGTATTAATTCAGTAATAGAGTCCAATGTGGTTTTTAAGTCTTTTCTCCATTGACCACTTTTTAAAGTGAATTGGAACTGCCCATGACTCAAGAGAACAAAAGCTACAAAATCTGCAGTGTTGAATCAATGCTGCTATTTTGCATTTGCTGTAAGGGGGTCACCCAGCTCTGATCTGATACCATTTTTACACCCACATTGCACTAGTGTAAAGGACAACACTAGGTGCAAGGCAGTGGAGTACAAGGCCCTTTGGTTTCGTTTGACAATGCATTATGTGAGCGTGTGGATTCAGAGGTCCATGTGAAAAGTCAGCAGAACAAGACTTTGGTCCTGTTTTTCCCTCAGGGGTCTCAGTCGACAGCACTGTACAATGTGGCCTTATAGCCGGGCATTATCTCTGCTTCTGTTGAAACTTCCCCCACCTTCAGCCGCATGCCACTAATCCCATCAGATTTCAGTCTCAGAAATAGGGTCACCCCTCAAGCTAGTGAGGAACACACACTGGGTTAAATTCTGACCTTAAATTGCTGTGATTCTGGAGTAACTCAGTAGAGCTCAGAGATGCTATGTTGGACTTTCACAAGGACAAATGAGAACAGAATCCTGACCTGAGTCTTGTATCAGATACAGAGCAAGGCCAAGCCTATAATCTATCCAGTCTATCTAACTAGACCATGACTTTCTCAAGTGTTACTGGGTGCCTGACACATCAATGGGGACTGTTTTTCAGAAGGCAGGTGCTGAGCAACATCAGAAAGGCCTCGTCAGGGTGTCTCTAGTTGATCACCGAGGATCTGAGGTATCCAAAATCACTAGACACTTTTGGAAATCTTGGCCTTGGCTCTAGCCATAGTGATCTTGGTCAAATCAATAACCTTCTTTCAGTCTCTCCCTATGTAACACTCAGCTCGGTCTTTTCCCCCTTGGGCCTTCCTCACTGTCCTGCATCTAGGCAGTGACGAGATAGCTTGGATTTGTTTTCCCTGGCTGGGTGCCATAGGTTCCTGGCTCCTCCCAATGAATTACAGCTGTCATGGAGTTGGCTTATGGTATGAACCTCTCTTTGGGCTCTAAGGAACTCTCATTGGCCGCGAGGTTGCTGCACACCTCTCTATCCCCTTTTGCTCATCTGGGGGTGGAGCCAAAGGTGCTCAGTCTCTCCCTCTGCTGCCGAAAAGGCGGAATGTGTGGAAACCCAAACCCAATTTGGCTTGACCTGAAAATGGGCTTAATGCACTTGTGTGCTGACCGATAACATTTAGGACAAGCAGTCAGTTTTACCCTTGGGAGATTGTATTGGGATATACCTGCTGACTCTACATTGTTGTGATCTTAACATAACCTTTGTGGTTTCTTTGATTTCCACACGTTTCAGTATATTATGTCACAATTTGGGAGCAGATGTCATTTTGTACATTTAGTCAGTGTTTGAGGAGAGATGGAGAGTACTGGGGGATATATAACAACTTGCTCCATGGAACAGAAATGTAGCTGGGATTGAAAGACTCACCACAGAGAATATCCCTGTTTCCAGATCCTTCATCCCTGCAGCTCCTAATCTTTCCTTTTACAACTTCATACGCTAGGAAGAACACCGCCTAGCCATTTCATAGCAACTTATGGTTTTGCTGCTTTATGAGATCAGTAATTCTCACAACACCCATATGAAACAGGTAGTTATTATCATCTTATTTAATAAAGGATGACTGATGCCCAGAGCCCAGCTGATTTGCTCAAGGCTATTTCAACAGAAAGACTGGGACAGCAACTCAGGCACACCTAATTATTAATATTATTAGTTATCATTTGAACTTTTGTATCTCCAGGATGCAACCAGTGAGATCTGGGCCCCATCATAAGATAAGATAAGATAGCGGAAGGGTGGGAGGAAGGATTATGAGTCCCATTTCCAAGTGATGAAGAGGGAGAAGAAAAGTGAGGTTTTCAATGCAGTTAAGCGCGCACTGAGTGCTGAGCTCTTCTGAAAATCTGAAAATCTCACTGCAATTGATTTGCCCAACATCCCATGTTGAGTAGCGGAGGCAGTATAGTGGAACTCATATTTTCTGTGTCCACAAGCTCATTCATCCTCTCTAAGGTCCCCATCAATTATTCAGTTCTTTACGCTTAATTGTGTTTTTTTAAATTCTCTCTTGAGCTCTAAGTCCTGCATTTCCCTAGATTTATGCTGGTAAAACCCACAGAAGAACGAAATCCAATGACAACAGCTTAGTTAAATCTCTGACTGTAAAGAAAAAGAACGTGTCAGATTTAGAATATTTCTGTCATGGACATATAGGAATTTGAAATGAACATGGAAAATTATAACAAGGAATAGGGTGGAGACAATGTTAATCGTGCCAGTTCCCTTGGAAAGATTTAACCTCAGAATGCAAAACAGCTCTGCACAGCATCATACTGCAGCATTTTAGTTGCTAAAGCTTATGAGTCAACAATTAGATGTTAATGAATAAACACAAAATATTCTTTTATGGAATGACAGGCCCCGGATGGTGTCAAGTGTCATAGTTGAGTTTCCTTGAACGTGGCTATACTAGTTTATACCAGCTGAGTGTCTGGTAATTAAAAAATTCAATTTATACACATATAAAGTGAGGAATTTCCAGACTTGATTCAACCATTTGTCCATGTCCTTAGGTATTCTGTCTCTCCTAGGATAAGGAAACAGATTCTTCAGAGCAAGTTTGAAGAACCACAAAAAGGCATCCAATATAGAAGAAAATACCATATTTTCTTCTTCAAAATTTCTTTGCTACACCCATACAGAAGAGAACAGCTCTACCTGTCAATCTTTTTTGCATAGTTATGTATGAAAACCATTTGCCATAGTTAGCTGGAAATAGAAGGGTGAGATCATCAGCTGGTATAAATATGTTGACTCACATGAGTAGGCTGAAGAGGTGGGTACATATTACATACATTAAAAAGGTGCCCAAGTAATGCTGTGTAATATTAAAGTATATTTGGCTTAAGAGTTTTTAGTCTTGTCTAAGGAATACGAATGTCCCATTTTTATATAAAATTGACCAGAATTAGGGCTCTCCACACACTATGTGACTTTGGAAGTAGCTGCCATATATTTTTGAAGCCAAAATCTACCAGTGCCTTCCCCCTGCTAAGTACAAGGATACTTTTCAGAGGGGGGGGACAAAAATTAAAATGTAAAGAATTTTTCTACAACATTTAGTCAAAAGATAAACTATCAGTGAAGAAAAATCACAATAGTGATAAAGCAATTGAATTGAATCTAATTTATTCGGTTCACCAAAGGAAATAAGTCAAGACACGTGGCTAGAAGACCCTTGAGTTGGGAAGACATTTGTGTTTTTGTGTTAGCTCACCATGAGGATGTGGCACACCTTTTGTGCACAAAGTCCTTGTCAGTTATGAAACAAACTATTTTGCACAGGAGACTCCCCTCCATTTCTGGCAATTGCTGTGATCCCACTTCAGGACTATTAGTTAATTCTCAGCCCCAGAGTATCTGACATGCAATTACATCGTGCACATTGCTTTTATTAAATCATTCTGCACCATATTCAAGCTCAGTATCATTCCACTTACTTCCTTCGTGTCAAAAAGGAAATAAATCCAGCTCATTTTGTTTAGTTCTGTTGTTAATAACTACACAAAATGAGGGGGGGCTCGGAGCTGGATCACTACTGCAAGCTGTGGTCTTGCACAGGATTCCAAGTTAGTTCATTAATTCCAGTCTAGAATCTAATTTGGAATTTATTCTGGGATCTCATTAGGGAGGTGGGAAGACTTTTTTCTGCATGCTTCAGATGCCCACCTACCGCTATTATAAAGGACCTGACACCAATCCCACTGATATCCCAGAGAATCTTTCCAATGAGTCAAGTTGACATTGAATATGGCCCTGTAAGTGCCAAATCTCTCCTTAAGAAAGGGCCAGCAGAAGGATGATGCACCATTTAGATCTCTGTGAAACATTCACTGAAGTGGAGCATGGGTCTCTGGACTGGCCTGCAGCTCTGAGGATAATTTCATTCTCCCATACTTAGAAACTCAGCTGTGAAGGCTCCTTGGTTCATGAGAGTCTTGTATCCATGCCAGTGACTTTGTTCCGCTTTAAAGCAGTTGAAAATGTGGCCTTATACTTCAAGTAATATGTTCCTAGCTATTCCAGCTCTAGCCCTGATGTGACTTCCACCCTTCTTAGTAGGAAAAGCACCCTCAATTTTTTAGACATGTCTACTCCTTTCTTTAGCAGGCTGCTCTGGCTCTAGGTGAAAGCTCCCATGTCCTTGAGTGTAAAATGTGAGGAAATCAATGCCAAGAATTTCAAAAGTGACTGGTGATTCCTGATGCCCACTGGAGACAGCTTCAGGAGCACCAGGCTCCAGATAGCAGGAACTGAGCACTTTTGAAAACTGAGGTTCTAGAAGGTATCTGAAGTTGGGCATCAAAATCACTAGTTGCCTTTGAAAATCTTGTCCTTGTGTTTAGCCACAGTCACCTTGGTGATCTGAGCTTAATGTATAACCTCCCTCCTCTTTCATCTCCCCAAAAGGGAAAAGGGTGATGGTGATCAGGTACACTTTCTGGAAGATTTACAATTTCCTTATCTGAGAAAATTGCATAGTCCCCACAAACTCAGCATCTAAACATTTCCTAGGTGAACTTTTCTGAAAAAGGTGATACTGGGTATTGTTGCACGAAGGAGATAGCAATAAAGCCATCACTGGTCAATTCCTATGTGCCAGGATATCCATAGAGAGTTCTCTAGTAAGCTTCACAGAGTCTTTTCTTCCTTCTACCTCCGTGGTTCTAGAAAGTGCTGCTTAGAGTGTAGACAGCAGTTATAAAAACCATTCTGACAACGGTAGGGTAGTTTTCTAAAAGAGAAGAACCTTGCGTCTTGTGATAAAGCATATTCTGGATTAGTCTAATTTCCTCTGGAAGCTCATTCCCCAGTCACCCCCACCATGAGTGAGAGGGCAATATTTCCATCTGTTATGTGTTTGAGCCTGATCATCCTCAGGTGGGGGGTCCTGTTCTGATCATCGCCTGAATCCTTGACCCCAAAACACTGATCACCTCACTGGACATCTCTTCAGACTGGAGTGTCTAATAGCATTAGGCTGAAAGTCAGGAGTAAACACAAATAACATGCACCGTTTTGATGCTGCTTCAGGGCTACTTTGAAGGCTTAGGAAGGACTGAACTTAAACATAGGTCACGTACTACCTTGTTTTCAGGAGAGTATTGTAACCCAGAAGGCCTGGTTTGAAGGCCATTGAACTGACTGAAAAGACATCCGCGGATTTCAAAAACATATTGGCTCAAACACGTAGTGAAGAGTTACAGGTGGGGATTCAAAGCATGCGAAATAAATACTCCCATTCTCCAAGAAGTTGCAGAGGTAAACTCCGCCTTGCTGCTAACTAGATACTAGCCTGCATAGATAAAGAACTAATACAGAATCCTGTATGTGACAGCAGATTGTACCAATGATACAACTCTGAGTTGCCCTCACACTCTGAAGTTAATCAAAGCAGCATTAAAGAAACTGAACTAGATTTAGTCCCTGATTAACACCCAGGAAGTCAGGAGGATGATAGCAGGAAAGTAGCTGGCCCATAAAGATACATGAATAAAGGAAACCGCAGGTGGTAGAATGCAGGTCATCTTGTGTGGGACTGGGAATTATCTATTTATCATTAACCACGATCAAAACCATTATCATAATTAAAGGAGTTACCCAGGCAAGAAAACATTTATTTGGTTAATGATAAGGTCTCAGTGCACAAAGCATGTTTCTTGCGCTTCCCATTGGCTAAGAAAGCATATAAAAGTGCTTGGACCTTCAGGTTGTTCTATCCACTTCTCTTGACTTCATCTCCTTGGTGCACTGGGTAAGTCTGTTTGACTCACATTACTCCTGTTGTTGCTTTAGTAATAGTCTTAGTTATGGACCTAATCCTGCACCAATGCTCCATGTTAGTGCTGTTGGAGTCTTGCTTTCCATAAGAGATTATCTGTAGCTCACCAGTTCCAGGCTTTGGAGGATGCTGTCTCAAAAATGGCAGGTTGGGATGTTCAAATCTAGACGTGGAACGCAGACCCCACCTCTTCCAAAAAGCTACAGTTGGATTTTAGACATGGAAATGCCTTAGAGAATTATGACAAATCTCAGCCACAGTCTACTTTGATAATAGTCTGAGCTACGTTTACTCTTTATACACATTGCCACATCATCAGTTGACTTCATTGGCGTCACAAAGGTTTACCTGGACTGATGATCTGATCCTGCTGTTTTCATAAAACTATGGAGATAAGATTTCGTATCTAAATATTGAACAGCAGCTCGACTGTTCTTTTCAGTTGAGTTGATAGAGTTGTAGCTGTAGTTGAAACAAAGTTTGAAGAGATGGATATTTGTTTTCCAGGGGAAAGCTAGCCTCTGCTTTAGCTCCATTAGTAACTTGTTATAGGCAACTGACTCCATGATGGACAGCTTCAGGCTTCTTGTACATTAATCTGCAGCTTGTGATGCTACACACTGTTAGAGACAGGATACTGGACGAGATGGGTCACTGATCCGACCCAATACAGCAATACCTAATTACTGATTGGCATAATTTGTAATTTTAGATCCAGATATTTAGCTGGTGTGATTAAAAAGTAGCACATTTAAAATATAGATAAGTATGATGATTTAGACCAATTGAGTGATTTACTGCCTATGCTGACCTGGTTTAAAAAAGGCATTATTAACTGTTGCTCTGTACTACACTGTGCCATTATTATCTAAAATAGTTTGAAAATTGAAGATATCTGTGAGGGAAATATTCTATATTGTCAGATTAGTAGTTTGACTCAGTGTTTATTTAATCCTCCCTCCTGAGCTGTTGGGAATGGAAGGTCTTGTGGACAAGGCACAGGTAGGGCCGCAGAAAATCTGCTTTGGTTCCTCTTCTCTGCTACAGATTTCCTTTGGGAAATCCGATAGGACCTGATTCTCAAAAGGGATCAGCACTCAATAATCATAGCTGTATTGGAAACAGAGCTTTTAATCTCCTGAAACCGAATCCACAGAGCAGTTTAGGCATCTAAATTCCAATTTAGACAGGAAATCCAAGAATTAGGGGACAAAATCGCTCACAATGTAGGCACCTACATTCCCAAGGCACCTGCCTTTGGGCTGCTTGGAATATGCAATCTACTAATAGGCATGTGGGAGACCTGTTTTCAAAGCCCCACTCTTCCTTATTTTATAGCAGAGCATTCAACTGGGATAATAACCACTCCTTTCATGGGGGTCACACACCTTAATGGCTGCATGAATCAATGAAAAGGTCATTTACTATGAATGGAATAGGAAAGCTTTTGAATGGAGTCAGAATATTTAGAAAGAAGGGTTATAGGTTGGATGGGAGTGGCCTCCAGAAACAGAGATCAGGAGAACTAGACGGATGAAACCATGGGGTGGGATTGGTGCAAGCTCCAACCAGCACTGATCTCAAGGAGAGGTCAAGGCTTAGCAGATGGAAAACATTTCCTGCATGGGACTCAAAGAAATAGGGAAGTTGCTTGGCATGGGAAGGAGGAAGCCAGGATGTAAGAAGGGTTCCCAGGGAATGGTTAGGAAGAAGACTAAGGGTAAATGGGTGAATAGGCCTTGAAGAAATAAATAGGAGCAGATACTGAGCCAGTAAGAAATGGAATTACCTAGCATCTATTACTGAAAGATAGGACCTCCTATGCCACTGCGAATTACATCTTATGTTCACTCTGCTCCCTACTGTGTGTTTCAGGTTTACGACAATCACCAAAATGTCTCCTGTGAAAGATCTGTGTTGCCGACCCCGCCCATATTGTCCTGACATATGCCCAGATCCATGTGCTTATGTCTGCAACGAGCCATGTGTCACATCATGCGGTGACTCGAATGCAGTGGTTTTTGCACCCCCGGTTGTCGTGAGATTCCCCGGACCAACTCTCGTTACTTACCCTCAAGACAGCGTTGTGGGAAGCGTTGTACCAAATTTTCCCTATAGATTAGGGGGTGGCCTTGGAAGTGGCCTTGGTGGTGGTCTTGGAGTTGGTGCTGGGGGTGGTTATGGTGGTGGTTACGGGGGTGGTTACGGTGGTGGTTACGGGGGTGGATTCGGGGGTGGATCCGGGGGTGGAGGTATATTCGGGGGTGGATTCGGCTGTGGATACGGGGGTGGATACGGGAATTGGAGGAGATATGGTAGGCACTGCTCGTATACCAACTGTAGATGTCCATGTTAAACCCAGAAGAAAGATCCACGGAACAAGAAATAACCAGGAAATGAAAGACAAGATAGAGATTCCCCACACAGCCAATGGAGAATGAGCATCTGCAATTCCACTCAAAACCAGAGGGGGTTGTGGGTGTTCGTCATCTGTATAAATCAGGCCTATCTGTGCTTTCCTTTTGTTACATATTATCTGAGCTTTATGGGCTGTCTGGTTTTGAACTTTAATCTTATGCTCCTATTGTGCTTTGTCCTTTTCGATGCCGAGCCGTTTACAAGAAGTGACTAAAACTGGTGGAAAATGCGACATGATTTTCAAGCTCTGCAGCTGCAAGGAAGAGAGCAGAACGTGTTGTGTGAAATGCACCACTTTGGAGCTGGTGACTCATTGTAGCTCTGATTGTACCCCTGCAAATGCATCCTCTGTTACTCTGCATTAATTCATTCTGTCCATGTAAACTTTGCTGCTCAGTCCCATTAAAAAATTATACTGCATCATATTATCACCCTTCTGGTTTTCTTTTCTCCTCCAGTCTTTCTTCCAAAACACCAGCTGAAACAATTTAACCAAAACACTTTGGTGAAAATCAAAACAATATTCAAAGTATACAATTAACATGGAAGAAATTATTTTTCCCATCCCAATTTCCCCTTGCTATATTTAGCATTGCCAATGGTTCCCTGTCTGCGGGGAACAATACCACTAACCTGCTGCAAAATGCTTCCGAGTTCAGGACAACAGCCTGCTTCCTGCTCCCGGGCTCAGCTTCTCCCGACTCACACGGGGCACACAGGCCTTTGTTATGCAGCTGCCCTGACTGCCCACCCTCATGTTGTCTGACCCCAGCAACCGGAAACCTATTGGAGCAGACCCAGAATGACCACACCCAAAATCCAGAAGCTTCTGGATGTGGAGGGTTAAATCTGCCTAGAAACAGTGACCCAGACACAACTCATTCCTACCCCCACCCATTTCTGCCTATTAGGTACATGGGTTACATATGCACTAATCAATCCCTCCCAAACCCATAGGAAAGAAGAGAATCAGGTACACTACTTGGTTAATAGCATTGTGCAGGGCCTCTTCACAGGGGGAAATTACGTCCTTGTAACACGTCTCAGACAGAAGGGAAATAGATAAATGACTTTCAACTAGAATAGATTTCTCTGCTCTAAATATTATACAAAATCTACTCGTGTGGGAATTCTGCACCAAAAAAATAAAAATTTTGCAAAATTCTGCTTATTTTGTGTGTCAAAATAATGCGATATAATGACACCAGTTTCACTTGTTTGGGTAATTTATTTAAACTACCAAACAGAAAAAAAAAATCACAGTAATTGTTCAGCATTTCCTAAACACATGAAAGTTAAGTTACAAATACTTGGTAAGCAATACCCTGCATTCCTGGATTTTCATTTAAATTACATCACAGAATACCAGACACTAAAAAACACGTAAAGTAGAATGTCTCCTTAAATTGCTCAGACTTTCATAGGTGAAACTCGTGCAGTTTTGCTAATTATTGTCTTGCATTTTTTTTAAATGAGTAAGTAAAATAGATCCTGAGCTGTAATCTAACAATCTAATCTAACAATCTAATCCATTTTGCCACCCTGGCCCGGAAAAAAGCCAGAAAGCACCTAGATCTTCCTCACTGAGGTTTCCCTTACAGTCATTTAAAATAATGCTGCTTTACATCTCTCTGGCAGTGTAAAGGGGCCTTAATACTGCTCCATGTGTTTTAGGCTTCTGGGGGAATTGACTAAGAGTGGAAACAATTAATTGTCAATGGGAACATTAGCAGCCTGCCTGCTTAGTTGCTACATTTCTGCTCTGCCTCAGGGACAGCACCTGCCTCACAAACCGTATCCCTCGAACAGGGGTGGCTCTAGACATTTCGCCGCCCCAAGCACGGCGGCATGCCACGGGGGGCGCTATGCCGGCCGCTGGGAGGGCAGCAGGTGGCTCCGGTGGACCTCCCACGGCCTGCGGGAAGTCCACCAGAGCCACCTGCCGCCCTCCCGGCAGTCGGCATAGCGCCCCCCGCGGCATGCCGCCCCAGCACGTGCTTGGCATGCTGGGGCCTGGAGCCGCCCCTGCCCTCGAAGCCGGAGGTGTTGCAACAGCAAGCGAGAGGGATGGAGTGAACCTCTCTTGCTCGTTGACAGGTAGGCACGCGTCCAGCCCTGCAACCCAACGTCTGTCCATGGATGCACACACTTACGCCCAGCCTTCCTCCCCTCCCCCTGGTGACCTGCATCTCTGCCAGCTGCTCCGGGCAGATGAGCCTGGACTTCAGGAGAAGGGGCATGTGTTCCACACAGATTTTTTTGCTCCCCCATTTTTCTGCAGTGGAGCAAAGAAACCTGCAAATGGGACGAATACTCCACCCCTGTGGGGGCAGGGATGGAGAATTCACCTCAGGAGCAAGAATCATCAAAAACTCAAAATACAAGGCTGAGGGTGAACCAAGTACACCTAGACCGTCCCTGACAGGTGTTTGTCTAATCTGTTCTTAAAACCCTCCAGTGATGGGAATTTGGCAACCACTCTTGAAAGTCTAACATCAGTGCAGGTAGAACATTTCTGGCCATAGCTAACCCAAAGCTCTCTGGCTGCAGATTAAGCCAGTTACTCCATGTCCCTCTTGTAATGGATGTGGAGTACAATTGATCACTTTCCTCTCTATAACAGCCCTGAACATACGGGAAGAATGTTATCAGGTCCCTCCCTCAGTTATTGGTTTCTCAGGACTAAACGTACCCAATTTTCTATAAGCTTTCCTTGCAGCTCCAGTTTTCTAAACTTTTCATTATTTTTGTAGCTCTCCTCTGTACCTTCTCCTAATGGTCCACATCTTTCCTAGTAAAGTGTGTGGCCCAGAATTGGACACAATACACCATTGGAGTCCTCATCAGTGATGATTAGAGCAGGACAATTTGCTTCCTAAATATTAGACTTTTCACTTTTCATTGTTGAGTTTCATCTTGTTGATTTCTGGCCAAGTCTCCAATTTGTCAAGGTCATTTTGAATTGAAATCTTCTCCTTCAAAGTGCTTGCAACCCCTCTTAGTTTGGTGTCATCCACAAATTTTATAAGTGTACGCTCCACACCATTACGCAAGTCATTTTAGAAAATACCGCAGTGTAAGGGACCCAGGACAATCTCCTGCTCATCCCCGCTAGAGACGGCCTCCCACGTAGAAAGCAAACCATTGATAACTAGACTTTGAGTCCAGACTTTCAACAAGTTATGCACCTGCTCTCTAGACATTTGAATTCAACCTTGTGGATGAGCAAAATGTTTCCCCAGTTTTCTTGGGAGACTCTGGACTGATTCATAAACCTTACTAATATCAAGAGCACTTGAGTGCCTAAAATAATTGTCCTCCATTAATAATGTAATATGTCCATTCCCTAGTGTATTGTAACCTTGAAAGGGGTATTAGTGCTGCTCTTGATACAAAACATGGAAAAGGGTATTTAATCGAATAATGAATTTCCTCCAACCGACACTTTTCTAATACCCTCCAAATACGTGGCTTGAATCCTGCCCTGCAAATATCTCTAAGTCTCTGTTCCTGAAAAACTTATGTTGATGCTTCATTTGAAATATATGAGTTGATGGTTTGTACTCAATGAGGCTGCTTGTATGGTTCAAGGTAATCACTTGTGTAAGTCCATGACCCAAGTTGATCTAAATCAAATAATATGTCACGTGCCTTTCCTCTTCCTCATGGGGCTCACAGTGCCACATTGCATCTAGAATTCAGCCAAAGAATAGGTATTTACATCCTGAAAAATGCATGTGAAATTCTGCTAGCCCATACACTTTACACCTACTTTGAATTCACTTTGCTTGTCTGTAAATGACTGTTTGAGGTGCAGAAGGCTGGAGAATTTTTTACAATTTTTCAGCATCATATTGAAACCATGCATTCCTACCTATTATCGGAAGTAAATTACAGTAATCACCTTGCCACTGTTTGTCGGAATGTGTTCAAATACACAGCAGCACTTTCTAGTCTTTCATCCTACAGTCAAAAGATGGGGTCAATCATGGATTCATCAAGGATGCCAAAAACACACCGGATGAGTCTGTTCTATCACAGATATCAAGAACACAAGAAAGTCTTCTTTGGGATTTAGGAATTTCATTTGTGATATTTATCTATGGAGGCACTATATAGTACTCCAAGAATGGAGTCTAAAGGTTTTGAATGTAGCTTGACACTCAACACCTCAAATGACCTTCAATTTTTAAAGTGAATTGCACATTTAGAGCCTGAGGTCCATGTGACAAACCATTTGCCGTGCATTTCCATCAGAGGTCTCAACTTACAGTAGTGTACAATGTAGTCTTATCACAGGATAATATTGTGGAAACAGAAACAGTCACCCCTCAAGCTAGTGAAGAACACACTAAGGCATAAATTCTGATCTTGAACTGGTGCAATTCTGGAGTTATTCAGCAGAGATCAAAGGAGCTATGCTGGATTTCCACAAGTGCAAAGGAGAACAGAATCCTGAACTGTGTCTTGATCAGAGGCAGGATAAAGCTAAGTCTTTAATCTATCCAATCTATTTCAAAATGAATTTTTAATACTGCCTGTGTTATTGGATGCCTCAGTTTTGGGCTCCCAACTAGAGAAACATTCATGGACATCCCGTTGCAGAACGTCAAGTCAGAGCAATGTCAGAAAGGTCCCGTCAAGGTGTCCCTAGTTGAGTACACAGTAGTCAGTTTGATTGTCTAGGCCTTGACTCCAGGCATAGATTCCCTGACTTGGAGTCTTGGTCAGATCAAAACCCTCATTTCAGTCTCTCCATATATAAGGTAGGATTAGAGGCTAAAATAAGAAAAGAACAAGTTAAAAATTACTTAGACAAATTAGATGTCTTCAAGTCATCAGGGCCTGATGAAATGCATCCTGTAATACTCAAGGAGCTGACTGAGGAGGTATCTGAGCCATTAGCAATTATCTTTGAAAAGTCATGGAAGATCGAAGAGATTCCAGAAGATTGGGAAAGGGCAAATATAGTGCCTATCTATAAAAAGGAAAATACAGACCAGTCATCTTAACTTCTGTACCCGGAAAGCTAATAGAGCAAATTAAGCAATCAATTTGAAAACATCTAGAAGATACTAAGGTGATAGGTAACAGTCCGCATGGATTAGTCAAGAATAAATCATGTCAAACCAACCTGATAGCTTTCTTTGACCGAGTAACTAGTCTTGTGGATGGGGGGGAAGTGGTAGACGTAGTATATCTTGACTTTAGTCAAATTTTTGATACTGTCTCATTTGACCTTCTCATAAAAAAAAGAGGGAAATGCAACCTAGTTGGAGCTACTATAAGGTGGATGCATAAGTGGTTGGAAAACTGTTTCCAGAGAGTAGTTATCAGTAGTTCACAGTCATGCTGGAAGGGCATAACTAGTTGGGTCCTGCAGGGATCAGTTCTGGGTTGGTTCTGTTCAATATCTTCCTCAATGATTTAGATAATGGCATAGAGAGTACACTTATAAAGTTTGTAGATGATACCAAGCTGGGAGGGGTTGCAAGTGCTTTGGAGGATAGAATTAAAATTCAAAATGATCTGGAGAAACTGGAGAAATGGTCTGAAGTAAATAGGATGAGATTCAATAAGGACAAATGCAAAGTACTCCACTTACGAAGGATCAGTTGCACACATAATAATGGGAATGTCTGCCTAGGAAGGAGTACTGCGGAAAGGGACCTGGGGGTTATAGTGGACCACAAGCTAAATATAAGTTAACAGTGTAACACTGCTCCAAAAAAAGTGAACATCATTCTGGGATGTATTAGGAGGAGTGTTGTAAGTAAGACATAAGAAGTAATTCTTCCGCTCTGCTCTGCACTGATTAGGCCTCAGCTGGAGTACTGTGTCCAGTTCTGGATGCCACATTTCAGGAAAGATGTGGTCAAGTTGGAGAAAGTCCAGAGAAGAGCAACAAAAATGATTAAAGGTCTAGAAAACAGTTTTCAAGTATACAAAAGGTTGTTACAAGGAGGAGGGAGAATAATTGTTTTTCTTAACCTCTGAGGATAGGACAAGAAGCAATGGGCTTAAATTGCAGCAAGGGAGATTGGACATTAGGAAAAAGTGTAGTTAAGCACTGGAATAAATTGCCTGAGGATGTTGTGGAATCTCCACCATTGGGGATCTTTAAGAGCGAGTTAGACAAACACCTGTCAGGAATAGTCTAGATAATACTTAGTCCTGCCATGAGTGCAGGGGACTGCAGAAAAGTTGGCATGTGCAGAAACACAAACACAATTTGGCTTGACCTGAAAATTTGGCTTGACACACCCATGCACTGTTGGGCAAGCAGTTTGTGTTATTTTTGGGAGATGGCATCAGCATATACCTGCTGACTCTGCACTATTGTGATTTCGTTATCACTATTTTGTTTTCTTTGAGTTGCAAACGTTCCAGGACATTTTGTCACAATGTTGTAACATATGCAGTTTGTGACGCTGTAGCCAGGACTGAGAGACTCACCGGAGAGAATATCCCTGTTTCCTGCACCTTCTCAGATTTTCTGGGTCCCAGTCATGGCCCTTACCACAGGACCATTCATTCTCTCTAAGTTTCTCATTTGTTATTCAGTTCTCAAGGCTCCATTCTGGTATTTGTTATTCCTTTTTGATCTCCATGTCCTTCAGTTCCTGATAAATTTGCTGGTAAAACCCACAGACAGGGCTGCCCGGGGCGGGGGGGGGGGGGAGTGGGGCGCAAGTGGGGCAATTTGCCTGAGGCCCCGGGCTCCACAGGGGCCCCCACGAGGATATAGTATTCTATAGTATTGCAACTTTTTTTATGGAAGGGGGCCCCGAAATTGCTTTGCCCCAGGCCCCCTGAATCCTCTGGGCTGCCCTGCCCACAGATGAATGAAATCTGGGGCCAAAGGCTTGGTTACATACTTGACTGTGAAAAAGAAGAACGTGGCAGATCTAGAATATTTCTTTCACAGACGTACGGTACTCTGAAATTCCAACAAGGAGGAGAGTGCAGACAAGGTTAACAATGCCAGTTCCTTCAGTAAAATGTAATCTGAGAATGTAAACCAGTTCTGCGCAGCATCTGAGTGCAGCATTTGGCTTCTAAAGCTAATGAATCAGCAATAGATACTAATGATTTAGAATGAATATATTTTTTGAAATGGGAACCCTCCAATGTAATGTGTCATCGCTGCGTTTCCTTGCATGGAGCTATACTAGTTGATATCAGCTCAGAGTTCATATTTAAAGCTGCAATTTATACACCTATGAATTGAGGAATTTCCATGCTGGATTTGACATTTCTGCATGTCCTTTAGTATTCTGAAACAGATACATCAGAGTAAGTTTGAAGAACCACAAAGGTGTCGAATACAGAAAAAATGCCATATTTTCTTCTTCAATATTTCTTCATTATACCCCTATAGTAGAGAATAGATTTCTCTCTCTTTCTCTCTTATTATACTTGAATACTTATTTATGAAAGTCAACCACTAGGATTAGATGCAAATAGAACAGTGAGATCCTCACCTGGTGTAAATGTTTTGCCACACGAGTAGGCTGAAGAGGTGGCTACACGTACATATATTAAAAAGGTACCAAGTAATGCTGTCTAATATGAAAATATCTTTAGCGTGAGGTTTTAAAATCTGTTCAAGGAATACAAATACCCCTTTATTGTGTAAAGTTAACCATAACTAGGGCTCTCCACACATTATGTGGCTTTCCACTTAGCTGCCTTATATTTTTCAGGGCAAAATCCACAAATGCCTGAACCTTACTAAGTAAAAGGACACTTTTATGAGGAAGAATCCCTTAACAGTACAAAAAATCACAAGCTTTTTAGAAACAGAGAACCATAGGGTTAGGAGGCACCACAAGGCTCATCTTGTCTATTGCAAAGATGCAGAATTTGTTGTGTCTAAACCGTCCAAGACAGATATCTATCCAGCCTTTTTTTGAAAACCTCCAGTGAAGGAGTATCCACAACCTCCCTAGGCAGCCTGTTCCATTGTCCTACTGTTCCTAGAGTTAGGAATTTTTTCCTGAGATTTAATCTAAATCTTCTCTGCTGTAGTTTGAACACATCGCTTCTTGTCCTGCCTTCTGTGGGAAGAGTGAACAACTTTTCTCTATCTTTTTTTATGGCAGCCTTTCAAGTATTTGCAGACCTCTATCATGTCCTGCCTTAATATGCAAAGTTCACTCAGAAAGTAAGCTGCCAGTGAAGCAACATTGCAATAGTTATAAAGTGATTGGATTAAATCAGATTTAGTGGATTCACCAAAGAGAAGAAGTCAAGGGAAGTAGTTAGAAGACCACTGAGTTGGGAACACATTTCTATGTCGTTTTATGTGACCATGAGGATCACGGACACCCTTGGTACAGAAAGCCCGTGTCAATTATGAAACAAAATATTCTGCATAGGGAACCCCTCCCATTCCTGGCAATTATAATGATCACTCCCACACTCAATGACATGCACTATTACACCCTGAAGACTGCTTTAATTTGAAATCATTATGCATCATATTCACGCCCAGTAACATTCTATTTACGTCCCTGGTGTCAAAAAGGAAATGCATCTAGCTTGTTTTGTTCTGACTCTACGTGAAATTTCCCATGTTCTTCAGTGTAAAGTGTGAGAAAGTGAAAAACAAGAATTTCAAAAATGACTGGTGATTCCCGGTGCCTGCTTGAGATGCCTTCAAGAGGACTGGGCACTAGAGAGCAGGAACTGAGCATTTTTGAAAACCGGGGTTCTACAAGATATCTGAGGTTTTGCTCCAAAATCACTAGTGACTTTTGAAAATTTTGGCCTTTTGTTTAGCCACAGAAGTCTTGGTGATCTTTAGTGAATTGGAAACCTCCCTCCTTTTTCATCTGCCCATAAGGGAAAACTGGTGTTGATGATCAGTTCCTTCTGGGGGGCTAATAATCTATTTCTCCATCTGAGAATGTTGCATAGTTCCCTTCCCACAAACACAGTATCTAAACCTTTTCTACGTGAACTTCTCTGAAAGAGATGCTTCTGGGTATTATTGCATAAAATATATAGGATCATGAGAACCTTTGAGAATTCCTATGTGCCTGGATATCATGGAGAATTCAGTAGTAAGGTTTTGTTCTTTCTGTCTCTCTGGTTATAGAAAGTGCTGCTTAGGGTGTAGACAGCAGTTTAAAAATCATTCTGGCAATGGTGTGGTAGTCTTCTAAAAGAGAAGGACCTTTCGTTCTGTGCTAAAGTAGATCATACTCTGGATTAGTTTTATTTACTGTGGAAGCTCATTCCTCAACCATCACCATCTTCCCATGACTAAGTGCACAGCATTTTCCATCTCTCAGGCTATTTTTCCTGGACTTGGTCAGGTGCATAGTCCTAGAAGAACACCACTGTCTTATTATGTCAAGGATGGAGACGTAGTTCCAAGAATTTAATCCCAGCCTTCATATAATGCTGCATTCTTTCCTTTCATCTACCTCCACTTTTTGCTGCAACGCAGGAGAAGCCTACAGTAGATGGAGCCTGGGTGTCCCATTCTGATCAACAACTGAGTCCCTGAATGTAAACTACTGATCATTTGACCGGACATCCCTTAAGACTGGAATATCTAATAGCATTAGACAGAACCTCAGGAGGGAAAACAAATAACATGCAGCATTTCAATCCTACTTGTACTGCCCTGTTTTCAAGAGAGTATTGTGTCCCAGAAGGCCTGGTTTGGAAGCCATTGAACTGACTGAAAGGACATCCATGGATTTCAAAATCATGTTGGCTCGAACATATAGTGAAGAGTTACAGGTGGGGATTCTAAGCATGTCGAACAAACTCTCCATCTTCCAAGGCGTTCCAAGGGTAAACTCCAGCTTACCACTAATTAGATACTAGTCCGCATATTTAAAGAACAAATATGGAATCCTGTGCATGGCAGCAGATTGCACCATTGATGTACATCTGAGTCACCCTCATACTCTGGAGTTAATCAAAGCAGAATGATAGAAATTGAACTAGATTTAGTGTCCTGTTGACACCCATGAAGTCAGGAGGATGATAGCAGGAAAGTAGCTGGCCCATAAAGATTAAAGATGAAAGGAAACTGCAGGTTGCAGCATGCAGGTCAGCCTGTGTGGGACTGGAAATTGACTATTTATCATTAACCGTGATCACAATTATTATAATAATTACAGGAGTTACCCAGGCAAGAAAATATTTTGTTTGGTTAATGATAAGGTCTCAGGGCACTAAGCATGTTTTTTGTGCATCCCATTAGCTAACATAGCATATAAAAGTGATCAGAACCGCAGGTTCTTCTATGCACATCTTTTGACTTCATTCCCTTGGTGCACTGGGTAAGTCTACTTGGCTCAAATTGCTCTTATTCCTGCTTTAGTGATAGTTTTAACTATGGACCTAATCTTACACCAATACTCTGTGATATTAGAACTGTTGGAGCAGGGGGGGTCTTGTTTTCCATGAGATTTTTTTGTAGCTCATCAGTTTCAGACTTTGGTGGATGCTTTCTTCAAAATAGCAGGTTGGGATTTTCAAATCTATATATGGAATGCAGACCCCCACCCCATTCCCAATAATTATAATTGGGTTTTGGACATCAGACTTATGAGAAATCTCAACTACAGTCTACTTTGATAATAGATTTTGAGACTAGATTGTGCTTCTCTAACTCTTTATCTGTAATTACACATGGTGAGCTTCTCAGCTGGCTTCATTGCAGTCACAAAGGTTTACCTGGACTGATGATCTGATCCTGCTGTTTCCATAAACTTATGAAGATCAACTTTCACATCTAATTATTGATAGGGCAATCGCTATATATGAGTCCCAGGGCAAATATGAGCTATATATGAGCTCCTCGCGGGCAAAGTTAGCTTCCACTTTAGGTGTGTTAGTAACTTGTTATAGGCAGTTGACTCCATAATGGACAACTTCAGGCTTCTTATACATTAATCTGAAGCATGTGATGCTGCACACTGTTAGAGACAGGATACTGGATGAGATGGGCCACTGATCTGACCCAATACAACAATACCTAATTACTGATTGGCATAATTTGCAGTCTTAGATCCAGATATTTGGCTGGTGTGGCTAAAAGAAGCACATTTGAATTATAGGTAAGTATGATAATTTAGATCCGTTGAAAGATCTAGTCCCTAGGATGAACTGGTTTAAGGGCACTTGCATTCTTAACTGTTTCTCTGCACTATGCTGTACAATTATTATTTAAATGGTTTGAGAATTACAGGTGTCCATGATGGAAATATTCTATATTGTCAGTTTAGTAATATGACGCAGGTGTTTATTTACCCCTCCCTCCTGAGTTGTTGGGAAATGAAGGTCTTGTGAACAAGGCACAGGTAGGGCCGCAGAAAATCTGCTTCAGGTCCTCTTCTCTGTCACAGATTTCCTTGGGCAAATCCAATGGGACCAGATTCTCAAAAGGGCTCAGCTGCATTGGAAACTAGCCTTTAATCTCCTGAAACCAAATCCACAGAGAGACGTAGGCATCTAAATTCCCATTTAGTCAGTCAAATCCAAGTATTAGGTGACAATGAAGTCCTCAAAACTGCTCACCCTGTAGGCACCTACATTCCCAAGGTACCTGTCTTTGTGCCGGTTGGTACATGGAAAACCTCCAACACCCTGATACTTCCAATCTGCTCACAGCCCTAGTCTCAGTGGGATTCTCAGACTAGGCATCCACTTCTCTATTTTACCTGACGGTCCAGATCCACTTAGTCTTCTTATAGCATATTCACCAGTTTGGGGATCACAGAGAAGACATCTGAGGGCAAGTACCAGGAAAATAGGGAGGTGACTGGCTGGCTGGCATGGATGTGTCTATCCCAATCCAAGCGGTTAGGGAACTCTACTGGAATGTGGGAGACCCACGCTGCCTCATTTACAGCAGGGATTTAAAACTCTCTCTCCGACCTCCTAGCTGAGTGCCTTAACCACCTTAATATCTCTTACTCTCTACCTGTGCAGGGCACAGTACAAAGAGGTGCCATTCTCAGTTGTAGCATGTAAGAAATACATGATCAATTCTATCATTAATATCAATCGAGAGGACCTGAGTTCTACTCCCACCTCATCCATTGATGCACCTGGCAGTGGTGAGCAGGTCACTTCCACTGAGCATCTAATAGTCTGCCATAGGGATAACAACCACTCCTTTCGTGCAGGATTTGCACAGCTTAATGGTTGCATGAATCAGTGAAAAGGTAAATTACTATGAATGGAATAGGAAAGCTTTTGATTGGAGTCAGAATATTTAGAAAGAAGGGTTAGGGGGTGGATGGGAGTGGCCTCCAGAAACAGAGATCAGGAGAACTAGACAGATGAAACCATGGGGTGGGATTGGTGCAAGCTCCAAGCAGCGCTGATCTCAAGGAGAAGTGGCCAATCAAGGCTTAGCAGATGGAAACATTTCCTGCATGGGACCCAAAGAAATAGGGAAGTTGCTTGGCATGGGAAGAAGGAAATGAGGATGTAGGAAGGGTTCTCAGGGAATGGTTAGAAAGGAGACTAAGTGTAAATGGATGAATAGGACTAGAAGAAATAAATAGGAGCAGATACAGAGCCAGTAAGAAATGGAATTACTTAGCATCTAATGCTGCATGACATGAGCTGTGAGTCTCGTATGCCACTGTGAATTGTGTGTTATGTTCACTCTGCTCCCTACTGTGTGTTTCAGGTTTACGACAATCACCAAAGATGCTTCCCGTGAAAGATATGTGTTGGCTGCCCCGCCCAAATTGTCCTGACATTTGCCCAGATCCATGTGCTTATGTCTGCAATGAGCCATGTGTCACATCATGCGGTGACTCGAATGCAGTGGTTTTTGCACCCCCGGTTGTCGTGAGATTCCCCGGACCAACTCTCGCTACTTGCCCTCAAAACAGCGTTGTAGGAAGCGTCGTACCAAATTTTCCCTATAGATTAGGGGGTGGCCTTGGAGGTGGCCTTGGTGGTGGTCTTGGAGGTGGACTTGGAGGTGGTTCTGGGGGTGGTTATGGGGGTGGTTACGGTGGTGGTTATGGGGGTGGTTACGGGGGTGGATTCGGGGGTGGATCCAGCGGTAGATTCGGGGGTGGATACGGTTATTGGCCGCGATGTGGTAGGAAATGCTATGCTAACCGCTATGAATGTTGTCCGTGGTAAACCCAGAAGAAAGATCCACGGAACAAGAAACAACCAGGAAATGAAAGACAAGATAGAGATTCCCCACACAGCCAAGGGTGAATGAGCATCTGCAATTCCACTCAAAATCAGAGGGGGTTGTGGGTGTTCGTCATCTGTATAAATCAGTCGTATCTGTGCATATTACATATTACCTGAGCTCAGTGGTCTGTCTGGCTTTGCAACTTAATCTTATCCTGCTATCGTGCTTTGTCCTTTTTGATGCTGAGCCGTCTACAACAAGTGACTAAAACTGGTGGAAAATGTGACATGATATTCAAGCTCTGCAACTGCAAGGAAGAGAGCAGAACATGTTGTATGAAATGCACCACTTTGGAGCTGGTGACTGGTTGTAGCTCTGATTGTAACCCTGCAGATGCATCCTCTATTACTCTGCATTAATTCTTCTGTGCGTGTAAACTCTGCTGCTCAGTCCCATTAAAAAATTATACTGCATCATATTATCGCCCTTCTGGTTTTCCTTTCTCCTCCAGTCTTTCTTCCAAAACACTCTGGGTGAAATTCTGCCCTGTGACGATGGTCAGTACTAGGCCTCTGCAGGAATCAATCCCTTGCAATCCCATAAGTAAGAAGAGAATGAGGTACTTTACTTGGTCAGTAGCACTGTGAAGGCCCTCTCCCAGGGGAGGATTCCCTTTGTTACACACATCTCAGATAGAATGGAAAATAGATAAATGACTTTCAACTAGAATATCTCTCACTGCTCTAAACACCCTACAACAAATAATTTGGTGCAAAATGGACACCATTTTCAAATCTACAGCTACAAGAAAGATAACAGAACATCTTGTGTGAAATGCATCAGTATGGATACAGTGACTGGTTGTAGCTGTTATTGTAACCCTGAAAATACATTCTCTGTGCTCTGCATTCATTCATTCTGTGTCAACTCCGCTGCTCATTCCCATTAAAAATTATACTGCATCATATTATCGGCCGCCTGGTTTTCCTTTCCCCTCCATTCTTTCTTTCCAAAGCACTGAGTGAGATTCTCTCCTGTGCCAATGGTCAGTACCAACCCCATGCACTAATCAACCCCTCTCAAACCCATAAGTAGGAAGAAAATCAGGTACGTGACAGGGGGGAATGACTCCCTTGTTACACATGTCTCAGATAGAAATGAATTAAACACATAATTTTCAATTAGAATATATCTCCCTGTTCTAAATATTATACAGAATCATAGACTTCTTGAAATATAGGGGTGGAAGGGACCTCAAGAGGTCATCTAGTCTAGTCCCCTGCCCTGAGGCAGGACCAAGTACATCTAGACCATCCCTGACAGTTGTTTGACTATCCTGTTCTTAAAATCCTCCAGTGACGGGGATTCCACAACTTCCCTTGAAAGCCTAAACTTAACTATCATGATAGTTTGAAAGTTTATGCTTGTATATAACCAAAATCTGCCATGCTACAGATTAAGCCAATTATTCCTTGTCCTACCTTTAGTGGACATTGGGAAGAATTGATCACCGTTCTCTCTGTAACAGCCCAAAAAAGGGGTGACCAACCTGAGCCTGAGAAGGAGCCAGAATTTACCAATGTACATGGCCAAAGAACCACAATAGTATGTCATCAGCGCCCCCTCAGCTTCTCCCCGCCCCGCCTGCTCCCAGCACCTCCCACCCACCGGCAACTTCGCCAATCAGCTCATCTCTCTCCCTCCCCGCACCTCCCAATCAGCTGTTTTGTGGCGTGCAGGAGGCTGGTGGGGGAAGGAGTGAAGGCACGGCAGGCTCAGGGGAGGGGGCAGGAAGGGGTGGAGTGGGGGCAGGGCCTGTGGCAGAGCCAGGGGTTGAGCAGTGAACATCGCCCGGCACATTGGAAAGTTGGCGCCTGTAGCTCCAGCCCTGGAGTCGGTGCCTAGACAAGGAGACACAGATTAACTTCTAAAGAGCTGCAGGTGGCTCCGGAGCCACAGGTTGGCCACGCCTGGCCCAGAACATACATGAACACTGTCATCGGGTCCCCCCTCCAGTTTTCGGTATTTCAAGACTAAACGTGCTCAGTTTTCTTTAACCTTTCCTTATAGCTCTGGTTTTCTACAGCTGTCATCATTTTTTGTAGCTCTCCTCTGGACTCTCTCCAGTTTGACAACATCTTTAAATCTTAATACAGGAACTGGCATGATTAACATTGTCTCCACCCAGCTCTGTGAAATGATTTACCACATTCATTTCAAAGTACCGTAAGTTGCTATGAAGAAAATAATATATTCATATTAGTAAGACTTTTGACTCAGTCCAACTTGAGATTCACATAAGCAAACTGGGAAACATTTCTCCTGACCACATGTTTGAGATGAAATTTCTAGAAGGTGGGAGCCTAATTGGTTGAAAATCTGGACTCAAAGACTAGTCATCAATCGTTTTCATTCTATGTGGAAGGCCATATCTGGCAGGGAAGTACAGAAGGTTGTCCTGGGTCCTGTATTATGCAATATTTTTTTAATGATGTGTGTAATTATGTGGAGAATACACATTACATTTGTGGAAGACACTAAGCTGAGAGGGGTTGCAATCACTATGGAGGGCAGGATTTGAATTCAAAATGACCTTAACAAATGGGAGAATTGATCTGGAATCAACAAGATGAAATTCAGTAGAGACAAGTTCAAAATCCTAAACTTAAGGAATAAATTGTCCAGCTCCAATCAGCTCCTGTGAGGCCTCAAGATGGAGAATTGTGTCCAGTTCTGGGCAACAGACTTTTGTAGAAAATATGGGGGCCGATTGGAGAGTATCCAGAGCAGAGCAACAAAAATGATGAAAGGTTCAGAAACCAGGAGCTCTGTGGAAAGGTTAAAGAAAACTGGGGAAGTTTAGTCTGGAGACACCAAAAACTGAGGGAGACTCTAACAACAGTCTTCATGTATGTTCAGGGCTGTTCTAGAGAGGATGCTGATTAATGTCCACTAAAAGTAGGACAAGGAGTAATTGGCTTAATCTGCAACAAGGTGTTTTAGGTTGTACATAAGCATAACCTTTCTAACCTTGATGATAGTTAAGCACTGATTTTAGACTTTCAAGGAAGGTTGTGAAACCACCATCACTGGAGATTTTAAAAAACAGGTTAGATAAACACCTTTCAGTGATGGTCTAGGTATACATGGTCTTACTTCAAAGTCCAGCGGAGGGCAACAAAAATGATCAGGGGGCTGGAGCACATGACTTATGAGGAGAGGCTGTGGGAACTGGAGTTATTTAGCCTGCAGAAGAGAAGAGTGAGGGGGGATTTGATAGCTGCTTTCAACTACCTGAAGGGGGGTTCCAAAGAGGATGGAGCTCGGCTGTTCTCAGTGGTAGCAGATGACAGAACAAGGAGCAATGGTCTCAAGTTGCAGTTGAGGAGGTTTAGGTTGGCTATTAGGAAACACTATTTCGTTAGGAGGGTGGTGAAGCACTGGAATGGGTTCCCTAGCGAGGTGGTGGAATCTCCTTCCTTAGAGGTTTTTAAGGTCTGGCTTGACAAAGCCCTGGCTGGGATGATTTAGTTGGGGATTGGTCCTGCTTTGAGCAGGGGGTGGATTATATGACCTCCTGAGGTCTCTTCCAACCCTAATCTTCTATGAATCTATGATTCAGCATAGGGGGCTGAATGGGATGACCTCTGGTCCCTTGCATTCCCATATTTTAAGAATACTATGATTCTGTATAACATTTGGCACTCAGAAATATATTTTAATTGAAAGTCATTAATTTAGTTCAATTCTATCTGAGAAATGTGTAACAAGGGAGTAATTCCTCCCTACCCACCGAGCAGAGGGCCTGCACAATGCTAGTGACCAAGTCATATACCTGATTCTCTTCTTACTTACAGGTTTCAGAGGGACTGATTAGTGAATAGGGTTGGTACTGACCATCTGCATATGAGAGAATTTCATCCAGAGTCCTTTGGAAAGAAAGAATAGAGGAGAAAGGAAAACCAGAGGCCAATATTATGATGCTGCATAATTTTTAATGGGAATGAGCATCAGAGTTTGCACTTACAGAATGAATTAATGCAGAGTACAGAGAATGTATTTTCAATGTTCCAGTAAGAGCTACAACCAATCACTTTATCCATTCAGATGCTTTTAACAAAAGATGTTCTGCTCTCGTCCTTGCAGCTGTAGATTTGAAAATCATGTACCATTTTTCACCAAACTAAGTTACTTCTTGTAGACTGTTCAGCATTCAATAGTACAAAGCACAATATGAGCATTAGATGAAGCTGGAAAACAATATAGACCATAAACCTGAGGTAATATGCACCAAAAGAAAGGCATAGTTTGGTGTGAGTTATTCAGGCGATGAACACCCACTATCCCCATCGATTGCAAGTGTAGTTGTAGACTCTCGTTTTCCATTAGCTGTGTGGGGAATCTCTATCTTTCCTTTCATTCCAAGGTTGTTTCTTCTTTCGTGGATCTTTTTCTGGGTTTAGCATGGCCCACAACTTTCAAAGCGGGAAGAATAGCACTTCCTACCAAATCTCCTCCCATACCCACATAAATCCCCATAACGATTGCCATATCCAACATTGTATCTATTACCATAAGCACCCCCTGAACCGACTGAGCCACCAAAACTACTACTCCCATATGGGCCCCCATATCCATAGGGTAAATTTGGTAAGGTGCTTCCCACAACGCTGTCTTGAGGGCAGGTAGCGAGAATAGGTCCCGGGAATCTCACGACAACCGGTGGTGCATAGACCACTGCACTTGAGTCACCGCAGGATGTGATACAAGGCTCGTTCCAGGCATCAACATATGGGTCTGGGCAGATGTCGGGATAACATGGCGGGCGTGGGTAACACAGAGCTTTGCTGGAAGACATCTTTTGTGATTGTGGTATACCTGAAACACACAGTAGGGAGCAGAGTGCACACAATTTGTAGTGAAATTGGATATTCACACTTCTTGTAATGCAGTAATAGACGCTAGATAGGTCTGTTTCTTACAGCTGCCATATCTGCTCCCATTTCTTCCTTCTGGTCCTATTCACCCATTCACCCTAGATTTCTTCCTAACCAGCCCCTGTGAATCCTTCTTACATATTGGCTTCCTCCTTTCCATGCCAAGCATCTTCTTTCCTTGGGTCCCATCCAGGAAATGTTCTCCATCTGCTAAGCCTCAATGGGCCACTTTTCCTTCAGAGCTGCACTACTTTGAGCTGCACTACTTTGAGCTTGCACCAATCCACCACTATTCCTCCTGCTCTTTGTTTCTTGAGGCCACTCCCACCCCACCCCTAAATCTTCTTTTTAAATCTTTGACATTGATCTAAAGCTTTCCTAGCACATTCAGAATAAACCACTTTTTTACTGCTTCAGGCAACCAGTAAGCTGCACAAAACCCATATGAAATGATATATTGTCCTTGTGGCTATTTACTAGGGTCTCATTGGAAGTGACCTGCCCATCACTGCTGGGTGAGTCAAGGGGTGAACTGGGACTAGACCTTTGGCCCTCCTGATTGATATTAATGATAGAATTGATCATTTGAATTCTAGTATTTCCCAATGCTACAACTGAGAATGGTGCCCCATTGTGCTGGGTGCTGTACATGGAAGGAGTGAAATACACTATGCTGGGGGTTAAGACCCCCAGCTGGGATGTGGGAAACACAGTTTTAAAGCTGCACCACTGAAAAGTTAAGAATAGCCCTACTGGATTATATCAGCTGTCCATCTCTGCCAGTGTCCCATCTCTAAAAGTGTACAGCATCACATGATTTATATTAATGTATAAGAGCCCTGAAGTTGTCCATTATAGAGTCAACTGCCCATAAGGAGAGTCTCTCCCTAACACACTAAGGCAGAGACTAGCTTTGCCCTGGAGAAGAACATATATATAATTTCAAATACAGCGACAGCTCTATCTACTAAACTGAAAAGAACAGTCGAGTTGCTGTTCAAAAGTTATATATTAAAGCTGATCTCAATAGTTTCATGGAAACAGCAGGGTCAGATCATCAGCCCAGGAAAAACTTTGTGACTCCAGCGAAGTCAGCTGAGTATCTGGCAATGTGTATTTATATAAAGAGAGTCAGAGTAGTTTATTGTCAAAGTAACTGAGACTGAGATTTGTCATAATTCTCTAAGGAATTTTCATGTCCAATTCCCAATTATAATTACTGGGAACAAGGAGGTACCAATCCCATATGTAGATCTGAAAATCCCAACCTGCTATTTTTAAGACAGCATCCACCAAGGTCTGCAATTAATGAGATACAGAATGTCTCTTATGAAAAGCATGATTCCTCCTGATCTCTAAAATCACTGAGTATTTGTGAAGGATTCAGTCTCCAGTTAAAACTATCACTAAAGCAAAATTGAGAAAATTGAGTTAAATAGACTTACCCAGTTCACCAAAGGGATGAAGTCAGGAGAAGTGGATAGAACCACCTGCAGTTCCAAATACTTTTATACGCTTTCTTAGCCAATGGGAAGCAGAGGAAACACCCTTTATGCACTGAGACCTGATCATTGACCAAACAAAATGTTTTCTTACCTGGCTAATTCCTTGAAATGTTGTAATGGCTTTGATCTTGGTTAATCAATTACTCAGTCCCACAAAGGATGACATGCAGATTACACTCTGCAGTTCCTGTCATCTTAAACGTTTATGGGTGAGATACCTTCCTGGAATCAACCTACTAACTTCCTTGGTGTCAATACAGAAATAAATCTAGTTCCATTTTCATTGTTCTGCTTTGAATTACTTCACAGTATGAGGGAGACTCAGGGATATAACACTGCCACAATCTGTTGTCATTAATGAAAATATCATATAGTATGGAAATCAGGACAACCTCCTGTGCGTCCCCGCTAGATATGGCCTCTCATGTAGCAAGCAAAACCACTGATAACTAGTCTTTGAGTGCGGACTGCTAGATATTTCATCTCAACATGTGGATGAGGGTATGTGAGTTGATGGTTTGAACTCATTGAGGCTGTTCACATGGTTCCAGTTAAGCACTTGTGTAAGTTCCTGAAGTCTTGTGACCCAAGTTGATCTAAATAAAAGAAAATTGCATTTGCCTTTTCTCTTTCTGATGGGGCTCATAGTGCGATATTGAGACTGGAATTCATCTAGGGAGTAATTATTTCCATGAATGAAAAATATGCATGAAATTCTGCTAGAGCATACACATTAACCTACTTTGAATTCACTTTGCTCATCTGTAAATGACTATTTGAGGTGCAAAAGGATGGAGAATTTTAGCAGCATATTGTAACCTTGGGTTCCAATCCACTATCAGATGTAAATTACAGTAATCCCCTTGTCATTGTTTGTCTTAATGTGGTCATCAACAGGACTGCAGCAATTTCTAGTCTTTCAGCCCATAGTCAAATGATGTGGTTGAAAGGTGGATTAATCAAGGACATCGAAAACACACCAGATGAGTCTGTCCTCTCACAGATACCAAGAATACGACAAAAAAGTAATCTTTGGGGTTCAAGAATCTCTGATCATTTGACTGGACATCTATTCACACTGTCTAACAGCATTAGGCTGAAAGTCAGGGGTAAACACAAATAACATGCACCATTTCAATGCTGCTCCAGCTCTTCCCTTGAAAGCTCACGAGAGATTTAACTTAACCACAGGCCATGTCCTGCCCTGTTTCCAGAAGAGAATTGTAACCCAGAAGGCCTGGTTTGAAGGCCATTGAACTGACTGTAAAGACATCCAAGAATTTCAAAACACATATGGCCTTAAACACATACTGCATGCTGAATAAACTCTCCCATCCTCCAAGGAGATACACGGGTAAATTTAATGACAGTGCTAGCCTTTTGGGGGCCTCAGGAAGGAATATTTTTGACCACAAACTACAGAACCAAGACAGGCAAGTTCTTATGATAAAAAAACAAATAGGGCCCCTCCTTGAGCTGCTCAGGGCCCTAAGCAATTGCTTAGTCTGCATTTGCCGAGCGCCTGTTCTGGGTGAACTCCACCTTGCCTCTAATTAGATACTCTTCTGGATATAAGGAACTAACATGGACTCCTGTGCATGACAGCAGATTCTGATAGTGATTTTCCCTGAGTCACCCTCATTCTGGGAAGAAATTCAAAGCAGAATGACAGAAATGGAAGTAGGCTTATTCGTGTGTTGACACCAAGGAAGTTAGTAGGATGATACCAGGAAGGTATCTTGCCCATAAACATTTAAGATGAAAGGAACTGCAGGGTGTAAAGTGCATGTCATCCTAAGTGGGACTGAGAATTGTGTAATTGATTAACCATGATCAAAGCCATTACAACAATTCAAGGAATTAGCCAGGCAAGAAAATATTTTGTTTGGTCAATGATCAGGTCTCAGTTCATAAAGGGTGTTTCCTCTCCTTCCCATTGGCTAAGAAGGTGTATAAAAGTGCTCAGAACTGCAGGTTGTTCTAACCACTTCTCCTGACTTCATCCCCTTTGTGAACTGGGTGAGTCTATTTAACTCAATTTTCTCCAGTGGCTGCTTTAGTGATAGTTTTAACTACGGACTGAATCCTGCATTAATAGTATGTGATTTTTGATCTGTTGGAGCAGAGGGTTCTTTGCTTTCGGTAAGAGACTTTCTGTAGCTTGTCAATTGAAGACCTTGGCGGATGCAGTCTTAAAAATAGCAGGGTGGGATTTCCAATGCTACGTGTTGCATTGGGAATCTCCATTCATAGTAATTAGAACTAGGGATTGGATAGGGAATTCCTCAGCCTCAGTCCACTTTGCTACTCTGACTCTTTATATATAAATGCACATTGCCAGATCCTGAGCTGACTTCACTGGATTCACAAAGGGTTACCTGGGCTGATGATCTGACCCTGCTGTTTCCATAAAACAATGGAGATCAATGTTCAAATATAACTGTTGAACAGCAGCTTGATTGCATAGATAGAGCTGTGAGTATAACTGAAACTAGAATGATCAGATGTCCTGATTTTATAGGGACCGTCCCGATATTCAGAGCTTTTTCTTATATAGGCTCCTATTACCCTCCACCCACTGTCCCGATTTTTCACACTTGCTATCTGGTCACCCTAATTGAAACCAAGAGTTTTCAAGCTATGTAGATGTTCTCCTCCAGGGCAAAGCTAGCCTCTGCTTTAGGTGTGTTAGAAAGAAACTCTCCTTATGGGTAATTTACTCCATAATAGACAACTTGAGAGTTCTTATAGGTTTATCTGAAGCATGTGTTGTTGCACAGGAACAGAGAGGGGATACTGGATGAGATATAACAATGATCTTATCCAAAACGACGATGTTAACTTTTTATTGTTACTGCTTTAACACTGTGTCTCCCACCTCTCAGATAGGTGCCCTCAACACCAGCTTAGTGTCTTTTACTCTTTGCTTGTACAGTGCTCAGTACAATGGGAAGAAATGGGAGCAGATATAGAGCCTGTAACAAACAGACCTACCTAGCATCTATTACCATATTATATGAGCTGGGAATATCCTATTTCACTACAAATTGTGTGTAACTGTGTGTACTCTGCTCCCCACTGTGTGTTTCAGGTACACTACAATCACAAAAGATGTCTTCCAGCAAAGCTCTGTGTTACCCACGCCCACCATGTTATCCCGACATCTGCCCAGACCCATATGTTGATGCCTGGAACGAGCCTTGTGTCACATCATGCGGCGACTCGAGCGCAGTGGTCTATGCACCACCGGTTGTCGTGAGATTCCCAGGACCTATTCTTGCTACCTGCCCCCAAGACAGTGTTGTGGGAAGCACCTTACCAAATTTACCCTATGGATATGGGGGCCCATATGGGGGTGGTAGTTTTGGTGGCTCAGTCAGTTCTGGGGGTGCTTATGGAGGTGGATATGGAGGTGGATACGGTGCTGGCTATGGAGGTGGATATGGTGGTGGATATGGGGGCTTATACGGGTATGGGAAGAGATATGGTAGGAAGTGCTATTCTTCCCGCTTTGGAAGTTGTGGCCCATGTTAAACCCAGAAGAAAGATCCACGGAACAAGAAACACCCAGGAAAGAAAAATGGGACATGATTTTCAAATCTACAGCTACAAGAAAGATGGCAAAATATCTTGTCTGAAATGTGTCACTTTGGAGACAGTGATTGGTTGTAGCTCTTATTGTAACCCCAAAAATACATTCTCAGTGCTCTACATTAATTCACTCTGTAAGTGCAAACTCTGATGCTTATTCGCATTAAAAATATTTTGCATCACAATATTGGTCTTGTGGTTTTCCTCCATTCTTTCTTTCCAAAGCATTCTGGGTGAAATTCTCCCCTGTGCAGATGGTCTTTACCAGCCCTATGCACTAATCAATCCCTCTCAAACCCATAAGTAAGAAGAGAATTAGGTACATTACTTGATCAATAGCATTGTGCAGGCCCTCTGCCAGGAAGGGGAATTACTCCCTTTGTTGCACATGTCTCAGATAGAATCAAACTAAATAAATGACTCTTCAAAATGGGGACCATCTGAAACTCTGGGCTTGTCTAGCGAGCAGCACGATGGGGCTCTGAACACACTGCTGGTATCCTGGAGATATTAGAGTTCAAATTATAACTAGGAAGGTTATTAAGAATGAGGTGTGCCTCATTTCTAGTCCCAGCCTTTCCACTGGAGTGGCCTTGGGCAGTTGAATTGAGCTCTGAGCATCAGTCATCATTTTCTCCGGTAAGAAGATAATAACTACTTGTGTCATATCTGATCTCATAAAGCAGTGGAACCGTAAAGTGCTATGAATGAGATAGGCAGCTGTTTTGTTAGTGTCCGAAGCTGTAAACAGATGGATTAGGAGCTATAGGAAGACCGGGAAACAGCGATTTTCTCTGTTTTGTCTTACAGTCCCAGGTACCTCTCTAGTCCACAGAGCTGGGGGATATGGTTTCCTCCCATCATCCCAGCTCAAATCCAAAATAAATGTACACCCCTGCAAAAACTACATACGATCCAAAATTGTGACAAAATGTACCAGAACATGTGCAGTGCAAAAAAACCCAGTGTCTTGATATTAGTATCACAACAATGTAGATTCAGCAGGTATATGCCAATACAATCTTGCAAGGTTAAAACCAAATGCTTGCCCTAAATCTTGCCCACCAGTGCGTAGGCGCATCAAGACAAATGTTTAGGTCAAGCCAAACTGTGTTTGGGTTTCCACACATTTCAACTTTTCTACAGCAGAGAGAAAGACTGAATAACTGTCTGATCCTTCCTAAGCTGAACCAAAAGTATTTGAGAGCTGTGAAGCTATCTCACAGTCAACAAGCATGCTCCCTAGAGTCAGAGGAGAGACCCCTACCTTAACCCAACTCCAAGCTTCCTGTAACTGATCAGGAGTGGCAAGAAGCCCGTGACATCCATGCAGGGAAAACAAATCCAACCTCGCTGGCCAACGCCCCACTGTGGGATACTTGGGAGAGCGAAGGGGGAAATGCCTCCGCTGAATGTTACATATGGAGAGGAAGGTATTAATCTAACCAAGAGCACTCAGGGAATCTATGATTAGAGCCGAGACCAAGATTTTCAAAAGGGACTAGTGATTTGTGATGGGCCCTTTCTGATATTCCTTAGAACTTGCTATCTCCGATGGAATCTCCAAGAATGATTCTCAAGTTGGATGCCCAAAACTGAGGCATCCAAAAACACAGGCAGTTTTAGAATTTCATAGTTCCGGTAGATATATTGGATAGATTAAAGGCTTGGCTTTGCCCGGTCTTTGGTACAAGACACAGATCAGGATTCTGTTCTATCTGGTATCAAGTATCAGAGGGGTAGCCGTGTTAGTCTAGATCTGTAAAAGCAGCAAAGAATCCTGTGGCACCTTATAGACTAACAGACGTTTTGGAGCATGAGCTTTCATGGGTGAATACCCACTTCATCGGATGCATGCACCCGACGAAGTGGGTATTCACCCACGAAAGCTCATGCTCTAAAACGTCTGTTAGTCTATAAGGTGCCACAGGATTCTTTGCTGCTTGTTCTATCTGGGTAACTCTTCAAGATGGCAACTGTCACAGACTCTGCACTTGTGTAGCGAGCAGCACAATAGGTCCCTGGACAAATATTTAGGTCAAGCCAAACTGTGTTTGGGTTTCCACACATTTCACAGTGCATAATCAACCATCCTGGCAATATCAGAGTTCATCTTCTGAGGGATGATTCTATTTCTCAGAACGAAGTCAATAAGGATAGTGGCTGAAGGTCCAGGTGGCTTCACTAGGAGCAGAGACTTTTTTATTTAACTCTCCCCCTATATTACCCTGGGATAAGATGACATTGTACACAGCTGTCAATTGAGACCTCTGATGGAAACACAGGGCGAATGGTTGGTTCTACTGATTCTTCACATGGACCTCAGGATCCACATGTTCAGGGAATGCATTTTCAAAAGGAACCAAAAGGCTTTTTTCTCCATTGCCCTAAGCCTAGCATTGTTCTTTACACTAGGGCAACAGGGGTGAAAACATGGTATCAGATCAGAGCCTGAGCACTACATCAGGAGCAAAGCCATAAAGGCAGAAGTGATTCAACAGTGCAGATTTTGTAGCTTTTGTTTATCTTGAGTCAAGTGTAAAATCCTACATTGTCCTGCTCTAATTGGCTCTGGTGAGGTCTCGGATGGAGTATTATGTCCTGTTCTGGGCAACAGACATCAGCAAGAAAGATGTGGACCAATTAGACAGAGTCCACAGGAGAGCTACAAAAATGGTGAAAGGTTTAGAAAACCAGAACTATGAGGAAAGGTTAAAGAAACCTGGGCATGCTTAGAACTCAGAAATGAAAACTGGTGGTTGGGGGAAGATGGGGCAGAAATCTGATAACAGTCTTCATGCATGTTCGGGGTTGTTATAGAGAAGATGGTGATCAACTGTTCCCCATGTGCGCTAAAGGTAGAACAAGGAATTATTGGATTAATCTGCAACAAGGGAGATTAGGTAAAATATAAGCGTAAACTTTCCAGCTGTAATGATGTCTAAGCATTTAAGCTTTGAAGGGAGGTTGTGGAATCCCCGTCACTGGAGGGTTTTAAGTCCAGGATACACAAACACCTGTCAGGGATGGTCTAGCTCTCCTTGGTCCTCCCTTAGCCCACAGGGTAGGACAACATGACCTCTCAAGGTCTCTCCAACTCTATGTTTCAAGTATTTTATAATTCTGTAGAATGTTTGAAGCAGGGAAATATATTCTCACTGAAAGTCATTTATTCAGTTTGATGCTATCTATAACAAGTGTAACAAGGGGCAAACCCTCCCACCGCCCCGTGCAGAGGGCCTGCACAATGCTCTTGAACGAGTAATACACTTGATCCTTTCCTTACTTATGGGCCTGAGTGGGATTGATTAGTACGTGGGGCTGGTACTGGCCATCTGCACAGGGGAGAATTTCACCCAGACAGGAGCGGGGCCAGGGTTTTTGGCGCCTAGGTGGGGGTCCTTCCGCGCTCCCGGTCGTTGGCGGCAATTCTGCGGCAGGGGGGTCCTTCCGTGCTCCCAGTCTTCGGGGCACTCCGGCGGCGGGTCCCGGAGCAAGTGAAGAAACCGCCGCAGAATTGCCGCCGAAGACCCGGAGCGTGGAAGGACCCCCCGCCACTGAATTGCCGCTGAGGGCGGCAAAATGCCACTCCCCCAAATCCTAGTGCCCTAGGCGACCACCTAGGTTGCCTAAATGGAAGCGCCGGCCCTGCATCAAGAGTGCTTTGGAAAGAAAAAATGGAGGGGAAAGGAAAACCAGAAGGCTGATATTATGATGCAGTATAATTTTTAATGGGAATGAGCTTTGGAGTTTATAATTTACAGAATGAATTAATGCAGAGTACAGAGAATGTATTTTCCACGTTACAGTAAGAGCGACAACCAGTCACCATCTCCAAAGTGATAAATTTCACACAAGATGTTCTGCTGTCTTTCTTGCAGCTATACATTTGAAAATCATGTCCCATTTTTCATCAAATTAAGCTAATTGTTGTGGACCTTTCAGTCTCAAAGAGGACAAAGCACAATATGAGCATAAGAGTAAGCGGCACAATTATTAGACCATACAGTTAAGGTAACGTGTAACAAGGGAAGACATTGATAGGCCTGATTTACACACAGCCCCCTCTGATTTCATGTGGAGTTGTAGGTGCTCATTTTCCATTAGCTAAGAGGTGAATCTCCATCATCTTTCATTTCCTGGTTGTTTCTTATTCCGTGGATCTTTCTTCTGGGTTTAGCATGGACCACAACTTCCAAAGCGGGAAGAATAGCACTTCCTACCATATCTCTTCCCATACCCATATAAGCCCCCATATCCACCACCATATCCACCTCCATAGCCACCACCGTATCCACCACCATAGCCAGCACCGTATCCACCTCCATAAACATCCCCAGAACCGATTGAGCCACTGAAACTACCACCTCCATATGGGCCCCCATATCCATAGGGTAAATTTGGTAAGGTGCTTCCCACAACGCTGTCTTGAGGGCAGGTAGCGAGAATAGGTCCCGGGAATCTCACGACAACCGGTGGTGCATAGACCACTGCGCTCGAGTCGCCGCATGATGTGACACAAGGCTCATTCCAGGCATTAACATATGGGTCTGGGCAGATGTCAGGATAACATGGTGGGCGTGGGTAACACAGAGCTTTGCTGGAAGACATCTTTTGTGACTGTGGTTTACCTGAAACATACAATAGGGAGCAGAGTAAACATTACACACAATTCTAAGTGTTTCTTGAGGCCACTTTAATACTAAATCTTCATCTTAAACCTTCAAAAATCTTTCCTGTCACATTCCGAGTAAACCAGCTTTTCCCTGCTCGAGGCAACCATTAAGCTGTGGAGAACGCCTATGAAATGAGTGATTATTATCTCTGTGGCAGGTACAGGCTCAGCTGAAGTGACTTGACTACATTGCTTAGCGAGTCACTGGGTGCCCTGGGAGAAGGAATGACGCCCTCCTGATTGAGACTAATGATAGAATTGAGCACGTGAACTCCAGGATCTCCCAAATGCTACTAATGAGAATGGTCCCCCATGTTACTGCACCCTCTATATGCAGAGAGGAGAATCCCCAAAACTAATATTTGGAATGGGTGGCTCCCAATCCCATATGAAGATTTGAAAATCCCAACCTGTTATTTCTAAGAAGGATGCTCAGCAAGGATGCTCAGCAATTGACGAGCTAGAGAAAGTCTCCTACAGAAAGCAAGATGCTCCCTTCTCCAACATCTCTAAAGTCACAGAGTATTGGTGAAGGATTCAGTTCATATTTAAAACTATCACTAAAATAAATAGACTTACCCAGTGCACCAAGGGGATGAAGTCAAGAGAAGTGGATAGAACCACTTGCAGTTCCAAGCACTTTTATACACTTTCCTGGCCAATGGGAAGCAGAGGAAACACCCCTTATGCACTGAGACCTGATCATTAAGCAAACCAAATGTTTTCTTGCCTGGCTAAGTCCTCGAATTGCTGTAATGGCTTTGATCATAGTTAATCAGTTACTCAATTATCAATCCTAAATAGGATGACGTGCATATTACACCCTGTAGTTCCTGTCATCTTTAATCTTTATAGCAATATAGTTTCCTGGTATCATCCTACTAACTTCCTTGGTGTCAACACAGGAATAAATTTAGTTCCATTTCTTTATTCTGCTTTGAATTATTTCACAGTATGAGGGTGACTCAGGAATGTATCACTAGCAGAATCTACTGTCCTGCACAGGATTCTGTGTTAGTTCATAATATCCAGACTAGAATCTAATTAGTAGCAAGGTGTTTAACCTGGAACTCCTTGGTGAATGGGAGAGTTTATTCGGCATGCTTAAAATCCCCATCTGTAACTCTTAACTATGTGTTTGAGCCAATATATATTTTTAAATCCTTGGATGAATTTTTAATCCGTTCAATAGTCTTGAAGCCAGCCCTTCTGAGTTACAATACTCTCCTGGAAACAGGGCAGTACATGCCCTAGGTTTAAGTTAAATCCCTCCTATGTTTTCAAAATGGAAGTGAAGCTGGATCAAAGTGGTTCATATTATTTATGTTCACTCCTGATTTTCAGCCGAATGCTATTAGACATTCCAGTCTGAGGAGATGTCCAGTCAAGTAATCAGTGGATTTAAGTTAGGCACTCACATGAGCATCACAACAGAACACCGAAGGCCAAACTATGGCAGGCTTCTTTCCAATGCATTGAGATAACTTCAAATAAGGCCCTGTGGTTGGCAATCATCTCCTCAAGAAGGGGCCAGCTAAAGACTATGCACCATTTACATTTCTTTTAAACATCCAATGTAGGGCTAAAGAGGAATCAAATGGAGCGTAGATCTCTGAGTTAGCCCGCTGCTCTGGAGATAGTTTCATTCTCCTGTGCTTGGAAAATCAGTTGTGAAGCAACCTACTGTGATGGGACTTTTGAATCCAGGACAATGACTTTCTTCCTCTTTACACCACCTGAAAATCTGGCCCTTGATTTCAAGTAATAAGTAATAAGTTCCTAGGCACTATATCTTAGCCATGATGAATCTTCTCGTCATCTTTGTAGGAAAAGCATCCTCAATTCTTTGTCTATACATTTCTTAACAAGCAGTTATGACACTAGTTGAAAGCTCTCATGTCTTTCAATGTAAAGAGAGAAGCATTGAAGCCGGAGATTTCAAAAGTGACTGGAGATTCATGGTGCCTGCTTGGGATACCTTATAGGAAATTGGGCTCCAGAGAACAGGAACTGAGCACATTTGAAATGCCGGGATCTTCATGGTGTTCAAAGTAGGGCACCAATATCACTAGTCACTTGAATATCTTGGCCTTGTGTTTAGCGAGAGAAGTCTTGGTCATTGTTGCAAAATCATTAACCTCCCTTTAATTTACCTGGTAAGCTTCATAGAGTCTTTTCTTCTTCCTACTGCCCTGGTTCCAGAAAGTGCTGCTGAAGGTGTAGATAGCAGTTCAAAAACTATGGGCAATGGTGGGGTAGTTTCTAGAAGAGAAGGACCTTGCATCCTTTGCTAAGGTAGATCATACCCTGGATTAGTCTAATTTCTGCTGGAAGCTCATTCCTCAACTATCTCGCCATGACTAAGTGGGCTTTATTTCCATCTCTCATGTGAGTCTTTCTGGACTTTCTTTGTCAGGCGCATTGCCCCAGAAGAAAACCACCCTCTTGTGGTGATCCAGTTTCAAGATTTTAATCTCAAACCTTTACAGAGCATTGCAGTAGGGGGATCTTCGTTGTCCTGTTCTGAATCCCAGGTGAGTCCGTAACCTTAAATCGCTGACCACTTAACTGGACATCCTTTCAGACTTGAATGTCTATTAGCATTAGGCTGAAAATCAGGGTTGAACAGAAATAATATACACCACTTTTGATCCTGCTTCAGTTCTACTTTGAAAGCTTAGGAGGGATTTAACTTAAGCATTGGGCATGATTTGGTCGTGTTTCTAGGAGAGTATTGTCACCCAGAAGGCCTAACTTAAATCCACTGATTATTTGACTGGACATATCCTCAGACTGGAATGTCTAATCTCATTAGGCTGAAAATCAGGGGTGAAGATAAATAATATGAACCACTTTGATCCTGCTTCACTTCTATTTTGAAAACTAAGGAGCGATTTAATTTAAGCCTAGGGCATGTACTACCCTGTTTCCAGGAGAATATTGTAACTCAGGAGGGCTGGCTTCAAGACTATTGAGCAGATTAAAAATTCATCCAAGGATTTAAAAAATATATTGGTTCAAACTCTCCAATCCACCCAGGAGTTCCAGGGGAAAGACCTTGCCACTAATTATTTTCTAGTCTGGATATTATGGACTAACATGGAATCCTGTGCATGACAACAGATAGTGCTTGTGATACGTCCGTGAATCACCCTCATACTGTGAAATAATTCAAAGCAGAATAAAGAAATAGAAGTAAATTTATTCCTGTGTTGACACCAAGGAAGTTAGTAGGACGATACCAGGAAACTATCTTGCTATAAAAATTAAAGATGACAGGAACTACAGGGTGTAATATGCATGTCATCCTATTTGGGATTGAGAATTGAGTAATTGATTAACCATGATCAAAGCCATTACAGCAATTCGATGACTTAGCCAGGTAAGAAAACATTTGGTTTGCTTAATGATCTGGTCTCAATGCATAAGGGGTGTTTCCTCTGCTTCCCATTGGCTAAGAAAGCGTATAAAAGTGCTTGGAACTGCAGGTGGTTCTATTCACTTCTCTTGACTTCATCCCCTTGGTGCACTGGGTAAGTCTATTTAACTCAATTGGTTTTAGTGATCGTTTTAAATATGAACTGAATCCTTCACCAATACTCTGTGACTTTAGAGACGTTGGAGAAGGGAGCATCTTGCTTTCTGTAGGAGACTTTCTGTAGCTCGTCAATTGCTGCGTGTGGTGGATGCAGTCTTAGAAATAGTAGGTTGGGATTGGGATTGGGATCCCCCCATCCATTCCAAATAATTACTTTTGGGGATTCTTCTCTCTGCATATAGAGGGTGCAGTACCAAGGGGCCCTATTCTCATTAGTAGCATTTAGGAGATCCTGGAGTTCACGTGCTCAATTCTATCATTAGTCTCAATCAGGAGGGCGTCATTCCTTCTCCCAGGGCACCCAGTGACTCGCTAAGCAATGGTAGTCAAGTCACTTCAGCTGAGCCTGTAACCTGCCACAGGGATAATAACCACTCATTTCATAGGCGTTCTCCACAGCTTAATGGTTACCTTGAGCAGTGAAAAGCTGGTTTACTCGGAATGTGGCAGGAAAGGTTTCTGACGGTTTAAAAAAGAAGATTTAGGGTTGTATTGGAGTGGCATCAAGAAACAGAGAGCTCTGAATCTCTGTAGCACTCAGAATTGTGTGTAATGATTACTCTGCTCCCCACTGTGTGTTTCAGGTATACCACAATCACAAAAGATGTCTTCCAGCAAAGCTCTGTGTTACCCACGTCCACCATGTTATCCCGACATCTGCCCAGACCCATATGTTGATGCCTGGAACGAGCCTTGTGTCACATCATGTGGTGACTCGAGTGCAGTGGTCTATGCACCACCGGTTGTCGTGAGATTCCCAGGACCAATTCTCGCTACCTGCCCTCAAGACAGCGTTGTGGGAAGCACCTTACCAAATTTACCCTATGGATATGGGGGCCCATATGGAGGTGGTAGTTTCAGTGGCTCAGTCGGTTCTGGGGGTGCTTATGGAGGTGGATATGGTGGTGGATATGGTGCTGGGTATGGCAGTGGATATGGTGGCTTATACGGGTATGGGAAGAGATATGGTAGGAAGTGCTATTCTTCCCGCTTTGGAAGCTGTGGCCCATGTTAAGCCTTGAAGAAAGATCCACGGAACAAGAAACAACCAGCAAATCTAATAGAAGATGAATATTCCCCACTCACCTAATGGACGATGAGAATGTACATCTCCATATGACATCACTGGAGGCTGTGTACTAATCAGGCCTATCTACTTTGTCCCCTTGTTATATGCTACCTTAACTGTATGGTCTAATGGTTTTGCAGCACCTCTTGTGCTTTGTCCTATTTGATGCTGAAAGTTCCACAACAAGAACTTAATTTGATGAAAAATGGGACATAATTTTCAACTGTACAGCTGCAAGAAAGGCAGCAGAACATCTTGTGTGAAATGTATCACTTTGAAGACAGTGACTGCTTTTAGCTCCTATTGTAACCCCGAAAAATGCATTCTCTGTGCTCTGCATTAATTCATTCTGCAATGTAAAGTGCACTGCTCATTCCCATTAAAAATTATGTGGCATTACATTATTGACTTTCTGGTTTTCCTTTCTCCTCTATTCTTTCTTTCCAAAGCACTCTGGGTGAAATTCTCCTCTTTGCCGATGGTCTGTACCAGCCCTATGCACTGCATCCATCACACTCAAGCCCATAAGTGAGAAGAGAATCAGTTATATTAATTGGCCAATAGCACTGGGTAGGTCCTCTGCATAGGAGGGAATTACCCCCTTGTTACACTTGTCTCTGATAGAATGGGAATAAATTAATGACTTTCAAAAAGAATATATTTCCCTGCTCTAAATATTCTATAGAATCACAGAATTCTGTAAGGATAAGGGTGGAGGACACCTTCAGAGGTCACGTAAAGGGCAACAAAAATGATTAGGGGTATGGAACAGCTTCCGTATGAGGAGAGATTAATAAGACTGGGACTTTTCAGCTTGGAAAAGAGACGGCTAAGGGGACATGCAATTGAGGTCTATAAAATCATGACTGGTGTAGAGAAAGTAGATAAGAAAGTGTTGTTTACTACTTCTCATAACACAAGAACTCTGGGTCACCAAATGAAATGAATAGGCAGCAGGTTTAAAACAAACAAAAGGAAGTATTTCTTCACCCAACGCACAGTCAACCCATGGAACTCGTTGCCAGAGGCTGTTGTGAAGGCCAAGACCATAACAGGGTTTAAAAAAAAACTAGATAAATTAATGGAGGACAGGTTCATCAATGATTATTAGCCAGGATGGGCAGGGATGGTGTCCCTAGTCTCTGTTTGCCAGAAGCTAGGAATGGGTGACAGTGGATGGATCACTTGATGATTCCGTTCTATTCATTCCCTCTGGGGCACCTGGCACTGACCACTGTTGGAAGACAGGATACTGGGCTAGATGGACCTTTGGTCTGACCAGTAGGGCCATTCTTATGTAGTCCATCTCTCTACACTGAGACAGGACCAACCACACCTAAATGATCCCTGATGTGTTTGTATAACTTGGAATCCCCAGTGACGGGGATTCCATTACTTCCTTTGAAAGCCTAAAATCACAGCTTAGCTATCATGATAGTTAGAAAGTTTATACTTATATGTAACCTAAATGTCCCTGTTGCAGATTCAGTCAATTACTTCTTGTTGTTTAGTGTACATAGAGAACAATTGGTCACCATCCTCTCTATAAGAGCCCTGAACATACATGAAGACTATTGTCAGATCTCTCCCTCTGTTTTTGATTTCTGAAGCTTAAACATGCCCAGTATTTTGTAACCTTTCTTTATAACTAGTGAACAACAAGCTAGTGAAGAACACACAAAGCTACTGATGAACAAACAAAAGGGTAACTTCTCATGTTACACTGCTGTCATTCTGGAGTTACTCTGTAGAGCCGTGGTTCTCAAACTAGGGCCACCGCTTGTTCAGGGAAAGCCCCTGGCGGGCCGGGCCAGTTTGTTTACCTGCAGCCTCTGCAGGTTTGGCCAGTCATGTCTCCCACTGGCCGCAGTTCGCAGCTCCAGGCCAATGGGGCCTGTAGGAAGGGCGGCCAGCACGTCCCTTGGCCCGCGCCGCTGTCTGCAGCCCCCATTGGCCTGAAGCGGCAAACAGCTGCCACTGTGAGCCACATTCGGTTGAAACTGCGGACACGGCAGGTAAACAAGCCAGCATGGCCCGCCAGGGGCCGTGTAACATTATAGAGAGGATGGTGACCAATTGTTCTCTATGTACACTAAACAACAAGAAGTAATTGACTGAATCTGCAACAGGGACATTTAGGTTACATATAAGTATAAACTTTCTAACTATCATGATAGCTAAGCTGTGATTTTAGGCTTTCAAAGGAAGTAATGGAATCCCCGTCACTGGGGATTCCAAGTTATACAAACACATCAGGGATCATTTAGGTGTGGTTGGTCCTGTCTCAGTGTAGAGAGATGGACTACATAAGAATGGCCCTACTGGTCAGACCAAAGGTCCATCTAGCCCAGTATCCTGTCTTCCAACAGTGGTCAGTGCCAGGTGCCCCAGAGGGAATGAATAGAACAGGGAATCATCAAGTGATCCATCCACTGTCACCCATTCCTAGCTTCTGGCAAATAGAGACTAGGGACACCATCCCTGCCCATCCTGGCTAATAATCATTGATGAACCTGTCCTCCATTAATTTATCTAGTTTTTTTTAAACCCTGTTATGGTCTTGGCCTTCACAACAGCCTCTGGCAACGAGTTCCATGGGTTGACTGTGCGTTGGGTGAAGAAATACTTCCTTTTGTTTGTTTTAAACCTGATGCCTATTCATTTCATTTGGTGACCCAGATTTCTTGTGTTATGAGAAGTAGTAAACAACACTTTCTTATTTACTTTCTCTACACCAGTCATGATTTTATAGACCTCAATTGCATGTCCCCTTAGCCGTCTCTTTTCCAAGCTGAAAAGTCCCAGTCTTATTAATCTCTCCTCATACGGAAGCTGTTCCATACCCCTAATCATTTTTGTTGCCCTTTACGTGACCTCTGAAGGTGTCCTCCACCCTTATCCTTACAGAATTCTGTGATTCTATAGAATATTTAGAGCAGGGAAATATATTCTTTTTGAAAGTCATTAATTTATTCCCATTCTATCAGAGACAAGTGTAACAAGGGGGTAATTCCCTCCTATGCAGAGGACCTACCCAGTGCTATTGGCCAATTAATATAACTGATTCTCTTCTCACTTATGGGCTTGAGTGTGATGGATGCAGTGCATAGGGCTGGTACAGACCATCAGCAAAGAGGAGAATTTCACCCAGAGTGCTTTGGAAAGAAAGAATAGAGGAGAAAGGAAAACCAGAAAGTCAATAATGTAATGCCACATAATTTTTAATGGGAATGAGCAGTGCACTTTACATTGCAGAATGAATTAATGCAGAGCACAGAGAATGCATTTTTCGGGGTTACAATAGGAGCTAAAAGCAGTCACTGTCTTCAAAGTGATACATTTCACACAAGATGTTCTGCTGCCTTTCTTGCAGCTGTACAGTTGAAAATTATGTCCCATTTTTCATCAAATTAAGTTCTTGTTGTGGAACTTTCAGCATCAAATAGGACAAAGCACAAGAGGTGCTGCAAAACCATTAGACCATACAGTTAAGGTAGCATATAACAAGGGGACAATGTAGATAGGCCTGATTAGTACACAGCCTCCAGTGATGTCATATGGAGATGCACATTCTCATCGTCCATTAGGTGAGTGGGGAATATTCATCTTCTATTAGATTTGCTGGTTGTTTCTTGTTCCGTGGATCTTTCTTCAAGGCTTAACATGGGCCACAGCTTCCAAAGCGGGAAGAATAGCACTTCCTACCATATCTCTTCCCATACCCGTATAAGCCACCATATCCACTGCCATACCCAGCACCATATCCACCACCATATCCACCTCCATAAGCACCCCCAGAACCGACTGAGCCACTGAAACTACCACCTCCATATGGGCCCCCATATCCATAGGGTAAATTTGGTAAGGTGCTTCCCACGATGCTGTCTTGAGGGCAGGTAGCGAGAATTGGTCCTGGGAATCTCACGACAACCGGTGGTGCATAGACCACTGCACTCGAGTCACCACATGATGTGACACAAGGCTCGTTCCAGGCATCAACATATGGGTCTGGGCAGATGTCGGGATAACATGGTGGACGTGGGTAACACAGAGCTTTGCTGGAAGACATCTTTTGTGATTGTGGTATACCTGAAACACACAGTGGGGAGCAGAGTAATCATTACACACAATTCTGAGTGCTACAGAGATTCAGAGCTCTCTGTTTCTTGATGCCACTCCAATACAACCCTAAATCTTCTTTTTTAAACCTTCAAAAAGCTTTCCTGCCACATTCCGAGTAAACCAGCTTTTCACTGCTCAAGGCAACCATTAAGCTGTGGAGAACGCCTATGAAATGAGTGGTTATTATCCCTGTGGCAGGTTACAGGCTCAGCTGAAGTGACTTGACTACCATTGCTTAGCGAGTCACTGGGTGCCCCTGGGAGAAGGAATGACACCCTCCTGATTGAGACTAATGATAGAATTGAACACATGAACTCCAGGATCTCCTAAATGCTACTAATGAGAATAGTGCCCCATGGTACTGCACCCTCTATATGCAGAGAGAAGAATCCCCAAAAGGAATTATTTGGAATGGATGGGGGGGATCCCAATCCCAATCCCAACCTACTATTTCTAAGACTGCATCCACCACACTCAGCAATTGACGAGCTACAGAAAGCAAGATGCTCCCTTCTCCAACGTCTCTAAAGTCACAGAGTATTGGTGAAGGATTCAGTTCATATTTAAAACGATCACTAAAACCAATTGAGTTAAATAGACTTACCCAGTGCACCAAGGGGATGAAGTCAAGAGAAGTGAATAGAACCACCTGCAGTTCCAAGCACTTTTATATGCTTTCTTAGCCAATGGGAAGCAGAGGAAACACCCCTTATGCACTGAGACCTGATCATTAAGCAAACCAAATGTTTTCTTACCTGGCTAAGTCATCGAATTGCTGTAATGGCTTTGATCAGGGTTAATCAATTACTCAATTCTCAATCCCAAATAGGATGACATGCATATTACACCCTGTAGTTCCTGTCATCTTTAATTTTTATAGCAAGATAGTTTCCTGGTATCGTCCTACTAACTTCCTTGGTGTCAACACAGAATAAATTTAGTTCTATTTCTTTATTCTGCTTTGAATTATTTCACAGTATGAGGGTGATTCATGGATGTATCACAAGCACAATCTGTTGTCATGCACAGGATTCCATGTTAGTCCATAATATCCAGACTAGAAAATAATTAGTGGCAAGGTCTTTCCCCTGGAACTCCTGGGTGGATGGGAGAGTTTGAACCAATATATTTTTTAAATCCTTGGATGAATTTTTAATCTGCTCAATAGTCTTGAAGCCCGCCCTTCTGAGATACAATACTTTCCTGGAAACAGGGGAGTACATGCCCTAGGCTTAAATTAAATCCCTCCTTAGTTTTCAAAATAGAAGTGAAGCAGGATCAAAGTGGTTCATATTATTTATCTTCACCCCTGATTTTCAGCCTAATGCGATTAGACATTCCAGTCTGAGGATATGTCCAGTCAAATAATCAGTGGATTTAAGTTAGGCAGTCACATGAGGATCAGAACAGAACACCCAAGGCCAACCTATAACAGGATTCCTCTGGATTTGCAGCGAAAACTGGGGGTTGTTGAACGGAAAGGGTGAAGTGTTCTATAAAGGCTTAAGATTAAAATCTTGCAACGTCATCTCTATCCGTGATCTGAAAAGGCCGTGGTGTTCTTCTGAGACAATACTCCTCGCAAAGCTCAGGAAGACTCACATGAGAGATGGAAAAAATCCTACTTAGTAATGAGGGAGGATTACTGAAGTATGAGCTTCCAGAGGAAGAGAGAGTAAAATATGCTCTATTTTAGTACAGGATGCAAGGAAGTCCATGTCACTTACAAACTAAACATTTTTTGCACAGAAAACTCCCCCGATTACTGGCAATTGTTGTGTTCCCTCTTTCAGGGTATTAGTTTATTCTCACTCCCGGACTGTATGATATGCACATGGAACCATGGACATTGCTGTCCTGCAATTATTCCATTCCAGTTCTTTAAAACTAGTCTTGTATCAGTTTAAAATTTATCCTGGAATCTCATCAGGGAGGTGGGGATATTTTCTACATATGATTAGGATACCCACCTAGAGCTATTTAATATGGGCCCTTATCCCATACCCAGTGAAATCCAAGGGCATCTTTCCAATGCATTTAGATGACTTCAAATATGGCCCTGCGGTTGACAAGCCTCTCCTCAAGAATGGACCGTCTAAAGATTATGCACAATTTACATTTCTTTTAAACATCCAATGTATGGCTAAAGAGGAATCAAATGGAGTGTAGATCTCTGAGTTAGCCCGCTGCTCTGGAGATAGTTTCATTCTCCTGTGCTTGGAAAATCAGTTGTGAAGCAACCTACTGTGATGGGACTTTTGAATCCAGGACAATGACTTTCTTCCTCTTTACACCGCCTGAAAATCTGGCCCTTGATTTCAAGTAATAAGTAATAACTTCCTAGGCACTACATCTTAGCCATGATGAATCTTCCCGTCATCTTTGTAGGAAAAGCATCCTCAATTCTTTGTCTATACATTTCTTTAACAAGCAGTTATGACACTAGTTGAAAGGTCTCATGTCTTTCAATGTAAAGAGAGAGGCATTGAAGCCGGAGATTTCAAAAGTGACTGGAGATTCATGGTGCCTGCTTGAGATACCTTATAGGAAATTGGGCTCCAGAGAACAAGAACTGAGCACATTTGAAATGCCAGGATCTTCATGGTGTTCAAAGTAGGGCACCAATATCACTAGTCACTTGAATATCTTGGCCTTGTGTTTAGCGAGAGAAGTCTTGGTCATTGTTGCAAAATCATTAACCTCCCTTTAATTTACCTGGTAAGCTTCATAGAGTCTTTTCTTCTTCCTACTGCCCTGGTTCCAGAAAGTGCTGCTGAAGGTGTAGATAGCAGTTCAAAAACTACGGGCAATGGTGGGGTAGTTTCTAGAAGAGAAGGACCGTACATCCTTTGCATCCAGGATCATACCCTGGATTAGTCTAATTTCTGCTGGAAGCTCATTCCTCAACTATCTCGCCATGACTAAGTGGGCTTTATTTCTATCTCTCATGTGAGTCTTCCTGGGCTTTCTTTGTCAGGCGCATTGCCCCAGAAGAAAACTATCCTCTTGTGGTGATCCAGTTTCAAGATTTTAATCTCAAACCTTTACAGAGCATTGCAGTAGGGGGATCTTCGTTGTCCTGTTCTGATTCCCAGGTGAGTCCGTAACCTTAAATCGCTGACCACTTAACTGGACATCCCTTCAGACTTGAATGTCTATTAGCATTAGGCTGAAAATCAGGGTTGAACAGAAATAATATACACCACTTTTGATCCTGCTTCAGTTCTACTTTGAAAGCTTAGGAGGGATTTAACTTAAGCATTGGGCATGATTTGGTCGTGTTTCTAGGAGAGTATTGTCACCCAGAAGGCCTGGCTGGAAAGCCATTGAACTGACTGAAAAGCAGGGGCGGCTCTAGATATTTTGCCACCCCAAGCACGGCGGCATGCCGCGGGGGGCGCTCTGCCGGTTGCCGGTCCCGCGGCTGCGGTGGACCTCCTGCAGGCACACCTGCGGGAGGTCCACCGGAGCCCTGCCTGCCACCCTCCCGGCGACCGGCAGAGCGCCCCCTGCGGCATGCCACCCCAAGCACTCGCTTGGCATGCTGGGGCCTTGAGCCGCCCCTGCTGAAAAGGCATCAATGGATTTAAAAAACATATTGTCTCAAACACATAGTGAAGAGTAATGAGTGGGGATTCTAAGCATGCCGAATAAACTCTCCCGTCCGCCAAGGAGTTCCAAGGGTAAACTCCATCTTGCTGCCAATTAGGTACTTGTTTGGATATAACAAACTAACATGCAATCCTGTGCATGACAGCAGATTGTGCGAGTGATACACCCCTGTGTCACCCTCATACTGTGAAGTCATTTAAAGCAGAAGAATAAAAATGGAACTAAATTTATACCCATGTTGACACCAAGCAAGTTAATAGGATGATACCAGGAAGGTATCTTGCCCATAAAGATTTCAGATGACAGAAACTGCAGGGTGTATTGTGCATGTCATCCTATGTTTGACTGAGAATTGAGTAATTGATTAACCAAGATCAAAGCCATTACAACAATTAGAGGAATTAGCCAGGTAAGAAAACATTTGGTTTGTATAATGATCAGGTCTCAGTGCATAAGGGGTGTTTCCTCTGCTTCCCATTGGCTAAGAATGCATATAAAAGTGGTTGGAGCTGCAAGTGGTTCTATCCACTTCTCCTGACTTCATCGCCTTCGTGAACTGGGTAAGTCTATTTACCCAATTGGCTCCAATTGTTGCTTTAGTGATAGTTTTAACTATGGGCTGAATCCTGCACCAACACTACGTGATTTTTGATCTGTTGGAGCAGAGTGCATCTTGCTTTCGAGAAGAGACTTTCTGTATCTTGTCAATTGAAGACCTTAGTGGCTGAAGTCTTATATATAGTATGTTGGGATTTTCAAATCTTTATATAGATTGGGACCCTTTCCTTCGCAGTAAATGGGGATTGGACAGGGAAATCCTCAAGGAAAAGTGGCCAGTAGCTTTGTAGATGAAGAAAAGTTTGTGGATGGGACCCAAAGAAATAGGAAAGTTGCTTGGCATGGAAAGGAGGAAGACAGACTGTCTGAAGGCTTCCCAAGGGTTGGTTAGGCAGAAGACTTAGGGTGAATGGTGAACAGGGTTAAAGGGAAGAAATGAGATCAGATATGGATTTTTTTTAAATAGACCTTCTAATAATCTATTACCATATTAAATCAGCTGTGACTCTGCTATGCCACTGTGAATTGCATGTTTTCTTTACCCTGTCTCTACTGTGTGTTTCAGGTCTATCACAATCTCAAAAGATGTCTTCCAGCAAAGATTTGTGTTACCCACGCCCACCATGTTATCCCAACATCTGCCCAGACCCATACGTTGATGCCTGGAATGAGCCTTGTGTCACATCATGCGGCGACTCAAGTGCAGTGGTCTATGCACCACCGGTTGTCGTGAGATTCCCAGGACCAATTCTCGCTACCTGCCCTCAAGACAGCGTTGTGGGAAGCACCTTACCAAATGTACCCTATGGATATGGGGGCCCATATGGGGGTGGTAGTTTCGGTGGCTCAGTCGGTTCTGGGAGTCTTTATGGAGGTGGATACAGTGCTGGCTATGGTGGCGGATATGGGGGCTTATACGGGTATGGGAAGAGATATGGTAGGAAGTGCTATTCTTCCCGCTTTGGAAGCTGTGGCCCATGCTAAACCCAGAAGAAAGATCCACGGAACAAGAAACAACCAGGAAATGAAAGAGACTATGGAAATTCACCTCTTAGCTAATGGAGAATGAACACCTAGAACTCCACATGAAATCAGTGGGGGCTGTGTGTACATCAGGCCTATCAATGTCTTCCCTTGTTACACGTTACCTTAACTGTATGCTTTAATAATTGTGCAGCTTACTCTTATGCTCATATTGTGCTTTGTCCTCTTTGAGGCTGAAAGGTCCACAACAGGTAGCTTAATTTGATGAAAAACGGGACATGGTTTTCAAATCTACCGGTGTGAGAAAGAGAACAGAACATCGTGTGTCAAATGTGTCACTTTGGAGGTAGTGACTGCTTGTAGCTCCTATTGCAACCCTAAATATACAGTCTCTGTGCTTTGCATTAATTCATTCTGTAAGTGTAAACTGCACTGCTCATTCCCATTAAAAATTATACTGCATCATAGTATCGGCCTTCTGGTTTTCCTTTCCCCTCCATTCTTTCTTTCCAAAGCACTCTGGGTGAAATTCTCCCCTGTGTCAATACCAATCCCACTCAAATCCATAAGTAAGAGGAGACTCAGGTACATTAATTGGTTAATAGAATTATGCAGGCTCTCTATGGGGGGAATTACCCTGTTGTTACACATGTCTCTGATAGACTCTAACTAACTAAATACATTTCAATTACAATATATTTCTCGGTTCTAATTATTATACAGAACGGTAGAATCTTTGAGACAGGGCTAGAAGGGACCATTAGAGGCTGTCTAGTCCAGCTTCCTGAGCTGAGGCAGGACCAAGTAAACGTAGACCATAGACCAACCCTTGCAGGTGTTTGGCTGTCCTCTTCTTAAAATCCTCCAGGGATGACGATTCTATAGCTTCCTTTGAAAGCCTAAAATTAGTGCTTAACTATCATTAGACTTAGAAATTTTATGCATATCTATAACCTAAGACTCCCTTGTTTCAGATTAAGATAGCTATTCCTTGTATTTCCTTTAGTGATCACTGAGAAGAATTGATCACCATCCTCTCTAGAACAGCCCTGAACATACATGAAGACTGTTAGCAGATGCCCAATTTTCATTTTTCAATTCTAAACATGCCTGGTTTTCTTTAAAGTTTCCTCATAGTTCTGGTTTTCTAAACCTATCTTCATTTTTGAAGCTCTCCTCTGGACTCTCTCCAGTTGGTCCACATCTTTCCTGCTAATGTCTGTTGCCCCAAACCAGACACAATACTCCATCTGAAACACCATCACACAACTAGTTAGAGCAGGACAATTTGCTTCCTAAATTATAGGACTTTGCACTTGTATTTATTCAGTTTCAGCTTGTTGATTTCAGATTCATTCTGCGATTTGTCAAGCTGATTTAGAATTCAAATCCTGCCTTCAAAGTGCTTGCAACCCCTCTCAATTTGGTGTCATGCACTAATTGTCTAAGTCTTCTCTTCATACCATTACACAACTCATTAATGAAAATATTGCATAGTACAGGAACCAGGACAACCTTCTAAGTGTCCCTGCTACATATGGCCTCCCACATAGGAAATAAACCATTGATAATTAGTCTTTGAGTCCTGACTTTCAGCCGGTTAGGCACCCACTTGTTAGAAATTTCATCTCAACCATAAATTGATAAGAATGAGATAGGCAGCCTTTTTGTTAGTGCCTGAAGTTGTAAACGGAAGGATTAGGAGCTATAGGGGAGAAGGACCAGGAAACTGGGATATTCACTGTGGTGAGTCTTTCAGTCCCACCCACCTCTCAATTCCAGAGAGCTGGGAGACATATATCCCTCCCATCATTCCACCTCAAATACTGACTATATGTGAGCCCCTTCAAAAACTACATATGCAGCATAATTATGAGAAAACGTACCATGACATACAAAATAAAATAGTGATATAAACATCGCAACAATGGAAATTCAGCACGTGTATCCCAATCTCCAGCTAAATCTTACCAACTGCTTGCCCTGAATCTGGCCCAACAGCGCATGGGTGCATGTCATGTCAAATTATATTTGGGTTTCCACACATTCCAACTTTTTCTGTAGCAGGAGGAAAGAGTGAATTGCCCTTTGCTCCTTTCCAAGCTGAACCAAAGGGGCCAGAGGGGTGTGTGCCTATGTCCCAGCCAAACAGAGGTCTCTTCAGAGCCAGACGAGATACCTGAACCATAACAAAATGCCAAACTGGCTGTAATGGATAGGGAGGAGCACAAAGTCCATGCCATACAGGGTAAAGCAATCCAATCTCGTTGGTCAATACCCTGATGCTGGACAGTCTTGGAGAGCCAAGGGGGGAAACACTGAGCGAGAGTTGCATATGAAGAGACCAAAGAGAGGGTATGATCTGACCAAGATGAGTCAGAGAATCTATGAATATAGCCAAGCCCAAGATTTTCAGAAGTGGCTGTGATTTGTGATGTCTCACGTCTCGGGTGCTCAACTAGAGTTAGACTTGAATATTGGCATAGAAGGGTACAGCTTGCTGAAGAAGGACAGGCAGGGAAAAAAGGGAAGAAGTGTTGCCTTATATAAAAAAATGTTCACACTTGGACTGGGGTTGAGATGGAAATAGGAAACAGACTTGTTGTAAGTCTCTGGGTAAGGATAAAAGGGGTAAAAAACAAGGCTGATATCATGGTAGGGGTCTACTACAGACCACCTGACCAGGAAGAAGAGGTGGATGAGCCTTTTTTTAAACAACTAACAAAATCATCCAAAGCACAGGACTTGGTGGTGATGGGAGACTTCAACTACCCAGACTTCTGTTAGGAAAATAACAGAGCAGGGCACAGATTATCCAACAACATCTTGGAATGTATTGGAAACATTTCTTTTTTTATTTCAGAAGGTGGAGAAAGCTACTAGGGGCGAGGCTGCTCTAGATTTGATTTTGACAAATAGGGAGGAACTGCTTGAGAATTTGAAAGTGGAAGGCAGCTTGGTTGACAGTGATCATGAAATGATAGATTTCATGATTCTAAGGAATGGCAAGAGGGAGAACAACAAAATAAAGACAATGGATTTCAAGAAGGCGGAGTTTAGCAAACTCAGGGAGTTGGTAGGAGGTAAGAACCCATTGGAAGCAAGTCTAAAGGGAAAAACAATTGAAGACAGTATTTTTTTAAAGGGATATTATTAAGGGCACAAGAGCAAACTATCCCACTGCATAGGAAAGATAGGAAATATGGCAAGAGACCACCCTGGCTTAACCAGGAGATCTTCAATGATCTAAAAATCAAAAAAGAGTCCTACAAAAAGTGGAAACTAGGACAAATTAAAAGGGTAATAACACAAGTAGGTAGGGACAAAATTACAAAGGCCAAGGCACAAAACGAGATCAAACTAGCGAGAGACATAAAGGGGAACAAGAAAACATTCTACAAATACGTTAGAAGCAAGAGGAAGACCAAGGACAGGGTAGGACCATTACTCAAGGCTGGGGGCCGGGGGAGGGGGCAATAATAACAGAAAATGTGGAATGCTTAATGACTTCTTTGTTTGCGTTTTCACCAAGAAGCTTGGTGGTGATTGGACGTCCAAAATAGTGAATGCCAGTGAAAATGAGGCAGGATCAGAGGCTAAAATACAAAGTGGGAAATGACTGGCTAGGAAGGAGCACTGCAGGAAGGGATGTGGGGGTCATAGTGGACCACAAGCTAAATATGTGTCAACAGTGTAACACTGTTGCAAAAAAAAAAACCCAACACAATCAACATTCTGGAATGTATTATCAGGAGTATTATAAGCAAGACACAAGAAATAATTCGTCCAATTTACTCCATGCTGATTAGCCCTCAACTAGAGTATTGTGTCCAGTTCTGGGAGCCGCATTTCAGGAAAGATGCGGACAAGTTGGAGAAAGTCCAGAGAATAGCAACAGAAATTATTAAAGGTCTAGAAAACATGAGCTATAAGGGAACATTGCAGAAATTGGGTTTGTATACTCTGGAGAAGAGAAGATTGAGAAGAGACATAATAACAGTTTTCAAGTATACAAAAGGTTGTTAGAAGGAGGAGGGAGAAAAATTGCTCTCATTAACTTCTGAAGCTAGGACAAGAAGCAATGGGCTTAAATCACAGTAATGGAGGTTTAGGTTGGATATTAGGAAAAAATTCAAAACTGTCAGGATGGTTAAGCACTGGAACAAATTGCCTTGGGAGGTTGCAAAATCTGCATCATTGGATATTTCTAAGAGCAGGTTGGACAAACACCTGTCAGGAATGGTCTAGATAATACTTAGTCCTGCCATGAGTGCAGGGGACTGGACTAGATGACCTTTTGAGGTCTCTTCAAGCCCTGTGATTCTATGAGTCAATGATTCTTTAAAAGCGTAAACTTTCTAACTATCATGATAGCTAAGCTGTGATTTTCGGCTTTCAAGGGAAGTTATAGAATCCCCATCACTGGAGGTTTTTAAGAACAGGTTATACAAACACCTATGAGGGACGGTCTAGTTGTACTTGACCCTGCCTCAGCACAGAGAGATGGACTACACGACCTCTCGAGGTCTCCTCCAGCCTTATATTTAAAGATTTATATCATTCTGTAGAGTATTTAGAGCAGGGAAATGCATTCGTGTTGAAAGTCATTTATTTATTCCCATTCTATTAGAGACAAGAGTAATAAAGGGGCAATTCACTCCTATTCAGAGGACCTACACAGTGCTATTGACCAATTAATACACCTGATTATCTTCTCACTTGTCGGCTTGTGTGTCATTGATTAGTGCATAGGGCTGGTATTGACCATTGGCACAGGGGAGAATTTCACCCAGAGTGCTTTGGAAAGAAAGAATGGAGGAGAAAGAAAAACCGGAACATCAATAATATAATGCAGCATAATTTTTAATGGGAATGAGCAGTGGAGTTTACAATTACAGAATGATTTAAGGCAGAGCATAGACAATGTATTTTCAGGGTTACAATAGGAGCTACAAGCAGTCACTATCTCCAAAGTGATGCATTTCACAAAAGATGTTCTGCTGCCTTTCTTGCAGCTGTAGATTTGAAAATCATGTCCCATTTTTATCAGATTAAGTTACTAGTTGTTGACCTCTCAGCATCAAGTAGGACAAAGCACAATATGAGCATAAGTGTATACTGCAAAACCATTAGACCATACAGTTAAGGTAACATGTAACAAGGGGAAGACATTGAAAGGCCTGATTTACACACAGACCCCACTGATTTCATGTGGAGTTGTAGGTGCTCATTTTCCATTAGCTAAGAGGTGAATTTCCATAGTCTCTTTCATTTCCTGGTTGTTTCTTGTTCCGTGGATCTTTCTTCTGGGTTTAGCATGGGCCACAGCTTCCAAAGCGGGAGGAATAGCACTTCCTGCCATATCTCTTCCCATACCCGTATAAGCCACCATATCCACCACTGTACCCAGCACCATATCCACCGCCATAAGCACCCCCAGAACCGATTGAGCCACTGAAACTACCACCCCCATATGGGCCCCCATATCCATAGGGTAAATTTGGTAAGGTGCTTCCCACAACGCTATCTTGAGGGCAGGTAGCGAGAATTGGTCCTGGGAATCTCACGACAACTGGTGGTGCATAGACCACTGCGCTCGAGTCGCCGCATGATGTGACGCAAGGCTCATTGCAGGCATCAACGTATGGGTCTGGGCAGATGTTGGGATAACATGGTGGACGTGGGTAACAGAGAGCTTTGCTGGAAGACATCTTTTGTGATTGTGGTATACCTGAAACACACAGTGGGGAGCAGATCACACATTATACACAATTCGCAACATTAAAAGAAACACATAGCTCTGTTTCTTGAGGCCATTTCAATACAACCCTATACCTTCTTTGTAAAGCTTCAAAAAGCTTTCCTGGCACATTCAGTGTAAATCACCTTTTCAGTGCTTAAGGCAACCACTAACTAGTGCAAAACCCACATGAAATGAATGGTTATTATCCCTGTGACAGGCTACCAGAGGTTTGGTGAGCCGCTGGGTGACCCAGGAGAAGATTAATGATAGAATTGAGCATGTGGACTCCAGGACCTCCTAAATTCAACAATTGAGAATGGTCCCCCTTTGTACTGGTCCCGCAGAGAGGACAATCCCTGAATGTAATTAGTGGGAAGGGGAGGAGGATCCCAATCCCATACATAGATTTGAAATTCCCAACCTGCTATTTTTAAGACTGCATCCATCAGGCTCAGCAACCAATGAGCTACAGAAAGTCTCTTACGGAAGGCAAGATGCCCCCTTCTCCAACAGCTCTACTATCACAGAGTATTGGTGAAGGATTCCATTCATATTTAAAACTATCATTAAAATAACAATTGGTACAAATTAAGTTAAATCGACTTACCCGGTGCACCAAGAGGATCAAGTCAGGAGAAGTGGATAGAACAACCTGCAGTTCCAAGTACTTTTATGTGTTTTATTAGCCAATGGGAAGCAGAGGAAACACCCTTTTGGCATTGATACCTGATCATTAATGAAACAAAATGTTTTCTTGCCTGCTGAATGCCTCTAATTGTTGTAATGGCTTTGATCATGGTTAATCAATTACTCAGTTCTCAGTCCCACATAGACACCCTACAGTTCCTGTCATCTGAAATCTTTATGAGCAAGATATCTTCCTGGTATCATCCTACTAACTTCCTTGGTGTGAACACAGCAATGAATCTAGCTCCATTTCTTTCATTTTGCTTTGTATTACTTCACAGGATGAGGGTGACTCAGGGGTGTATCACTGGTACATGCTGCTGTCATGGACAGGATTCCGTGTTTACACCCAAACCAGTCTCTAATTAGAGGCATGGTGGAGTTTACCCTTGGAACTTCTTGCAGGATGGGAAAGTTTATTCAACATGCTTAGAATCCCCGTCTGTAAGCAATGAATCTAGCTCCATTTCTTTCATTTTGCTTTGTATTACTTCACAGGATGAGGGTGACTCAGGGGTGTATCACTGGTACATGCTGCTGTCATGGACAGGATTCCGTGTTTACACCCAAACCAGTCTCTAATTAGAGGCATGGTGGAGTTTACCCTTGGAACTTCTTGCAGGATGGGAAAGTTTATTCAACATGCTTAGAATCCCCGTCTGTAAGTCTTCACTCTGTGTTTGAGCCATTATGTTTTTGTAATCCACGGATGTCCTTTCAGTCAGTTCTATGGCCTTTAAACCAGGCCTTCTGTGGTTACAGTACTCTCCTGGAGACAAGGCCATTACATGGCCTATACATAAATTAAACCTCTCCTAAGCCTTCAAAGTAGATTTGCGTTCATCCCTGAATTACAGCCTAATGTGATTAGACATTCTAGTCTGAAGAGATGACCAGTCAAGTGATCAGTGATGTAAGGTTAGGGACTCAACTGAGGGTCAGAACAGTACACCCAAGGTCTACCTAGTATCAGAGGGGTAGCCGTGTTAGTCTGGTTCTGTAGAAGCAGCAAAGAATCCTGTGGCACCTTATAGACTAACAGATGTTTTGCAGCATGAGCTTTCGTGGGTGAATACCATGGGTGAAAACCATGCTCTTGTTGAATACCCACTTCTTCGGATGCAAGCAGTGGAAATTTCCAGGTAACCAGATACCTGCCCCTGGAAATTTCCACTGCTTGCATCCGAAGAAGTGGGTATTCACCCACGAAAGCTCATGCTGCAAAACATCTGTTAGTCTATAAGGTGCCACAGGATTCTTTGCAAGGTCTACCTAGTGCAGACTTCCTCCAGAGTTTCAGTGAAAAGTGGGGGTCATTGAAAGGAAAGGGTGTAGTGTTGTATAAAGACCCAGGATTAAACACTTGGAACTGTCTCTCCATCCAGGCCGTAACAAGAGCATGGTTTTCTTCTGGGACAATGCTCCTGACAAAGAAAGCCCAAGAAGACTCACATGAGAGATGGAAATAGAGCCTTCTTAGTCATGGTGAGATGATTGAGGAATGAGCTTCTAGAGGAAATTAGACTAATCCTGAGTATGATCTACTTTAGCAAAGGATGCAAGGTCCTTCTCTTTTAGAAACTTCCCCACCATTGCCAGAATGGTTTTCAAACTGCTATCTACACCCTAAGCAGCACTTTCTATGACCACAGAAGTAGGTGGAAGAAAAGACTCTATGAAGCTTACCAAGGAAAGAGGAGGGAGGTTAATAATTCAGCAACAATGACCAAGACTTCTCTCGCTAAAAACAAAGCCAAGATTTTCAGAAGTGACTTATGATTTTGGTGCCCAACCTTAGACACCTTGAAGTTCCTTGCATTTCAAACATGCGAAGTTCCTGCTCTCTGGAGCCCAATTTCCTATAAGGTATCTCAAGTGGGCACCCGGAATCACCAGTCACTTCTGAAATCCTTGGTTTTCACTTCTTCTTTACTTTATATTGCAAGACATGAGAGATTTCGACTATAGTCAGAACTGCTTGTTAAAGAAATGTATAGGCATTCCTAAAGAATTGAGGTTGATTTTCTGACAAAAAAGAAAAGAAGATATAGCACAGCTAAAGTTGGAGTGCCCAGTTACATATTACTAGAAATGGAAGGCCAGATTTTCAGGTGGTGCAAACAGGAAGAAAGTCATTGGCATGGATACAAGACTCCCCTAACAGGCAGTCCCTACACAGCTGAGTTTCTAAGAGCTACTTTGAATGTTTAAGAGAGATGTAAATGATGCATAGTCCTATAGCTGGCCTTTACCTGAGGAGAGAGTTGCCAACCACAGGGCCACATTCAAAAACAGCTCAACTCATTGGAAAGATACCCTTGGATTTTGGTTGGCATAGGATCAGGCCCATACTAAATAGCTGCAGGTGGGCATCCTAAGCATACAGAAGAAAATCTCCCACCTCTCTAATGAGATCCCAGGGTACACTTGAATTGGTTACTAGACTGGTTTTAATGAACCGGTGTGGAAACCTTAGCATGACAGCAATTTGCATTACTGACACAGCTCTGAGATCCCTTCATTTTGTGCAGTTATTGAAAAGAGAACTAAACAAAACAAGCTAACTTAATTTCCGGTGAAGTATGTGGAAAGATGCTGGCCATGAATAAAGAGGCTAAGGATTGTATATGAAAGCAATGTCCATGGTTCCATGTGTGTGACATACACTCTGGGTGTGAGAATTAACTAATAGAGCTAAAGAGGGATCACAATAATTGCCAGTAATGAGAGGAGTGTCCTGGGTGAAATATTTTGTTTTGTAATTGACATGGACTTCCTGCACCCAGGGTGTCTCACATCCTCATGGTGGCTAAAACAACATATAAATGTCGTCCCAGTTCAGGGCTTTTCTAGCCACTTCTCTTGACTTATTCTCTTCAGTGAACCAGCTAAATCAGAGTCAATTCAATCGCTTTATCATTGTCGTAATTTTTCTTCATTGATAGTTTAACTTCTGAGTGAATCTTGGAAAAAAAAAGGGCTTCCGATTCTTTTAATTGTGGAAGGATTTTTTATAAATCATAAATGTGTCCTTGTAATTAGATGGGTTAAGACATTGCTGGATTTTGCATTAAAATATATAAAGTATCTAATTTCAAAACCACATAGTGAGTTAAGTTCCCTAATTTTGGTTAATATGACAGGAGAAAAGGGCATTTATATTCCTTAGACAAGGTTAAAAAATCTCAGACTAAAGAGGGCCTGCGGAATTCTATTGATCAATTAATGTATCTGATTCTCTACTTCCTTATATACTTCAGTGGGATTGATTATTGGATATGGCTGGCACTGATTATCTGCACAGGGCAAAATTTCATTCAACGTCAATTGGAAAGAAGAAATGGACAGGAAAGGAAAACCAGAAGTCCTGTACTATAATGCAGCATAATCTTTAAAGGAATGAGCTGCAGAGTTTACACTTCCAGATTGTATTAATGCAGAGTACAGAAAACGTATTTTCAGGGTTACAATAAGAGCTACAACCAATCACCGGCTCCAAAGTGATGCATTTCTTGCCACAGTAGAGTTTGAAAGCGATATCCCGTTTTCCAGCAAATTAAATCACTTGGGATAGACCATTCAGCATCAAATTAGACAAAGCACAATATAAGCGTTAGTGTAAACTGCAAAACCATATAGACCATAAAGCAAAGGCAATATGTAATAAGCTTCATAGAGTGTTTTGTTCTTCCTAATAGTTAGTTATAGAAAGTGCTGCTTAGGGTGTAGACAGCAGTTTAAACACCATTCTGGCAATGGTGAAGTCGTTTTCTAAAAGAGAAGGACCTTGCATCCTGTGCTAAAGTAGATCATACTCTGGATTAGTCTAATTTCCTCTGAAAGCTCATTCCTCAATCATCTCAACCTGACTAAGTGGGCATTGTTTCCATCTCTCGTGTGAGTCTTCCATGGACTCCATGCATCTGAAGAAGTGAGGTTTTTTACCCACGAAAGCTTATGCCCAAATAAATCTGTTAGTCTTTAAGGTGCCTCTGGACTCCTTGTTGTTTTTCTGGATACAGACTAAAACGGCCACCCCCTGATTCCTGGGCTTTGTGAGGATTATTGTCCGAACACCATTGTTCTGTTAGGTCTTGGTTGGAGATGAAGTTCCAATATTTTAATCCTGAGTCTTTATACAACAATGCTTTCTTTCCTTTCACCTACTATCACTGTTCACTGCAAATCATAAGGAAGATTGCAGTAGATGGATCTTGAGGGTCCTGTTCTGATCATCAGCTGAGACCCTGACCCTAAACCACTGATCAAATGACTGGACATCTCTTCAGACTGGAATGTCTAATGGCATTAAGCTGAAAGTCGGGGGGGGGAAACAAATCATAAGCACCATTTCTATCCTGCTTCAGCTCTACTTAGAAAGCTTAGGAGGGATTGAATTTCAGCACAGGGCACATACTGCCTTCTTTCCAGGAGAATATTGTAACCCAGAAGGCCTGGTTTGAAGGCCATTGAACTGACTGAAAGAACATCCATGGATTACAAAAACTTAATGACTCAAACACATAGTGAAGAGTTACCGGTGGGGATTCTTAGGGTGTGGAATAAATTCTCCTATCCTCCAAGAAGTTCCAAGGGTAAACTTCACCTTACTTCTAATTAGATACTGGTTTGGGTGTAAAGAACTAACATGGAATCCTGTCCATGACAGCAGAATGAGCCAGTGATACACCCCTGAGTCACCCTCATCCTGTGAAGTAATTCAAAGCAAAATGAAAGAAATGGAGCTAGATTCATTGCTGTGTTCACACCAAGGAAGTTAGTAGGATGATACCAGGAAGATATCTTGCTCATAAAGATTTCAGATGACAGGAACTGTAGGGTGTCTATGTGGGACTGAGAACTGAGTAATTGATTAACCATGATCAAAGCCATTACAACAATTAGAGGCATTCAGCAGGCAAGAAAACATTTTGTTTCATTAATGATCAGGTATCAATGCCAAAAGGGTGTTTCCTCTGCTTCCCATTGGCTAATAAAACACATAAAAGTACTTGGAACTGCAGGTTGTTCTATCCACTTCTCCTGACTTGATCCTCTTGGTGCACCGGGTAAGTCGATTTAACTTAATTTGTACCAATTGTTATTTTAATGATAGTTTTAAATATGAATGGAATCCTTCACCAATACTCTGTGATAGTAGAGCTGTTGGAGAAGGGGGCATCTTGCCTTCCGTAAGAGACTTTCTGTAGCTCATTGGTTGCTGAGCCTGATGGATGCAGTCTTAAAAATAGCAGGTTGGGAATTTCAAATCTATGTATGGGATTGGGATCCTCCTCCCCTTCCCACTAATTACATTCAGGGATTGTCCTCTCTGCATATACAGGACCAGTACAAAGGGGGACCATTCCCAGTTGTGGAATTGAGGAGGTCCTGGAGTCCACATGCTCAATTCTATCATTAATCTTCTCCCATGTCACCAAGTGACTCACCAAGCCTCCGGTAACCTGTCACAGGGATAATAACCATTCATTTCATGTGGGTTTTGCACTAGTTAGTGGTTGCCTTAAGCAGTGAAAAGGTGATTTATACTAAATGTGCCAGGAAAGCTTTTTGAAGCTTACAAAGAAGGTATAGGGTTGTATTGAAATGGCCTCAAGAAACAGAGCTATGTGTCTCCTTTAATGTTGCAAATTGTGTATAATGTGTGCTCTGCTCCCTACTGTGTATTTCAGGTATACCACAATCACAGAAGATGTCTTCCAGCAAAGCTCTGTGTTACCCACGTCCACCATGTTATCCCGACATCTGCCCAGACCCATACGTTGATGCCTGCAATGAGCCTTGCGTCACGTCATGCGGTGACTCGAGTGCAGTGGTCTATGCACCACCGGTTGTCGTGAGATTCCCAGGACCTATTCTCGCTACCTGCCCCCAAGACAGCATCGTGGGAAGCACCTTACCAAATTTACCCTATGGATATGGGGGCCCATATGGGGGTGGTAGTTTCGGTGGCTCAGTCGGTTCTGGGGGTGCTTATGGAGGTGGATATGGTGCTGGCTATGGTGGCGGATATGGGGGCTTATATGGGTATGGGAAGAGATATGGTAGGAAGTGCTATTCTTCCCGCTTTGGAAGCTGTGGCCCATGCTAAACCCAGAAGAAAGATCCACAGAACAAGGAACAACTGGAAAATCAGATCGAAGATAAAGATTCCCCACTCACCTAATGGATGATGAGCACCTGCATCTTCATATGACATCATTGGGGGCTGTGTACAAATCAGGCCTTTCAATGTCTTCCCCTTGTTACATGTTACCTTAACTGTATGGTCTAACGGTTTTGCAGTTTATACTTATGTTGATATTGTGCTTCGTACTATTTGATGCTGAACCATCTACAATGGGTAATGTAATTTGATGAAAAATGGGGCATGATTTTCAAATCTACAGCTGCAAGAAAGGCAGCAGAACATCTTGTGTGAAATGTATCACTTTGAAGATAGTGACTGCTTTTAGCTCCTACTGTAACCCTGAAAATATATTCTCTGTGCTCTGCCTTAATTCATTCTGTAAGTGTAAACTCCGATGCTCATTCTCATTAAAAATTATGTGGCATTACATTATTGACTTTCTGCTTTTCCTTTCTCCTCCATTCTTTCTTTCCAAGCACGCTGGGTGAAATTTTCCCTTTTGCCTATGGTCAGTACCAGCCCTATGTACTAATCAATGACACTCCAGCTGATAACTGAGAAGAGAATTAGGTATATTAATCAGTCAATAGCACTTTGTAGGTTCTCTGCATAGGAGGGAATTACCCCCTTGTTACGCTTGTGTCTCATAGAATGGGAATAAGTAAATGACTATCAATAAGAATATATTTCCCTGCTCTAATTATTCATCAGAATTGGAAAATTCTTTTAAATATAAGGCGGAGGAGACCTCAAGAGGTCAATTAGTCCATCTGTCTCTGCTAAGGCAGGACCAAGTACACCTAGACCATCCCTCACAGGCATTTGTATAACCTGTTCTTAAAAACCTCCAGAGATGAGGATTCCATAACTTCCCTTGAAAGCCGAAAATCACAGCTTAGCTATCATGATAGTTAGAAAGTTTATGCTTATATCTTACCTAATCTCCCTTGTTACAGAGTAAGTCAATTACTCCTTGTCCTAGCATTAGTGCACATGGAGAACAGTTGATCACCATCCTCTCCATAACAGCCCTGAACGTACATTAAGACTGTCGTCAGGTCCCTCCCTTTGTTTTTGGTTTCTCAAGATTAAACATGCCCAGTTTTTTGTAACCTTGTTTTATAGCTAGTGAAAAACAAGCTGGAGAAGAATACACAAATCTAGTGGCAAACACACAAAGCTAGTTTCAAAGGAGCTATGCTGGGTTTCTGTGAGTGCAAAGGAAAATGGAATCCTGACCTGTATCTTGTACCAGAGGCAGGGCAAAACCAAGCCTTTAATCTCTCCGGTCTATCTAGTTAAACCATGATTTTCTGAAGGATCAGGTGTTTTGGGGACACTCAGTTTTGGACTGCCAGAGAAACATTCATGGAGTTCCCTTTTCAGAGGGTGAGTGCTGAGCAATATCGGAAAGGCCCTGCCAAGGTAACTCTAGTTGAGCACCTGCGGCGTCGCATCGTACTGGACATTTCTGAAAATCTTGGCCTTGGTTCTAGTCATAGATTCTCTGACTCATCTTGGTCAGATCGATTCCCTCTCTTCAGTCACCTCATATGCAACACTGACTCAGTATTTCCCTCCGTGGCTCTCCAATGCTGTCCTGCATCGGGGTGTTGGCCAACTAGGTTGGATTCGTTTACCCTGGATGGCATGGACTTTGTGCTCCTCCCAATCCATTACAGCCACCTTGGCATTGGGTTTAAGTTTAAGTTTCTCCTCTGGCTCTGAGGAGACCTCTGTCTGGCTGGAACGTAGCTGCACACCCCTCTAGCCCCTTTGTTTCAGCTTCAAAAGGAGCAAAGGGCTATTGTCTTTCTTCCTGCTTCAGAAAAAGTTGAAATTTGGCATGACACAGTTTGGCACAATTTGGCATGACATGAAAAGTTGGCTTGGTGCACCCGTGTGCTGGTGGGCCAGATTTAGGGCAAGCAGTTGGCAAGATTTAGCTGGAGATTGGGATACATGTGCTGAATTTACATTGTTGTGATATTTATATCACTATTTGGTTTGTATGTCCTGATACATTTTCTAATAATTTTGCTTCATATGTAGCTTTTGAATGGGTGTACATATATTCAGTATTTGAGGTGGGATGATTTGAGGTATATATAGCTCCCTCCTCTGTGGAAATGAGATGTGTGTGGGACTGAAAGACTCATCACAGAAAATATCCCTGTTTCCTGGTCCTTCTCCCCTATAGCTCCTAATCCTTCCATTTACATTTCACATTGCCTATCTCTTTATTAGCAACTTATGGTTGAGATGCAATTTCTAAAAACTGTGTGCATACCTGGTTGAAAGTCCAGACTCAAAGACTAATGACCAATGATGTGCTTTCTATGTGGGAGGAAATAGCTAAAGGGTCCCTCAGAAGGTTGTCCTGGGGTCCCATAGTATTAATTTCAACAATGACTTTGGTAATGGTGTGGAAAATACACTTTTACCATTTGAAAATGACACCCAACTGGGAGGTGTTGTAAGAATTGTGAAGGGCAGGATTTGAATTCAAAATCACCTTCACAAATTAGAAAATTGGTCTGAAATCAACAAGATGAAATACAATAAAGACAAGTGCAAAGTCTTATACTTAGAAAAGAAACTGTCCTACCCTAATCAGCACCAGTGAGGCCTCCAATGGAGTAATGCGCCCAGTTCTGGGCAACACGTGTTAGTAGGAAAGATGAGAATCAGATGGAGATAATCTAGAGGAGATGTACAGAAATGATGAAAGGCTTAGAAAACTGAAGCTATAAGGAAAGGCTAAAGAAAACTGGGCTTGTTCAGTCTTGAGAAACCAAAAACTGAGGGCGGCTCTTATAATCATCTTCATGTATGTTCAGGGCTGTTATACAGAGAATGGTGATCAATTGTTCTCCATGCTCATTAAAGGTCAGACAAGGTATAATTTGCTTAATTAGCAGGAAGGCACATTTAGAGTAGATATCAGCATAAACTTTCTAACTACAATGAAAGTTAAGCACCAATTTTAGGCTTTCAAGGGAGGTTCTGGATTCTGTGTCACTAGAGGTTTAAGAACAGGTTAGTCAAACATCTGTCAGCCCTATATTTCGAGGATTCTATCTTTCTGTATACTATTAAGGGCACAGCAATACATTCAAGTTGAAAGTCATTTATTTATTTTCATTCTAGCGGAGACAGGTGTAACGAGGGAGTAATCCCTCCCCCTTATCTCCATGCAGAAGGCCTACACAATTATATTAACCCATCAATGTACCCGATGCTCTTCTTAGTTATGGGCATGAGTGGGATTGATTAGTGCATAGGGTTGGTACAGGCCATCTGCAGAGGGGAGCATTTCACCCAGAGTGCTTTGGAAAGAAAGACTGGATGGGAAAGGAAAACCAGAAGGCCGAAAATATGATGCAGCATAAATTTTTAATGAGAATGAGCAGCAGAGTTTACACTCACAGAATGAATTAATGCAGAGTACAGAGAACGTATTTTCAGGTTCACAATAAAACTTACAACCAGTCACCAGATCAAAAATGCAGTATTTCACACAAGATGTTCTCTCTTTCCTGCAGGTGCAGAGTTTGAAAATCATGTCAAGTTTCCAAACAAATTAAGTCACTTATGGTAGACCGTTCAGCATCAGACAGGACAAAGCACAATATGAGCCTAAGACTAAGCTGCAAAACCACTAGACCATAAAGCAAAGCTAATATACAAAAAGAAGAAGCCACAGACAGGCCTGATATATACAGATGACAAATACCCCCACTGATTTCGAGTAGAGCGGTAGGGTCTCACTTTCCATCAGCTGAGTGGTGAATCTCTATCTTGTCTGTCATTTCCTGATTTTTTCTTGTTCCATGGATCTTTCTTCTGGGTTTAACATGGGCCACAGCTTCCAAAGCGGGAAGGATAGCACTTCCTACCATATCTCTTCCCATACCCGCATAAGCCCCATAGCCACCCCCGTATCCAGCATCACAACCACATAAGCCCCCATAACTGCATAAGCCCTCATAACTATACGAGCTTCCATAACCACATAAGCCCCCATAACCATATACACCACCATAACTACCCCCTAAAACACCCCCATATGCACCCCCATAACCAACTGAGCCACCGAAAACACCACCTGCAAATGAGCCCCCGGCTCCATAGGGCAGAGCTGGCAAGGTGCTTCCCACTATGGTGTGTGGAGGGGAAGTAGAGAGAGTTGGTCCTGGGAATAGCACAGAAACCAGTGGTGATAGACCATTGCTGTCGAATCTCCACACGAGGGGATACAAGGCTCATTGTGGGCAACAACACATGGATCTGGACATATGTCAGGATAACACGGGCTGGGTCGGCAACACAGGTCTTTGCAGGAAGACATCTTTTGTGATGGTCGTAAACCTGAAATGCACAGAAGGGAGCAGAGGAAACTTAACACGCTGTTGACAATGGACTGGGAGAATCACCGTTGGTGTTATATGGTAACCTGTGGGCTATGTAGGTCCCTACACCAACCAGCCAGCCCCCTGTATTGCTGACACAGCTGCCCTCAGCTGTCTTTTCTGTGAGGTCCGAACTGGTAGGTGCACACTGAGAATACCTACCCGATTGGGACCCATAAGTAAAATAGGAAAGGGAATGCCTGCTCTCGGGATCTGCCTGGGACTAAAGGGAAAGTTAGACGCCTTAGTCTCTCTGTGGATTTGGTTTCAGGAAATTAAAGGCGTGATAAAATTAGCAAGTGCTGAGCCTCTTTGAGAATCTGTTACTATTGGAGTCACCCAAGATCACACAGGAAATCTGTGCCAGAGAACAGGACCCAAATCAGATTTTTGGAGGCCCTATTTGTGTCATGTCCACATGAACTGCCATTCCCATCAAGCCATGGAGGATGAGTAAAAATCACCAAATCTCATTACTAAACCCACAATGGAGAATATTTCCATCATGGATGCCTGCAATTTTCAACCCATTTTAGATAATTATAGCACAGAGTAGCATGGAGATGCAGGAAATTATTCACATGTTCTTGTTAAAACAGTTTAACATGGGGTCTAAACCCCTCATATGGTCTAAATCATCATACTTACCTTTCACTCAAATGTGCTGCTTAGACTTACACCAACTAAAGATCTGGATCTAAAATTGCAAGTTGTAACAGTAAGAAACTAAATATTGCCGTATTGCATCAGGTCAGTGGTCCATCTCACCCAGGATATTATCTCCAGTAATGTGCAGCATCACATGCCTCAGTTTAAGGTATAAGAGCCCTGAAGTTGTCCACTATGGAGTAAACTGCTCTTAAGATGACTTTATTCCTAACTCACCTAAAGCAGAGACTGGCTTTGCCCTGAAGGTTAACACATACATATTCCTTCCAAACTCTGAGTTTCTAGAAGCTCGATCTGCTAACCTGACTAGGACAGTAGAACTGCTGTTCAATAGTTATATTTCAAACCTGATCTCCATAGTTTTATGGAAACAGCAGGGTCAGATCAGCAGCCCAGGTAACCCTTTGTGATTCCAGTGAAAAACCCTGAGGAGCTGGCAATGTGTATTTTCACATAAAGAGTTAGAGTCGTGCAGTCTATTATCCAAGTTGTCTGAGGCTTGAGATTTTTCATAATACTCTAAAGCATTTCCAAACCACAATTATAATTATTAGGAACAGGAGTCCCATCCCATATGTGGAGTTGAAAATTCCAACCAGATATTTTTAAAGACAGCATGTGCCAATACCCACAACTGACTTGCTACAAAAAATCTCCTGTATAAATAAAGACACTCTCTGTGTCAGCAATACTAACATCATAGAGTATTTGCGCCGGACTCAGTCCAAACTTCAAACTATGACTAAAGCAGCAATTGGTGGCAGTCGGAGCCAAAGAGATTTACCAAGCTCACCAAGGAGAGGAAGTCAAGAGAAGTGGGTAGAGGAACCTGGAGTTGCAGGCACTTTTATACACCTTCTGAGCCAATGGGAAGGATAGTAAACACCCTTTATGCACTCAGGACTTGTCATTAACCCAAAAAACAATTTTCTTGAATGGGCAACTCCTCTAATTATTGTAATAGCTTTGATCATAGTTAATGATTACTAGTCAATTCACAGACTCACATAGGATGACATTCATGCTACTACTTGTGGTTCTCTTTCATCTTGAATCTTTATGGGCCTGATATCTTCATGGTATTATCCCACTGACTTTCTTGGTGTCAAAACGGGAATCAATCCAGCTCTATTCTGCTTTGAATAACTCCAGAGTATGAGGGTGACTCAGAGATGTATGGTACAATCTGCTGTCATGGACAAGATTCCATGTTAGTTCTTTATATCCAGACTAGTATCTAATTAGCGGCAAGGCAGATTGTTCCTCCAAGGAGTTCCAAGGGTAAAGAGACATTAATTTGCATGCTTGGAATACCTACCCATAACTATCCACTATGTGTTTGCGCCAACATGCTTTTGAAATCCATGGCTGTCTTTCTAACCAGTTCAATGGCTTTCAGATCAGGCCTTATGGCTTACAATACTCTCCTGGACTCACAGCCAATACATGACCTATTAACAACTTCAATAACTGCTAAGCTTTCAAAGCAGAGCTGAAGCAGGATTGAATATGTACGAACACCGGAGTTACCAACTGACCAGTCAACCACACACCTCCTTTGTAATCAGCAGTACGCAATCAGGCAGCAGCAGAGGCAACAACAACAAGAAAAAGCAAATACAGCACCGTGTTAAACATAAACTATTAAAAAAATTAAGAGAAAGTTTAACAAAAAGATTTTACAAGATAAGGAAACTGTCCTGTGTGCTTGTTATATTTAAATTAAGATGGTTAAAACCAGCATTTTTCTTCTGTATAGTAAAGTTTCAAAGCTGTATTAAGTCAATGTTCAGTGGTAAACTTTTGAAAGAACAACCCTCATGTTTTGTTCAGAGTTACGAACAACCTCCATGCCCAAGGTTACAACTCTGAGGTTCTACTGTCTGCAGTTTTTGAAGGGGTGCACATACATACAGCTCTCTGGAATTGAGATGTAGATGGCACGGAAAGACCCTCCACTGAGAATATTCCTGCTTCCTGCTCTCCCTCCCCTTTAGCTCCCAATCCTTCCATTTACAGCTTCAGACACTAACAAAACGTCTGCCTGGCTCTTTCATAACAATTTATCCTTATGCTTCTTTATGAGTTTAGTAATTCTCACAACCACCATATGAAACAGGTCATTATTATCCTATTATCTAAGAAAGTGATCATTGATGCTTTCAGCCTAATTCAGTTGCCTAAGGCCACTCCAGTGGAAAGACTGGGACTGGAACTCAGGAACACCTAATTACTAATAGTCTTGTTAGTTATAATTTGAACTCTACTATCTCCAGGATAGCAGCCGTGCTTTCAGGGCCCCATTGTGCTGCTCAGTATGTAAACTCAAAGTGTATGCTGCATTATGACAAACAATAACAAGGGGATTACTTTAACTTACTTCTAACAGTGGATAGGAATCTGAGGTTGAAATATGATTCTGAAATATTGTAGAAAATTCTCCATCTTTCTGCACCTTGAACAGTCATTTACGGGTGAGCAAAGCAAATTCAAAGTAGGTATAATGTGCACGCTCTAGCAGAATTTCACACCCAGTTTTCACTGGTGTAAATAACCAGCCCCTAGCTGAATTCTAGTACCTGTATAGCACTGTGAGTCCCATCGGAAAGAGAAAAGGAAAGTGGAATTTTCTTTTATTTCTATCAGTGAGGGTCACAAGCCTTCAGGGACTTACACAAGTGCTTAACTTGAATCGCGTGAGCAGCCTCATTGAGTTCAAACAATCAACTCAAACACTTGAAACGATGAATGTGAATATGTATCGCAGGAAGTGAGAGATAGAGATTTTTGAGGGGCATAAAACAAGCTACGTTTTTACAGTGTATTAATGAGGTATCAGAGGAAATTCATTCTTCAGCTAAAAACCTTTTCTAATTTTTTATAAGAAGAATAGCACTCATACTTCCTTAAAGGTTATAATACATTAGGGAAAAGACATTACATTATTAATGGAGAGTAATTATTTTAGAAACTCAAATGTATCTTGTTAATAGTAAGGCTTTTGATTCAGTCCAACATGGGATTCTCATAAACAAAATAGGGAAACATTTCCCTCGACCACATGTTCGAGATGAAATTTCTAAAAAGGTGGGTGCATAACTGGTTGAAAGTCCAGACTCAGAGATTAGTTATCAATGGTTTCCTTTCTATGTGGGAGACATATTTAGTGGGGACCCAAAAGAAGCTGTCCTGAGTCCAGTACTATGCGATATATTCTTTAATGACTTTAGTAATAGTGTGGAGAGTACACGTATACAATTTGTGAATGACATCAAGCAGACTGGGGTTGCAAGTATTTTGGAGGGCAGGATTTGAATTCAAAATGACCTCGACAAATCGGAGAATTGGTCTGAAATCAACAAGATGAAATTCAATAAAGAAAAGTGCAAAGTCTTATAATTAGGATAGATACTGTCCTGCTCTAATCGGCACCAGTTAGGCCTCAGATGGAGCATTATGTCCAGTTCTAGATGACACAATTAGGTAGGAAAGATGTGGACCAATTGCAGAGACCAGAGGAGAGCTACAAAAATGATAAAAGGTTTAGAAAATTGGAGCTATGAGAAAAAGTTAAAGAAACCTTGGCAAATTTAGTCCTGAGAAACCAAAAACTGAAGGGGGATCTAATAACAGTCTTCATGTGTGTTCTGGACTGTTATAGAGAGGATGCTGATCAATTTTTCTCCATATCCACTAAAGACAGGACAAGGAAAAGTCTGGAAAAGAGAAGACTGAGAGGGGACATGATAACAGTTTTCAAGTAAGTAAAAGGTTGTTAAAAGGAAGAGGGAGAAAAATTGTTCTTCTTAACCTCTGAGGATAGGACAAGAAGCAATGGGCTAAAATTGCAGCGAGGGTGGTATAGGTTGGACATGAGGAAAAACTTCCTAACTGTCATGGTGGTTAAGCACTGGACTAAATTGCCTAGGGAGGTTGTGGAATCTTCATCATTGGAGATTTTTAAGAGATGGTTAGACAAACCCCTGTCAGGAATGGTCTAGATAATTCTGATTCCCACCATGAATGCAGGGGACTGGACTAGATGACCTCTCGAGGTTCCTTCCAGTTGTATGATTCTATGATCATCTGCAACAAGGGAGATTTATGTTAAACAAACACCTGATAGGGCTGGTCTAGGTGTACTTGGTCCCATCTCAGTGCAGAGGGATGGACTATATGACCTCTCAAGGTCTCCTCCTGCCTTATATTTCAAGCAATTCGATGACTCTGTGGAATATTTAGAAGAGGGAAATGTATTCTTTTTGAGAGTCATTTATTTATTCCCAATCTATTAGAGACAAGTGTAACAAAGGAGTAATTCCCTCCTGTGCAGAGAACCTACACAGTGCTATTGACCAATGATTCTCTTCTTTCTTGTGGGCATGAGTGGGATTGATACAGTGCATAGAGGCTGTGCAGACAATCTGCACAGGGGAGAATTTCATCCAGCGTGCTGTGGAAAGAAAGAATGGAGGGGAAAGGAAAATCAGAAGGCCAATAATATGATACAGCATCATTTTTAATGGGAACAAGCATCAGAGTTTGCACTTACAGAATGAATGAATGCAGAGTACAGAAATTGTATTTGCAGGATTACAAAGAGAGCTACAACCAATCGCCAGCTGCAGAGTGATGCATGTCACACAATCTGTTCTGCCCGTCTTGCAGCCAGCCACACAGTATGAAAATCATCTCACATTTTCCACCAGATTAAGTCACTAGTGGTAGACGGTCCAGCATCAAAAAGGACAAAGCATAATACGAGTGTAAGACTAAACTGCAAAACCACTACACCATAAAGAAAAGGTAGCATATAACAAGAAGAAGCCATAGAGAGGCCTGGTTTATATAGGCAATGAACACCCACAGCCCCCACTGATTTCAAGTGGAGCTGTAGGCTCTGATTTTCCATAAGCTGAGTGGTGAATCTCTCTCTTCTCTTTCATTTCCTGGTTGTTTTCTTCCCTGGACCTTTCTTCTGGGTTTAACATGGGCCACAGCTTCCACGGCAGGAAGAATAAATCCTACCATATCTCCTCCCATACCCGCATAAGCCCCCATAGCCACCCCCGTATCCACCACCATAACCACATAAGCCCCCATAACCATATAAGCCCCCTAAACCACCCCCATATCCACCCCCATATCCACCACCGTAACCAGTTAAGCCACCCAAAACGCCACCCCCAAATGAGCCCCCAGCTCCATAGGGTAGAGCTGGCAAGGTGCTTCCCACTATGGTGTGTTGAGGGCAAGTAGTGAGAGTTGGTCCTGGGAATAGCACCGAAACTGGTGGTGGATTGACCACTGCTGTCGAATCTCCACATGAGGTGATACAAGGCTCATTACAGCCAACCACACGTGGATCTGGGCATATGTTAGGATAACACGGGCTGGGTCGGCAACACAGGTCAGACATCTTTTGTGATGGTCGTAAGCCTGAAACACACAGAAGGGAGCAGAGGAAACTTAATACACTGTAAGTAGAGCTGCTGTTCAATAGTTATATTTCAAATCTGACCTCCATGGCTTAATGGAAACAGCAGGGTCAGATCATCAGCCCAGGCAACCTATTGTGATTCCAGTGAAATCACCCAAAGAGCTGGCAATATGTATTTACACATAAAGTGTCCGAATAATGCAGTCTATTTTCCAAGTCATCTAAGACTAAGATTTTTCATAATTGTCTAAAGAATTTCCATGTCCAATCCCAAATTATAATTATTGGGAACAGAAGTCCCAATCCCACACATAGATTTGAAAATCCCAACCAGACATTTTTAAAGTCTGCATGTGCAAACATCTACAACTGACTAGCTACAGAAAGTCTCCTATGCAAAGAAAGACACCTCCTGTCCCAACATTTCTAAAATCACACCACAGGACTAGTTCAAAATTCAAATTATCAATAAAGCAACAATTGGCAGCAGTCGGAGCCAGAGAGACTTACCAATTTCACCAACAGGAAGAAGTCAAGACAAGTGGATAGAACAACCTGGAGTGGCAGGCACTTTTATACACCTTCTGAGCCAATGGGAAGGATAGTAGACACCCTTTATGCACTCAGACCTTGTCATTTTCCCAATAAATTATTTTCTTGAAGGCACAACTCCTCTAATTATTGTAACGGCTTTGATCATGGTTAATGATGACTAGTCAATTCACAGACCCACAAAGGATGACATGCATGCTGGTACTTGTGGTTCCCTTTCATCTTGAATCTTGATATCATCATGGTATCATTCCAATGGCTTTCTTGGTGTTAACATGGGACTAAATCTAGCTCCATTTCTTTAATTCTGCTTTGAATAATCTCAGACTCTGTGGGTGACTCAGGGGTGCATCATTGATACAATCTGCTGTCACGCACAAGATTCCGTGTTAGTTCTTTATATCCGGACTAATATCTAATTAGTGGCAAGGTGGAGTTTACCCTTGGCACTCCTTGGGAGGATTGGAGGTATTACTTAGCATGTTTGGAATACCTACCCATACCTATTCACTATGTTTTTTTGCCAACATGCTTTTGAAATCCATGGATGTCTTTCCCATCAATGAAATGACCTTCAAACTAGGCCTTCTGGATTACAACACTCTCCTGGATTCGTGGCCAATATAACACCGATGAACAACTTCAATACCTGATAAGCCTTCAAAGTAGAACTGAAGCAGGATCAAAATGGTGACTGTTTTATGTTCTACCTGTGCCCAGAGATGACATTCAGCCTAATGGGTTTAGGCATTCCCGTCTGAAGAGAAGTGCAGTTAAGCGATCTGTGGTTTAGAGTCAGGGACTCAAGTGATGATCAAAATAGAACACACAAAGTCTACTTACTGCAGACATTTCCTGGAGTTGCAGCAAAGAGTATCAGTAGGTGAAAGGAAGGAGTGCAGTGTTGTATAAAGGCTTGGGATTAAGATCGTGGAATTGCATCTCCATCCAGGCCCTAACAAAACAGTGGTGTTCTTCTGGGTCAATACTTCTGACAAAGCCAAGAGGAATCACTTGAGAAATGGAAACGAAGCCCACTGTCACAAACACACCAAATGAGTCTTCAGTAATGGAGTCTAATGTCTTTTGATGTTGCTCAACACACAGTACCTCAAATGACCATAATTTTTTACAGTAAATTGGAGCTACCATTGCTCGAGATAACAAAAGCTACAAAATCTGCAACGTTGAATGTCTGCTGCCTTTTTGGATTTGCTCCTAGTGGAGCTCCCGGGTTCTGATATGGTATCATTTTTAAACCTACATTGCACTTGTGTAAAGGACAACACTAGGTTCGAGGCAGTGAAGAATCAGGCCCTTCAGTTCTATTTGAACATGCATTCCCTGAACATGTGGATCTTGAGGTCCATGTGAAAAATCAGTTGAACCGACCATTTGCTCTGCATTTCCATCAGAGGTCTCAATTGACAGCCATGTACAGTGCAATCTTATAGCAGAGTAATATGTGTGAGAGTTCAATAGAAAGGTCTCTGCTCCTAATGAAGCTGCCTTGATTTTCAGCCACTTTGGCTAGGGATTTCACTCTCAAAAACAGGATCACACCTCAAGCTCATGAGGGGTGAATTTGCAGCTTAAACTGGTGTAATTCTGGAGTTACTCTGTAGAAGTCAAATTAGCTATGCTGGAATTCTTCAAGCAAAAAGGAGAACAGAATCCTGACCTGTGTCTTGTACCAGAGGCAGAGCAAAACCAAGCCTTTAATCTCTCCAAACTATCTATTTAACCATGATTTTTTAAAGGAAGTAGTGTTATTTGGTGCCTGAGTTTTGGGCTCCCACACTTTTCTATCCCCTTTGTTTCAACTTTAGTAGGAGCAAAGGGTTATTTAGTCTATATTCCTGTTGCAGAAAAGTTGGAATGTGTGGAAATCCAAACACAATTTGGCATGACTTGAACATTTGGCTTAACGCGTCCATGTGCTGATGAGCAAAATTTAGGGCAAATGGTTGGTTTAATTCTCGGGAGATCGTACTGGCACATACCTGCTGAATGTACATGGTTGTGATGTTGACATCACTATTATGTTTTCCTTGCATGGCACATGTTCCAGTACATTTGTTATAATTTTGGAGCACATGTAGGGGTGTACATTTATTCAGGACTTGAGTTGGGATGGATATACATCTCCCAGCTTGGTGGAATGGAGAGAATATCCCTGTTTCCTGTTCCTCATCCCTGATAGCTCCTAATCCTTGCGTGTACAGCTTCAGACACTAATAAAAAGGTGCCAATCTCTTTCATAGCAATTGATGGTTTTGCTGTTTTATGAGACCAGCTTCTCACAACACCCATATGAAAGAGGTAGTTATTATTTTCTTACCTAAGAAAGTGATCACTGATGCCCAGAGCCTAATTGAGTTGCCCAAGGCCATTTTGGTGGAAAGACTGGGAAACTCGGGAACTCTAATTCCTAATAGTTATAATTTGAACTCTAACATCTCCAGGATGAGTTCAGGGCTCCATCGTGCTGCTAGCCCAGCGTCTGAGACAGTTCCCATCTCAAAGAGTTGATGAACTAACTAGACATGACAGAAAGGGTGGAAGGAAGGTTTATCATTCCCATTATACAGACGGGGAGGTGATGAAGAGGGAGATGAAGGGCAAGACTTTCAATACAATTAAGCACACTGAGTGCTGAGCTCTTCTGAACATCTGGCCGCAATTGACTTTCCCCAATGTCCCACAGGCAATGAGCAGCAGAGCCAGTAAAATGGAACTCAGATTTTCTTTGTCTCAATCCTTCAATGGCCTTATTCACAAGATCATTCATCCTCTCTAAGGTCCACATCTGTTATTCAGTTCTCTAGGCTTCATTGTGGTGTTTGTTATTCTCTTTTGAGATCAATGTGCTACAGTTCCCTTGAAATGTTCTGGTAAAAACCACAGAAGAATGAAATCCGGTGACAATATTTAGGTTAAATCCCTGGCTGTAAAAAGTAAGCACATGGCAGATTTAGAATACTGCTTTCGCAGACGTATGGTACTTTGAAATTAATGTGAAAAATTATAATATGGAGCAGCGTGGAGACAATGTTACTCATGTCAGTGGTTTTCTTAAGACTGAATCTCAGAATGCAGACCAGCCCTGTGCAGCGTCAGAATACAGTACCTCGGTTTCTAATTCATCTGTGTCAGCAGTTGATGCTAATGAATAAACAGAAAATGTTCTTTTGTGAAAAGAGATCACTCATCTAATGTAAGCTGTCATAGCTGACTTTCCTTTAATGGGGCTACACCATTTTATATCAGCTGAGAGTGTGGATCTCAAATTGCAATTTATACTCATATGAATTCAGAAATTTCCAGACTAAATGCATATACTTGTCTATGTCCTTTAGTGTTCTGTCTCTTCTAGAATACAGAAACAGAAACCTCAGAAAAATTATGAAGAAGGACAAGGGTGTCCAATATAGAAGAAAATGCCATTTCTTTTTTTTCTTCTTCAAATTTTCTTCATTACACTCCAGTGTTAGAAAATCTCTTTGTCAGTCTCTCTCTAATTATACTTGAATATCTATGAAAGACAATCATCATAGTTAAATAGAAATAGTAGGGTGAGATCCTAAGCTGGTGTAAATATGTTGACTCACATGAGTTAGCCATGTATGTTTCCACGTACACAGAGTAATGTTCTCAAATATCAAAGTAGCTTTAGCCTGAGATTTGTTATTCTTCTCTAAGGATGAGAATGCCCAATTCTCATGTAAAATTAAGCAGAATTAGTGCTCTCAATATTCTGTGTGGCTTAGAAATTAGCTGCTTTATATTTTTAAATACAAAATTCACCAATGCCTGCAACTTACTAAGTAAAAAGAAACTTTTATGGAGGGAAAAAAACCCTTAACAATGCCAAGAATCACAAAGCTCTCTGCAAGAATCAGTCAAAAGTTAAACTATCAGTAGAGCAGGGGTTCTCGACCCCTCAGGGGGTCACGAGGTTATTACATAGGGGGTTGCAAGCTGTCAGCCTCCATCCCAAGCCCCACTTTGCTTCCAGCATTAATAATGGTGTTAAATCTATAAAAAAGTGTTTTTAATTTATAAGGGTGGAGGCGCACTCAGAGGCTTGCTGTGTGAAAGCGGTCACCAGTATAAAAGTTTGAGAACCACTGCAGTACAGCAACATTGACATATATAGAGAACGACTGAATTAAATCAGATTTCCCCCATTCACCTATGATGATAAGTCAAGAGAAGCGATTAGTAGAACCCTGAGTTGGGGGCATATTTGTATGCAGTTTTAGCCCACAAGAAGGCTATGGGACACCCTGGGTGCAGGAAGTGCTTGTCAATTATAAAACAAAATAGTTTGCACAAATAATTCCGCCCATTACTGGAAAATGTTAGGTAAAAGGTAATAATTGGAGATATACCAATCTCCTAGCACTGGAAGGGACCTTGAAAGGTCATTGAGACCAGCCCCCTGCCTTCACTAGCAGGACCAATTTTTGGCCCAGATCCCTAAGTGGTCTCCTCAAGGATTGAGCTCATAACCCTGGGTTTAGCAGGCAAATGCTCAGACCACTGAGCTATCCCTCCCCCCTTCTCACTCATGCCATGCACAAGAGTCCAGGGTAGTTCTTCAAATCCAGTATGGTGTCTAATTTGGAATTTACTCTCAGATCTCACTAGATGGGTGGGGAGAATTTAATCCTAAACCTTTAAACAACACTGCACTCCTTCCTTTCATCTACTGCCACTTTTTCATGCAACTTAGGGAAATAACTGCAGTAAGCAAAGCTTGTGTATTCAATTTTGTTCATCACCTGAGTCCTTGATTCTAAAGCATTGATCATGTCTCCAGACTGGAATGTCTAAGCACATTAGACCAAGTGTTATCTCTGGGCACAGCTAGAACACAAAAGAATAGGCACCATTTTGATACTGCTTCAACTCTACTTTGAAGGTTTACCAGGTACTGAAGTTGTCCATAGGTCATGTACTGGTTGTGAATCCAGGAGAGTATTGTGACGCATAGGCCTGGTTTGAAGGCTATTGAACTGATTGAAAAGACATCCATGGATTTCAAAAGCATGTTGGCACAAACACATAGTGAATAGTTATGGTTAGATATTCCAAGCATGCAAAGTAATACCTCCGATCCTCCAAGGAGTGCCAAGGGTAAACTCCACCTTGCCGCTAATTAGATACTAGTCTGGATACAAAGAACTAACATGGAATCCTGTGCATGACAGCAGATTGTACTAGTGATACACCCCTGAGTCACGCTCATACTCTGAAGTTATTCAAAGCAGAATTAAAGAAACGGAGCTAGATTTAGTCCCTTTTTGACACCAAGAAAGTCAGTGGGATGATACCATGACGATATCAGGCCCATAAAGATTCAAAATGAAAGGGAACCACCAGTAGCACCATGCATGTCATCCTATGTGGGACTGGGAATTGACTAGTCATCATTAACCATGATCAAAGCCACTACAATAATTAGAGGAGTTGCCCATTTAAGAAAATAATTTGTTGGGTTAATGACAAGGTCCAAGTACATAAAGGGTGTCTACTATCCTTCCCATTGGCTAAGAAGGTGTATAAAAGTGCCTGCAACTCCAGGACCTTCTATCCACTTCTTTCGACTCTTTCCCCTTGGTGAGCTTGGTAAGTCTAATTGGCTCCAATTGATCCAATTGTTGATTTAGTGAATGTTTTAACTTTGAACTAAATCTGCTCTAATATGGGGTGAGGTTAGAAATGTTGGGACAGAGGGCATCTTCCTTTGCATAGGAGTCTTTCTGTAACTAGTCAATTGCAGGTATTGGTGGATGCTGTCTTTTAAAAATATCTGGTTGGGATTTTCAAATATACATATGGGATTTGCACCCCATTCCCAAATATTATCATTTGAGATTGGACATGGAAATTCCTTTCAGAATTATGACAAATCTCAGCTTCAGTCCACCTTGATAATAGACTGCACTACTCTGACTCTCTGTACAAATACACATTGCCAGATCTTCAGCTGACTTCATTGGAGTCACAGAGGTTTACCTGGGTGATGATCTTACTCTACCGTTTCCATAAAACTATGGAGATCAGATTTCCAATATAATGATTGAAAAGCAGTTCTATGGTTTTTTTTCAGATATAGAAAAAACTCAGAGTATATATACATATATATATGTCCCTTCATGGCAAACTTAGCCTCTGCTTTAGATGGGTTAGGATTAAAGGCACCTTAAGGGCAGTTTACTCCCAAGTGGGCAAGTTCAGGATTCTTATACCTTAAACTGAGGCTTGTGATGCTGCACATTACTGGAAATAATACACTTGATGAGATGAACCACTGATCTGACGCAATGTGGCAATATTTTACTCTTTTACTGGTACAACTCACAACTTTAGATCCAGATCTTTAGCTGGTGTAAGTCAAAGTAGCACATTTGAGTGAAAGGTAAGTACGATGATTTAGACCATCTGAGGGGTCTACATCCTGTGTTAAACTGGTTTAACAAAGAACACTTGAATAATTTACGGCATCTCCATAATTCTCTAAACTGGTTTGGAAATTGCAGCCATCCATGATGGAAATATTCTCTATTGCGGGTTAGGAATTAGTCTCTGTGATTTTTACTCATCCTTCAGGGGCTGGTGGGAATGGAAGGTCATGTGGCCATGGCACAAATAGGGCCTCAGAAAATCTGTGCGATCTTGGGCAAGTCCAATGGAACCCAAATCTCAAAAGGGCTCAGCACTCACTAATCCTCACTGTATCGGAAACCTATCCTTGAATCTCCTCAGACCAAACCCACAGAGAGACTAAGACGTCTAACTTCCCCTTTTAATCCCAGGCAGATCCTGAGAGTAGGCATTCCCTTTCCTATTTTACTTGTGGCTCCCAATCAGGTTGGTATTCTCAGTGTGCACCTACCAGTTTGGACCTCACAGAAAGGACAGCTGAGGGGAGCTATGTCAGCAATACTGGGGGCTGGCTGGTTGGTGTGGATATCTATGAGAATACCCAGATACGAAGCCTGCAAAAAGGGATCTACATAGCCCATGTTACCATATACCACCAGCAGTGAGTCTCCTATTCCATTGTCAACAGCGTGTTAAGTTTCCTCTGCTCCCTTCTGTGTGTTTCAGGTTTACAACCATCACAAAAGATGTCTGACCTGTGTTGCCGACCATGTTATCCTGACATATGCCCAGATCCATGTGTGGCTGCCTGCAATGAGCCTTGTATCACTTCGTGTGGAGATTCGACAGCAGTGGTCTATCCACCACCGGTTTCGGTGCTGTTCCCAGGACCAATTCTCTCTACTTGCCCTCAAAACACCATAGTGGGAAGCACCTTGCCAGCTCTACCCTATGGAGCCGGAGGCTCATTTGCGGGTGGTGTTTTGGGTGGCTCAACTGGTTATGGAGGTGGATACGGGGGTGGCTATGGGGGTCGTTTAGGAGGCTTATATGGCTATGGGGGCTTAAGCGGTTATGGAGGCTCATATGGTTATGGAGGTTTGTGTGGTTATGGTGGTGGATACGGGGGTGGCTATGGGGGCTTATGCAGGTATGGGAAGAGATATGGTAGGAGTTATTCTTCCTGCCTTGGAAGCTGTGGCCCATGTTAAATCCAGAAGAAAGATCCACGGAAGAAGAAACAACCAGGAAATGAAAGAGAAGACAGAGATTCACCACTCAGCTACAACACTACTCAAAATCAGTGATGGTTTTGGTTGCTCGTCGCCTCTATAAATCAGGCCTATCTATGCTTTCCTCTTCTTACATGTTACCTTAGCTTTATGGTCTATATTATTTTGCAGTTTAGTCTTATGCTCATATTGTGCTTTTGTCCTATTTGATGCGGAGGAGAAAAAAAATGGTTTAAGATGGGACCTGACTTTCAAACTCTACAGCTTCAAGAAAGAAAGTAGAATAGCTTGTGTGAAATGCATCACCTTGGAGCCGGTGACTGGTTGTAGCTCTTATTGTAACCCTGAAAATACATTCTCAGTGCTCTGCATTAATTCCCTCTGTAAAGTGTAAACTGCACTGCTCATTCCCATTAAAAATTATGCTGCATCATAGTATCGGCCTTCTGGTTTTCCTTTCCCCTCCATTCTTTCTCTCCAAAACACTCTGGCTGAAATTCTCCCCTGTACAGATGTACATTAATTGGTCAATAGCATTGGGCAGGTCCTCCGAACCGGAGGGAATTTCCCTCTTACACATTTCACTACTGGTGCTATTGAATGGCAGTTTTACTGAAGAGATATCGTTACAACACCGTCTAACTCAGACGTCCCCAGACTGTGGGGTACTGCCCACTGGGAGAGGGAATATTTGGGGGAGGAGGATGCACCGGAGCCCAGGCCAGCCCCCACAGGGGACAGGGAAGGAGCCACACTTAGCCCCACTCTGAGCTCTGGTTCTACCCCGCCCCCAGCCACAGCCTCAGTTCAGTGTCCAGCCTCCACCTCCGGCCACAGCTCCGCCCCCACTGCTGGCCCTAGCCCCAACCTTGGCCCCGGTTGCCACTCCATTCCCGGGCCCAGAACCACCCGAGCCTCAGCCCCCTTATCTGCATCCCCAAACTCCAGGAGCCGCATCCCCACTCCTGGACCTGGATCCAGGTCGGGGGCCAGGGACGGGGGTTGGGGTGCATGACCCTGACATTTTGGGGACCACTGGTCTAACTACATAACATAAGAACATAAGAACGGCCATACCAGGTCAGACCAAAGGTCCATCTAGTCCAATATCTTGTCTTCCGACAGTGGCCAATGCTGGGTGCCCCAGAGGGAGTGAACCTAACAGGCAATGATGAAGTGATCTCTTTCCATCCTCTGACAAAAAGAGGATAGGTTGGAAAGAAAGAAATGCCTTTCAACTTTAATATATTTACCTGTTCTAAATATTTTATACATGGTGCTCAAAATAATGACCCTCCTCTTATACTTTAATATATCTTTTACCTAACTGAGTAGAATTTTTAAGTGTGTGTGAGTGCTACTCTCCTTGGAACAAAAACCGGAAAGATTCTTTTTGTAGACTCAGACATTTCCTCCAGTTGACAGCTCATTAATAAGTTCTAAAACATGGCTTGTTTCACCTCTCACAAAATCTTCTTAGGCTCTGTTCCTGGAAAACCAATGCACATCCTTCACTTCATACATGGGATTTGTGTGTTTGAACTTCAGAGGCTTTTGACATGGTTCAAGGTTAGCAGCTGTGTAAGCTGCTGCAAGTTTGTGGCCCGATTTTGCATAAAAGAAAAGAAAATTCCTCTCCTCTTTTCTCTGGTTTTGGCATTTATAGTGACAGATAGAGGTTAGAATCCAGCTATGGTGCAGTCATTGACACCAGTGCAAAATGCGTTTCAAATACTACAAATCTTATATATTACATGCACTTTCAATTTGCTTTGTGCACATGTAAATGAATGGGTTGAGATGCAGAAGCCTGGGGAATTTTTCACATTACAGCTTCAGTGAAATTTCCAGTGGATAGGACTCCTATCCACCGGAAATAAGTTAAAATAATCTCTTGTCAGTGTTGTTTCATGTACATGAAAGACATTCACCATAGTTAAAAGGAAATAGTTGGGTGAGATCCGAAGTTGGTGTAAATATGTTGACTCACCTGAGTTAGCCATGTATGTTTCCACGTACACAGAGTAATGTTCTCAAATATCAAAGTAGCTTTAGCCTGAGATTTGTTATCTTCTCTAAGGATGAGAATGCCCAATTCTCATGTAAAATTAAGCAGAATTAGTGCTCTCAATATTCTGTGTGGCTTAGAAATTAGCTGCTTTATATTTTTAAATACAAAATCCACCAATGCCTGCAACTTACTAAGTAAAAAGAAACTTTTATGGGGGGAAAAACCCTTAACAATGCCAAGAATCACAAAGTTCTCTGCAAGAATCAGTCAAAAGTTAAACTATCGGGAGAGCAGGGGTTCTCAAACTGGGGGTCGGGACCCCTCAGGGGGTCGTGAGGTTATTACATGGGGGGTTGCAAGCTGTCAGCCTCCATCCCAAGCCCCACTTTGCTTCCAGCATTAATAATGGTCTTAAGTCTATAAAAAAGTAATACCTCCGATCTTCCAAGGAGTGCCAAGGGTAAACTCCACCTTGCTGCTAATTAGATACTAGTCTGGATACAAAGAACTAACATGGAATCCTGTGCATGACAGCAGATTGTACTAGTGATAAACCTCTGAGTCACCCTCATACTCTGAAGTTATTCAAAGCAGAATTAAAGAAACGGAGCTAGATTTAATCCCTTTTTGAAACCAAGAAAGTCACCGGGATGATACCATGATGATATCAGGCCCATAAAGATTCAAGATGAAAGGGAACCACCACTGGCATCATGCATGTGATCCTATGTGGGACTGGGAATTGACTAGTCATCATTAACCATGATCAAAGCCACTACAATAATTAGAGGAGTTGCCCATTTAAGAAAATAATTTGTTGGGTTAATGACAAGGTCCAAGTACATAGAGGGTTACTACAATCCTTCCCATTGGCTAATAAGGTGTATAAATGTGCCTGCAACTCCAGGATCTTCTATCCACGTCTTTCGACTTTTTCCCCTTCGTGAGCTTGGTAAGTCTAATTGGCTCCAATTGATTCAATTTTTGATTTAGTGAATGTTTTAACTTTGAACTAAATCTGCTCTAATATGGGGTGAGGTTAGAAATGTTGGACAGAGGGCATCTTTCTTTGCATAGGAGTCTTTCTGTAGCTAGTCAATTGCAGGTATTGGTGGATACTGTCTTTTAAAAATATCTGGTTGGGATTTTCAAATCTACATATGGGATTTGGTCCCCATTCCCAAAAATTATCATTTGAGATTGGACATGGAAATTCCTTTCAGAATTATGACAAATCTCAGCTTCACTCCACTTTGATAATAGACTGCACTACTCTGACTCTCTGTACAAATACACATTGCCAGATCTTCAGCTGACTTCATTGGAGTCACAGAGGTTTACCTGGGTGATGATATGACTCTACCATTTCCATAAAACTATGTAGATCAGATTTCCAATATAATTATTGAAAAGCAGTTCTATGGTTCTTTTTCAGATATAGAAAAAACTCAGAGTATATAGATATAGATATAAATATAGATATATGTCCCTTCATGGTAAAGCTAGCCTCTGCTTTAGGTGGGTTAGGACTAAAGACACCTTAAGGGCAGTTTACTCCCTAGTCGGCAATTTCAGGATTCTTATATCTTAAACTGAGGCTTGTGATGCTGCACATTACTGGAAATAATACACTTGATGAGATGAACCACTGATCTGACGCAATGTGGCAATATTTTACTTTTTTACTGGTACAACTCACAATTTTAGATCCAGATCTTTAGCTGGTGTAAGTCAAAGTAGCACATTTGAGTGAAAGGTAAGTACGATGATTTAGACCATCTGAGGGGTCTACATCCTGTGTTAAACTGGTTTAACAAAGATCACTTGAATAATTTACTGCATCTCCATAATTCTCTAAACTGGTTTGGAAATTGCAGCCATCCATGATGGAAATATTCTCTATTGTGGGTTAGGAATTAGTCTCTGTGATTTTCACTCATCCTTCAGGGGCTTGTGGGAACGGAAGGTCATGTGGCCATGGCACAAATAGGGCCTCAGAAAATCTGTGTCAGGACTTGTTCTCTGGCACAGATTTCCTGTGCGATCTTGGGCAAGTCCAATGGAACCAGAATCTCAAAAGGGCTCAGCACTAACTAATCCTAGCTGTATTGGAAACCTATCCTTGAATCTCCTCAGACCAAGCCGACAGAGAGACTAAGACGTCTAACTTCCCTTTTAGTCCCAGGCAGATCCTGAGAGTAGGCATTCCCTTTCCTATTTTCCATGTGGCTCCCAATCGGGTGGGTATTCTCAGTGTGCACCTACCAGTTCGGACCTCACAGAAAAGACAGCTGAGGGGAGCTATGTCAGCAATACTGGGGGCTGGCTGGTTGGTGTGGATATCTATGAGAATACTCAGATACGAAGCCTGCAAAAAGGGACCTACATAGCCCATTTTACCATATACCACCAGCAGGGAGTCTCCTATTCCATTGTCAACAGCGTGTTAAGTTTCTTCTTCTCCCTTCTGTGTGTTTCAGGTTTACAACCATCACAAAAGATGTCTGACCTGTGTTGCCGACCCAGCCCGTGTTATCCTGACATATGCCCAGATCCAACTCTCTCTACTTACCCTCAACACACCATAGTGGGAAGCACCTTGCCAGCTCTACCCTATGGAGCCTGGGGCTCATTTGTGGGTGATGTTTCGTGTGGCTCAACTGGTTATGGTGGTGGATACGGGGGTGGCTATGAGGGTCGTTTTGGAGGCTTATATGGCTTTGGGGGCTCTAGAGGTTATGGAGGCTCATATGGTTATGGGGGCTCATGTGGTTATGGTGGTAGATACGGGGGTGGTTATGGTGGTAGATACGGGGGTGGTTATGGTGGTGGATACGGGGGTGGCTATGGGGGCTTATGCGGGTATGGGAAGAGATATGGTAGGAGTTATTCTTCCCACCATGGAAGCTGTGGCCCATGTTAAACCCAGAAGAAAGATCCACGGAAGAAGAAACAACCAGGAAATGAAAGAGAAGGCAGAGATTCACCACTCAGCTACAACACTACTCAAAATCAGTGGTGGTTTTGGTTGCTCGTGGCCTCTATAAATCAGGCCTATCTATGCTTTCCTCTTCTTAGATTTTACCTTAGCTTTATGGTCTATATTATTTTGCAGTTTAGTCTTATGCTCATATTGTGCTTTTGTCCTATTTGATGCTGAGGAGAAAAAAAAGTGGTTTAAGACGGGACCTGACTTTCAAACTCTACAGCTTCAAGAAAGAATGTAGAATAGCTTGTGTGAAATGCATCACCTTGGAGCCGGTGACTGCTTGTTGCTCTTATTGTAACCCTGAAAATACATTATCAGTGCTCTGCATTAATTCCCTCTGTAAAGTGTAAACTGCACTGCTCATTCCCATTAAACATTATGCTGCATCATAGTAGCGGCCTTCTGGTTTTCCTTTCCCCTCCATTCTCTCTCTCCAAAACACTCTGGCTGAAATTCTCCCCTGTACAGATGTACATTAATTGGTCAATAGCATTGGGCAGGTCCTCTGAACCGGAGGGAATTTCCCTCTTACACATTTCACTACTGGTGCTATTGAATGGCAGTTTTCCTTCCTGCAGAGATATCGTTACAACACCGTCTAACTCAGACATCCCCAGACTGTGGGGTACTGCCCACTGGGGGAGGGAACATTTGGGAGAGGGGGTGCACCAGAGCCCAGGCCAGCCCCCACAGGGGACACGGAAGAAGCGCCACTTAGCCCCACTCTGAGCTCTGCTCCTACCCTACCCCCAGCCACAGCCTCAATTCCATGCCCAGCCTCCACCTCCGGCCACAGCTCTACCCCCGCTGCTGGCCCTAGCCCCAACCTTGGCCTCAGTTGCCACTCCATTCCCGGGCCCAGAACCATCCCAGCCTCAGCCCTCTTATCTGCATCCTCAAACTCCAGGAGCCGCATCCCCACTCCTGGGCCTGGATCCAGGTCGGGGGCCATGGACAGGGGTTGGAGTGCATGACCCCCTGACATTTTGGGGACCACTGGTCTAACTACATATCATAAGAACATAAGAATGGCCGTACCGGGTCAGATCAAAGGTCCATCTAGCCCAGTATCCTGTCTTCCGACAGTGGCCAATGCCAGATGCCCCAGAGGGAGTGAACCTAACAGGCAATGATCAAGTGATCTCTCTCCATCCTCTGACAAACAGAGGATAGGTTGTCAAGTATCAGAGGGGTAGCCGTATTAGTCTGGATCTGTAAAAGCAACAAAGAATCCTGTGGCACCTTATAGACTAACAGACGTTTTGCAGCATGAGCTTTCGTGGGTGAATACCCACTTCTTCGGATGCAAGTGGTGGAAATTTCCAGGGGCAGGTTTATATAAGGGATATATAAACCTGGGATATATAAAGGATAGGTTGGAAAGAAAGAAATGCCTTTCCCTGTTCTAAATATTGTATAGATGGGGCTCAAAATAATGACCCTCCTCTTATACTTTAATATATATTTTACCTAACTGAGTAGAATTTTTAAGTGTGTGTGAGTGCTACTCTCCTTAGAAAAAATCTGAAAGATTCTTTTAGTAGACTCAGACATTTCCTCCAGTTGACAGCTCATTAATAAGTTCTAAAACATGGCTTGTTTCACCTCTCACAAAATCTTCTAAGGCTCTTTTCCTGGAAGACCAATGCACATCCTTCGCTTCAAACATGGGATTTGTGTGTTTGAACTTCAGAGGCTATTGAAATGGTTCAAGGTTAGCAGCTGTGTAAGCTGCTGCAAGTTTGTGGCCCGATTTTGCATAAAAGAAAAGAAAATTACTCTCCTCTTTTATCTGGTTTTGGCATTTATAGTGACAGACAGAGGTTAGAATCCAGCTAGGGAGCAGTCATTGACACCAGTGCAAAATGTGTTTCAAATACTACAAATCTTATATATTACATGCACTTTCAATTTACTTTGTGCACATGTAAAAGAATGGGTTGAGATGCAGAAGACTGGGGAATTTTTCACATTTCAGCTTCAGTGAAATTTCCAGTGGATAGGACTCCTATCCACCGGAAATAAGTTAAAATAATCCCTTGTCAGTGTTGTTTCATGTACATGAAAGACATTCAGCACAGTTAAATGGAAATAGTTGGGTGAGATCCTAAGCTTGTGTAAATATGTTGACTCACATGAGTTAGCCATGTATGTTTCCACGTACACAGAGTAATGTTCTCAAATATCAAAGTAGCTTTAGCCTGAGATTTGTTATCTTCTCTAAGGATGAGAATGCCTAATTCTCATGTAAAATTAAGCAGAATTAGTGCTCTCAATATTTCGTGTGGCTTAGAAATTAGCTGCTTTATATTTTTAAATACAAAATCCACGAATGCCTGCAACTTACTAAGTAAAAAGAAACTTTTATGGGGGAAAAAAACCCTTAACAATGCCAAGAATCACAAAGTTCTCTGCAAGAATCAGTCAAAAGTTAAACTATCAGTAGAGCAGGGGTTCTCGACCCCTCAGGGGGTCACGAGGTTATTACATGGGGGGTTGCAAGATGTCGGCCTCCATCCCAAGCCCCACTTTGCTTCCAGTATTAATAATGGTGTTAAGTCTATAAAAAAGTGTTTTTAATTTATAAGGGGGGGGGCGCACTCAGAGGCTTGCTGTGTGAAAGGGGTCACCAGTACAAAAGTTTGAGAACCACTGCAGTACAGCAACATTGACATATTTATAGAACGACTGAATTAAATCAGATTTCCCCCGTTCACCTATGATGTCAAGAGAAGCGATTAGCAGAACCCTGAGTTGGGGGCATATTTGTATGCAGTTTTAGCCCACAATAAGGCTATGGGACACCCTGGGTGCAGGAAGTGCTTGTCAATTATAAAACAAAATATTTGCACAAATAATTCCGCCCATTACTGGAAACTGTTATGATCACTGTTTAGGATTATAATTCTCACTCATGCCATGCACAAGAGTCCAAGGTAGTTCTTCAAATCCAGTATGGTGTCTAATTCGGAATTTACTCTGAGATCGCACTAGTTAGGTGGGGAGACTTTATTCTGCACGATTTTATGCCCACCTGCTGCTATTTAGAAGGGGCCCTGATCCCAAGCCCAATACAATTCAAGGCCATATTTCCAATAAGTTGAGTTTCCTTCAAATAAGGCCCTGAAGGTTGCAATCGTCTCCTCCAGACAGGGAGAGCAAAAAGACTATGCCCCATTTAGATTCCTCGTAACATTGCAAGTACTGCTAAAGGGGATTGAAGTGGAGCGGAGGTCTCTAGGCTGGCTCTCTACTCTAGGGTTAATTTCATTCTATCATGCTTAGGAACTTAGCCATGAAGGGACTTACAGGCTTGGGAGTCTTGAATCAACCCCAATGACATTTCTGCACTGTACACACGCTGGAAATCTGGCTCTCCACTTCAAGTAATGCTTTGCTAGGCATTCCAGGTCTAACTGTTCTGCGCATTCTTTTTTTGTTTGCAGGAAAAGCATCCTCAATTCTTTAGGCACGCTTGCACATTTTTTAGCAGGCTCTTCTGACTCTACTTGAAAGCTCCAGTGTCCTTCAGTGTAAAACATTAAGACCCAAAAGCCAAGGATTTCAAAAGTGACTGGTGATTTCTGTTGCCCGCTTAAGACAGGGATCTGAATAGGAACTGAGCATTTTGGAAAACCGAAAATAACAAGGTGAGTGATGTTGGGCACCAATATCACCAGGGACTTTTGAAAATCTTGGCCTTGTGTTTAACCACAAGTGAGCTTGGGTAAACTGATAACCTCCCCCTCTTTCATCTCCCCATATGGGAAAAGGGTGGTGATCATAAATTCCTCATTCTGGGGAGATTCCAATCTACTTATCCACATGAGAATGTTGCCCAGTGCCTACTAACACAGTAGCTAAACCTTTCCTAGGTGAACTTCTCTGACAGAGGTGCTACTGGGTATTATTGCACAAAACATATAGGACCAGAAGCACTACTGAGCAATTTCTATGTGCCTAGATATCCAAAGAGATTTCTCTTGGAAGCTTGATAGAGTCTTTTGTTCTTCCTGCTTCCCTGATAATAGGAAACTATTCTAGGGATGTACATAGCAGTTAAAAAACCACTCTGAGGATGGTGGTGGTGATTTCTAAAAGAGAAGGAAATTGCATCCTAGTGCTAAGGTTGCTCCGATTCTTGATAAGTCTTATTTCTCCTGAAAGCTCATTCCTCAACCATGCCCCCTCCCATCAGGTCCCCATGACTAAGTAGACGTTATTTCCATCTCTCATGGTATTCTTCCCAGGCTTTGTGAGGAACATTGTCCCTGAAGAACAACATTGACTTATTAGGTTATGAATGCAGGTGCAGTTCCAAGATTTTAATCCTAAACCTTTAAACAACACTGCACTCCTTCCTTTCATCTACTGCCACTTTTTTATGCAACTCAGGGAAATAACTGCAGTAAGCAAAGCTTGTGTATTCAATTTTGTTCACCACTTGAGTCCTTGATTCTAAAGCATTGATCATGTCTCCAGACTGGAATGTCTAAGCACATTAGACCAAGTGTTATCTCTGGGCACAGCTAGAACACAAAAGAATAGGCACCATTTTGATACTGCTTCAACTCTACTTTGAAGGTTTACCAGGTACTGAAGTTGTTCATAGGTGATGTACTGGTTGTGAATCCAGGAGAGTATTGTGACCCATAGGCCTGGTTTGAAGGCTATTGAACTGATTGAAAAGACATCCATGGATTTCAAAAGCATGTTGGCACAAACACACAGTGAATAGCTATGGGTAGATATTCCAAGCATGCAAAGTAATACCTCCGATCCTCCAAGGAGTGCCAAGGGTAAACTCCACCTTGCCGCTAATTAAATACTAGTCTGGATGCAAAGAACTAACATGGAATCCTGTGCATGACAGCAGATTGTATTAGTGATACACCCCTGAGTCATGCTCATACTCTGAAGTTATTCAAAGCAGAATTAAAGAAACGGAGCTAGATTTAGTCCCTTTTTGACACCAAGAAAGTCACTGGGATGATACCATGACGATATCCGGCCCATAAAGATTCAAGATGAAAGGGAACCACCAGTAGCATCATGCATGTCATCCTATGTGGGACTGGGAATTGACTAGTCATCATTAACCATGATCAAAGCCACTACAATAATTAGAGGAGTTGCCCATTTAAGAAAATAATTTATTGGGTTAATGACAAGGTCCAAGTACATAGAGGGTGTCTACTATCCTTCCCATTGGCTAAGAAGGTGTATAAAAGTGCCTGCAACTCCAGGACCTTCTATCCACTTCTTTCGACTCTTTCCCCTTGGTGAGCTTGGTAAGTCTAATTGGCTCCAATTGATCCAATTGTTGATTTAGTGAATGTTTTAACTTTGAACTAAATCTGCTCTAATATGGAGTGAGGTTAGAAATGTTGGGACGGAGGGCATCCTTATTTGCATAGGAGTCTTTCTGTAACTAGTCAATTGCAGGTATTGGTGGACGCTGTCTTTATAAAATATCTGGTTGGGATTTTCAAATCTACATATGGGATTTGGACCCCATTCCCAAAAATTATCATTTGAGATTGGACATGGAAATTCCTTGCAGAATGATGTCCAATCTCAGCTTTAGTCCAACTTGATAATAGACTGCACTACTCTGACTCTCTATATAAATACACATTGCCAGATCTTCAGCTGACTTCATTGGAGTCACAGAGGTTTACCTGGGTGATGATATAACTCTACCGTTTCCATAAAACTATGGAGATCAGATTTCCAATATAATAATTGAAAAGCAGTTCTATGGTTCTTTTTCAGACATAGAAAAAACTCAGAGTATATATATATATATATATACGTCCCTTCATGGAAAAGCTAGCCTCTGCTTCAGGTGTGTTAGGATTAAAGGCACCTTAAGGGCAGTTTACTCCCTAGTGGGCAACTTCAGGATTCTTATACCTTAAACTGAGGCTTGTGATGCTGCACATTACTGGAGATAATATACTTGATGAGATGAACCACTGATCTGACGCAATGTGGCAATATTTTACTCTTTTACTGGTACAACTCACAATTTTAGATCCAGATCTTTAGCTGGAGTAAGTCAAAGTAGCACATTTGAGTGAAAGGTAAGTACAATGACTTAGACCATCTGAGGGGTCTACATCCTGTGTTAAATTTGTTTAACAAAGAACACTTGAATAATTTACTGCATCTCCATAATTCTCTAAACTGGTTTGCAAATTGCAGCCATCCATGATGGAAATATTCTCTATTGTGGGTTAGGAATTAGTCTCTGTGATTTTTACTCATCCTTCAGGGGCTGGTGGGAACGGAAGGTCATGTGACCCTGGCACAAATAGGGCCTCAGAAAATCTGTGTCGGGACTTGTTCTCTGGCACAGATTTCCTGTGCGATCTTTGGCAAGTCCAATGGAACCAGAATCTCAAAAGGGCTCAGCACTCACTAATCCTCACTTTATCGGAAACCTATCCTTCAATATCCTCAGACCAAACCCACAGAGAGACTAAGATGTGTAACTTCCCCTTTTAATCCCAGGCAGATCCTGAGAGTAGGCATTCCCTTTCCTATTTTACTTGTGGCTCCCAATCGGGTGGGTATTCTCAGTGTGCACCTACCAGTTCGGACCTCACAGAAAAGACAGCTGAGGGGAGCTATGTCAGCAATACTGGGGGCTGGCTGGTTGGTGTGGCTATCTATGAGAATACTCAGATACGAAGCCTGCAAAAAGGGACCTACATAGCCCATGTTACCATATACCACCAGCAGTGAGTCTCCTATTCCATTGTCAACAGCGTGTTAAGTTTCCTCTGCTCCCTTCTGTGTGTTTCAGGTTTACGACCATCACAAAAGATGTCTGACCTGTGTTGCCGACCCAGCCCGTGTTATCCTGACATATGCCCAGATCCATGTGTGGTTGCCCGCAATGAGCCTTGTATCACCTCATGTGGAGATTCGACAGCAGTGGTCTATCCACCACCGGTTTCGGTGCTATTCCCAGGACCAACTCTCTCTACTTCCCCTCAACACACCATAGTGGGAAGCACCTTGCCAGCTCTGCCCTATGGAGCTGGGGGCTCATTTGCGGGTGGTGTTTTGGGTGGCTCAACTGGTTATGGTGGTGGATACGGGGGTGGCTATGGGGGTCGTTTAGGAGGCTTATATGGCTATGGGGGCTTAAGCGGTTATGGAGGCTCATATGGTTATGGGGGCTTATGTAGTTATGGTGGTGGATACGGGGGTGGCTATGGGGGTCATTTAGGAGGCTTATATGGCTATGGAGGCTTATGTGGTTATGGTGGTGGATACGGGGGTGGCTATGGGGGCTTATGCGGGTATGGGAAGAGATATGGTAGGAGTTATTCTTCCCGCCTTGGAAGCTGTGGCCCATGTTAATCCCAGAAGAAAGATCCACGGAAGAAGAAACAACCAGGAAATGAAAGAGAAGACAGAGATTCACCACTCAGCTACAACACTACTCAAAATCAGTGGTGGTTTTGGTTGCTCGTCGCCTCTATAAATCAGGCCTATCTATGCTTTCCTCTTCTTACATGTTACCTTAGCTTTATGGTCTATGTTATTTTGCAGTTTAGTCTTATGCTTATATTGTGCTTTTGTCCTATTTGATGCGGAGGAGAAAAAAAAGTGGTTTAAGACGGGACCTGACATTCAAACTCTACAGCTTCAAGAAAGAAAGTAGAATAGCTTGTGTGAAATGCATCACCTTGGAGCCGGTGACTGGTTGTAGCTCTTATTGTAACCCTGAAAATACATTCTCAGTGCTCTGCATTAATTCCCTCTGTAAAGTGTAAACTGCACTGCTCATTCCCATTAAAAATTATGCTGCATCATACTATCGGCCTTCTGGTTTTCCTTTCCCCTCCATTCTTTCTCTCCAAAACACTCTGGCTGAAATTCTCCCCTGTACAGATGTACATTAATTGGTCAATAGCATTGGGCAGGTCCTCTGAACCGGAGGGAATTTCCCTCTTACACATTTCACTACTGGTGCTATTGAATGGGAGTTTTCCTTCCTGCAGAGATATTGTTACAGCACCGTCTAACTCAGACGTCCCCAGACGGTGGGGTACTCCCTACTGGGAGAGGGAACATTTTGGGGAGGGGGTGCACCAGAGCCCAGGCCAGCCCCCACAGGGGACAGGGAAGGAGCCCCACTTAGCCCCACTCTGAGCTCTGCTCCTACCCTGCCCCCAGCCACAGCCTCGGTTTCGTGCCCAGCCTCCGCCTCCGGCCACAGCTCCGCCCCGCTGCTGGCCCTAGCCCCAACCTAGGCCCCGGTTGCCACTCCATTCCCGGGCCCAGAACCACCCTACCCTCAGCCCCCTTATCCGCATCCCCAAACTCCAGGAGCCGCATCCCCACTCCTGGGCCTGGATCCAGGTCGGGGGCCAGGGACGGGGATTGGGGTGCATGACCCTGACATTTTGGGGACCACTGGTCTAACTACATATCATAAGAACATAAGAACGGCCATACAGGGTCAGACCAAAGGTCCATCTAGCCCAGTATCCTGTCTTCCGACAGTGGCCAATGCCAGATGCCCCAGAGGGAGTGAACCTAACAGGCAATGATCAAGTGATCTCTCTCCATCCTCTGACAAACAGAGGATAGGTTGGAAAGAAAGAAATGCCTTTCAACTTTAATATATTTCCCTGTTCTAAATATTGTATAGATGGGGCTCAAAATGATGACCCTCCTCTTATACTTTAATATATCTTTTAACTAAATGAGTACAACTTTTAAGTGTGTGTGAGTGCTACTCTCCTTGGAAAAAAATCTGAACGATTCTTTTTGTAGACTCAAACATTTCCTCCAGTTGACAGCTCATCAATAAGTTCTAAACCACGGCTTGTTTCACCTCTCACAAAATCTTCTCTGTTCCTGGAAGACCAATGCACATTCTTCACTTCAAACATGGATTTGTGTGTTTGAACTTCAGAGGCTATTGAAATGGTTCAAGATTAGAAGCTGTGTAAGTTCCTGCAAGTTTGTGGCCTGATTTTGCATAAAAGAAAAGAAAATTCCTCTCCTCTTTTCTCTGGTTTAGAAACTTTTATGGGGAAAAAAACCCTTAACAATGCCAAGAATCACAAAGTTCTCTGCAAGAATTAGTCAAAAGTTAAACTGTCAGTAGAGCAGGGGTTCTCGACCCCTCAGGAGGTCACGAGGTTATTACATGGGGGGTTGCAAGCTGTCAGCCTCCATCCCAAGCCCCACTTTGCTTCCAGCATTAATAATGGTGTTAAGTATATAAAAAAGTGTTTTTAATTTATAAGGGGGGGGACGCACTCAGAGGCTTGCTGTGTGAAAGTGGTCACCAGTACAAAAGTTTGAGAACCGCTGCAGTACAGCAACATTGACATATTTATTGAACGACTGAATTAAATCAGATTTCCCCAGTTCACCTATGATGATAAGCCAAGAGAGGCGATTAGCAGAACCCTGAGTTCGGAGCATATTTGTATGCCGTTTTAGCCCACAATAAGGCTATGGGACACCCTGGGTGCAGGAAGTGCTTGTCAATTATAAAACAAAATAGTTTGCACAAATAATTCCACCCATTACTGGAAAATGTTATGATCACTGTTTAGGATTATAATTCTCACTCATGCCATGCACAAGAGTCCAAGGTAGTTCTTCAAATCCAGTATGGTGTCTAATTCAGAATTTACTCTGAGATCGCACTAGTTAGGTGGGGAGACTTTATTCTGCACGATTTTATGCCCACCTGCTGCTATTTAGAAGGGGCCCTGATGCCAAGCCCAATACAATTCAAGGCCATATTTCCAATAAGTTGAGTTTCCTTCAAATAAGGCCCTGAAGGTTGCAATCGTCTCCTCCAGACAGGGAGAGCAAAAAGACTATGCCCCATTTAGATTCCTCATAACATTGCAAGTACTGCTAAAGGGGACTGAAGTGTAGCGGAGGTCTCTAGGCTGGCTCTCTACTCTATGGTTAATTTCATTCTATGATGCTTAGGAACTTAGCCATGAAGGGACCTACAGGCTTGGGAGTCTTGAATCAACCCCAATGACATTTCTGCACTGTACACACGCTGGAAATCTGGCTCTCCCCTTCAAGTAATGCTTTGCTAGGCATTCCAGCTCTAACTGTTCTGCACATTCTTTTTTTGTTTGCAGGAAAAGCATCCTCAATTCTTTAGGCACGCTTGTACATTTTTTAGCAGGCAGTTCTGACTCTACTTGAAAGCTCCAGTGTCCTTCAGTGTAAAACATTAAGACCCAAAAGCCAAGGATTTCAAAAGTGACTGGTGATTTCTGTTGCCCGCTTAAGACAGGGATCTGAATAGGAACTGAGCATTTTGGAAAACCGAAAATAACAAGGTGAGTGATGTTGGGCACCAATATCACCAGGGACTTTTGAAAATCTTGGCCTTGTGTTTAACCACAAGTGAACTTGGGTAAACTGATAACCTCCCCCTCTTTCATCTCCCCATATGGGAAAAGGGTGGTGATCATAAATTCCTCATTCTGGGGAGATTCCAATGTACTTATCCACATGAGAATGTTGCCCAGTGCCTACTAACACAGTAGCTAAACCTTTCCTAGGTGAACTTCTCTGACAGAGGTGCTACTGGGTATTATTGCACAAAACATATAGAACCAGAAGCACTACTGAGCAATTTCTATGTGCCTAGATATCCAAAGAGATTTCTCTTGGAAGCTTGATAGAGTCTTTTGTTCTTCCTGCTTCCCTGATAATAGGAAACTATTCTAGGGATGTACATAGCAGTTAAAAAACCACTCTGAGGATGGTGGTGGTGATTTCTAAAAGAGAACGAAATTGCATCCTAGTGCTAAGGTTGCTCCGATTCTTGATAAGTCTTATTTCTCCTGAAAGCTCATTCCTCAACCATGCCCCCCCCCCATCAGGTCCCCATGACTAAGTAGAATTTATTTCCATCTCTCATGGTATTCTTCCCAGGCTTTGTGAGGAACATTGTCCCTGAAGAACAACATTGACTTGTTAGGTTATGAATGCAGGTGCAGTTCCAAGATTTTAATCCTAAACCTTTAAACAACCCTGCATGCCTTCCTTTCATCTACTGCCACTTTTTCATGCAACTCAGGGAAATAACTGCAGTAAGCAAAGCTTGTGTATTCAATTTTGTTCATCACCTGAGTCCTTGATTCTAAAGCATTGATCATGTCTCCAGACTGGAATGTCTAAGCACATTAGACTGAGTGTTATCTCTGGACACAGCTGGAACACAAAAGAATAGACACCATTTTGATACTGCTTCAACTCAACTTTGAAGGTTTACCAGGTACTGAAGTGGTTCATAGGTCATCTACTGGTTGTGAATCCAGGAGAGTATTGTGACCCATAGGCCAGGTTTGAAGGCTTTTGAACTGATTGAAAAGACATCCATGGATTTCAAAAGCATGTTGGCACAAACACACAGTGAATAGCTATGGGTAGATATTCCAAGCATGCAAAGTAATACCTCCGATCCTCCAAGGAGTGCCAAGGGTAAACTCCACCTTGCCGCTAATTAGATACTAGTCTGGATACAAAGAACTAACATGGAATCCTGTGCATGACAGCAGATTGTACTAGTGATACACCTCTGAGTCACGCTCATACTCTGAAGTTATTCAAAGCAGAATTAAAGAAACGGAGCTAGATTTAGTCCTATTTTGACACCAAGAAAGTCAGTGGGATGATACCATGACGATATCAGGCCCATAAAGATTCAAAATGAAAGGGAACCACCAGCAGCATCATGGATGTGATCCTATGTGGGACTGGAATTGACTAGTCATCATTAACCATGATCAAAGCCACTACAATAATTAGAGGAGTTGCCCATTTAAGAAAATAATTTATTGGGTTAATGACAAGGTCCAAGTACATAGAGGGTGTCTACTATCCTTCCCATTGGCTATGAAGGTGTATAAAAGTGCCTGCCATTCCAGGATCTTCTATCCACTTCTTTCGACTCTTTCTCCTTGGTGAGCTTGGTAAGTCTAGTTGGCTCCAGTTGATCCAATTGTTGATTTAGTGAATGTTTTAACTTTGAACTAAATCTGCTCTAATATGGGGTGAGGTTAGAAATGTTGGGACAGAGGGCATCTTTCTTTGCATAGGAGTCTTTCTGTCGCTAGTCAATTGCAGGTATTGGTGGATGCTGGTTTTAAAAATATCTGGTTGAGATTTTTCAAATCTACATATGGGATTTGCACCCCATTCCCAAAAATTATCATTTGACATTGGACATGGAAATTCCTTTCAGAATTATGACAAATCTCAGCTTCAGTCCACCTTGATAATAGACTGCACTACTCTGACTCTCTGTACAAATACACATTGCCAGATCTTCAGCTGACTTCATTGGAGTCACAGAGGTTTACCTGTGTGATGATCTGACTGTACCGTTTCCATAAAACTATGGAGATCAGATTTCCAATATAATGATTGAAAAGCAGTTCTATGGTTCTTTTTCAGATATAGAAAAAACTCAGAGTATATATATATATATACTCTGAGTTTTTTCTATATCTGAAAAAGATATAGAAAAATATATATATACTCTGAGTTTTTTCTATATCTGAAAAAGAACCATAGAACTGCTTTTCAATCATTATAGTGAAATCTGATATATATATATATATATATATATATATATATATATATATATATATATATATATATATATATATATATATGTCCCTTCATGGCAAAGCTAGCCTCTGCTTTAGCTGGGTTAGGATTAAAGGCACCTTAAGGGCAGTTTACTCCCTAGTGGGCAACTTCAGGATTCTTATATCTTAAACTGAGGCTTGTGATGCTGCACATTACTGGAGATAATATACTTGATGAGATGAACCACTGATCTGACACAATGTGGCAATATTTTACTCTTTTACGGGTACAACTCACAACTTTAGATCCAGATCTTTAGCTGGAGTAAGTCAAAGTAGCATATTTGAGTGAAAGGTAAGTATGATGATTTAGACCATCTGAGGGGTCTAAATCCTGTGTTAAACTGGTTTAACAAGAACATTTGTATAATTTATGCATCTCCATAATTCTCTAAACTGGTTTGCAAATTGCAGCCATCCATGATGGAAATATTCTCTATTGTGGGTTAGGAATTAGACTCTGTGATTTTCACTCATCCTTCAGGGGCTGGTGGGAACGGAAGGTCATGTGGCCATGGCACAAATAGGGCCTCAGAAAATCTGTGTCAGGACTTGTTCTCTGGCACAGATTTCCTGTGCGATCTTGGGCAAGTCCAATGGAACCAGAATTTCAAAAGACGTCTACCTTCCCCTTTTAATCCCAGGCAGATCCTGAGAGTAGGCATTCCCTTTCCTATTTTACTTGTGGCTCCCAATCGGGTGGGTATTCTCAGTGTGCACCTACCAGTTCGGACCTCACAGAAAAGACAGCTGAGGGGAGCTATGTCAGCAATACTGGGGGCTGGCTGGTTGGTGTGGATATCTATGAGAATACCCAGATACGAAGCCTGCAAAAAGGGACCTATATAGCCCATTTTACCATATACCACCAGCAGTGAGTCTCCTATTCCATTGTCAACAGTGTGTTAAGTTCCTTCTGCTCCCTTCTGTGTGTTTCAGGTTTACAACCATCACAAAAGATGTCTGACCTGTGTTGCCGACCCAGCCCGTGTTTTCTTGACATATGCCCAGATCCAACTCTCTCTACTTACCCTCAACACACCATAGTGGGAAGCACCTTGCCAGCTCTACCCTATGGAGCCTGGGGCTCATTTGTGGGTGATGTTTCGTGTGGCTCAACTGGTTATGGTGGTGGATACGGGGGTGGCTATGAGGGTCGTTTAGGAGGCTTATATGGCTTTGGGGGCTCTAGAGGTTATGGAGGCTCATATGGTTATGGGGGCTCATGTGGTTATGGTGGTAGATACGGGGGTGGTTATGGTGGTAGATACGGGGGTGGTTATGGTGGCAGATACGGGGGTGGCTATGGGGGCTTATGCGGGTATGGGAAGAGATATGGTAGCAGTTATTCTTCCCACCGTGGAAGCTGTGGCCCATGTTAAACCCAGAAGAAAGATCCACGGAAGAAAAAAACAACCAGGAAATGAAAGAGAAGGCAGAGATTCACCACTCAGCTACAACACTACTCAAAATCAGTGGTGGCTTTGGTTGCTCGTCGCCTGTATAAATCAGGCCTATCTATGCTTTCCTCTTCTTACATGTTACCTTAGCTTTATGGTCTATGTTATTTTGCAGTTTAGTCTTATGCTCATATTGTGCTTTTGTCCTATTTGATGCGGAGGAGAAAAAAAAAGTGGTTTAAGACGGGACCTGACTTTCAAACTCTACAGCTTCAAGATAGAAAGTCGAATAGCTTGTGTGAAATGCATCACCTTGGAGCCGGTGACTGGTTGTAGCTCTTATTGTAACCCTGAAAATACATTCTCAGTGCTCTGCATTAATTCCTTCTGTAAAGTGTAAACTGCGCTGCTCATTCCCATTAAAAATTATGCTGCATCATACTATCGGCCTTCTGGTTTTCCTTTCCCCTCCATTCTTTCTCTCCAAAACACTCTGGCTGAAATTCTCCCCTGTACAGATGTACATTAATTGGTCAATAGCATTGGGCAGGTCCTCTGAACCGGAGGGAATTTCCCTCTTACACATTTCACTACTGGAGCTATTGAATGGCAGTTTTCCTTCCTGAAGAGATATCGTTACAACACCATCTAACTCAGACGTCCCCAGACTGTGGAGTACTCCCCAGTGGGAGAGGGAATATTTGGGGGAGGAGGATGCACCGGAGCCCAGGTCTGCCGCCACAGGGGACACGGAAGAAGCGCCACTTAGCCCCACTCTGAGCTCTGCTCCTACCCCGCCCCCAGCCACAGCCTCGGTTCCGTGCCCAGCCTCCACCTCCGGCCACAGCTCCGCCCCCGCTGCTGGCCCTAGCCCCAACCTTGGCCCTGGTTGCCACTCCATTCCTTGGCCCAGAACCACCCCATCCTCAGCCCCCTTATCAGCATCCCCAAACTCCAGGAGCCGCATCCCCACTCCTGGGCCTGGATCCAGGTCGGGGGCCATGGACGGGGGTTGGGGTGCATGACCCTGACATTTTGGGGACCACTGGTCTAACTACATATCATAAGAGCATAAGAACGGCCGTACCGGGTCAGACCAAAGGTCCATCTAACCCAGTATCCTGTCTTCCGACAGTGGCCAATGCCAGATGCCCCAGAGGGAGTGAACCTAACAGGCAATGATCAAGTGATCTCTTTCCATCCTCTGACAAACAGAGGATAGGTTGGAAAGAAAGAAATGCCTTTCAACTCTAATATATTTCCCTGTTCTAAATATTTTATACATGGGGCTCAAAATAATGACCCTCCTCTTATACTTTAATATATCTTTTACCTAACCGAGTACAACTTTTAAGTGTGCGTGAGTGCTACTCTCCTTGGAAAAAAATCTGAAAGATTCTTTTAGTAGACTCAGACATTTCCTCCAGTTGACAGCTCATTAATAAGTTCTAAAACATGGCTTGTTTCACCTCTCAAAAAATCTTCTAAGGCTCTGTTCCTGGAAGACCAATGCACATAGAATCATAGAATCATAGAATTCAAGATCAGAAGGGACCATTATGATCATCTAGTCTGACCTCCTGCTAGATGCAGGCCACATAAGCCGATCCACCCACTCCTTTAGCAAGCAACCCCTGCCCCATGCTTCGGAGGAAGGCGAAAAACCTCCAGGGCCACTGCCAGTCTTCCCTGGAGGAAAATTCCTTCCCGACCCCAAATATGGCGGTCAGCTGAACCCCGAGCATGCGGGCAAGACTCTCCAGCCATACCCTCTGGAAAAAGGTTATATCATATCATTGACCCATTATACTATTTACCAGTGTGGCACTTAATTGACCTATTGACTAAGCCCGTTATCCTATCATACCATCTCCTCCATAAACTTATCTAGCTTAATCTTAAAGTCATGGAGGTCCTTCACCCCCACTGTTTCCCTCGGTAGGCTGTTCCAGTATTGCACTCTCCTGATGGTTAGAAACCTTCATCTAATTTCAAGCCTGAATTTCCTGACTGACAATTTATATCCATTTGTCCTTGTGTCCACATTAGCACTGAGCTGAAATAATTCCTCTCCTTCCCTGGTATTTATCCCTCTGATATATTTAAAGAGTGCAATCATATCTCCTCTTATCCTTCTTTTGGTTAAGGAAAACAAACCGAGCTCCTCAAGTCTCCTTTCATACGACAGGCCTTCCATTCCTCGGATCATTCTAGTGGCCCTTCTTTGTACCCGTTCCAGTTTGAATTCATCCTTCTTAAACATGGGAGACCAAAACTGCACACAATACTCCAAATGAGGTCTCACCAACGCCTTATATAACGGGACTAGCACCTCCTTATCCCTACTAGAAATACCTCGCCTAATGCATCCCAAGACCGCATTAGCTTTTTTAACGGCCACATCACATTGCCTACTCATAGTCATCCTACGATCAACCAGGACTCCTAGGTCCTTCTCCTCCTCCGTTAATTCCAACTGGTGCGTCCCCAGCTTATAACTAAAATTCTTGTTAGTCATCCCTAAATGCATAACCTTACACTTCTCACTATTGAATTTCATCCTGTTACTAATACTCCAGTTTACAAGGTCATCCAAATCTCCCTGGAGGATATCCCGATCCTTTTCCGAATTGGCAATACCTCCCAACTTGGTGTCATCCGCAAACTTTATCAGCCCACTCCTACTCTTCGTTCCCAGGTCAGCAATAAATAGATTAAATAAAATCGGACCCAAAACCGAACCTTGAGGAACTCCACTGGTAACCCCCCTCCAACCTGACAGTTCCCCCTTCAATACTACCCTCTGAAGTCTCTCCTTTAACCAGCTCCTTATCCACCTCTGGATTTTCATTTCGATCCCCATCTTTTCCAATTTAACCAGTAATTCTTCATGCGGTACCGTATCAAACGCCTTACTGAAATCCAGATATATTAGATCCACCGCATTTCCCTTGTCTAAAAAATCTGTTACTTTCTCAAAGAAGAAGATCAGGTTGGTTCAAACATGGGATTTGTGTGTTTGAACTTCAGAGGCTATTGACATGGTTCAAGGTTGGCAGCTGTGTAAGCTCCTGCAAGTTTGTGGCCCGATTTTGCATAAAAGAAAAGAAAATTCCTCTCCTCTTTTCTCTGGTTTTGGCATTTATAGTGACAGACAGAGGTTAGAATCCAGCTAGGGAGCAGTCATTGACACCAGTGCAAAATGCGTTTCAAATACTACAAATCTTATATATTACATGCACTTTCAATTTAATTTGTGCACATGTAAATGAATGGGTTGAGATGCAGAAGCCTGGGGAATTTTTCACATTTCAGCTTCAGTGAAATTTCCAGTGGATAAGACTCCTATCCACCGGAAATAAGTTAAAATAATCCCTTGTCAGTGTTGTTTCATGTACATGAAAGACATTCACCATAGTTAAATGGAAATAGTAGGGTGAGATCCTAAGCTTGTGTAAATATGTTGACTCACATGAATTAGCCATGTATGTTTCCACGTACACAGAGTAATGTTCTCAAATATCAAAGTAGCTTTAGCCTGAGATTTGTTATTTTTCTCTAAGGATGAGAATGCCCAATTCTCATGTAAAATTAAGCAGAATTAGTGCTCTCAATATTCTGTGTGGCTTAGGAATTAGCTGCTTTATATTTTTAAATACAAAATCCACCAATGCCTGCAACTTACTAAGTAAAAAGAAACTTTTATGGGGGAAAAAAAACCCTTAACAATGCCAAGAATCACAAAGTTCTCTGCAAGAATCAGTCAAAAGTTAAACTATCAGTAGAGCAGGGGTTCTCGACCCCTCAGGGGGTCACGAGGTTATTACATGGGGGGTTGCAAGCTGTCAGCCTCCATCCCAAGCCCCAATTTTCTTCCAGCATTAATAATGGTGTTAAGTATATAAAAAAGTGTTTTTAATTTATAAGGGGGGGTCGCACTCAGAGGCTTGCTGTGTGAAAGGGGTCACCAGTACAAAAGTTTGAGAACCGCTGCAGTACAGCAACATTGACATATTTATTGAACGACTGAATTAAATCAGATTTCCCCAGTTCACCTATGATGATAAGTCAAGAGAAGCGATTAGCAGAACCCTGAGTTGGGGGCATATTTGTATGCAGTTTTAGCCCATAAGAAGGCTATGGGACACCCTGGGTGCAGGAATTGCTTGTCAATTATAAAACAAAATACTTTGCACAAATAATTCCACCCATTACTGGAAAATGTTATAATCACTGTTTAGGATTATAATTCTCACTCATGCCATGCACAAGAGTCCAAGGTAGTTCTTCAAATCCAGTATGGTGTCTAATTCGGAATTTACTCTGAGATCGCACTAGTTAGGTGGGGAGACTTTATTCTGCATGATTTTATGCCCACTTGCTGCTTTTTAGAATGGGCCCTGATGCCAAGCCCAATACAATTCAAGGCCATATTTCCAATAAGTTGAGTTTCCTTCAAATAAGGCCCTGAAGGTTGCAATCGTCTCCTCCAGACAGGGAGAGCAAAAAGACAATGCCCCATTTAGATTCCTCGTAACATTGCAAGTACTGCTAAAGGGGATTGAAGTGGAGCGGAGGTCTCTAGGCTGGCTCTCTACTCTAGGGTTAATTTCATTCTATCATGCTTAGGAACTTAGCCATGAAGGGACCTACAGGCTTGGGAGTCTTGAATCAACCCCAATGACATTTCTGCACTGTACACACGCTGGAAATCTGACTCTCTATTTCAATTAATGCATTGTTAGGCATTCCAGGTCTAACTGTTCTGCGCATTCTTTTTTTGTTTGCAGGAAAATCATCTTCAATTCTTTAGGCACGCTTGTACATTTTTTAGCAGGCTGTTCTGACTCTACTTGAAAGCTCCAGTGTCCTTCAGTGTGGGGGAGGGATAGCTCAGTGATTTAAGCATTGGCCTGCGAAACCCAGGCTTGTGAGTTTAATCCTTGAGAAGGCCACTTAGGGATCTGGGGCAAAAAATTGGTCCTGCTAGTGAAGGCAGGGGGCTGGACTCAATGACCTTTCAAGGTCCCTTCCAGCTCTAGGAGATTGGTATATCTCCAATTATTACCTTAGTGTAAAACATTAAGACCCAAAAGCCAAGAATTTCAAAAGTGACTGGTGATTTCTGATGCCCACTTGAGACAGGGAACTGAATAGGAACTGAGCACTTTGGAAAACCGGGAATAACAAGGTGGGTGATAAGTATCAGAGAGGTAGACGTGTTAGTCTGGTTCTGTAAAAGCAGCAAAGAATCCTGTAAAAAAAACAGGAGTACTTGTGGCACCTTAAAGACTAACAAATTTATTTTAGCATGAGCTTTCGTGAGCACATCCGAAGAAGTGAGCTGCAGCTCACGAAAGCTCATGCTAAAATAAATTTGTTAGTCTTTAAGGTGCCACAAGTACTCCTGTTTTTTTTTGCGGATACAGACTAACACGGCTGCTACTCTGAAAAGAATCCTGTGGCACCTTATAGACTAACAGACGTTTTGCAGCATGAGCTTTCGTGGGTGAATGCCCACTTCGTCGGATGCAAGAGTCATGATGCAAGGCACCAATATCACCAAGGACTTTTGAAAATCTTGGCCTTGTGTTTAACCACAAGTGAACTTGGGTAAACTGATAACCTCCCCCTCTTTCATCTCCCCATATGGGAAAAGGGTGGTGATCATAAATTCCTCGTTCTGGGGAGATTCCAATGTACTTATCCACATGAGAATGTTGCACAGTGCCTACTAACACAGTAGCTAAACCTTTCCTAGGTGAACTTCTCTGACAGAGGTGCTACTGGGTATTATTGCACAAAACATATAGGACCAGAGGCACTACTGAGCAATTTCTATGTGCCTAGATATCCAAAGAGATTTCTCTTGGAAGCTTGATAGAGTCTTTTGTTCTTCCTGCTTCCCTGATAATAGGAAACTATTCTAGGGATGTACATAGCAGTTAAAAAACCATTCTGAGGATGGTGGTGGTGATTTCTAAAAGAGAAGGAAATTGCATCCTAGTGTTAAGGTTGCTCCGATTCTTGATAAGTCTTATTTCTCCTGAAAGCTCATTCCTCAACCATGCCCTGCCCACCAGGTCCCCATGACTAAGTAGACTTTATTTCCATCTCTCATGGTATTCTTCTCAGGCTTTGTGAGGAACATTGTCCCTGAAGAACAACACTGACTTGTTAGGTTATGAATGCAGGTGCAGTTCCAAGACTTTAATCCTAAACCTTTAAACAACCCTGCATGCCTTCCTTTCATCTACTGCCACTTTTTCATGCAACTCAGGGAAATAACTGCAGTAAGCAAAGCTTGTGTATTCTATTTTGTTCATCACCTGAGTCCTTGATTCTAAAGCATTGATCATGTCTCCAGACTGGAATGTCTAAGCACATTAGACCAAGTGTTATCTCTGGGCACAGCTAGAACACAAAAGAATAGGCACCATTTTGATACTGCTTCAACTCTACTTTGAAGGTTTACCAGGTATTGAAGTTGTCCATAGGTCATGTACTGGTTGTGAATCCAGGAGAGTATTGTGACCCATAGGCCTGGTTTGAAGGCTATTGAACTGATTGAAAAGACGTCCATGGATTTCAAAAGCATGTTGGCACAAACACATAGTGAATAGCTATGGGTAGATATTCCAAGCATGCAAAGTAATACCTCCGATCCTCCAAGGAGTGCCAAGGGTAAACTCCACCTTGCCGCTAATTAGATACTAGTCTGGATACAAAGAACTAACATGGAATCCTGTGCATGACAGCAGATTGTACTAGTGATACACCCCTGAGTCACGCTCATACTCTGAAGTTATTCAAAGCAGAATTAAAGAAACTGAGCTAGATTTAGTCCCTTTTTGATACCAAGGAAGTCAGTGGGATGATACCATGACGATATCAGGCCCATAAAGATTCAAGATGAAAGGGAACCACCAGTAGCATCATGCATGTCATCCTAGGTGGGACTGGGAATTGACTAGTCATCATTAACCATGATCAAAGCCACTACAATAATTAGAGGAGTTGCCCATTTAAGAAAATAATTTATTGGGTTAATGACAAGGTCCAAGTACATAAAGGGTGTCTACTATCCTTCCCATTGGCTAAGAAGGTGTATAAAAGTGCCTGCAACTCCAGGACCTTCTATCCACTTCTTTCGACTCTTTCCCCTTGGTGAGCTTGGTAAGTCTAATTGGCTCCAATTGATCCAATTGTTGATTTAGTGAATGTTTTAACTTTGAACTAAATCTGCTCTAATATGGGGTGAGGTTAGAAATGTTGGGACAGAGGGCATATTTCTTTGCATAGGAGTCTTTCTGTAGCTAGTCAATTGCAGGTATTGGTGGATGCTGCCTTTTAAAAATATCTGGTTGAGATTTTCAAATCTACATATGGGATTTGGACCCCATTCCCAAGATTGGACATGGAAATTCCTTGCAGAATTATGACAAATCTCAGCTTCAGTCCACCTTGATAATAGACTGCACTACTCTGACTCTCTGTACAAATACACATTGCCAGATCTTCAGCTGACTTCATTGGAGTCACAGTGGTTTACGTGGGTGATGATAAGACTCTACCGTTTCCATAAAACTATGGAGATCAGATTTCCAATATAATGATTGAAAAGCAGTTCTATGGTTCTTTTTGAGATATAGTTATAGATATAGAAAAAACTCAGAGTAAATATATATATATGTCCCTTCATGGTAAAGCTAGCCTCTGCTTTAGGTGGGTTAGGATTAAAGGCACCTTAAGGGCAGTTTACACCCTAGTGGGCAACTTCAGGATTCTTATACCTTAAATTGAGGCTTGTGATGCTGCACATTACTGGAGATAATATACTTGATGAGATGAACCACTGATCTGACGCAATGGGGCAATATTTTACTCTTTTACTGGTACAACTCACAACTTTAGATCCAGATCTTTAGCCGGTGTAAGTCAAAGTAGCACATTTGAGTGAAAGGTAAGTACGATGATTTAGACCATCTGAGGGGTCTAAATCCTGTGTTAAACTGGTTTAACAAAGAACACTTGAATAATTTACTGCATCTCCATAATTCTCTAAACTGGTTTGCAAATTGCAGCCATCCATGATGGAAATATTCTCTATTGTGGGTTAGGAATTAGTCTCTGTGATTTTTACTCATCCTTCAGGGGCTGGTGGGAACGGAAGGTCATGTGGCCATGGCACAAATAGGGCCTCAGAAAATCTGTGTCAGGACTTGTTCTCTGGCACAGATTTCCTGTGCGATCTTGGGCAAGTCCAATGGAACCAGAATCTCAAAAGGGCTCAGCACTCACTAATCCTCGCTGTATTGGAAACCTATCCTTGAATCTCCTCAGACCAAACCCACAGAGAGACTAAAATGTCTAACTTCCCCTTTTAATCCCAGGCAGATCCTGAGAGTAGGCATTCCCTTTCCTATTTTCCATGTGGGTTCTAATCGGGTGGGTATTCTCAGTGTGCACCTACCAGTTCGGACCTCACAGAAAAGACAGCTGAGGGGAGCTATGTCAGCAATACTGGGGGCTGGCTGGTTGGTGTGAATATCTATGAGAATACTCAGATACGAAGCCTGCAAAAAGGGACCTACATAGCCCATGTTACCATATACCACCAGCAGTGAGTCTCCTATTCCATTGTCAACAGCGTGTTAAGTTTCTTCTGCTCCCTTCTGTGTGTTTCAGGTTTACAACCATCACAAAAGATGTCTGACCTGTGTTGCCGACCCAGCCCGTGTTATCCTGACATATGCCCAGATCCATGTGTGGTTGCCCGCAATGAGCCTTGTATCACCTCGTGTGGAGATTCGACAGCAGTGGTCTATCCACCACCGGTTTCGGTGCTATTCCCAGGACCAACTCTCTCTACTTCCCCTCAACACACCATAGTGGGAAGCACCTTGCCAGCTCTGCCCTATGGAGCCGGAGGCTCATTTGCGGGTGGTGTTTTGGGTGGCTCAACTGGTTATGGTGGTGGATACGGGGGTGGCTATGGGGGTGGTTTAGGAGGCTTATATGGCTATGGGGGCTTAAGTGGTTATGGAGGCTCATATGGTTATGGGGGCTTATGTAGTTATGGTGGTGGATACGGGGGTGGCTATGGGGGTCATTTAGGAGGCTTATATGGCTATGGGGGCTTATGTTGTTATGGTTGTGGATACGGGGGTGGCTATAGGGGCTTATGCGGGTATGGGAAGAGATATGGTAGGAGTTATTCTTCCCGCCTTGGAAGCTGTGGCCCATGTTAAACCCAGAAGAAAGATCCACGGAAGAAGAAACAACCAGGAAATGAAAGAGAAGGCAGAGATTCACCACTCAGCTACAACACTACTCAAAATCAGTGGTGGTTTTGGTTGCTTGTCGCCTCTATAAATCAGGCCTATCTATGCTTTCCTCTTGTTACATGTTACCTTAGCTTTATGGTCTATGTTATTTTGCAGTTTAGTCTTATGCTTATATTGTGCTTTTGTCCTATTTGATGCGGAGGAGAAAAAAAAGTGGTTTAAGACGGGACCTGACATTCAAACTCTACAGCTTCAAGAAAGAAAGTCGAATAGCTTGTGTGAAATGCATCACCTTGGAGCCGGTGACTGGTTGTAGCTCTTATTGTAACCCTGAAAATACATTCTCAGTGCTCTGCATTAATTCCCTCTGTAAAGTGTAAACTGCACTGCTCATTCCCATTAAAAATTATGCTGCATCATACTATCGGCCTTCTGGTTTTCCTTTCCCCTCCATTCTTTCTCTCCAAAACACTCTGGCTGAAATTCTCCCCTGTACAGATGTACATTAATTGGTCAATAGCATTGGGCAGGTCCTCTGAACCGGAGGGAATTTCCCTCTTACACATTTCACTACTGGTGCTATTGAATGGGAGTTTTCCTTCCTGCAGAGATATCGTTACAACACCGTGTAACTCAGACATCCCCAGACTGTGGGGTACTCCCCACTGGGGGATGGAACATTTGGGGGAGGGGGTGCACCGGAGCCCAGGCCAGCCCCCACAGGGGAGAGGGTAGGAGACCCACTTAGCCCCACTCTGAGCTCTGCTCCTATTCCGCCCCCAGCCGCAGCTTTGGTTCCATGCCCAGCCTCCACCTCCGGCCACAGCTCCGCCCACGCTGCTAGCCCTGGCCTCACCCATGGCCCTGGTTGCCACTCCATTCCCGGGCCCAGAACCACCCCAGCCTCAGCCCTCTTATCCGCATCCCCAAACTCCAGGAGCCGCATCCCCACTCCTAGTCCTGGCTCCAGGTCGGGGGCCATGGACCCTGACATTTTGGGGACCACTGGTCTAACGACATGTCAACAAAAGGATAGGTTGGAAAGAAAGAAACGCCTTTCAACTCTAATATATTTCACTGTCCTAAATATTGTATACATGGGGCTCAAAATAATGACCCTCCTCTTATACTTTAATATATCTTTTACCTAACTGAGTACAACTTTTAAGTGTGTGTGAGTGCTACTCTCCTTGGAAAAAAATCTGAAGGATTCTTTTTGTAGACTCAGACATTTCCTCCAGTTGACAGCTCATTAATAAGTTCTAAGACATAGCTTGTTTCACCTCTCACAAAATCTTCTAAGGCTCTGTTCCTGGAAGACCAATGCACATCCTTCACTTCAAACATGGGATTTGTGTGTTTGAACTTCAGAGGCTATTGAAATGGTTCAAGGTTAGCAGCTGTGTAAGTTCCTGCAAGTTTGTGGCCCGATTTTGCATAAAAGAAAAGAAAATTCCTCTCCTCTTTTCTCTGGTTTTGGCATTTATAGTGACAGACAGAGGTTAGACTTCAGGTATGGAGCCATCATTGACACCAGTGCAAAATGCGTTTCAAATACTACAAATCTTATATATTACATGCACTTTCAATTTGCTTTGTGCACATGTAAATGAATGGGTTGAGATGCAGAAGCCTGGGGAATTTTTCACATTTCAGCTTCAGTGAATTTTCCAGTGGATAGGAGTCCTATCCACTGGAAAGAAGTTAAAGTAACCCCTGTCAGTGTTTGTTCTGATGTGTTCATAAACTGGATTGCAACAATTTCTAGTATTTCATCCCATAGTCATATGATGTGATCTAATATTGATTTATCAGAAAATGTGGATTGATGCACCTATGCACTGAAAGACAGGATTTAGGATAAAACAGCTTATTTTATCCTCAGGATGCTGTATTGAGATATAGCTGGGGAATGTGTGTTGTTGTTGAGATGTTCACTAACCATAGTGTGGGGGGTTGATATTTGGGTCAAGCCAAACTGTGTTTGGGTTTCCACGTTTCAATCCATTTTGTCACAATTTTCAAGCATATGTAATTTTGGAAGGGGGTGTAAATTGATTCGTTGTTTGAGGAAGGGTGGTGAGGAGGGAGGGTATCAATCTCATACCTCTGCAGACTTCAGCTACAGCTAGGTCTGAAAAACTCACTAGCAGGTGACTCTAATCTGGTCTATAGTGTGGAGAGTGACCCTCCAGTAAACCACACGTCCAGCCATGACCAGGGCGGGAAGACAGTGTTTCTGACTGATTAGCCATTTTGACCCCGGGGTCTGCCGGTCATGACAAAGGGTGGTTCAAATTCAAATTCAGCAGCTTCTACCACGGTTCCACTGAAAAGTCAAGACTCATTTTCCTCTGTCGTTTGTTTGCATTCTTGTGGTTTGTTTATGTAATTGAAATCTTTGTGCTTGTCCCCTTGGGCAATAGCACTCGGGTAGGACATGGTGAGGCTTTCTCCGAAGAACAGATTTTAATTTCTTTCACAAACACTCACTGATATTTTATACACGAATGGTCTTCTATTAGTACGAGGTCAGCAGTATGTTACATGAGTGGGATGCCCCAATTTGGAGCACTAGTGTCATTTAAAAATATGGGTGCAAAGGTCTGTTCTGTCATTTCCCGAATCAGGCTGGGCTTTGGGGAGATTTAAATTTTCATTATAAAGTAGCTTTGCTTTTGTTTTCCTACATTTTCTCTCTTAAAGTTGATGGGTCATATGCTCAGCTCTAAATTCCATATTTTTATATATGGAGATATACCTGTCTCATAAAACTGGAAGGATCTTGACAGGTCATCAAGTCCAGCCCCCTGCCTTCACTAGCAGGACCAAGTACCATCCCTGACAGATTTTTGCCCCAGGTCCCTAAATGGCCCCCTGAAGGATTGAACTCACAACCCTGGGTTTAAGGGGGCCAACTGCTTAAATCACTGAGCTATCCCTCCCCTGCTTACTTAGACTCTCTTTAAATTACTGTGTGCAGTGTCATAGTATCTGTGTCAGTCCCAAGATATTAGATGGACAAGATGGGTTCAATAATATCTTTTGTTGGTGAGAGACAAGCTTTCGAGCTACACGGAGTTGTTCTGCAGGTCTGGGAAACTTACCTGTGACACTCCGAGTAAGTTTCCCGTACTTGAAGAAAAGCACTGTGTAAGGTTGAAAGCGTGTCTCTCTGACCAACAGAAGTTGGTCCAATAAAAGATACTACCCCACCCACCTTGTCTCTTTAAATTACTGGGGTCTTTATGATGGAGTGGGGTGAGGTGGGTAGAGTCAGTGAATCAAGTTAATTTTAATTGGTCTGGGGCAGTGGTGGGGAACTTCGTGCTCATTTTCATCCAGCCCATGGGCCACACACTTTCAATTCTGGTGGGGGGACGTGGACGCTCGGGGCTTTCCCTTGCAGTGGGTCAAGCCGGCGCTTGCAGCTCCAGCCCCATGGAGGAGCACTGGGGCTCGGGGATTCACATCCATGCGGCTGGAGTCGCAAGCACCAGCTCCCCCACCGCAGCGGGGTGGGGGTGGGGGAGCCTCAGGCCTCTGCGCTCCCTTGGGCAGATGAGTTGAAAGTGTGTGGCCCATCATCGTTTTTTTTGTGGGTCAATGGCCCCTGACACAAAAAAGTTTCCCCACCCTTGACCTAGTGCACCCTGAGAGTCAGCTGCCCTCCCTCCCCACACAAGGGACCTAATTTAAAAATATATATATATTTAACTATATACATATATATAATCTGTGGTCAGTATCAATATCATACTTATATCATGGGCCTGCCCCATAACGCATCAAGACTGTGGCAAACAGATCCACTTGCAAAATCTAATAATTGAAAAGTTCTTACATTTTCATTCTGGATCTCTAAAGCAGCAAGCGTGGTACTCTGAGTACTCAGGAGCTCCCTTACAGGAAGGGAAAAGCTCCAGCAATATTTCTGTGTAAAGATAAAATTAAAAGTGCTCTCAAATTCATACACTCCCACATAACCTTAACTCTGCTCACTTAGAGAAATGCTCCAAGGAGTCCCTACGAGAGATTTTAGCAATGTCTTCTTTCTGAGCATGTGCAAAACTGTCGGACAGTTTAGAAATTATGTTTGTGTCTTAAGCCTTGTCTAAAGGAGAAAGAAGCTAGCTAAGTCTGGTATCTGAAGTGGTTGTCCGCTGTCCAGCCCAATGAGCCAGCACTCCTAGAAATGAGCTCTTTGGTAGTCACCTAGCAAACAATATAATAGCGATCAAACAAATAGTTGGACGTATGAGACTCGTAACTATATTACAGGCAGCTCCCATGTTTTCTGTAAGTGGCTTTAGGGAAGAGGTAGTAGCCCTTCAGACCAAGAAGTCTGAGTCTGAACCCTTCTTGGGAAATTCAGATAATAAGGGTGAAAACAACCAGTTCTATTGACAGCTTCGGAGGCCTGATTCTCCTCTTACTTGAGTGGGGCTTGAAAAGTGGGTAGGGCTGGTGCATGCTCCCTATGCTGGGATGAATTTCACTGACTGGTGTGTAAATAAGGACAGCAGGAGAAAGAAAAACCAAAAGGCTGGTACTAGGGTGCAACAGAATTTCCACATAAATGAAAAGTGGTGCCCACGCTTGCAGAGCAAAATAAGATAGAAAAGAAAGAATAGGATTTGCAGTTTTGTCAAGGAGGGCTACAAGTCACCTGCTCCAAAGGCTGCCATTTACACGAGTTCTTTCTCTGTCATGACTGGTGTGTTTGAAGTGTTTCCTGCACTTCTTCTGTAAATCCTTCACTGATGACCTTTGGTGGAGATCCCACTGCACCATCCCCATCCCTCCACCTCGCCTTCCCAATCCTTCTCCCCTGAAGCTCCTAATCCTTTTTACAGCTTCAGACGCTAAGAAGAAAGCTATCATTTTAATAACAGCAATTTACTGTTTCACTGCTTCATGAAACCATTAATTCTCACAACACTCACAAGAAGTAGGTAGTTATTATCTTATTATCTAATAAAGTGATCGCTGATGCACACAGCCCAACTGAGATCCTCAAGGCCACTTCAGTGGAAAGGCGGGAGCTAGAAATCGGGCACACCTGATTGCTAATAGACTTGTTATCTACAACTTCAACTCCAATATCTCCCAGATGCCTCCACTGAGCTCCTGAGCCCTTAATGCAGCTTGCCATAGAAGCCCAGTTATAGAACGACTGAATTAAATCAGATTTCCCCAGTTCACCTATGATGATAAGTCAAGAGAAGCGATTAGCAGAACCCTGAGTTGGGGGCATATTTGTATGCAGTTTTAGCCCACAAGAAGGCTATGGGACACCCTGGGTGCAGGAATTGCTTGTCAATTATAAAACAAAATACTTTGCACAAATAATTCCGCCCATTACTGGAAACTGTTATGATCACTGTTTAGGATTATAATTCTCACTCATGCCATGCACAAGAGTCCAAGGTAGTTCTTCAAATCCAGTATGGTGTCTAATTCGGAATTTACTCTGAAACCGCACTAGTTAGGTGGGGAGACTTTATTCTGCATGCTTTTATGCCCAACTGCTGCTATTTAGAAGGGACCCTGATGCCAAGCCCCATACAATTCAAGACCATATTTCCAATAAGTTGAGTTTCCTTCAAATAAGGCCCTGAAGGTTGCAATCGTCTCCTCCAGACAGGGAGAGCAAAAAGACTATGCCCCATTTAGATTCCTCGTAACATTGCAAGTACTGCTAAAGGGGATTGAAGTGGAGCGGAGGTCTCTAGGCTGGCTCTCTACTCTAGGGTTAATTTCATTCTATCATGCTTAGGAACTTAGCCGTGAAGGGACCTACAGGCTTGGGAGTCTTGAATCAACCCCAATGACATTTCTGCACTGTACACACGCTGGAAATCTGGCTCTCCACTTCAAGTAATGCTTTGCTGGGCATTCCAGCTCTAACTGTTCTGTGCATTCTTTTTTTGTTTGCAGGAAAAGCATCCTCAATTCTTTAGGCACGCTCATACATTTTTTAGCAGGCTGTTCTGACTCTACTTGAAAGCTCCAGTGTCCTTCAGTGTAAAACATTAAGACCCAAAAGCCAAGGATTTCAAAAGTGACTGGTGATTTCTGATGCCCGCTTGAGACAGGGAACTAAATAGAAACTGAGCATTTTGGAAAACCGGGAATAACAAGGTGGCTGATGTTGGGCACCAATATCACCAGGGACTTTTGAAAATCTTGGCCTTGTGTTTAACCACAAGTGAACTTGGGTAAACTGATAACCTCCCTCTCTTTCATCTCCCCATATGGGAAAAGGGTGGTGATCATAAATTCCTCATTCTGCGGAGATTCCAATCTACTTATCTATATGAGAATGTTGCACAGTGCCTACTAACACAGTAGCTAAACCTTTCCTAGGTGAACTTCTCTGACAGAGGTGCTACTGGGTATTATTGCACAAAACATATAGGACCAGAGGCACTACTGAGCAATTTCTATGTGCCTAGATATCCAAAGAGATTTCTCTTGGAAGCTTGATAGAGTCTTTTGTTCTTCCTGCTTCCCTGATAATAGGAAACTATTCTAGCGATGTACATAGCAGTTAAAAAACCATTCTGAGGATGGTGGTGGTGATTTCTAAAAGAGAAGGAAATTGCATCCTAGTGCTAAGGTTGCTCAGATTCTTGATTAGTCTTATTTCTCCTGAAAGCTCATTCCTCAACCATGCCCCACCCACCCCCCACCAGGTCCCCATGACTAAGTAGACTTTATTTCCATCTCTCATGGTATTCTTCTCAGGCTTTGTGAGGAACATTGTCCCTGAAGAACAACACTGACTTGTTAGGTTATGAATGCAGGTGCAGTTCCAAGATTTTAATCCTAAACCTTTAAACAACACTGCACTCCTTCCTTTCATCTACTGCCACTTTTTCATGCAACTTAGGGAAATAACTGCAGTAAGCAAAGCTTGTGTATTCAATTTTGTTCATCACCTGAGTCCTTGATTCTAAAGCATTGATCATGTCTCCAGACTGGAATGTCTAAGCACATTAGACCAAGTGTTATCTCTGGGCACAGCTAGAACACAAAAGAATAGGCACCATTTTGATACTGCTTCAACTCTACTTTGAATGTTTACCAGGTACTGAAGTTGTCCATAGGTCATGTACTGGTTGTGAATCCAGGAGAGTATTGTGACCCATAGGCCTGGTTTGAAGGCTATTGAACTGATTGAAAAGACATCCATGGATTTCAAAAGCATGTTGGCACAAACACATAGTGAATAGCTATGGGTAGATATTCCAAGCATGCAAAGTAATACCTCCGATCCTCCAAGGAGTGCCAAGGGTAAACTCCACCTTGCCGCTAATTAGATACTAGTCTGGATACAAAGAACTAACATGGAATCCTGTGCATGACAGCAGATTGTACTAGTGATACACCCCTGAGTCACGCTCATACTCTGAAGTTATTCAAAGCAGAATTAAAGAAATGGAGTTAGATTTAGTCCCATTTTGACACCAAGAAAGTCACTGGGATGATACCAGGATGATATCAGGCCCATAAAGATTCAAGATGAAAGGGAACCACCAGTAGCATCATGCATGTCATCCTATGTGGGACTGGGAAATGACTAGTCATCATTAACCATGATCAAAGCCACTACAATAATTAGAGGAGTTGCCCATTTAAGAAAATAATTTATTGGGTTAATGACAAGGTCCAAGTACATAGAGGGTGTCTACTATCCTTCCCATTGGCTAAGAAGGTGAATAAAAGTGCCTGCAACTCCAGGACCTTCTATCCACTTCTTTCGACTCTTTCTCCTTGGTGAGCTTGGTAAGTCTAATTGGCTCCAATTGATCCAATTGTTGATTTAGTGAATGTTTTAACTTTGAACTAAATCTGCTCTAATATGGGGTGAGGTTAGAAATGTTGGGACAGAGGGCATCTTTCTTTGCATAGGAGTCTTTCTGTAGCTAGTCAATTGCAGGTATTGGTGGATGCTGCCTTTTAAAAATATCTGGTTGAGATTTTCAAATCTACATATGGGATTTGGACCCCATTCCCAAAAATTATCATTTGAGATTGGACATGGAAATTCCTTTCAGAATTATGACAAATCTCAGCTTCACTCCACCTTGATAATAGACTGCACTACTCTGACTCTCTGTACAAATACACATTGCCAGATCTTCAGCTGACTTCATTGGAGTCACAGTGGTTTACCTGGGTGATGATATGACTGTACCGTTTCCACAAAACTATGGAGATCAGATTTCCAATATAATGATTGAAAAGCAGTTCTATGGTTCTTTTTCAGATATAGTTATAGATATAGAAAAAACTCAGAGTATATATATGTCCCTTCATGGTAAAGCTAGCCTCTGCTTTAGGTGGGTTAGGATTAAAGACACCTTAAGGGCAGTTTACTCCCTAGTGGGCAACTTCAGGATTCTTATACCTTAAACTCAGGCTTGTGATGCTGCACATTACTGGAAATAATACACTTGATGAGATGAACCACTGATCTGATGCAATGGGGCAATATTTTACTCTTTTACTGGTACAACTCACAATTTTAGATCCAGATCTTTAGCTGGTGTAAGTCAAAGTAGCACATTTGAGTGAAAGGTAAGTACGATGATTTAGACCATCTGAGGGGTCTACATCCTGTGTTAAATTGGTTTAACAAAGAACACTTGAATAATTTACTGCATCTCCATAATTCTCTAAACTGGTTTGGAAATTGCAGCGATCCATGATGGAAATATTCTCTATTGTGGGTTAGGAATTAGTCTCTGTGATTTTTGCTCATCCTTCAGGTGGGAACGGAAGGTCATGTGGCCATGGCACAAATAGGGCCTCAGAAAATCTGTGTCAGGACTTGTTCTCTGGCACAGATTTCCTGTGCGATCTTGGGCAAGTCCAATGGAACCAGATTCTCAAAAGGGCTCAGCACTCACTAATCCTCGCTGTATTGGAAACCTATCCTTGAATCTCCTCAGACCAAACCCACAGAGAGACTAAAATGTCTAACTTCCCTTTTAATCCCAGGCAGATCCTGAGAGTAGGCATTCCCTTTCCTATTTTCCATGTGGGTTCTAATCGGGTGGGTATTCTCAGTGTGCACCTACCAGTTCGGACCTCACAGAAAAGACAGCTGAGGGGAGCTATGTCAGCAATACTGGGGGCTGGCTGGTTGGTGTGGATATCTATGAGAATACTCAGATACAAAGCCTGCAAAAAGGGACCTACATAGCCCATGTTACCATATACCACCAGCAGTGAGTCTCCTATTCCATTGTCAACAGCGTGTTAAGTTTCTTCTGCTTCCTTCTGTGTGTTTCAGGTTTACAACCATCACAAAAGATGTCTGACCTGTGTTGCCGACCCAGCCCGTGTTATCCTGACATATGCCCAGATCCATGTGTGGTTGCCCGCAATGAGCCTTGTGTCACCTCGTGTGGAGATTCGACAGCAGTGGTCTATCCACCACCGGTTTCGGTGCTATTCCCAGGACCAACTCTCTCTACTTCCCCTCAACACACCATAGTGGGAAGCACCTTGCCAGCTCTGCCCTATGGAGCCGGGGGCTCATTTGCGGGTGGTGTTTTGGGTGGCTCAACTGGTTATGGTGGTGGATACGGGGGTGGCTATGGGGGTGGTTTAGGAGGCTTATATGGCTATGGAGGCTTAAGTGGTTATGGAGGCTCATATGGTTATGGGGGCTTATGTAGTTATGGTGGTGGATACGGGGGCGGCTATGGGGGTCATTTAGGAGGCTTATATGGCTATGGGGGCTTATGTGGTTATGGTGGTGGATACGGGGGTGGCTATAGGGGCTTATGCGGGTATGGGAAGAGATATGGTAGGAGTTATTCTTCCCGCCTTGGAAGCTGTGGCCCATGTTAAACCCAGAAGAAAGATCCACGGAAGAAGAAACAACCAGGAAATGAAAGAGAAGACAGAGATTCACCACTCAGCTACAACACTACTCAAAATCAGTGGTGGTTTTGGTTGCTCGTGGCCTCTATAAATCAGGCCTATCTATGCTTTCCTCTTCTTACATGTTACCTTAGCTTTATGGTCTATGTTATTTTGCAGTTTAGTCTTATGCTTATATTGTGCTTTTGTCCTATTTGATGCGGAGGAGAAAAAAAAGTGGTTTAAGATGGGACCTGACATTCAAACTCTACAGCTTCAAGAAAGAAAGTAGAATAGCTTGTGTGAAATGCATCACCTTGGAGTCAGTGACCGGTTGTAGCTCTTATTGTAACCCTGAAAATACATTCTCAGTGCTCTGCATTAATTCCCTCTGTAAAGTGTAAACTGCACTGCTCATTCCCATTAAAAATTATGCTGCATCATACTATCGGCCTTCTGGTTTTCCTTTCCCCTCCATTCTTTCTCTCCAAAACACTCTGGCTGAAATTCTCCCCTGTACAGATGTACATTAATTGGTCAATAGCATTGGGCAGGTCCTCTGAACCGGAGGGAATTTCCCTCTTACACATTTCACTACTGGTGCTATTGAATGGGAGTTTTCCTTCCTGCAGAGATATCGTTACAACACCGTGTAACTCAGACATCCCCAGACTGTGGGGTACTCCCCACTGGGGGATGGAACATTTGGGGGAGGGGGTGCACCGGAGCCCAGGCCAGCCCCCACAGGGGAGAGGGTAGGAGACCCACTTAGCCCCACTCTGAGCTCTGCTCCTATTCCGCCCCCAGCCGCAGCTTTGGTTCCATGCCCAGCCTCCACCTCCGGCCACAGCTCCGCCCACGCTGCTAGCCCTGGCCTCACCCATGGCCCTGGTTGCCACTCCATTCCCGGGCCCAGAACCACCCCAGCCTCAGCCCTCTTATCCGCATCCCCAAACTCCAGGAGCCGCATCCCCACTCCTAGTCCTGGCTCCAGGTCGGGGGCCATGGACCCTGACATTTTGGGGACCACTGGTCTAACGACATGTCAACAAAAGGATAGGTTGGAAAGAAAGAAATGCCTTTCAACTGTAATATATTTCCCTGTCCTAAATATTGTATACATGGGGCTCAGAATAATGACCCTCCTCTTATACTTTAATATATCTTTTACCTAACTGAGTACAACTTTTAAGTGTGTGTGAGTGCTACTCTCCTTGGAAAAAAATCTGAAGGATTCTTTTTGTAGACTCAGACATTTCCTCCAGTTGACAGCTCATTAATAAGTTCTAAGACATGGCTTGTTTCACCTCTCACAAAATCTTCTAAGGCTCTGTTCCTGGAAGACCAATGCACATCCTTCACTTCAAACATGGGATTTGTGTGTTTGAACTTCAGAGGCTATTGAAATGGTTCAAGGTTAGCAGCTGTGTAAGTTCCTGCAAGTTTGTGGCCCGATTTTGCATAAAAGAAAAGAAAATTCCTCTCCTCTTTTCTCTGGTTTTGGCATTTATAGTGACAGACAGAGGTTAGACTTCAGGTATGGAGCCATCATTGACACCAGTGCAAAATGCGTTTCAAATACTACAAATCTTATATATTACATGCACTTTCAATTTGCTTTGTGCACATGTAAATGAATGGGTTGAGATGCAGAAGCCTGGGGAATTTTTCACATTTCAGCTTCAGTGAATTTTCCAGTGGATAGGAGTCCTATCCACTGGAAAGAAGTTAAAGTAACCCCTGTCAGTGTTTGTTCTGATGTGTTCATAAACTGGATTGCAACAATTTCTAGTATTTCATCCCATAGTCATATGATGTGATCTAATATTGATTTATCAGAAAATGTGGATTGATGCACCTATGCACTGAAAGACAGGATTTAGGATAAAACAGCTTATTTTATCCTCAGGATGCTGTATTGAGATATAGCTGGGGAATGTGTGTTGTTGTTGAGATGTTCACTAACCATAGTGTGGGGGGTTGATATTTGGGTCAAGCCAAACTGTGTTTGGGTTTCCACGTTTCAATCCATTTTGTCACAATTTTCAAGCATATGTAATTTTGGAAGGGGGTGTAAATTGATTTGGTGTTTGAGGAAGGGTGGTGAGGAGGGAGGGGTATCAATCTCATACCTCAGCAGACTTCAGCTACAGCTAGGTCTGAAAAACTCACTAGCAGGTGACTCTAATCTGGTCTATAGTGTGGAGAATGACCCTCCAGTAAACCACACGTCCAGCCATGACCAGGGCGGGAAGACTGTGTTTCTGACTGATTAGCCATTTTGACCCCGGGGTCTGCCGGTCATGACAAAGGGTGGTTCAAATTCAAATTCAGCAGCTTCTGCCACGGTTCCACTGAAAAGTCAACACTCATTTTCCTCTGTCGTTTGTTTGCATTCTTGTGGTTTGTTTATGTAATTGAAATCTTTGTGCTTGTCCCCTTGGGCAATAGCACTCGGGTAGGACATGGTGAGGCTTTCTCCGAAGAACAGATTTTAATTTCTTTCACAAACACTCACTGATATTTTATACACGAATGGTCTTCTATTAGTACGAGGTCAGCAGTATGTTACATGAGTGGGATGCCTCAATTTGGAACACTAGTGTCATTTTAAAATATGGGTGCAAAGGTCTGTTCTGTCATTTCCCGAATCAGGCTGGGCTTTGGGGAGATTTAAATTTTCATTATAAAGTAGCTTTGCTTTTGTTTTCCTACATTTTCTCTCTTAAAGTTGATGGGTCATATGCTCAGCTCTAAATTCCATATTTTTATATATGGAGATATACCTGTCTCATAAAACTGGAAGGACCTTGACAGGTCATCAAGTCCAGCCCTCTGCCTTCACTAGCAGGACCAAGTACCATCCCTGACAGATTTTTGCCCCAGGTCCCTAAATGGCCCCCTGAAGGATTGAACTCACAACCCTGGGTTTAGGGGGGCCAAATGCTTAAATCACTGAGCTATCCCTCCCCTGCTTACTTAGACTCTCTTTAAATTACTGTGTGCAGTGTCGTAGTATCTGTGTCAGTCCCAAGATATTAGATGGACAAGATGGGTTCAATAATATCTTTTGTTGGTGAGAGACAAGCTTTCGAACTACACGGAGTTGTTCTGCAGGTCTGGGAAACTTACCTGTGACACTCCGAGTAAGTTTCCCGTACTTGAAGAAAAGCACCGTGTAAGGTGTAAGGTTGAAAGCATGTCTCTCTGACCAACAGAAGTTGGTCCAATAAAAGATACTACCCCACCCACCTTGTCTCTTTAAATTACTGGGGTCTTTATGATGGAGTGGGGTGAGGTGGGTAGAGTCAGTGAATCAAGTTAATTTTAATTGGTCTGGGGCAGTGGTGGGGAACTTCGTGCTCATTTTCATCCAGCCCATGGGCCACACACTTTCAATTCTGGTGGGGGGACGTGGACGCTCGGGGCTTTCCCTTGCAGTGGGTCAAGCTGGCGCTTGCAGCTCCAGCCCCATGGAGGAGCACTGGGGCTCGGGGATTCACATCCATGCGGCTGGAGTCGCAAGCACCAGCTCCCCCACCACAGCGGGGTGGGGGTGGGGGAGCCTCAGGCCTCTGCGCCCCCTTGGGCAAATGAGTTGAAAGTGTGTGGCCCACCATCTTTTTTTTTGTGGGTCAATGGCCCCTGACACAAAAAAGTTTCCCCACCCTTAACCTAGTGCACCCTGAGAGTCAGCTGCCCTCCCTCCCCCCACAAGGGACCAAATTAAAAAAAAATATATATATAATTTGTGGTCAGTATCAATATCATACTTATATCATGGGCCTGCCCCATAACGCATCAAGACTGTGGCAAACAGATCCACTTGCAAAATCTAATAATTGAAAAGTTCTTACATTTTCATTCTGGATCTCTAAAGCAGCAAGCGTGGTACTCTGAGTACTCAGGAGCTCCCTTACAGGAAGGGAAAAGCTCCAGCAATATTTCTGTGTAAAGAGAAAATTAAAAGTGCTCTCAAATTCATACACTCCCACATAACCTTAACTCTGCTCACTTAGAGAAATGCTCCAAGGAGTCCCTACGAGAGATTTTAGCAATGTCTTCTTTCTGAGCATGTGCAAAACTGCCAGAGAGTTTAGAAATGATGTTTGTGTCTTAAGCCTTGTCTAAAGGAGAAAGAAGCTAGCTAAGTCTGGTATCTGAAGTGGTTGTCCGCTGTCCAGCCCAATGAGCCAGCACTCCTAGAAATGAGCTCTTTGGTAGTCACCTAGCAAACAATATAATAGCGATCAAACAAATAGTTGGACGTATGAGACTCGTAACTATATTACAGGCAGCTCCCATGTTTTCTGTAAGTGGCTTTAGGGAAGAGGTAGTAGCCCTTCAGACCAAGAAGTCTGAGTCTGAACCCTTCTTGGGAAATTCAGATAATAAGGGTGAAAACAACCAGTTCTATTGACAGCTTCGGAGGCCTGATTCTCCTCTTACTTGAGTGGGGCTTGAAAAGTGGGTAGGGCTGGTGCATGCTCCCTATGCTGGGATGAATTTCACTGACTGGTGTGTAAATAAGGACAGCAGGAGAAAGAAAAACCAAAAGGCTGGTACTAGGGTGCAACAGAATTTCCACATAAATGAAAAGTGGTGCCCACGCTTGCAGAGCAAAATAAGATAGAACAGAAAGAATAGGATTTGCAGTTTTGTCAAGGAGGGCTACAAGTCACCTGCTCCAAAGGCTGCCATTTACACGAGTTCTTTCTCTGTCATGACTGGTGTGTTTGAAGTGTTTCCTGCACTTCTTCTGTAAATCCTTCACTGATGACCTTTGGTGGAGATCCCACTGCACCATCCACATCCCTCCACCTCGCCTTCCCGATCCTTCTCCCCTGCAGCTCCTAATCCTTTTTACAGCTTCAGACGCTAAGAAGAAAGCTGTCTGTCATTTTAATAACAGCAATTTACTGTTTCATTGCTTCATGAAACCATTAATTCTCACAACACTCACAAGAAGTAGGTAGTTATTATCTTATTATCTAATAAAGTGATCGCTGATGCACAGAGCCCAACTGAGATCCTCAAGGCCACTTCAGTGGAAAGGCGGGAGCTAGAAATCGGGCACACCTGATTGCTAATAGTCTTGTTAGCTACAACTTCAACTCCAATATCTCCCAGATGCCTCCACTGAGCTCCTGAGCCCTTAATGCAGCTTGCCACTGAAGCCCAGTTATAGAACGACTGAAATAAATCAGATTTCCCCAGTTCACCTATGATGATAAGTCAAGAGAAGCGATTAGCAGAACCCTGAGTTGGGGGCATATTTGTATGCAGTTTTAGCCCACAAGAAGGCTATGGGACACCCTGGGTGCAGGAATTGCTTGTCAATTATAAAACAAAATACTTTGCACAAATCATTCCGCCCATTACTGGAAACTGTTATAATCACTGTTTAGGATTATAATTCTCACTCATGCCATGCACAAGAGTCCAAGGTAGTTCTTCAAATCCAGTATGGTGTCTAATTCGGAATTTACTCTGAAATCGCACTAGTTAGGTGGGGAGACTTTATTCTGCATGCTTTTATGCCCAACTGCTGCTATTTAGAAGGGGCCCTGATGCCAAGCCCAATACAATTCAAGGCCATATTTCCAATAAGTTGAGTTTCCTTCAAATAAGGCCCTGAAGTTGGCAATCATGTCCTCCAGACAGGGAGAGCAAAAAGACTATGCCCCATTTAGATTCCTCGTAACATTGCAAGTACTGCTAAAGGGGATTGAAGTGGAGCGGAGGTCTCTAGGCTGGCCCTCTACTCTAGGGTTAATTTCATTCTAGCATGCTTAGGAACTTAGCCGTGAAGGGACCTACAGGCTTGGGAGTCTTGAATCAACCCCAATGACATTTCTGCACTGTACACACGCTGGAAATCTGGCTCTCCACTTCAAGAAACGATTTGCTGGGCATTCCAGCTCTAACTGTTCTGTGCATTCTTTTTTTGTTTGCAGGAAAAGCATCCTCAATTCTTTAGGCACGCTCATACATTTTTTAGCAGGCTGTTCTGACTCTACTTGAAAGCTCCAGTGTCCTTCAGTGTAAAACATTAAAACCCAAAAGCCAAGAATTTCAAAAGTGACTGGTGATTTCTGATGCCCGCTTGAGACAGGGAACTGAATAGGAGCTGAGCATTTTGGAAAACCGGGAATAACAAGGTGGGTGATGTTGGGCACCAATATCACCAGGGACTTTTGAAAATCTTGGCCTCGTGTTTAACCACAAGTGAACTTGGGTAAACTGATAACCTCCCCCTCTTTCATTTCCCCATATGGGAAAAGGGTGGTGATCATAAATTCCTCATTCTGCGGAGATTCCAATCTACTTATCCATATGAGAATGTTGCACAGTGCCTACTAACACAGTAGCTAAACCTTTCCTAGGTGCACTTCTCTGACAGAGGTGCTACTAGGTATTATTGCACAAAACATATAGGACCAGAGGCACTACTGAGCAATTTCTATGTGCCTAGATATCCAAAGAGATTTCTCTTGGAAGCTTGATAGAGTCTTTTGTTCTTCCTGCTTCCCTGATAATAGGAAACTATTCTAGAGATGTCCATAGCAGTTAAAAAACCATTCTGAGGATGGTGGTGGTGATTTCTACAAAGAAGGAAATTGCATCCTAGTGCTAAGGTTGCTCAGATTCTTGATTAGTCTTATTTCTCCTGAAAGCTCATTCCTCAACCATGCTCCGCCCCCACCCCCAGCTCCCCATGACTAAGTAGACTTTATTTCCGTCTCCCATGGTATTCTTCTCAGGCTTTGTGAGGAACATTGTCCCTGAAGAAGAACACTGACTTGTTAGGTTATGAATGCAGGTGCAGTTCCAAGATTTTAATCCTAAACCTTTAAACAACACTGCACTCCTTCCTTTCATCTACTGCCACTTTTTTATGCAACTCAGGGAAATAACTGCAGTAAGCAAAGCTTGTGTATTCAATTTTGTTCACCACTTGAGTCCTTGATTCTAAAGCATTGATCATGTCTCCAGACTGGAATGTCTAAGCACATTAGACCAAGTGTTATCTCTGGGCACAGCTAGAACACAAAAGAATAGGCACCATTTTGATACTGCTTCAACTCTACTTTGAATGTTTACCAGGTACTGAAGTTGTCCATAGGTCATGTACTGGTTGTGAATCCAGGAGAGTATTGTGACCCATAGGCCTGGTTTGAAGGCTATTGAACTGATTGAAAAGACATCCATGGATTTCAAAAGCATGTTGGCACAAACACATAGTGAATAGCTATGGGTAGATATTCCAAGCATGCAAAGTAATACCTCCGATCCTCCAAGGAGTGCCAAGGGTAAACTCCACCTTGCCGCTAATTAGATACTAGTCTGGATACAAAGAACTAACATGGAATCCTGTGCATGACAGCAGATTGTACTAGTGATACACCCCTGAGTCATGCTCATACTCTGAAGTTATTCAAAGCAGAATTAAAGAAATGGAGCTAGATTTAGTCCTTTTTTGACACCAAGAAAGTCACTGGGATGATACCATGACGATATCAGGCCCATAAAGATTCAAGATGAAAGGGAACCACCAGTAGCATCATGCATGTCATCCTATGTGGGACTGGGAATTGACTAGTCATCATTAACCATGATCAAAGCCACTACAATAATTAGAGGAGTTGCCCATTTAAGAAAATAATTTATTGGGTTAATGACAAGGTCCAAGTACATAGAGGGTGTCTACTATCCTTCCCATTGGCTAAGAAGGTGTATAAAAGTGCCTGCAACTCCAGGACCTTCTATCCACTTCTTTCGACTCTTTCCCCTTGGTGAGCTTGGTAAGTCTAATTGGCTCCAATTGATCCAATTGTTGATTTAGTGAATGTTTTAACTTTGAACTAAATATGCTCTAATATGGGGTGAGGTTAGAAATGTTGGGACAGAGGGCATCTTTCTTTGCATAGGAGTCTTTCTGTAACTAGTCAATTGCAGGTATTGGTGGATGCTGTCTTTTAAAAATATCTGGTTGGGATTTTCAAATCTACATATGGGATTTGCACCCCATTCCCAAATATTATCATTTGAGATTGGACATGGAAATTCCTTTCAGAATTATGACAAATCTCAGCTTCAGTCCACCTTGATAATAGACTGCACTACTCTGACTCTCTGTACAAATACACATTGCCAGATCTTCAGCTGACTTCATTGGAGTCACAGAGGTTTACCTGGGTGATGATCTTACTCTACCGTTTCCATAAAACTATGGAGATCAGATTTCCAATATAATGATTGAAAAGCAGTTCTATGGTTTTTTTTCAGATATAGAAAAAACTCAGAGTATATATACATATATATATGTCCCTTCATGGCAAAGCTAGCCTCTGCTTTAGGTGGGTTAGGATTAAAGGCACCTTAAGGGCAGTTTACTCTCTAGTGGGCAACTTCAGGATTCTTATACCTTAAATTGAGGCTTGTGATGCTGCACATTACTGGAAATAATACACTTGATGAGATGAACCACTGATCTGACGCAATGGGGCAATATTTTACTCTTTTACTGGTACAACTCACAACTTTAGATCCAGATCTTTAGCTGGTGTAAGTCAAATTAGCACATTTGAGTGAAAGGTAAGTACGATGATTTAGACCATCTGAGGGGTCTAAATCCTGTGTTAAACTGGTTTAATAAGAATACTTGAATAATTTACTGCATCTCCAAAATTATCTAAACTGGTTTGGAAATTGCAGCCATCCATGATGGAAATATTCTCTATTGTGGGTTAGGAATTAGTCTCTGTGATTTTTACTCATCCTTCAGGCGCTGGTGGGAACGGAAGGTCATGTGGCCATGGCACAAATAGGGCCTCAAAAAATCTGTGTCGGGACTTGTTCTCTGGCACAGATTTCCTGTGCGATCTTGGGCAAGTCCAATGGAACCAGTATCTCAAAAGGGCTCAGCACTCACGAATCCTCGCTGTATTGGAAACCTATCCTTGAATCTCCTCAGACCAAACCCACAGAGAGACTAAAACGTCTAACTTCCCCTTTTAATCCCAGGCAGATCCTGAGAGTAGGCATTCCCTTTCCTATTTTACATGTGGGTTCTAATCGGGTGGGTATTCTCAGTGTGCACCTACCAGTTCGGACCTCACAGAAAAGACAGCTGAGGGGAGCTATGTCAGCAATACTGGGGGCTGGCTGGTTGGTGTGGATATCTATGAGAATACTCAGATACGAAGCCTGCAAAAAGGGACCTACATAGCCCATGTTACCATATACCACCAGCAGTGATTCTCCTATTCCATTGTCAACAGCTTGTTAAGTTTCCTCTGCTCCCTTCTGTGTGTTTCAGGTTCACGACCATCACAAAAGATGTCTGACCTGTGTTGCCGACCCAGCCCGTGTTATCCTGACATATGCCCAGATCCATGTGTGGTTGCCCGCAATGAGCCTTGTATCACCTCGTGTGGAGATTCGACAGCAGTGGTCTATCCACCACCGGTTTCGGTGCTATTCCCAGGACCAACTCTCTCTACTTCCCCTCAACACACCATAGTGGGAAGCACCGTGCCAGCTCTACCCTATGGAGCCGGGGGCTCATTTGCAGGTGGTGTTTTGGGTGGCTCAACTGGTTATGGTGGTGGATACGGGGGTGGCTATGGGGGTCGTTTAGGAGGCTTATATGGCTATGGGGGCTTAAGCGGTTATGGAGGCTCATATGGTTATGGGGGCTTATGTAGTTATGGTGGTGGATACGGGGGTGGCTATGGGGGTCATTTAGGAGGATTATATGGCTATGGGGGCTTATGTGGTTATGGTGGTGGACACGGGGGCGGCTATGGGGGCTTATGCGGATATGGGAAGAGATATGGTAGGAGTTATTCTTCCCGCCTTGGAAGCTGTGGCCCATGTTAAACCCAGAAGAAAGATCCACGGAAGAAGAAACAACCAGGAAATGAAAGAGAAGACAGAGATTCACCACTCAGCTACGACACTACTCAAAATCAGTGGTGGTTTTGGTTGCTCGTGGCCTCTATAAATCAGGCCTATCTATGCTTTCCTCTTCTTACATGTTACCTTAGCTTTATGGTCTATGTTATTTTGCAGTTTAGTCTTATGCTTATATTGTGCTTTTGTCCTATTTGATGCGGAGGAGAAAAAAAAGTGGTTTAAGACGGGACCTGACATTCAAACTCTACAGCTTCAAGAAAGAAAGTCGAATAGCTTGTGTGAAATGCATCACCTTGGAGCCGGTGACTGGTTGTAGCTCTTATTGTAACCCTGAAAATACATTCTCAGTGCTCTGCATTAATTCCCTCTGTAAAGTGTAAACTGCACTGCTCATTCCCATTAAAAATTATGCTGCATCATACTATCGGCCTTCTGGTTTTCCTTTCCCCTCCATTCTTTCTCTCCAAAACACTCTGGCTGAAATTCTCCCCTGTACAGATGTACATTAATTGGTCAATAGCATTGGGCAGGTCCTCTGAACCGGAGGGAATTTCCCTCTTACACATTTCACTACTGGTGCTATTGAATGGGAGTTTTCCTTCCTGCAGAGATATCGTTACAACACCGTGTAACTCAGACATCCCCAGACTGTGGGGTACTGCCCACTGGGAGAGGGAACATTTGGGGGAGGGGGTGCACCGGAGCCCAGGCCAGCCCCCACAGGGGAGAGGGTAGAAGCCCCACTTAGCCCCACTCTGAGCTCTGCTCCTATTCCGCCCCCAGCCGCAGCCTCAGTTCCATGCCCAGCCTCCACCTCCGGCCACAGCTCCGCCCACGCTGCTAACCCTGGCCTCACCCGTGGCCCTGGTTGCCACTCCATTCCTGGGCCCAGAACCACCCCAGTCTCAGCCCTCTTATCTGCATCCCCAAACTCCAGGAGCCGCATCCCCACTCTTAGCCCTGGCTCCAGGTCGGGGGCCATGGACCCTGACATTTTGGGGACCACTGGTCTAACGACATGTCAACAAAAGGATAGGTTGGAAAGAAAGATATGCCTTTCAACTCTAATATATTTCCCTGTCCTAAATATTGTATACATGAGGCTCAGAATAATGACCCTCCTCTTATACTTTAATATATATTTTACCTAACTGAGTACAACTTTTAAGTGTGTGTGAGTGCTACTCTCCTTGGAAAAAAATCTGAAGGATTCTTTTTGTAGACTCAGACATTTCCTCCAGTTGACAGCTCATTAATAAGTTCTAAAACATGGCTCGTTTCACCTCTCACAACATCTTCTAAGGCTCTGTTCCTGGAAGACCAATGCACATCCTTCACTTCAAACATGGGATTTGTGTGTTTGAACTTCAGAGGCTATTGAAATGGTTCAAGGTTAGCAGCTGTGTAAGTTCCTGCAAGTTTGTGGCCCGATTTTGCATAAAAGAAAAGAAAATTCCTCTCCTCTTTTCTCTGGTTTTGGCATTTATAGTGACAGACAGAGGTTAGACTTCAGCTATGGAGCCGTCATTGACACCAGTGCAAAATGCGTTTGAAATACTACAAATCTTATATATTACATGGACTTTCAATTTGCTTTGTGCACATGTAAATGAATGGGTTGAGATGCAGAAGACTGGGGAATTTTTCACATTTCAGCTTCAGTGAAATTTCCAGTGGATAGGAGTCCTATCCACTGGAAAGAAGTTAAAGTAACCCCCGTCAGTGTTTGTTCTGATGTGTCCTTAAACTGGATTGCAACAATTTCTAGTATTTCATCCCATAGTCATATGATGTGATCTAATATTGATTTATCAGAAAATGTGGATTGATGCACCTATGCACTGAAAGACAGGATTTAGGATAAAACAGCTTATTTTATCCTCAGGATGCTGTATATAGCTGGGGAATGTGTGTTGTTGTTGAGATGTTCACTAACCATAGTGTGGTTAAAGCTTAGTTCTATTGACAGCTTCGGAAGCCTGATTCTCCTCTTACTTGAGGGGGGCTTGAAAAGTGGGTAGGGCTGGTGCATGCTCCCTATGCTGGGATGAATTTCACTGACTGGTTTGTAAATAAGGACAGCAGGAGAAAGAAAAACCAAAAGGCTGGTACTAGGGTGCAACAGAATTTCCACATAAATGAAAAGTGGTGCCCACGCTTGCAGAGCAAAATAAGATAGAACAGAAAGAATAGGATTTGCAGTTTTGTCAAGGAGGGCTACAAGTCACCTGCTCCAAAGGCTGCCATTTACACGAGTTCTTTGTCATGACTGGTGTGTTTGAAGTGTTTTCTGCACTTCTTCTGTAAATCCTTCACTGATGACCTTTGGTGGAGATCCCACTGCTTTAAGATTGCACCATCCCCATCCCTCCACCTCGCCTTCCCAATCCTTCTGCCCTGCAGCTCCTAATCCTTTTTACAGCTTCAGACGCTAAGAAGAAAGCTATCATTTTAATAACAGCAATTTACTGTTTCACTGCTTCATGAAACCATTAATTCTCACAACACCCACAAGAAGTAGGTAGTTATTATCTTATTATCTAATAAAGTGATCGCTGATGCACAGAGCCCAACTGAGATCCTCAAGGCCACTTCAGTGTAAAGGCGGGAGCTAGAACTCGGGCACACCTGATTGCTAATCGTCTTGTTAGCTACAACTTCAACTCCAATATCTCCCAGATGCCTCCACTGAGCTCTTGAGCCACTAATGCAGCTTGCCATAGAAGCCCAGATTCTGAGACTGTTCTCATCTCATCTTGGAGAGTTAATAAACTAACCAGGCAAGAGGGAGGAAGGGAGGATTATTTGCCCCACTTTACACACGGGGAGGTGATGAATGGAGAGATGAAGAGCAAGGTCTTCCATAAAGTTCAGCACACTGAGTGCTGAGCTCTTCTGAAAATCCGGCCCCTACTGATTTGCCCAGGGTCCCACAGGCCATGAGCCAGTACAATGGAGCTTCGATTCTGTGTGTCACAATCTATGGCCTCAGCCAGAAGATCATCCATTCTCTCTAAGGGTACGTCTACACTTACTGCGCGGGTAGACGCGGAGAGTTCGACTTCTCGGAGTTCGAACTATCGCGTCTAATCTAGACACGATAGTTCGAACTCCTCACGCGCTCCGGTCGACTCCGGAACTCCACCACTGCAAACGGCGGTGGCGGAGTCGACCTTGGAGCCGCGGACTTCGATCCCGCGGCGTCTGGACGGGTGAGTAGTTCGAACTAGGGTACTTTGAATTCAGCTACGCTATTCACGTAGCTGAATTTGCGTACCCTAGTTCGACCCCCCTTCTTAGTGTAGACCAGGCCTAAGGTCCCTGTGATAGTTCAGGGCAACTGAACCGGATACAGATTCACGGCTGAGCAGATGGACGAGTGCCCGCAAGGCCATTTGAAATCCGTGGGGTCCTGTGGACGCTCAACACAGCTACAAATCAGGCCTGTCTATGTCTCCTTCATGCCACCTGTTTCCTTAGGTTTAGGATCAAATGGTTTTATTCTTGTGCTCATATTGAGCTTTGTGCTACTGGAAGCTGAATGGGCTAAAACAAGTCACTCAACATGGGACATGATTGTCAAACTGTACAGCTAGGAAAAAAGAGAGCGGGGCATCTTGTGTCCAATGCCTCACCGTGGAGCTGGTGTTTAGTTGTAGCTCTTATTGTAACCCTGAAAATAGATTCTTTTTACTCTGCATTATTGCATTCTGCAAGCGCGTACTCCGCTGCTCCGTCTCATTATAATAATATTCTGCATGGGCGGCAAATGAAGCTCCCTTTCGGGGACGCTAGCCCCCTTCCCCTTGCTAGAACCCCAAGCCCTTGCCCCGCAGCTGGAGGAGTCCCAACCCGACCCCCCTTCCTGCAGCCAGAGAAGTCACAACACACATACTCCTCCATGGCCAGAGGAGCCCCGGACCACCTGCCCCAGACACACCAGCTGGCTCCAGCGCCAGGCCGAGCTGCCGGCCACCCCCAGTGCCAGGTTGATCCCAGCGCTGGGCCGCCGCTGGCCCTCATGGTCTGGGCCCTGCTGGCCTGACCCCGTCTGGCCCGAGTGTGGCCTGGAGCTGAGCCCCCACTGACTTCAGAGTAGAGGGGGAGGCAGGACAACCTTGGGGTGGAACATAGGCAGGGCCACAGCTGGGTCAAGGGAGTCTTTGCCTTCCCTTGCCCTTGATACCCGCCACCCATGATATTCTGCATCGTAGTCGCAGCCTTCTTGTTTTCCTTTCTCCTCCCTTCTTTCGCTCCAAAACACTCTGGGTGAAATTCTCCCCCGTGCAGAGGGTCAGTGTCAGCCCTGTGCATTGCATCAGTCCCACTCATGTCCATAAGTGAGAAGAGAATCAGCACAGGGGGTTGTTATACATGTTTCAGCTAGAATAAAAATAAACAAATGACTTTCAACTTGAATCGATTTCCCTGGTCTAAATAGTATAAACGGTCATAGAAATGCCAGGGACCTTGTGAGAGGTCATGTAGGACCCTCCCTTGTGCGGCACCACGACCACGGGATTGAAAAGTAATTGTAATTAGACGTGCGGCCTGGATCTCTAGAGCAGCAAGCAGGCTAATCCGAGCCAAACAAACTAGTGTGCACCCGGGAGCTCCCTTCGAAGGGGGCTGAGACTCCTGCCATTTTTCCGTTTTAAGGCCAAATTCAGAGTGGTGTAACAGCGACACGCTCCCGCATCACTTTAGCTCTGAAAGCACTACCCGAGTGGGTCCCTTTGACCGATGGTAGGATTGTGTTCTCTGTGAGCAAGCGGAGAACAGCAACAGAACTCAGAAGCGGCGTGTGTGTCGAATTCTTAGGCCTCATCTAGACTAGGAAGATGCTAGCTAAACCTGCGCTAATCTCAACCACTTTTCCTGGTCAAGACAACCCCCGAAAGACTTTACAACTCCCTTCACCCTTTCTTCCTTGTTCTACTAAATCCCAGTGGGGAGCCACCCTGGCGGACACAGCAATGTGTGCCAACTTCTTTCGAATGCTCATTGGCATTATACTGTAGCAAACTGGACCGGGAGTATGTGTGCAGTGTAGATGCGGTGTTCTGCTGGGCACTGGGGATGTTTGAGGAACTGGTAAAATAGGGACTAGTTCTCTGATGCTGAGTTTTCTTCTTAACATCTCTAGTGGAACACCGCCCTCCGGAGGTGACAGTTGGAGCTGTGCAAGCCAGCTGTAAATTCACCCTCATTAATAATGCAACTCTCTAATTAGGATGTTGACACAGCACTTTTTCCATCTCCAGGGCTTCTATTGCCATCTCCATGGGGGGCAGAAATAAGGTCAGGTGGGAGTGTGCTGCAGCAGATATTATGCAAATCTTTTATTTCCTGGTTATTGCATGTTTAAAGGCGATGCAGTATAGTGTGACAGATGCTTTTAGCTCTGGCAGTGAGTTTGCTTTTATTAGTTAAAACTTGGCGCTCAGTCTTGAAAAGACGTACACAGGTGCTTAATGTTAACTATGTGAATAGTCATATTGTGTTCAACTGGAAAAGCTACATGCTTAACATGAAGCAGGCACGTAACTTTTTGCAGAAACCAGGCTCTGGTTGTTCTTTTTTTAATCATGGGTTGTGGATACAGGCAAATTGTTTATAGTATTGAAAGGGAGTGTCAGTCAGAGGAATTTCACAACCCAACTAAATAAATATTTTAGATTTTGCTAAGGAGAATAACACTCATGCAGCATTCAAATTATTTGTAAAGAGGTGGAATGATGCATTACATGATTAGTGGAGGATTATTATTTTGGAGATTCAAGCAAATATTATTTAGACCTGGGGAAGATGTTTAAGTTGAACAACCTTATTTCTTACTTCATTTCTAGCCTTCTGTTTCTCTATAGCTAGAAGATGATGTAACCTGATCTCGCAGGAAGGGGACTTCTTACTCAGTAGCGTCAGTACTGAAATGTTAATAACGAGGATGAAAATCAGTCCTGTTCAGTGGGTCTGCACAGTGCTACTGAGCAGAACTGGGCCCTGATTCTCCGCTCCTTGCAGGGCTTGACTAGGACGTTAGTAGTGTATAGGTTGGGTGATGCCCCTCGAGACTGAGTGAATTTCACCCAGAATGTTTTGCACATGAAAAATGAAGAAGGAAGGAAAACCAAAAAGCCAGGACTATGCAGCATAATTTTAATGTGAATAAGAAGTGGACTATACGCTTGCAGAATGAAGCTTTGCAGGGTATAACGTGCATCTTTTCGGGGTTTCAATAAGAGCTACTACAAATCACCCACTCCATGGCGATGTATTTCACACAACAGGCTCTCTCCTTTCTTTGCTGCAGCTGAAGAGTTTGACAATCAAGTCCCATTTGCAACCTTTTAAAGTTACTTGCTTCCCTCAACTCAGTGTTAGATAGAAGGAAGCACAACAGAAGCAGGGAAGTCAGCTGCAAAGTCATCAGGTCATTAATCAAATGTAAAACAGAACTTAGGAAAAACAGGTATATGCCAGTTTCTTTCAAGTACTGAGCACTCAGAACTGCTGTAAACCACCACACGGTGCTTTGCTGTATTTAATGTTGACTGGAGTAAAGCAAGTAACTAGAAACGGTGGCAAACAGGACTTGATTGTCAAACTCTGCAACTGCAACAAAGAAAGAAGAACATCTTGTATGAAATGCATCCGAGCAGCTGATTGGTTGTAGCCCTTCTTGAAACCCTGGGAATATATTCTTTATATTCTGCATTATTTTGTTCTGCAATGGTATACTCCGCTTCTCATTCACATTAAAAATTTGCTGCATCAAAATATTGGCCCCTGGTTTTCCTTTCTCCTCCATTTGTTTTATTTATGCACCACTGTGAATTTAATTCATACCTATGGAGTGCTCCAGAGCCAGCCCTAGGCACTATTTAGACCCTATTCAAAACGTGAAGTAAGAAGATTCAGGCCTCTTAAGTAGTCAGTAGCACAGTATGGGCCCTATGCACAGAGATTCATTTCACCGTTCTTACACATATTTCAGAACTCCCACTACTGAGTAACAATTCCCTTCCTGGAGAGGTGCAGCTCCAGTCAAAAGAAAGCAACCCAAAAAGAAATGAAATAAAATAAATAAGTTGCTTTCAACTTGGATATATTTCTTTGCTGCCAATATTTGTTATGCTTGCCGCTGAGAAATAATTACCCTCCACTAATCATTTCACCTCGTTTTTTTCCAAAGAGCACTTTGAATTGTTGTCTATATACAGAAATATTGCTGCAGCCTCTCCCCTCCTCCAGGGAGATTCTACATGTGTGCCAGTTTTGCTTCCTCGGATTAACATGCCTGTTATTTTATAGCTTCATAATGAAGATATAACAACTTTTTAATTATTAGGTTTCAAAGCTGGATCATGATGCCATGCTCTGCCTAGATGGCCAGTCTTGATTCAGAGACTTCAAGTGATGGAGAATTCACTGGTCCCTAAGCTTGTTATTTCAATGATTTATTCACCTTAACACTAAATAATTGTACCTTTTTTCTACTCTGAATGTGTGTAGCTCTGAATGGGTCTAGTTCCAACCACTGGATCTCATTATTCCTTTTTCTGCTAGTCTATAGAGATGTCTACTATCAGAAACGTCTTCCCCAGTAGGCTGTGATCAATTAATCTCTTAAACTGCTCTTGAATAAATGAAATAAATGGAGCTTTCCTAAGTGTCACTATCAGGCATGTTTTCCTGACTTCACGTCATCCATTTCTCTTTTCTGAGCCTTTTCAATTTTTAAACATAATTTTTGAACTATAATGTTTATAGTTTTGTTGCAACTTGCAAGCTGTACATTATCCCTAGGATATCAGATGCCTTTGTGGGAATTCCCTGAGCAATAACTATTACTGGGGACTACAACTGACTTCAAAGCACTTCACAAACATTCATTAAGATTTTATATAAGCAAAATGTTGTGTTATTAGAATAGCAATAATATGTTTCTGGAATTAAACGACCCAGCACTGAGCACTTTCAACTATGCTTGCCAAGGGCATCCATGCCATTCTCCCAATCAGGCCATGATTAATCACGTTGGAGTATTTGTTTTTGATTAAAATGGTTATTTTTCAAATGAAAACAAATAGAAAGCTACGTTTTAAAATTTAAGGACCAAATTCTCAGGAGCTGGAGTTCTGCTTGTATCCATCAAATTTAGTGACACTGTACACGATGGTCCATTCAATCCCTTCCTAAAACGCTCCCTATTATCCATGTCTTGTTTTACCTTCTGCATGTTGGAAAGTTATCATCTATTTAGGCATGCCGGTACATTTTTTTCAGCCTTCATCTCTGCCTCCAGTTTGAGGCGCCCGAGGATTTTAGTCTGAAGCTAGAAGAATTGAAAACCAACATTTTCAAAAGTGACTCGTAATTTTGGGTGCCCCGGTTGAGACACCTGATGGGGCCTGGACTTCAGAGAGCAGATGCTCAATCCTTGGAGAAAAATCAGGCTCTATTACAGTGTCTTAAACACTGTTAAAATATCTACCTGGAGTTTAGCCATACACGTTCTGCGTGATCTTAGGTAAATCAATAACCTCTCTCCTCTTCAGTCTCCCCCTATGTTAATATTGCTAGTTTGCTAACTCTCGGGGGTTATCAGTCAATTCATACTAGGTTTCCCATACTCCCTGGCTCATCCAGAGTTCTCAGAACTATGCCCCACCCTGGCCTGGTTTTTGCTCCATGATGTGACTGTGGAACAGCACTGCAGACAGTCCCTATTCACATGATGGATGAGTGCCCAATTTGACAGCTGCGAGACGGTCTTCACCACCTTGATACAAAGCTGATCCTCTGTTTTTGGAACCTGGACATTGAGATATGACATCTGCATATGAGAGGAGGGAGGTTTCCCATCGTCTGTTTATCCAAAGTATCAGTGCATTTCCCAGGTAAATTGCTCTGAAGCAGCAAGTGCTGGCCACTGTTGCAGGCAGGATATAACATAAGTCAAACTGGCACTTCCTAGGTGCACAGCAAGGTCCACAGTCATCCCTCCTTGACCAAGAAAGCTTTACCTGTATGGCTTCCGAGATTCTCTCTCCGGTGGAACAGAGCTGTCTCGTTACTGACAAACGAGAGCTGACAATTTGTTTGTCTTTCAAAATTCACATCTGAAGTACGTCTATCCACAGGGCCGTCAGATGGGGCAAAGCGGACTGTATACTATAACTCGACCTCAAATTACTGAATGCATCATATTAAACTCAGAGTCTATCTACACCAGAAACAATACAGTGCTGGAGCTGGAGCGCTTCTAATACAGCGACGGGAGAGGCAGCTGGGGCTCGGAAGGGCAGCCCAGGGAAAGGTACCCATGGTAGCAGAGCTCTAGCTTGCTAAAAAGAGAAGTGAGCACACTGTGGCATGGGTTTCAGTGCCAGGCGCAGACGTGAGTACATACCCAGGGCAGTCAGGCGGGTGGGGGCAGCCTGTATGAAACTGACACCACTGCAGCCGCACTTCTATTTCTGTTGAACTAGCTAGAGTGCAGCTATCGTGAGTACAGCTTCTCATATGTCTATATGAGCGGCCATTCACATGCCCTGGTGCAATGCAGAGGTACCCTTAATCTTTGCAGGCAGGTACATTCATTCATGGTTTGATGTGGGAGGGTGAATAGGGAGGGATTCATATGCAGCGGGGACTGACACTCATCAGAAGAGACAGCCTGGACTCTGTCCCAGGAGTGACGCTAGCTCTCACTATGGGAATGGGGCATGGTTTGGTACAAGCCACATAGCCAGGTCTGGGTGTGTCTGGCTGGGTAGCCATTATGCTCTTGGCCTCTGCCATTCAGGATGAAGGGTGGTTCCTGCTTAGGCTGAGCAGTTTCTGACAACCTTTTACCACAAAGATTACATTCATTCCTCTCCTTAATTTGTTGATAGTCTTGTGAGCTGTCTGTTTAATTAAGTTGTAGCCTTTCTGGCATCCATTATCCCTGGAGGGGAGGTGCCATTGTAGGACTCAGTCATTAGGGATGTCCAGAGGTTTCCACAGATCAAAGGATTTCACAAACACTCATTCCTGATTACTCATTACATGTGGAAATTGCTGCGTTATTATTATATTAACAGCATAGTTAGATGCCCGACTCGCAGTAATTGCATCAGTTTTAAAAAATGCTTGTCACAGGCAACATTCCCCAAACTAGGTCATTTATATTCTCAGAGCTTGAGGGGGTTTGATTTTCATTTTAAAATAACTTGGCTTTTGTGCGCACAGACGTTGCTTTGTGAAGCCAGACCCTCAGCTGATGTAGAGCACAGCTCTAGATTCCACGTACACCGTCAAATGGTCTTGAAAATAGCTATGCCACTTGGGAGGTCAGAATAGAGTTAATAATCCAGTCTGTGTTCATTTGGTTTTGGGCATGTTCTTTTAACATGTTTTGGACAATAGCTAGGCAAAGATCTATGGGCAGTATCGACATAAATTGGCTTATCTACAATATGCCGCCAAGATCCACCTTCCAAACCTAAGAATTCAAAGGGTATTAAATGTTCTCTCTGGATCTATAAAAGAAGATGCAAGCAACTTGGAGCAAGAAAAACTAGCACACACACACACACACACACAGAAGCTGCTAAAATTCACATACTCCCTCCCATACAACCAGAACTCTGCCCCATATGAGCAATTTCAGTTCATAGGACTTCATCCTTCCTGAGCAGGAGGAGAACGGCACACAGAATAAAGGTGGGAAGTGTGGAGCAAAATTGAAGGCCTTGCCTTGATTCAGAGAAAGCGAGCTAAGACTGCTCTAAACTCAGCCACGTTTCCTAGTGACAATAACCCCCCAAAGACTCTCACCCTTTTACCCAGGCCTTAAGGAATCCCTGACTGAGCCAGGTGACACACCATGATGTGTGCCTAAGCACTGCTAGGACTTTCCAGAAAAGTTAGAACAACATACGTGACAGGGATGGTGCATGGCAGTGCGTGGATGCCAGTGGAGATGTACAGTGCTGGTGGATACTGGGAATGTGCAAGGGGTTGGTTATGATGGTGTCAAATATTCTTGTATTCCCTTTTCTCCTTAGTGGAATGGCAGGCTCTGCAGGTGACAGAGACCTGCGCTAACCACCTGCAAGTTCTCCCCAGATCAGTACTGCCAGATATAGCGTACCAAGGTATAGTGCGACAGTGATTGGACTGATGACATGGAGATATGCTGAGCAAAGAGAACTCTTCCATATTGACGGTGCATTTCACCATGGCCATGTGGGCAGAGTTAAAGGTTGTGTGAACACGCTGAATTTTTGGGTTAATAGAAGTCCACGTTTAGTCACTCTGCACATTGTGGGAGGTCATGCAGAAGCATTAGGCAACCTTAACTCTACAGTAACAAGGGTTTTTTTGCAGTGAGCTTGCTTTCATTTTGTCAGACTTGGGTGTCGAGCTTGCGAAGAGTTACACCGGTGATTGACTCCAATCATGGTCTCACTGAGTTCAGAGAGAAACTCACATGCTTATATTAAGCATGTTCAAAAGTCTTTGTAGGAACAGAGCCTTAGAATTCCTTTTGTTGTGAGTAATTAAACAAGCCCAAAAGCCTAGAACTTATTAATGGAAGGTAGGTAGATCAGAAGAAAATTCAGTTGAATATTTTTCTGAAGGAAAGAAGCACTCACACACACAGAGAGTGGGTTTTTTGGTTTTTTTTAAAGGCAAAATAAATATGCAGTGATTACTGAGGGTAATTCTTTCTGAGCCCCAAGAAAATATTATTTGGAGAAGAAAGACATTTTCAAGTTGAAAGACGTTTACTTCTTTGATTTCTATATTTTTATTACGTTGTAGCTAGAAGATGGTGTAACTACGCCTCTCTGGGAAGGGGAATGGCTACTCAATAGCGTGAGTCAGGAAACACTGCACGAACGGTCGAAAGACTACAAAGAATCAGGAAGCGTACACAAAGAACCAAAAAGGACCTGATGCATGAAATCATGCAGCAGTCCCTTACTGAAAATCAAAAAATACAGGAGTGGCGGGAGACTGAAAGGAGGCTCCGCCAGCAGAATGTGGATCACCGGCACCAAAGCACAGAGCGGCTCATAAGCATTATGGAGCACCAAGAGGAGCATGATTTGAGGACTTCAGTGGCTCAGACACAGGTTTGATACAGGAGTGGGTGGGTGAGATTCTGTGGCCCGCGTTGTGCAGGAGGTCAGACTAGATGATCATAATGCAATGGCAGAATGAAATAATTCAGATTACGAAGAACGTATTGCCAGGGTGTCACTGACTACAAGCAAATTACCTGCTCCTAGGTGATGCGTGTCACACAAGAAGTTCTTTCCTCCCCCTGTGATGCAGCTGTAGAGGGTTAGGGTCAAATAGGGCAAAGCACAGTGTAAGCAGTGGAGAAGGTGGGGCTGGATAGGACATACACTACGCAAGCAGCCAACCAACATCACCAGACAGGCACTGCAGTGGAACCCCCCCAAAAGAAGCGAAAGAAGGCCCAAAGAAATGGCGACGCCGACCGACCTTCAGATAAATAAAAAAAAATGGAACCAACCCCAGAACATGGCCCAGCCCAGGATAGAAGACTATGGAGATCTGTTGTTGGCGGCCCATACCCCGGTTGGGGTGACGGGCATGAATGAATGAATGAATGACAGTGTAAGCAGAGGTCTAAGCTGTGAAACTACGTGAGGAACTTGCTACACACCTAAGATAACATGTAACACAAGAAAAATGTGTTTGCGCCTGATTTTCATAAGGGCTAAGCACTTGTGACTCCCATTGGCTTCAGTTCAGTGTCTAATGCCTGACTACAGCTCTGCTCCCATTTCCTTCTCCTTGTCTTCTCCCTCTTAACTTCTCAACTCCTTTCATTCTCTTTGTCCTCCACTTTCAGACACCAAGGAATTTCACCTTGTCTTTGTTTCCCACCCACAAAAAGCTTCTCATCTGTAGAGTCTTCACTGAGGTCCTGTTGTAGAGATTTCCACTGCTTTGCACTTTTCATAATTCCCATTTCTTCATTTCCCTTGTCCTCCTTCCCCAATTTCTTGAGTCTGCTCTCCTGCAACTAATACCCCTTCTTGTTTTTACAGCTTCAGCTATAGTGCAAAATGCTGCCTAGCATTTACATGGCTACTTCCTTTTTCCCTGCTCTGTGCAATCATAAACCCTTGAAACAACATGCGAAGCAGGAAATTATAATCCCTAGTTTACAGAACAGACAACTGCGCCACAGAGGCTAATTTCTTTTCGGATGAACACTTGGGTGAGTCAATGGACACGCTGGGACTAGAACTCAGACACACCTAATTGTTGATAGTCTTATTTTTCATCATTTGAATTTCAGATGCCACAGCTGAGATTGGGACCCCATCATGGTGGCCGTTGTCCAGACAAACAGACCGACAAGTGGCTAGAAGGATTGCTGTCTTTTTACATACGGGAATGGAGGCTTAGAGTGAGTCAGGGCCAGCTTTTCCAGACGACGGAGCATATTGGCCGTGAAAATCTGGCTTGAGATGACTTGCCCAAGATCACACATGAAATGTGAGGCACAGCCAGAAATTGAATGCAGAATTCCTGAGTCTCAATCCAGTGCTTCAACCACAAACCTATTCAACCTCTCCAGGGGTCCCTTCCCTTGGTCAATTCACTATGCAACCTTGTTATTCTTTTTTCCACTGTATGTCCTGTAGTTCCCTAGAATCCTAATGAAAAAACCAACAGGAAATGAAGGTTCGTGATGAAGGACGGGTTAAAAACAGTGAATATAACAAGCAAACATGGTAATGAATGTCTGCAAGACTGATACATGGCATTTTCAAACCACTTTAGAAAATTACAGCACAGAATAGGGTGGAGACCATTTTCATTACGCCAGTCCCCTCATTAAAATTTAATCTTATTACGAATAAGGATCTCATTAAAAATTAAATCCAATCTAGCATCAAAGCGCAGCACTTTGGTTTCTCAAATTTGTGAGGCAGTAATACACGTTAAGGAATAAACAGATTATTTTCTTATGTCAAAAGGGTGAGATTCTCGGATGATGTCTATCATCACAGGTCCCTTTACTTCGATGGAGCTATGCCAGTTTGCACAAATTGATTATCTGGTTCTAAAATGGCTGAATGCGTGCATAAAAATATACAAATTAACATACCGCATCAGATCAATTTCCATCCATTACAGTATCCTGTCTCTTAGAGTGTCCAGCACCAAATGCTTAGAGGAAAGTAAAATCACCCTGAACGTTATTGGTGTATTTCAGGAGTGGCCAACCTGAGCCTGAGAAGGAGCCAGAATTTACCAATGTACATTGCCAAAGAGCCACAGTAATACGTCAGCAGCCCCCCATCAGCTCCCGCCCCCCTGCCTGCTCCCAGCACCTCCCACCCACCAGCAGCTCCGCCAATCAGCTCCTCCCTCTCCCTCCCCTCACCTCCCAATTTAGCTCTTTCGTGGCATGCAGGAGGATCTCGGGGGGGAGGGAGCGAGGGCATGGCAGGCTCAGGGGAGGGGGCAGGAAGGGGTGGAGTGGGGGCAGGGCCTGTGGCAGAGCCAAGGGTTGAGCAGTGAGCACCCCCAGACACATTGGAAAGTTGGCGCCTGTAGCTCCGGCCTCGGAGTCGGTGCCTAGACAAGGAGCCGCATATTAACTTCTAAAGAGCTGCAGGTGACTCCGGAGCCACGGGTTGGCCACCCCCTGTGTATTTTATGTTGCATAAAATGCCTATATGGGCAGTTTCTTCCTACTACTCCCCAGGTAGAAGTGACCTGAGCTCTGAAAACTGAGGAAAACACAAAGTTGAAAACAGCATTAAAGTGACACTGCAATAGGTACAGGTAAAAGGCGATTCTCCTAGTTCGATGGAAATAACAAGGTCAGATTGCCAGCTGGTGCTAGTTGCTTTGTCTCCAATAAGTCAGCAGACAATCTGCCCCTTGCATTAGCCTTCTGGTTTCCCTTTCTCCTGCGTACTTTATTTACAAATCACTTAGGGTGAAATAAATCCCTGGGCAGGGATCCCTGGTCCAGCACATAACACAAACCTCTCTCAAGAGATGAAGCAGAGGAGAATCAGGCTTGCTCTTTAACATAGTCAATAGCCTCTGTACCTAGCTAGGATGTTCTGCATCCTTCGTAGATCTGGCCCCACGGGACCAGTGCTTGGTGGTCTGAATGGTATCTCTGGCTGGGGAGCCATTTTGACTTTGGAGTCTGTGAGCACCGGCAAAAGGCAACTCACGCTCAGGCTGAGCAGCTGCAGAAGCTTTTGCAGCAAAGGCGAAGTTTATTTCCCGGCTTCATTTATTGCCACCGTTGCTGTCTGTTAATTAAATAAAGTTGCTGCCTTTGTGTCCGTAATCATCTCTAGAGTATGAGGAGTAATCGGGAGGCACCCCAGGGCGCTGACACTCAACTGGGAAACTCAAAGGCTCTCTCGAAACTAGGGATTTCCAAATGCTCCACGAACAGTCACTAACACGTCACCTGTGGGAAGCGCTGTGTTAATATCATGGTAATACCATGTTGCTGGAATTGGACGGCCCAATATTGAGTAATGGTGTCGCTTTAAAATAGGCATGTCCAGGCCACTCATCTCGTTCCCCTAAATAGGTCATGAATCATGGGGCTGGAATTTGGGGTTCTGTGATATTCGTTACAAAGTAGCTTTGCTTTTGTTTTCACAATTTTTAACGTTTATGAGATAGAACCAGGGGTAGGCAACCTACGGCCCGTCAGGGTAATCCACTGGCGGGCCACGAGACCTTTTGCTAATGTTGGCCATCCGCAGGCACAGCCGCCCACAGCTCCCAGTGGCTGTGGTTTGCCATTCCCAGCCAATGAGAGCAGTGGGAAGTGGCGGCCAGCACATGCTGTGGCCCGTGCCACTTCCCGCAGCTCCTGTTGGCCAGAAACAGCAAAGCACGGCCACTGGGAGCTGCGGATGGTCAATGTAAAACTGTGTCGCAGCCCGCCAGCGGATTACACCGATGGGCCGCGTGCAGCCTGCATGCTGAAATTATCAAGGCTCCATCGTGATCTGTATGCTAGCATGATTTACACCAACTGAGACTCTGGCCCTACATTTCACATCTAGGCCATTCCAGTTCCATCACTGACCTGTTCTCCTTCATTCTGTCTCTTACAAGTCTAAAAATGTATTTAGCAAGCGGCTTGTCCCCCGATTAAGATTCCTTTGTCTCCAGTGACCCTCAGGGTTTCACACTGGTAGGTAAAGGAAGGGAGCCCTTATGCCAAACAACCCCAAATTTGATTCAATAGCTCTCGTCTTATGTATCGATTTTTAAGATGACCTAAGTATACATGTGAAATGTAGAGCTCTCTGAAAAATCTGGCCTTGAAGAGAAAGTTCTACTCAACCAAACTTTACCATCACCATCACTGCTCCATAATTCACTTTCTCCTGGAATATTTGTGTGCACCTGCGCAGGTGACTAACACAGGCTAAAACTGAACCATAACTCTGGTTAGGGAAAGGCCTGTGCTAGACAATACTGGCTACACTCACCAGCAAACCTCGGAAACGAGCTTGTTTGCATCACGTCCGTGCAAATGGAATTTGGCAGACAATAGAAATGTGCACACCAAAGACACTCGGAAATCTGCCAAGGACAGGACACGAATTCCTCGTTCTTGAGTGTATTTTGGTTCAAAATATAGTGCCTTTCATGCTAAGCCACCAAATGGCTGTGATATTAGATGTGCTTTTCTGCATACTTGATCACCATATTACAGTGAATGAGGCACCAGCTACACCTATCTCCCGGTTTATAGACATATCACATTTTCTGCCTTGCACAGCAAATACATGCCAGCTCACTGAGCTGGATAGGCCCCCTAATAATTTTTGACATACTGCTTCCCGGATATGGAAATGGGAGCCAGACACTAGCTGAGGTCAAGTCCAATCAGGCAATTTCAGGTTCATGAAGATCAGTGCCAGAGTTTCAACCATGTAACCAGAATAATGCAGGCTGGATGGTATCTCTGGTCGGGAAGCCATTTTGACCTAGATCATAGTCAGGACAAAGGGTGGCTTATGCTCAGGCTGAATGGGCTTCACAACCCTCTCCTGCAACGTGTTCCCTCCTTAATATGTTTACTTTCTTGTTCGTTAATTTAATGGAGTTGCTGCCATTGTGTGAATAATTACATCTAGATGACGGTGGGACATTTCGGGGATTTCCTGAGCTATAATACTCATCATTTCCAGAATGAAGACTTTCAAAGCACTTCAGAAACACTCATTAACGCGTTACACCTACAAAGCGTTGTGTTTAATTGTAATACTATGTTACTGGCATTAGACACCCCAATATTGAGTAATGGTGTCAATTTAAAATAGGCGTTTCCAACACTCGTGCTCTTCCCCTAAACAGGTCATGATTGCAATTTGGGACTATCTGAAGTTCATTAAATGTGGTTTCACCTTTGTTTTCATAAAGCTTCATTTTTAAAATTGATGGGTCATATCCTGGGGTGGTGTGACTTGGCACTGCTCCATCGACTTCAATGACACTATGCTGGTTTACATCCGTTGAGGGTCTAGCCATATACTACAAGTCACATCTCTCTGGGTCATTCCGACTGTATCACTGGCTTGATTTCCTGTGTTCTAAAAGGATGGTCTCTCTCTTGTATGGAATGTGAGCAAATTTATTTAGCAGGCTGCCTGTTGCCTACTTAAAATTCCCTTGACCTTCAGTCATCTCCCGCTGCACTTTAGACAGGGATGTGCTGGCTGCCACTTCCCACAGCTCCCATTGGCCGGGAACGGTGAACCATCGCCACTGGGAGGTGCGGGCAGCCGTGCCTGCGGATGGTCAATGTAAACAAACTGTCTCGTGGCCCGCCAGCGGATTACTCTGATGGGCCACATGTGGCCTGTGGCTCGCAGGTTGCTCACCACCGCCTTAAACCAAAACACAGACTCATGGGGAGAAGGGCAGTGACCAACTGAGCGGGGTTTGCTTAGGTTTTCCCTGAACAGCTCTCAGAACCTCTATGAACCTCCTGGCCAATCACAGCCCATTGGGCCATGCACACCTCCATCCCCCTTAGCCTGTATGAAGGGACGAACAAATTCAGTCTCTCCTGCTCCAGCAAAGTTCATGCTCTGGAGGGCTGGGTTCACCGCTAGCAGTTGAGTCTTATGCTTGGGAGATTGTGTTGAACTATACATGTAGGGAGCTCTCTGCTGCCATCTGCTGGTGAGCCAGGAGAAATGACTGAATGGGCCAGGCCTCATTTGCATTTCAGCTGTGTGACAAGTTTGGGGCATTTTGGTTAAAATATGGTTACATTTTGAGTTTGAGGATAGTAAAATGTTCTTATTCTTGTTGGGAAATGACAGGGCAAGAAAACTGCATCAAATGTGCCTGAAGTGAGGGGTCACCCTGACCGTTGGTTGGCCTGGTTGGGTAGCACTAGTGGTGCCTGGAAAAAATGTAAGTGTGTAAAAAAGGCAGTGGAAGGAGGTCCCTGTGTTCTGCTGAGTATACCTTACTTGTAGTAAGGATTCTTTTAAGAGTCCTATATGCAACCAATTCTCTTGGAAGACTCGGCACAGAGCCAGCTTCAAGACAATGGAAGGACAGAAGAGGGTGAACAGAGCTAACAGGAGGCAGATGACAGCACTGTGGTGGCTTGGACTGAAGGTGCAGAGAAAAGCAACACACCTGAGGGACTTCAGTGCAGGCTGCCACGTGGAGCAATCAAAGCTGAAATCAATTCAGCTGGGTCAGGTGGAACCCCAGAGCAGCTTAGGCATCACTCCCCTTGGGGGCTGGAGACAGACCTACCAGAATTCTTGGACTCCTTTGACCTTGGACAACAAAAATTGGGGAGGAGGGAAGCAACTAGAAAGCATTACCCACTCACAGCTGTAAGTGAAGGACTGAGGTTGAGCCTATTGCTAAGACACCTGCTGGGGGAGAGTGTCTCACCTAATAGCTGTTGTTAATTTATTAATTGCTGGCTTTCTCAAGGTTATTCTGTTGGTGCCCCCCTCCCCAAATATTTTTGTTGTTGTTGTTTTAATCCCCTGGACTCAGAGTGGGGAAGTGCTGCCTATCTAGGGTGCCCACTGCCCTGGCTTGTACATACAGTCTCCCACGTTTCTGAGTGGGGGGGCATGAGCCAGTGTTATTTAAGTTTTCAGAAGGAACCCCATGAAAGTTGAACCAGGAGCTATTTTGGTTGCTGACAATAGGTGGCAGAAGTGTTCAATTCCTGCTGAATGTATGTCCTGGTGGTGGTGGTGGTGGTGATTAACCATTGTGCTTCATTTACTGCTGGGGTTAAGCCAGAATCATGTCTGGATTGGAGCTGGGCAAAGAATGGATTTTTTTAGTTTGCTGGAGATTCTGAAAAATCCAAAAGATAAAATAAAAATGTTGGCGGTCGAACCAACAATGATTTTTTCCCCCGACTTTTTGGCAAATAAAAAAAAAAGAATCTGGTCTAACGAACTGTTTAGTTTGACCTGAAATTAAACTTTCATTTAGGTTTTAAGGTAGTACCCCAATTTGAGGTTAGTGTTCTTTCCACCCCTGGTGGCCATGACATTTCCGGGACCAACCGAAACCACTTTCCCTCAGGAAAGTAAAGTGGAATCCTTAGTAACATCTGCAATCAGCAGCTCATGTAATTCTGGAGGCTTATTTAGTTCCTTGGGTTCATACAGTCCTGGGAGCTCAGACAGTCCCACATTGTCAGCATCAGGCAGAAGATGCTCTTTCACTTCCAGGTGGTCCAAGAGATCCCACTCCTGTTAAAACCAGCAGAAATACCCACAGAATTAGGAACAACCAGGAAAGAGAAAGCAAGATACAGATTCATGGAGGAGTTTATGGGCAATGGGCTTTAGAAATGCTAAGTGCCCAAAACTCCACCTGAACTCAGTATGTGCTCAGAACCTCTGAAAATCAGGCTTGTACGTGCCTTTCTCATACTCGTTAAATTAGATTCTGTTGCTTCCTAGGTTAGTCCTGTCCTTATAGTCAACTTTGTCCTAATTGCCATTTATCAGGTAAAACAAGCAACTTAAAAGGGTTAAAAACCTGACTTGATTGTCAACTTCTAGAGCTGCAACAGAGAAAGAAGAACCTTGTATGTGAAAAGCATTTCCTTGGAGCGGACAGTTGATTGTAGCCTTTATTGAAATCCTGGAAATGTATTCCCTGTACTCTGCAGTACCTTCACCCTTTCGATGCATGTTTCAGTATTAACCTTATTGATTAGCAATTCTCCTTCCTGGAGAGGTGTATTTACTGCATCTTTTTTTTCTTTTAGCTAACTTTTAAAGGTGTTTACATGCTACTCTTAGAAAAAATCTATTATTTTTAAATTGAATCGTGACTGTCCTCTGACTGATACCTCATTAATACGCTATAAACATCTGTCTCCTTTGATCCCCACAACAAAGAATTCCGTGGTATTAGGTGGTGACCATTTACAGCTGCTGTTTGGACTGGTCATTATGGGGGACAGAGCATAAAGGTAAGAGTCTGTGTGAAGTGGAAATAAAGACAGGCTTGCATTTATCCTGACCCCAGTATCCTGGATCTCTGTAATCTCTAGATATTCCTGCGACGACTTACTCTAAACATAGGAGTTTGGGCATTTGAACTCCACGAGACTGCTCCCACGATTAAAGTTAAACACCTGTATAAATCTTTACAAGATCAAGACCCAAGTTACTACAAGTAAGGGGAGACTCGCTGCCAAAAATCTTCGTTAACACAGTTATAGTTGCTTAGCACTGCCTCATACCTTCCCAGAGCGCAGAGGGTGGCTAAACAGATCCAGCGAATACCTAGGAAATAAGGAGCTAAGGAGTTCTCGCCCACCCAACACGTCCAGCCAACCTTAATGTTCCTGCTATGGAGGCAGCAATAGGCACTATAAATCTGGAAGTGTTCTATGTCCTCGACACAGCTCCACTTTATCAGTCCAATCAGTTGTACCCGCCCTCAGCAGGCTTCGTTTAACATTATTAATCTGGGGTGAGTTTGCAAAGCCCTCGCTGTCGCCTCCCGAGGCCGATGTCATGAAGAAGAGAAATATAAGAGTACTTCAACCTGCCCTGCTGCCAGCCACTGGCATATTGCCACCAGAATTCCACCCCGGGACTTGCATCCACACGCTGACACGTAACCTGCCTGTCCCGTGTGTCGGTCCTGTGATATACACCACTGTGCGTCCTCTGGCTTAGGCAGGATTGGCTGAAGGTGATGTCCCAGAATGAAAGGGTGATAAATACAACATCTTTGGGGGTTTGTCTGGATGAAGAAAACTGCCTGAATTTTGCTCAGGCTTAGCTAGGTTGTGTTAGAGAAGCCTCCCCTAAACTCGCCCTTTTTCCAGGCCTTCAGAGTATGACCCATATTTCTCTTCTTCTCTCTGTCCCCTGTTCTAAATGTGCTCATTAAGGATACAGGCCCAGGTGCTCTCATAGGGATTCAATGAGGCATTGCTAACTGGAAGAGATTGCCTGGAGTTCATCCCTCTTGACAGTGTTAATCCTTACTATGGGGATGTGAGTGTGGCTTTATGCAAGCTGCCTGGGTAGACTTGGCGTGGCTGGCTGGCGAGCTGTTTTGACATTGGGATGTGCCAGTCAAAACAACAGTTGGGTTGTGCTCAGGCTAAGCATCTTCAGAACCCATTGTTGCAAAGACCATCTCCCTCCTTTATTTGTTTGCATACTTGTTGTGTGTGTGAATTAAGTAAAGTTGACTCCTGTGTGGCATAAATTTGCCTTAAATTTTGCGGTGCGTTTGCGAGAGTGCCCCGGGCAATAACACTCATGAGGGATGTTCTTAGACTTCCTCGGAACAAAGGATTTCAAAAGTGCTTCCCAATCATTAGTGGTTTACACATGCAAAGTGTTGTACTAATATGCTCCTGCAGGTAGACGCCCCGAGCAGTGAGTAAGAGTTTCACTTTAAAACATGAATGTTAAGTTCACCCTTGTCATTCCTGTAAATCGGGTCCCGTACACTCTCAGAATTCAGGATTATTTTATTCTTTTTAAAGTAAATTTGCATTTGTTCTAATAAAAAAAATGGCCTTTGTAGAGTTATGGGCCAGATCCTTGGGTGATGGATACTATCATGAACCCATCAATGTCAATGACATCGTGCTGGTTTACACCAGCTGAAGATCTGGCCCTAGATTTCAAAAAATAGATTCCTAGGACATGCCAGTTCTACTGGGGACCCCTTTTTCTCTCTATTGTGCTGTAAAAGGATGCTCTGTCTCTTTAGACATGACTGCAGCTTTGTTTTCCCTCCAGCCCTGCCGCCAGCTTGAGACTTTTGAGTCTTTCAGGATGAAGCTTGAAGAATCAAAGCCGGGATTTTCAAAAGTGACTAGTGATTCTGTGCGCCCTGATTGAGACACTTCATATCGTCTTTTGTTCCTCCGACAGCCCTGATTACTGGAAGCACTGCTTGAGGTGCATTTAATAGTTTAAAAACCATTCCATTGATGATGGATGGACTTTCTCAACCAGGATGGCCTTGTGTCCTGTCCTAAAGATGTTCAGACTCTAGATCAATCTAACTTCCATGAAGACCTTCTTTCTGTATCTCCCTGTCTCATCAGAGGCTGAGCTTTTATCAGTTCCAAATCTCTGTGTTTAGCTTTCCTGCCTCCCTGGGAGTCACCAGCAAGGCAGAGGTAAAACTTCAAGGACACGACGCCTCCCTTGACTAGCTATCAGGTTTAGCGGAAGCTGTTCTCTTCTTTCCAGATCCATGCAGCCAGGAATTAAAGTCCGAATGCACAAAAGGGAGAGGAGTGACTAAGTCCCGGTTTTGGCACGGCTGCAGAGCACAAAACTCTTGCTTACCCCCGTAGGCACCTAAACTAACTCGGTGCCTAAATTTTCAGTGTAAACGCTCCCTAGGCACCTCTGTTTGTCCTGGTGGAGCAGCTGTGGTGCCCACCTTTATGAGTTTTAAACCGGTGCTTAGAGCATTCACCTGGGATGTGGTAGAATCAGGGTCAATTCCCCCTTTAGGCCACATGGGAAAGGATTTGAACAGGGGTCTCCCACCACTCAGGAGAGTGCTTGCACTACTGAGCTATGAGATATTCTGATGGGGGCTCCCTCGGTCCTCCTGTTGAAGCTGTTCTGCTGTGGATTAAATACTAAGTGATAGGAGCAGGGGGCCTGGACCCAGGGTCTCCCGCCTCCCAGGTGGGCCCCTGATTTCACTTGCCAGTTCTATTCTGATTATGCTTCCCTGTGGGCAAGTACTGAGAACTGGGCCCTGGGAATGTCACGACCACTAGTGGTGCATAGTCCACCCCTCTTGAGTCTCCACCCGATCTAACCTATGGCTCATTGCAGACATTAGCAACTGGCTGCTGGCATGTCCCCTCACAAGGTGGGTAGCATCGGGACCTGGCCGGGTCTCCATAGAACGACATGTTTCTGTGATGAACGTAAACATGAAACACACTGTGCAGAGTAGAGTAAGCATAAGTCACGCCTTCCAATGGAACAGAGGCCCAGTGCCCCGGTATTGTGGCAATGGGGGGCTACGCCGGATAGATAACCAACGAGAAGGCAATGGTGACGTGGTCCTCTCGTTCCCAGCTGTATCTCTGCAACTCTTTTCACCTTCTAGTCCTTTTATTTCCCCTTAGCCTCCTTCCTAACCAACCCCTTTGAGCCCTACTCACCCCACACTCTTTGACCCACTACTCATCCCAAGCAACCTCCCCATTTCTTTGAGCTCTACCGTTGAAATGCGCTTCTGTAAAGCCTTCATGGGTGACCTTTCGTTGAGATGCCACCGCTTTGCGCTTGCAGAGTCATCATCCCTCCCCTCTTGCACTCTCTTTCCTGAGACTTCCCTCCTGCAGCTCCTCATCCTTCCTGTTACAGCTTCAGACACTAACGAGGAGGCTGTCGATAATTTTCATAGCAGCAGCCTTTATGCAACCACGGATTCTCACAACACCCACATGGAGCAGGTAGTTATTATCTCATTACCTAATCAAGAGATCTCTGATGCACAGAGTCTAACTGAGTTGCTCGAGGCCACTTCATGAGCCAGCAGAAGGACTGGCACTAGAACTCAGGAATGGCTAATTATCGTTAGCCTTATTACGTTTCAGATGATTTGAACTTCAGTATCTCCTGGATGTCACAACTGAGATTGTGGCAAACACAGCATCTGAGACAGTCCCCCGTCTTGAAGATCTGACAAACGAATTAGACAAGCCAGAGAATGTGCGGAAGGAAGAACTATTATCCCCATGAACAGAAGGATGAAGGGCCAGGTTTTCATTCAGTTAAGCATGCTGAGAGATGAGCTTTTTTGAAAATTTAGCCCCAACTGAGTTGTTCAAGGTCACCCAGGAAATCTGTGGTAGAGCTAGTTAAATGGAACCCAGATTTCCTGTGTCCCAACCCACTGCCTTAAACACATTATTCATCCTCTCAAAGGTGAATTATGTTGGTCAGTTCACTATGCTACAGGCAATCTCTTCCTGTTAGTCTCTTGTGAGCTCCATCTCCTGCAAAATTAACCAGAATTAAGGCCCCTGAAACACTATGGCTGTGAAATTTTCTGCCTTATATATTTAAAGCCTGAATTCACCAGTGACTAACTACTAGCTTTTATGGAAAGAAACCACCTAACATTGCCAAGAATCACAGAGATTTTTGTGACAGATTCAATTGGAAGATTAAACTACCACTGAAGAAACTATTCGATAGTAATAAAAAATGAATTGAATCAGACATGAAGTTCACTGGGGAGAATAAGTCAAGAGAAATGGTTAAAAGAGCCTGAGTTGTGAACCCTTTTATATAGTTTTTAGACCCCCAAAAGGAAGTCTTTGTCAAGGGCCGAACAAAATATTTTGCATAGGTAGCTCCTCTCTTTCCTGTAAACTGTTATGGTAATTGTTATGATTATTAGTCAATTCTTAGTCTTGCATTGTATGACATGCATATTACATCCTGCAGATTGCTTTGATCTTAACTAATTACTCACCATGTTCATCCCCAGTATTATTCCACTGACTTCCTCGCTGTCAAGATGGGAATGAATCTGAATTCTTTAAATCCAAGCTAAAGCTAATTTGGAATTGCCCCTTGCAACTCCTTGGAGGGTGGGAGACTTTATTTTGCATGCTTAGTATGTCCACCTACAACTATTGAGTATGAGCCTGTTACAATGTCCATTGAAACCCATGGGGCATTTTTCCAATGACTTCAGTTGCCTTCAAATATGAGCCTGGGCATTGCAATTCTCTCATTGACAAAGGGCTAGCAAGAAGTTTATGCACCATTTAGATCCCTCTTATATATTCAAAGTAGGGGTAAAGGGGGATCGAAGTGATGCATAAGCTTCTATGCCAGACCTCTGGCCTGGGATGAATTTCTTTCTTTGATGATTAGAAATTTGGCTGTGAAGGGACCTTTGGTCATGCGTGTCCAGAATCGACACCAATCGCCTTGTTCCAGTATATACAAGCTAAGGATTTGGCCCTATATTTCACATAATAATCTCCTTGGACACTCCACTTCTACCAGTTATGTGCATCCTCTTCTTCTTTGTAGGAGAAGCATCCTCAGTTCTTTAGGTACAGCGATACATTTGTTTAGCCGGCTGTTCTGACTCAAGTTGAAAGCTCCCATGTCCTTCAGGATAACGTGTGAAGAACTGAAAGCCAAGAATTTTAAAAGTAACTAGTGAGTTCAGGGGTGCCCACTCAAGATGCCTTCAAGGGGACTGGGCTGCAGAGACCAGGAGCTGAGCACTTCTGAAAACCAGGGTTCTTAAAGAGCTCTGAACTTGGGCACCAGAATCACTCGTCACTTTTGAAAATCTTGGCCTTGTGTTTAGCCACAGACATTTTCCCTAATTTTTGGTAAATCAATAAGCTCTCTCCTCTTTCTTCTCCCTCTATGTTAAATGGAGGGTGATGGTGATAAATAACTAGATTAAAAATCCCCCCAGCATGTCTAATTTATCTCGTTTCTGAGAATGTTCCATAGTCCCCACTAGCAGAGCATCTAACCATTTCCTAGGAGAACTTCTCTGACACAGCTGCTACTGGGTACTACGGAACAAAGGACATAAGAGGAACCTCGTTCCCAGTTCCTAGATATCCATGTTCTCAGATATCCACAGACATTTCCCAAGTAAACTTCATAGAGTCTTTTGTTCTTCATACTTCCCTGGGTGTAGGGAGCTCTGCTTGGAGTGAATATAGCAATTTAAAAACTATTCCACATATAGCAGGGTAGCTCTCTGAAAGAGGTGGATTTCGCATCCTGTGCTAAAATTGGTCAGACTCTGGATTAATCTGGTTATATCTGGGGGCTCGTTTCACAGCCATGCCCCCTTGAACAAGAAGGGTTTATCTCCATTTCTCATATAATTCTTCCTGGGCTTTGTCACATCCATTGTCCAAGAACACAACAGTTTTGGTGGGTCGTGGAGATACAGGTTCAAGGGTCTACTCCGAAGTCTTTATAAAACACTGCACTGCTTCCTTTCACCTGCTGACATAATTCTCCTGGGTCAAGGACCAACCTGCAATAGCAGCCCTGGGAAGTTCTGTTATGATGGTCGCTTTGAGTTTCTGGCTCAAAAGCTTTGGTCTCATGGCCCCGGCAGAGCTGAATTTCTGATCACCATATGATGAAATTCACCCCTGCATAGAGGACCATAACATAGGCCCCTGCACCCCATCAATCCTACTTAAGCCCTATTTTGAATGCTTGAGAGAGATTTAAATGATGCTCAGCTTTATACTCTATCTAGGAGCTAAGGGCAGCACAGGCCTGATTCCCAAACAATTAAACTCATTGGGAAGATGCTGACAGACTTTATCGGGCATTGGGTCAGATACATAGTGAATGGTTGAGTGTGGGGATCCAAAGCGTACAAAATAAAGTCTCTTTCCTTCCTAGGAGTTGCAAGAGAAAACTCTGCATTGCTGCCAATCAGATATGGGTCTCAGTTTAAAGTGCTAAAGTAGAATCCTGACCATGCCCATAGAAATGTGATACTAATCCATCTCGAGAGCCATTCCGATTGTCAAGTTGTTAACGGAAAAACGAAATACTTGAAGCAGCTTTGTTCCCATAATGACTCCAGCGAAGTCAGTGGAACAAAACCAGAATTTGGCTTAAACAAGTTTGAGGCAAAAGCAACCTGAAGGTTGCAATGCGTGTGTCATATCATCTGGGGCTTAGAATTGCTTAATGATCGCAGTGAACCAAATTATTGCATCAACTGGAGGAGTGACATGTGCAACACCTCATGTACAAAGGTGTCACAAATCCTCCAGGCTAGCTGAAGAATTGTATAAAAGCACTCACCACTCAAGGGTGTGCTCACCACTTCTCTTGAGTACTTCTCCTCGGTGAACTGAGTAAGTCTGATTAGATTCAATCTCTTTATAATTATAGAAATGCTGCTTTTGCGATAGTTTTGATTGAGTCCCTCACAAATACCCTGTGAGTTTCAGCATCGTTAGTGGGTTTCTTGCCATGAAACTCTTTTTGCATTTCTTCAGTTGCAGGTATTGGTGGATGCAGGCTTTAGAAGTTAAAGCTTGGGTTATCCAATCCCCATAGGAATTTCAGAGAGTCAATTCCTATACATTTTAATTGGCAGTTTAACTTTTTTTTTTTTTTTTGCTCTTTTCAGTTTCATAGAGATATATACAAAATCTCAACTCTTAAAAGGGCTATATGTAAACTCTTGAGTTTTCAGGGCAAAGCCAATATGTACCTTTCCGGTGTTAGGAAGAAACTCCCATTATGGATAGTTTACTCCATAATGAACCACTTCTGTTTTTTTCTGTTGTCCTAAGAAACATTGTGTGCCAGACAATGTGAGAGACAGAATAATGCACTAGATGGACTGCTGGTATGATCAAGTAAAATGATTCTTCTGTCTATTCATGCAACTAGCAATTTTCGATCCTCAGCCAGTGTCTGTCAGCATAGATTTTTAGAGTATCTGAGTCTTGTACATCTTATTCCACTGCCTCTTATGTATTATGTTTATTCTATTTCCCACTGTGTGTTTCAGGTTTACTTCCATTGACGAAAGATGTCTTTCTGTAGAGATCTGTGCAAATACCCATCCTATCCATCATGCAACGTGACATGTCCACAACCATTTGTTGATGCCTGCAACCAGCCTTGTGTTACCTCGTGCGGTGACTCGAGTGTGGTGGTCTACCCACCACCGGTTGTCGTGAGATTCCCAGGACCAATTCTCACCACTTGCCCGCAGGAAAGCGTAGTGGGAAGCTCGGAACCATTGGGCATTGGCAGCTCACTTGGCTACCAGGGCTCCTACCTGTCTGGAAGCTCCTATGGTTACAAGGGCTCTCTTGGCTCATGTGGTTCCATGAGCTTGTACAACGACAGGAAGTCCTACACTCCTGGATTGTCATCATTAGGCAGAGGATGTTCAGACCCTTGTTCTTCCCGATGGTTAAATATGTATGGCTTTGGGCCACGTCAAACCCAGCAGGAGTAGCTATGACACAAGGAACAACCAGGAAACAAAAAAGCAACCTATGGATTTATGACTGTGCTTATGGGCTTGACTTTCAGAAAGGCTGATCACCCCGGGTTCCAACATAAGTCATTTGTGAGTGCTCGGCACCTCTGAAATACAAGCCCATAAACATATTTCTCATGTTACACTTTACATTAGATATGTGACTGTTTCCTCCTATGGTTTCCCAGTCAGGTGCTTATTCCAACATGAATATGGTAGTGCAGAATCTCAAGTACACTTCGGCCCCTCGACATGTCTACAATGGTTTAAAGAAGTCTTAATGTTAAAGAAAATGAAGCCGTAGCCTGCCTAGGAATAGGTACCCTTTCTTTGTGGCTTGTAACTTCACTGCACAAAATGAGTAACTGCAAAGCTGCTTAGTCCTCTTGTTACACTCTTTTGTCCTATTTCACACCAAATGGGGTAAACCAAGTATTTTGTGACGGTTGGAACCAGGACTTGATTGTCAAACTGAAAACGGTGCAAGAAAGAGAGAAGAACATCTTGTGTGAAACGTGTCACCTTGGAGCGAGTGTTTGATTGCTGCTGTTCTTGAAACTCTGGCAAAATATACTTTATACTTGCTGTTCTGCAAAATGTAAACTCAACTTCTGATTCCCATTAAAACGTGTACTGTATCATAGTATTGTCTTCTGGTTTTCCTTCCTCCTCAGTTCTTAATTTATAAACCTCCATTTTGAAATAATTCCCTGGAGACAGCCTATGCAAACTAGTCAGAGTAGAGTCAGGTGCCTCAGAATGTCAAAAGCATTGTGCAGAGCCTATGCACACGGGTTTATTTCGCTGATGTTACACAAGTTTCAGTACTTGTGCATTCGGCTAGGAATGTGTAGCATTACTGATCGGGGTAGGAACTGAAGGTGTTTAGCTGTCGTTTGACTGTCACATCCAGAGGCTGTTGGTGCACTAGGGGTATGAACATGTAAATACTGAGGTGGCAAAATTTGCAGACATACAAAATTACTCAAGATAGTTAAGTCCAAAGCACGCTGCAAAGAGCTATGAAGAGATCTCTCAAAACTGAGTGACTGGGCAACAAAATGGCAGATGAAACTGAATTTTGATAAATGCAAAGTAATGCACATTGGAAATCATAATCCCAACTACACATACAAAATGATGGGGTCTAAATGAGCTGTTACCACTCAAGGAAGAGATCTTGGAGTCATTGTGGGTAGTTCTCTGAAAACATCCACTCAATGTGCAGCGCAGAACCATTAGGAAAGGGATAGATAACAAGACAGAAAATTGACTTTATATATGTCCATGGTTTGCCCACATCTTGAATACTGTGTGTAGATCTGGTTGCCCCATCTCAAAAAAGATATCTGGAACTGGAATAGGCACAGAGAAGGGCAACTAAAATGATTAGGGGTATGAAACAGCTTCCATATGTGGAGAGATTAAAAAGACTGGGACTTTTCAGCTTGGAAAAGAGACAACTAAGGGGGGATATGATAGAAGTCTATAAAATCTTGACTGATGTGGAGCAAGTGAATAAGGAAGTGTTATTTACTCCTTCTCATAACACAAGAACTAGGGGGTCACCCAATGAAATTAATAGGCAGAAGGTTTAAAACATAGATAAGGAAGTACTTCTTTCCACTATGCACAGTCAACCTGTGGAACTGATGCCAGGGGATGTTGTGATGGCCAACAGTATAACTGGGTTCAAAGAATTAGCTAAGTTCATGGAGGATAGGTCCATCGATGGCCTTTAGCCAAAAATTGGTTTTGTTTAGTCTGGAGAAGAGAAGACTAAGAGGGGACATGATAACAGTTTTGAAGTACATAAAAGGTTGTTACTAGGGGGAGGGAGAAAAATTGTTCTTCTTAACCTCCGAGGATAGGACAAGAAGCAATGGGCTTAAGTTGCAGAAAGGGTGGCTTAGGTTGGACACTAGGAAAAACTTCCTAAATGTCAGGGTGGTTAAGCACTGGAATAAATTGCCAAGGAATCTCTATCATTGGGGATTTTTAAGAACAGGTTAGACAAACACCTGTCAGGGATGGTCTAGGTAATACTTAGTCCACTTAGTCTTGACTGCAGGGGACTGGACTAGATGACCTCTCAAGGTCCCTTCCAGTTCTATGATTCTATAGAGAAAACCATATCCTGAGATGGTAGCTGTGACAAATGCTTTCTGCCCTATTCATCTCACTGGATGTTCCTTTCTCCCTCCTTATCTTCCTATCAGAATCTCCCAGGGCAATACTCAGGCAGATAGATAGTGGATCTTGGGGTTTCACTGGTAGGGTTCTGAATTTCTTCACATTACACACATCTCTCATACTTCCACATGGAACCCAGTTATAGCCCGTTCACCAAGCAGCGGCAAGCTGAGAAGGCACAAATCTCACAACTAGGGTTCAAATTCAGTCTTTCATTTGAAAGGCCAGTGTCTCTTTCCCAAACCACTCAGAACAGTGCTCCTGGGAAACAACACTTTGCAGGGGTGTGAACTATCTGTAAATAAAGATACTAAAGCGTTTGCAATTCATTAACATTTGAAATATTGGGTTAATAACCTGATTCTTGGTCTCATATTGCTGGGCTCAGGAGCAGTCCAGTGAAACAGATTTCATGAGGCTCAGAGCCATAGACTGTTCCCTTAATCCTGTGCAAATAAAGTTATTACAATCTGGAGATTTTAATAGTACATTTTTTGGGGAGGGGGGAATGAATCTTGGGGACCCCTTGAAAAAAATGACCCTAAATTGGTACCATTAAGTCTACTCCAAACGCTGATGTGGGATACCATTTTGAAGTGAATCTCTTCCTTTTTTTTTAAATTGTAGTGAACTTGGATTTTTTTCCCCCTTTACACAGAAATAATACTTACATGGGCCGTATCTTTCCCAGTCTAACATCCCTGATCTGTACTTAGTCAGGTTTCCTGATCCAAGACTTTGAAGTGTTTTCTACAGTTTCATCCTTGTCCTAAGTAAACCCTCCAGGATGAAACCTCTGGTCTGCCCTGATTTTGCTTCTTGGAGCATAGTAACGTATGCCAACCATTCTTGGAGATGATATCATTCTGGCTGTGAAATTTAGAGCTATTTGAATTGTTGCGTGTTCAGAGAAATATTGTGTACTTCACTGATGACCTTTCCTAGAGGGAGTGAGATTTCAGCACTCCCACTCCTTCACTCTCTTGTCCTTTGTCCCCATGTTTTATGAGCTTAGCTCTTCTTTTTACAGCATCCGGCAATAATACAAATTTTATCCTGCACTTAAAAAGCAACATCCATTTTCACTGCTCCATGCCACTATTAATCGTTAAAACTCCCATGAAAATTAGTTAGTTATTATTCCTGTTTTATAGACAGGATAATTGAGGAACAGAGGCTAAGTAATTTACTCTATGTCACATGGTGAATCAGTGAGAGAGCAGGGAGTAGAACTCAGTTCTCATTAGTGTTATTATTTATAATTAGAATTTCAATATTTCCCAGAGGCTGCAATGGTGATGTGGGGCCCGTTGAACAAACACAGAAGAGGAGACATCCCCTGCTCTGAAGAACTGACAAATCAAACAAACAGGAAAAAGGGTTGGAGGAAGGATTATTATCCAAATGTCAAGGAGGGCAGGGACAATGTTAATAATGCTATTTCCTTAATAGAGTTTAAATCCGAATTTAAATGTACTAGTTTGGCACCTTGATTTTAAATGTACCGAGCAAAGAATGTACCAAAGAATAAATCATTAGGGATTGCCAAAGCAAGTCCTTAAAGGCGGGATACTCAGCTGATCTCCATCATGACGTTTCCACCACTTGGATCTTCACTGATTTTCGCCAGCGGAGGAGCTGGATATAAATGTACATGGAAACATAAGAATGTCCGTACTGGGTTAGACCAGTTGTTCGTCTACTTCAGTACCTTGTCTCTGATAGGATCCAGCCCCAGGTACTTCAGAGGAAAGTATAAAAACCCCGAAGTGGTGAATTTTGGAAGACGCTGGCCATAGCAGGAGCTTTTCCTAAGATCCTTAAGGGTTCATTTATACTACATGCTTCTTTTGGTGGCATGTAGTGTACATACCCTGGTAGCCCCCCGAGCACAGGTGTAAATAGCAGGGTAGAGAGTGAGGCAAGGCTTAGGTTAGTAAAGACATGCCTGAGTACATGGCTCTCTGCTCTCCCAAGCCTAGTGTCCCATTGCCTCCCTGCTTCTGGAGTCTTCTCTGTAAAAGAATCCAGCAGCAGAAAAGGCTCTAGCAGGGAGGAGGCAGCAGGGAAAGATTCCTGCAGCGGGGAACGGTTGGCAGGGCCGACAGAGCCTTTCCTCACTGCCTTCTCTCTACCAGAGCCTTTCACTGACCTGCGTAACTACACACTGAAGTGTGGACGAGAAGTACTTTCCACTGGCTTGTAGCTACATGTACATGGATGTAGCCGAAGTTAGAAGTTGGCTTTGACCTGTAGGAGGAGGGTTTATATAAATCCCTTCCAGGGCTTAATTTGTAATAAAAGAAGTGCCGGGATTCAAGCAATATTTTCCATTCATAACAGATGCAGCAAGCCCAGTGATGCTGATGCTATGAACTGCCAACCCTAGAAGTGCCATGGGCTGAGGCCTGGCACAAATTAAGCGTTTATCCCATCAAAAACTGTGGGTTTTTTTCCTCTATCAACTAAATTGAAAACAAGAATACATTGGCACTTCCATAATTGGATATGAAAGCTGATCTCTGTCGTTTTACGTAAATAATAGGTTTAGAACCTCAGTTGGTGTAAATTGCCTTGTCTCCAAAGAAGTCACCTAAGGATATGACTGGATAAGTATATATTTAAAAGTTGCAAAGTCACAATGTCTATTATTGGAGTACTTTTAGGATTAGAGATTTCAAACCCATGTAAGGGATATATTTGTCCATTCCTCATATAAAAGTAATTTGAATTGAGTATCCCAAGATCTTGTGTGGCTTTCAAAGTCTCTCCCCCATATGCTTAAACTCTGCATCTACTAACATCTACAACTGAATAAATTGGGGGACGGGGAGAAGTCTGTCATGGAGAGTGAACCCCTAACATTTTTAAGAATCATGGTGTATTTGTGCAGGAATCATTCCTAAGTAAAAAAAAAATCTCAAAGTAATATTTCAATATTATAAGGAGATGGAATCGAATCAAAGTTTTTCATTCACAAAGAAGGCTAAATTAAGAGAAGTGGTTAGAAGAGACCTGAGTCATGAGCTTACAACAAGGAAGATATGAGACATGAGATATGAGTGTACGAAGTCCTTACCAAACAAAATGTATTGCACCTCTAAGTCATCCAGTCGATGTAATTATTTTGCTCTCTGCTCCTGGTTAATATTGTGTTCTCATCCTCACGCAATATGACATTTGTGTTACACCCTTACAGGTTCCATTCAGCTTAAAACTTTATATGTAAATTCCTTCCTGGTATCAATCCACAGACCCCGCCAGAATTACAGCAGAAATGAAACTCGCTCCGTTTGTTTGGTTCTTTTAACCACTTCACAACAGGACGTTTTCTCAGGGGTCTACAGGTAGCGCAATCTCCCATCATCATCAGCGTTCTGTTTAGTTCTCCTACCGGGGCTGGGATCATTGGGCAGTTTACCCTTGAAATTCCGAAGCAGTCGAGAGTTTTTATTCTGTTTGCTTTTCATCCCCACAATGAATTATTCATACTGGGACTGATTCATTGCCGACGGAGGTCTGTGGAAATCTCTCCAACGAGCTCAACTGTTTTTGAATCAGGCCCCATGGGTTATAATTCACTGCCGATAGGGTTATAATTCACCTATCTACCATTTAAGTCCCTCTTAAGCTTTCAAAGTAGGGCTAAGGTGATGAGAAACCCAGCTCTGAAGGGAGCTCCAGTCATGTGACTAATGCTGAGGGTCGGCTATCAATACACCCAAGCATGTGTGTTACTAAGCCTTTTTGAAAATCTGGCTCTGAGTGAGGTTGTCAACATCGCACAGGAAATCTGTGGCAGAGTCAGGAAGTGAATGAAAATGTCTTGTGTCCCAATCTAGTACCTTAACCACAAGATCATTCACCTCTCCAAAGTCCCCAACCCTTGCCCAGTTCCCTCTGTTACATTCTGTTGTTTAATATCCTCTTTTCAGTTTTCCACTCCTAGATTTGTTCTGATAAAACCCATAGGATTGTGTAGGTTCATGAGCAGGGACGTGTTAAAAAGACCGATTCTAAGAAGTGACCACTCAATAGAGAATATTTCTCTAAAGGACGCCTGGTACTGTCACAGTCAGCTAAAAAATTATAGCGCAGCATAGGAAGGGGACAATGTTACTATTTCCTTTATTTCCATCTAATCTATGCGTGCAAACTGGTTCCACGCTTTTATTTTCAATGCTCTGAGAGAATAGTATTTCCTGACGACTAAATCGTTAGGGTTTGAGAAACCAGCTTCCTAAGGGCCGGATGCTCAGCTGGTGGAAATCATCATTTCCAGTCACTTGCATCTTGGCCAACTCACACCAGCTGCGGATCCGGATATCAATCTCCTTGTTGTGCACCTATAAACCAAAGAATTGCCATAATGGATCCGACCAGTGGTCCACCTAGTCCAGTATCCTCTCTCTGATAGTGACTAGCACCAGGTATTTCAGAGGCAAGTATCAGAACCCTGAAGTGATGATTTTGAAATAAGCTGCCCATAGGTAGAGTTTCTTCCTAACACCCTAACTTGGATGTTAACCTTAACCTGAAGAAGAAGGAGAGAGAATGCACGTGAGAGAGTGTGAGCGAGCACACTTCTGAAATAATAAAAAGTTACACATCAGCAGTATATACAAAAGCTCATCTCTGTGGTTTTATGGAAATAGACTCAGATCATCTGGTGGTATAAATTGCCAGGGCTTAATTAAGTCAGCGAAGGATCTGCCCATATATGTATACAGTTTGAACTGTTAAAGTAATAATGTCTAATATCAGAGAACTTTTATGTGTAGTTATTTCAAAGCCATCTAAGGGATATATGTGTGTATAAAAATTATGGGAATTGGATACCCCAAATCTCTGTGTGACTTCCAAAATACATCCCTTATAATTTTAAAGCCTGCGTCCTCCAATGCCTGCAAATGAGTAATCAGGGAAAGACTTCTTTATGGAGACAAACCCCATAACATATATTAAGAATCACAGAGGATGAAGGATTCGGTCCCAAGTTAAAACTATCACTACGGAGACATTTAAATAGCTATAAAGAGACTGAATCAAATCACACCCAACCAGTTCACCCAAGACAGGAAATCAAGAGAAGTTTTTAGGAGAGGGCTGAGCTGTAATATATTTTGTATGCTTTCTTAGACATCCAGGAGGATGTGAGACAGATGTTGTGCCTGAAGTCCGAATGTGTTGCCACACAAAATTCATTGTCCATGCAATTCATCCAGTTGAAACTCTTAGCTTTCAGTACTTCAAGCCTCATACCAAAGATTTAACATGGAGGCAGAACTGGAGGTTTTTTTACGCATGTCTAAAGGGCATCAGCTTACAAAACAGTAGACGGGAAAACCAGGCACAGAAAAAGCAAGAGTGTCTGAGGGAAAAATTGTTTGAAATATAGGGCCAGATCTGCAGATGGTGTCAATCGGTATAGTGTCATCGAAGCTGAGAGAAGTGGGCCCATTTGCACCAGCTGAGAATGTGGTCCATACACTTTCGAAGGTATTGTTATGAAAAAAACAAACAGGAAGTTACTATTTTAAGAAAATCAAAGAATCTCAGTCACCAAGTGTATAACCATGACCTGGTTAGGGAAGCAACACAAGTGACTCCGACACACAGATATTAAAGAGACACTATACCTCATTGCTAAGATGTCTCGTTCCAGTGACATTCTGTTAAGCTTATAAAAACACAACACATTGTATATGTAACACATTAATAAGTGTTCAGTGAACTGTTTTGAATTCTTTAGGATCCATAGTACATCCCTGATGAAAGTTAATATCAAAGATATCTCACATATTAGGTCTGATATTGGCTCAAAAGGCCACAACTTTATTATTTAAACAATCAACAAGATTGTAGACAATTGAAGGTGGGAAATTAACATAGTCCTCCCACCAAAATTTGTCTGAAGACCCTCACCAGATCAAGGGCCACCTTTTGTCCTTACAGGCAGACGCTAAGGTCAAAAGGTCTACTCAGCCAGACATTTTGAATGCTTAAATGACACTTTAATGAAGAACAGTTGACACTGGCCATCTGTCTAGGAATGAATTACGGCCCATAGGTTCTGATTCGGGACCCAATGAACTCATTGGGAAGATGCTCACACACTCCAATGGCTGTTATATTAGACCCCTAGAAACATTTATGGGTGGAGAGCCAGAGCATGCAGAATAATGCTGCATATCTTCCCTGGAGACGCAAGAATAAACTCCACAATGCCTCCAAGTAGACATCAGGAAGGATTTAAGACACGGAAATAGGCTACCGTATATAAAAGCTAATGATGATACTGATACTTCTTGGAGACATATAGGGATTTAACTTTAGTCACATTGTAAGCTCTTCTCTACACGGTGGGGTAATGTGCACTTACAAGGATTTCATTTCTAAAGTGCATTAATGTGTTATACATTAGTTAGCCCTTGTAGACTCTGCTGCTGCCACAAGAAATTCCTGGTTCACTTTAATATAGTGCTTTTTTGAAACAGTGCTGTGCTCAAGCAGACTAAGGATCCTTTAGTGCCCAGCGGCAGGGTCCACAGAGACCAGTTAATAATCAACACGTTTGTACACTTTAGAAATGACACCCCAGCCCATAGGGCTCATTTCCCCACCGCACAGACAAGCCCTAGCTTCAGTACCATCAGCAGAATGGTACCAGGAATTAATTTCACACAATCAGCTTAAAGAAGGAAGAAACTGTAGGGTGTAGGGTGAAACTGAAAATTTCCTAATAATCTCAAACAATGAGCAAAACAATTACATCAATCTGAGGAGTGACATCTTGACGAAATTTTGTTTTGTAACTAATTGGCCATTGTGCACAAAGGGTGCCTCAGATCCTCCAGGCAATCTGAGAAATCGTATAAAAGCTCTGAGTACTCAGAACCTTTCTAACCACTTCTCCTGACATCTCCTCCTCGGTCAACTGAGTAAGTGATTCCACTCCATCTCTTTAGAACTGTTGAAATGTCTCTTTAGTGATAGTGATTCTCTTCTGTGATTCTCATCGTTGTTGGGGCTTTCTTTCCATGGAGGGGCTTTTTATACTTATTCAGTGGCAGGCATTGGTGGATGCAGGTTTTAAAAGTTAAGGTTGGGATTTTAAAACGCAGTAGGGATTAGCGACACTTAATCGCTAAGGAGGTTTATTTGGGATTGGGCATCCAAACTCCTAAAATGATTTTGAAAAATTTCACTCCATATGTAATTTGATAGTGGAAAATATTGCTCTGTGTGTGTTCAAATATACATATGTGCCCAGATCTCCAACTGACTGCCTATCTAGATGGACTAATTGGAATGGGTTACCTAAGGAGGTGGTGGAATCTCCGTCTTTAGAGGTTTTTAAGGCCCTGCTTAACAAAGCCGTGGGTGGGATGATTTAGTTGGGGATTAGTCCTGCTTTGAGCAGGAGATTGTTCTAGATGACCTCCTGAGGTCTCTTCCAACCCTAATCTTCTATGATTCTATGAGTACTAGCCGGATATGGTATAGGTATTCCTAAAAACTTAGGCATACTAATAACAATTGTAGACTAAGATCCTCAGTTCTTTTAACTTCATGGAAGTAAATGGAACTATCAAGACTGTCACCAGATGAAGATGTAGCCCTTAGTGTTGGTTTGACAAAAGGATATTTTTTGTTTATTCACTAGCAAGTAGTGCTGACTGGTAAGTTTTAAATATCAGGGGGTTGAACTTTGATAATGGACAGAACAGGTTTCCACACTGAGGTTAAAACTTAAAAAGGAGAGAATCATTATTAGCACTGCCCTCTCATTAATCCATGCTCTAAATTTCTATTGGGATTGTAAAGTGTTCTGGGCAGGAACAGTCTCTTAGATAGATAGCGCGCTGCGCATTGGAGAAACCTAGATGAGCTATCCATCGATTGATCAACTGACTGACAAAGAGAGTGAAAAGGGTACCAAAGGGTTGGTCAAGAGAGAGGCTATGGGGGAATGGAGGGAGAGAACTAGAAAGAGGAATATCGAGAATAAATTTAGCCAGGAATTTAAAGATCAATTCCTCATGTGGCTTCTATGGATTTATATATTCTTCCAAGTATACATCTAAGCTGCTGGAAGGTTGCTAGTGCCATAATGTATTAGATTCTAATGCTTTATTCCACTCACCCTTGTAAATAATGGTTTCTCTTCTCCTCATTGTCTGTTCAAGGTTTCCATCCATCGCAGAAAGATGTCTTCCTACAGACAGCTGTGCAATACCCAGAGCTACGCACCATGCAATGTGACATGCCCACAGCCATTTGTTGACGCCTGCAATGAGCCGTGTTTTACCTCGTGCGGTGACTCGAGCGCAGTGGTTTACCCACCACCGGTCATCGTGAGATTCCCAGGACCAATTCTTGCCACTTGCCCTCAGGAAAGTGTAGTGGGATCCTCAGCACCCTTTGGCATCGGGGGCTCTCTTGGTCTAGGGGGCCCCTACGTTTCTGGGAGCCTGGGCAATTACGGGGGGTCATACACTTCCGGATTATCAGCAAGAGGCAATGGATGCTTGTACCCATCCTCCTCCCAGCGTTTCACTACATACCGCTATGGAAGCTGTGGGCCATATCAAACCCAGAAGTAAAATCCACAGAACAAGGAACAAGCCGGCACGAAAAGCATGTTACAGAGCTTTAAGGTGCAGCTTTCAGATTTGCTGAGCATCCACAAGTCCCATTCAAGTCAGCGGGAGCTGTGGCTGCACAGTAGTTCCGAAAATCTATTTGTGGATGTCTCTCTCTTATTCTATTTTCCATTGATATGTGACCGTTTCCTCCAATGATTTACCATTATGTGTTTATTACATGATTAATATGATCAGTCAGATTCTCAATTATATTAAGGAACAATTACACTCCCAGAGAGGTGTATATTGTTTTTAGTGTCAATGAGAAGTAGACTATTGATGCTCCAGCCTTTCCAAAATATGTACCATTTATTTATGGCTTTTGTCTTTGCTACACAAGATATACAAGGGAATTCTGTTTAGCCTTCTGTTTAGACTCCACTGTCTCTTACTTCACATTGAGAATGAGAAAACAATTAAATTCAAATGGTTAAAATGGAACTTGATTGTCCCAGTCGAGAGCTGCAAGAAAGGAGGAAAGAACATCCTGTGTGAAATGTATCACCTTTGAGTGGGTGGGTGGCTGCAGCCCCTCTTGAAAATCTAGAAATGTGTTCTTCATGCTCTGCATTAGTTCATTGTACCAGTGTATGTTCCACTTCTCCTGCTAATTAAAAATTATACTGCATTGTACTATTGGACTTCTGTTTTTCCTGTCTTCTTCATTTTGAATTTACAAAGTACTCTGGATGAAATTCTCCCCTCTTGCGACGGCTAACATCTAGCCCAGGCACTAGTAATTCCCTTTTAAGCCCTGTACTGAAAGGAGAATCAGCCCTTAATTGGTTGCTAGCATTGTGCAGGCCCTCAGCATAGGATTAGTTCACACTCACTGCACATTTTAATGCTCAGGCTATTGAGTAGGAATGTGTAAAATTGCTGACAGAAGGAGAACTTGCAGGTGGTTACCATTGTCTTCATAGAATCATAGAATACACCTCTACCCTGAGGGAGGGACAGCTCAGTGGTTTGAGCATTGGCCTGCTAAACCCAGGATTCTGCATTCAATCCTTGAGGGGGCCACTTAGGGATCTGGGGCAAATATCAGTACTTGGTCCTGCTAGTGAAGGCAGGGGGCTGGACTCGATGCCCTTTCAAGGTCCCTTCCAGTTCTAGGAGATTGGTATATCTCCTATTATTATATAACGCGATCCAATATAACATGACTTCAGATATAACATGGTAAAGCAGTGCTCCGGGGGTGGGGGATGCGCACTCTGGCGGATCAAAGCAAGTTTGATATAACACAGTAAGGTTTTTTTACTCCCAAGGACAGTGTTATATTGGGGTAGAGGTGGAAGAGACCTCAGGAGGTCATCTAGTCCAATCCCCTGCTCAAAGCAGGACCAATACCCACTATCAATGCTCCTATCCAAATGCTGATGATCCACAAAGGATGTGAAAAAGAAAGGATAGTCCCTATTATCAGGGAATAGTCATTTATGCCAGTGCAAAGTGTGTCTAAAATGCTACCAGATCAAAGAATCCACATCTAATTGGCACTGGTATAAATGACTGTACAAAGTGCAAACAAATGGAGAATCAGAGAGAAATAGTTCAGCGTCATAATGAGATTTTGGATTTCAATCCACCAATAAAAACACATTTAAATGACTTCCCTTTGTCATTCCTCATCTTGGTAAACAGGACTGCTAGAATTTCTAGCCTTTCATACCTGGCTCTAAGGATGTCATCAGAAGTTGATTGAAGGCTGATGTTGCAAACACAACTGAATGAGTCCGTTCTCTCACAGACACTAATTACACTGCAACAAGACATCTGTGGGTGTCAGGAGAGTAATGGAGTCTAATGGTTTTTACTGTAGCTGTACTGTAGCCTAGAGCACTCCAGGTCGCTGTTGTTATACAGAGAGACCTGGAGAGATCATGGAGGGACCTGGAGAGAACTGAAATCTGAAATGCTGAATCTCTGCTGCCATTTTGGATTTATTTCTGATGCCACCATATGGCTCTCACATGGCACCATTTTTGTGCCTGCTTTGCAATGGTTTTGTTTTTAATTTTAGGTTCAAGGTGGTGGGGAATTAGGCCCTTTGTATTCACTGGAGAATTCTTTCTTTGAGTATTTGCATTGAGATATCCATTGGGGGAGACAGGAGACCAGTAATATTTGCCTTTTAGCATGCTATACTGAGGGAACCTGGGGAAGAGATCAATAAAGACATTTCTGCCCCTTTTGAAGTTCCCTTCACCTTCAGCCATTTGCCAATGCCCTGTGGATTTGCTCTCAGAAGTAGGGGCTCCCCTTAGGTTAGCAAAGAACACATGCTGCGCTGAATTCTGAACTCCATTATAGCATGGTGTAACTGGAATAACAACAGAAATCAACGTAATTACGCTGCAGCTCCACAAATGAAAAGGACAACAGAACCCTGATCTGTGTCTGCACTCAGGTGTGGGCTAGGTTTCACGTTAAGAAGGCTTCCAGAAACAGAGTACCCAGAAATTATTTTATTTTAGTCCCCTTTTATGTTATTTATGTTTTATTTCATGTTTCATTATTTCCTGGTTTCATGCCCAGAAGGCTTCCAGAAATATAGAGCCAAGAAATTGTTTCATTTCATTTTATTTTATTCCCATTTTATATTTGTATTATTTTAACATTATTTTGTGACATATCAGTAGCTGCAGTGCATAATACATTCTACTGCTGCTAACTACATATCACAATATGACATAATATAATAGCTGAAATAATCTATTTTGTTTTATATTTTTAAAATCATTAAGGGTGCATTCTACTTACTACTGATTGAAACATCTTATCATTTCTAGCTCAAAGTGTCTCCTATATGTGTTGTAATGAAGGATTTTAGAGGGCCTGTGTAATTCTATTGACCATATAAAGGCCTGGGTCTCATCTCACAACATGGCTAAAGAGGGACATAAATAGTCCAGAATCATTATGGACAAGATTGAATTTCAGTGTATTGTAATAATAAAAAAATGGAGGGAAAAGGAAAACCAGAGGTCCAATAATGGGGTGTAGCATAATTTTAAGGGGAATGAGAAGCGGAGTATATACTTGAAGAATAAAATAATGCAGAATAGAAAGAATATATCTCCAGGGCTACAATAAGGGATGCAAAGCTCAATCCAAAGGGAAGCATTTCACGCAGGATGTTCTTTGTGTTTCAGCTCGACACTTTGACAGTTAAATACCATTTTCAACTATTTTAAGAAAATAAAGACAAACATTGCAGGACATAGTCGTAACTCTAACATAAAGCGTAACATGAGAAAGACAAATATAGAAGACAGATTTTCAAAGGAGCTGACGACTCAAAGCTCCAATGACTTCAAGGGGAATTTTGGATGTTCAGCACTTTTGAATCCCCTTTCCTATAAGCTCAGGATTGGATCTCTATGCTGCTTTTACATTTAGTGTTTATTACTTGATTTATGGATATTGCTTCTCAGATTAACATGGCTGACAGCTTCCACAGCAGGAGGTACTGGACCACTGGGAAGAATACGGGTATGAGCGTCTGGTGCCCAATGCTGACAATCTGGACGTATAAAACCTCCCATAATTGTACAAGCTTCTGGAATCATATGATCCCCCACAAATAAGGGAAGGCCCAGACCAAATGGGCTCCCAATGCCAAATGGTGCTGAGGATCCTGCTAAGCTTTCCTGAGCTGAGACTTGGTCCTGGGAACGTTATGACGACCGGTGGTCAGTAGACCACTGCTCTCAAGTCACTACACGATGTAACCCACTGCATGTCTCGTGACCTGGGGCATAGCACTGGTCTGTGGGAAGACATCTTTGTGCCACGGGCATAAACCTTGAACACACAATAGGGAATAGAGTAAATATCATTTAAAAGTGCCAGCGACACAAAAGGCTAGAAGGTAATTTATTGTGGCACTTACGTTACCTTCTAGGACCCTAGATGTATATATATGGAATAGATAGCTCCCTGAAAGCCAGAGGTGATGTGATCCTTCTAATTCTCCCCCTTCTAATTCTCTTCCTGTTATCAGACTCATTGTACCTCTTTCATTCTGTCTCCTTTCCTTAGACAACCAGTTTCACTGGGGCCGTGCCTGTGAATGCATTTGAGCTGTAAATCCATTTCCAAAGACCATTTGTAGAGACCCCATTATTTTGAGCTTGCATCATCTACATGCATTTATCCCTTTTGTCCTCCGACCTCCTGTTTCCAAAACCGACCTCTTCCTTTTTACAGCTTCAGACACCAGTTAACATGGGAAATAGCACTTGAAAAGCAACTTCTCTTTCAGCTGTTCTATACAACCCTTAATCTTGACAACACCCTTGTAAACTGGGTAGTAATTATGGCGGGATGACTGAGGCTCGGTGGCTAAGTGATTTGCCCTGCGTCACTTGGTGATTCAACGGAAGGGCTGGCACTCCTAATTCTTGTTACTTCTCTTATTATTAAAATTCCTGTATCTCCCAGATGCTGCAACTGAGATTGTGGCCCCACTGTTCTCGACACTGTAAACAAAGAGTAAGAGATAATCCCTGCACTGAAACCAAAACAAACCCTATAGCAACCAAGACTGACTAAAGGTGGGAGGAAGGATTAGTGTCCCAAAGTTAAGCCCGGGGAACAGATGCATAGAGCTTAATACAGGTTTTCAATGCATTTAATCATGGGTGGTGGTGGTGGTGGTAAACTCTTTTCAAAATCTGTCCGTAGGTGGTTTACCCAAGATAACTGTGGAAGAGCTAGGGATGGAATGGAGAATCAGAACCTTGCCCAGAACAACATGTATTCTGTCCAATGTTTCTCATCCATCCTTTGGTCAGTCCACCATGCTACAATATGTTTTCATGTCATCCTGCCAATCCCTCAAATTGTTCTGATACGACCCAGGGCTAGGATGAGGAATGGCTTAAAAACACGGTGTAATAAATAAAATTCTACATGGTGGATTTACTGTCATGGACACATGGTTCCTTCATAGCAGTGTAGAAAAACATGGCATAAAGTATGGTGCAGACAATATTAATAAAACTAGTTCCCTTGATTTTAGCCAGTAAACGCTAACAAAATATTTTTGTGTCAAAATGAGGGCGGGCTGCTTCGCTGGTGTAACTTGTAAGAGTTCCACTGAGTTTAGTGGAACTAGGTAAATATAATCCAGCTGTTTGATGCATAAGAAAGTAGGAATTTCCATACTGGATCACACCATTGGTCTAGGTAGTCAAGTATACTGTCTCTCACACTGTCCAGTATCAGATATTTCAGAAGAAAGAATCCTGAAGTCGTCCACTAGTGAATAAACTGCTCATAGGGGCAGGTTCTTTCTCATACACCTAAGTCGAAGTTGACCTTCCTGAAGGTTTTATATATATTCCTTCCTTACAAATCCTACTGAGCTTTATCGACCCTATATATCTGCTCAACTGAAAACAGCAATAAAGTTACATTTGAATAGGTAGATATTAAAGCTGCTTTCAATAATGTATGGAATGGTTGGCCCAAATCTTCAGTTGGTGTAAATCACAGTTGCTACAACGATTGGCCATATACGTAAATATTTAAATAGTGCCATATGAATGTGGTTTTCTAGCAAACTACTTCAAAGCTGAGATATTGCATCTAGGTACTCTACATGTCCAAACCCCAAATAAAAATAATGGGATTATGTACGTCCCAAATCCATACGTAGCTTGAAAAACTCTTGCCTTATACTTTTAAAGCCTGCATTCACCAGTGCCTGCAACTGTATAACCAGGAAAAGACTCTTTTATGGAAAGAAACACCCTACAATATAGCATATAGAATGTGTGTATAGAGGATGCCTGATACTTTCATAATAGGCTAGAAAATTATAGCACAGAATAGGATGGGACAATGTTAATAACACTATTTCCTTGTCAAGATCTAATCAGTGCATGTAAACTGGTTTGGCATTTCTATTTTAAAACGCTGTGAGCAAATAGTATTTCCTGATCATTAGGAATTGAGAAATCAAATCCCTAAGGGCCAGGTGCTTAACTGGTGGAAATCATCACATTTCCATTCACTTGGATCTTTGCCAACTCACACCAGCAGAGGATCTGGATATCAGTCTCCTGCTTGTACACATATAACCCTAAGAACTGACATAGTGGATTAGATCAGTGGTCCATCTAGTCCAGTACCCTATCTCAGATACTGTTGAGCACCAGATACTTCAGAGGAAATTCTAAGAAACCTAAAGTGGTGAATTTTGGAATAAGCTGGCCATTGGGAGATGATCTTCCGAACATCTTAAATTCAGGGCTGGCTGTGACCTGAAGGAAGATGGATGGTTGGTTGGATGATCGATGGATGGATAGATAATCTGAGACACTCTGAGTGGATTTTCCTTCTCAATCCATATATCTTCTAAGATAAGAAATGTACACGTCATTAATGTATACAAAAGCTGATCTCTGTAGTTTTATGGAAATAGGCTCAGATTCTCAACTGGTCTATAATTTGCCCGGGCCACATATGTGTCACAATAACCATGTATATTAATCAGAGGGATTTTAGGCTTAGGTATTTCAAAGCCATCTAAGGGCTATATATGCCCATTCCTCATAAAAAAAAAGTTTCCCAACCACTTATGAGGCTTCAATGTATCTGCCTTATTTTTTAAAAAAAAACTTGTACCCGCCAGTGGTTGCAAATACATCATCAGAGAAAGACTTCTCTGATGGAGAGAACCCCCAACATTTATAAGAATCACAGAGCATTTTTACAGGAGTTAGTCCTATGTGAAAGCAATCACTAACTCATCATTTCAATAGTTATGTATAGAGATGAATCAAATCAAACGTATCCAGTTCACCCAGAACTACTGTGTGAATCTTCATAGGGTTGGGACCTTTCTTTTCAGAAAGGAACTTTTTGTATTTATGCAATTGCAGGCATTGGTGGATGCAGGTTTTAAAAGTTAAGGCTGGGATTTTAAAGATGTAGTGTTTGGAGGCCAGTTAATTCCTGTTAATTTTTATTGAGGATTGGACCTCTCAAATGCATTTGAAAAAATGCATCTAAAAGTCTCCCACCTTCATCGGAATTGTAAAAATTAACTCCACAAAGCCCCAAAATGCATCTCAACATAGATTTAAACCACATAAATATAACACCGTGCATGAAAGCAGATTGTGATACTGATACATGTTTGAAACATATATGGAAGGAGTCCCAAGCTCATTGTAAAACCAGGGAAGTCAGAGGAATGATATCCTGAATTAATTTCACCCAAAAAGCTTTAAGAAGGAAGAAACTGTAGAGTGAAACTGAGAATTGCCTAATAATCTCAAACAATAAGAAAAACTATTACCTCAAACTGAGGAGTGCCATAGTAAACAAATGTAGTTTGGTAACTAATTGGACTTCATGCATGAAGGGTGTCTCAGATCCACCAGGCTACCTGAAAAATCATATAAAAACACTCATTGCTCAAGGTTCTTCTAACCACTTCTCTTGACTTCTCCTCCTTGGTGAAGTGAATAAGTCTGATTCCACTCAATCTCTTGAGACACTTTGAAATGTTGCTTTCCTGATGGTTTAACTGAATCCTGCAGAATTACTGGGTGAATCTTAGTATCATTGTGGCCTCTCTTTTCACAAAGAGACTTCTTGTATTTATGCAATTGCAAGCATGGGTGGATGCAGGTGTGGGATTTTCAAGACCTAGAGTTTGGAAGGTAGTTAATTCCTGTTAATTTTTATTGAGGGTTGGGCATTCAAACCTCTCAAATGCATTTGAAAAAACGCACCCTAAAAGTAATTGTATACTGACGAGTGATGTTAAAACGTGTTTGTAAATATACAGCTATGGCCACATCTTCATCTGAGTACCTGATCAATGGACCACTGATTTCAGCTTGTTTAGGAATTCCTATGATCTTAGTCTTACAACTGGCATTTGTAGCACACGGCCCTCAGCTGTTATAACTCCACTGAAATAAATAGAATGGTGATGACTGACAGAGAAGATTAAGCTTAAACTTTTAAAGGCAGTGAGGAATTGACAGTCAATGGAATGTATGCGCCTAAATAGCTTTAAAAACCTAGGCCTGCGGGTATTGTTTTGACACAGGAATATTTTCTATTTTTTCATTAGCCTGTATTGCTGACTCACAGGCTGCACTCAGAGTGCTGCACTCGGGTGATGGCCGGACCTGGTTCCCACGCTGAGATTAAATCTTAACAAGGAGAGGATCATTGTATGAATGTTGCCCTCACCTCGAGCTATGCTATACGTTTCTATTGAGATTGTACAGTCATCTGGGCGGGGACTGTCGCTTAGCCTAGGTTTGTATAATGCCTAGCAGAAGGAGGCCCCTTCTAATTTGGGGGCTCTACCAGGGGCGGCTCTAGGTATTTTGCCGCCCCAAGCACGGCAGGCAGGCTGTCTTGGGTGGCTTGCCTTCGGGAGGTCCCCGGTCCTGCGGATTCAGTGGCCCGCCTGCGGGAGGTCTGCTGAAGCCGCGGGACCAGCGGATCCTCCGCAGGCATGCCACCGAAGGCAACCTGCCTGCCACCCTCGTGGCGACCAGCAGCGCGCCCCCCTTGGCTTGCCGCCCCAGACACGCGCTTGACATGCTGGTACCTGGAGCCGCCCCTGGGCTGTACTAGAATTCAATCTATAACAATATGACTGAAAACAACTGTGTGTCCCTGAAGTCTAATCCCAGCTCTTTAACTGGCCTGGTGACTTACCCTCTGTGATTCATGTTCTTCTTCTTTAAAATGCAGATAATACCTACATGGTTTGCAGAGTTCGACTGAGGATGAATAGTTAAATCGAGAAGTGAAAAAGTAAGTGGCTATGTAGGTGGCAGGTAGAATTGATAGTAGTTCCTCAATTTTTATTTATTTTATTTTTTTAAAGCAAGCTCAAGGAATGCAGAGCAAGTGTCAAAAGAGAGGGGAAAGAATGGGGTTGGCGGAAGCTCAAAGCAGTGATGATCTCTGGGAAAGGGAATCGGTGAAGGTTTTTCAGAGAATCGGATGAGGAGGTCCTAAAGAAAAAGGTATGTTGGTAGGAGTCTGAAGGAAAGATCTATGTATGTGCCCATTCCATACTTATTAACTCTCCCAACCTGCCTTCTACTTGGACTAAGGGGACAGGAATTGTTTCCTTTTGGTTCTGTGAATTGTGGATGCAACTTTTCAGTAGCCCAGTACCATACAATCATATTCTTAGTACCAAGTACCCCTCTGCCCAAGTCCCAGCCACAAACAGATTGTTGTGTACATCAGACCAGGGGAACGAGAACACCCATTAAAATGAGTAGAGCAGTTTGCCTCTCTCAGAGCTATTGTTTCAGATGCTTTTGTTTCTCTTCATGGGGTACTCTTATTCAGCTGAGAACATCCTATTGAGATAAATGGGGAACTTCAAACCTCTGGATATCTCCTGTGCTGCAGATGGATGGAGAGATCCCCTTCTTCACAGACTAGGCCTTGAAGTGGGTTAGATGCTCTGAGGTTCTTCTATGTCCATTCTATGCATCCGAAGAAGTGAGCTGTAGCTCACGAAAGCTCATGCTGAAATAAATTTGTTAGTCTCTAAGGTGCCACAAGTACTCCTGTTCTTTTTGTGGATACAGACTAACACGGCTGCTACTCTGAAACCTGAGGTTCTTCTGGTCTTCTAGCAGTTCCCCTCGATCTCGCTGCTTCCTGCAAGTAGATGTACTTCTCAGAGCCTTTCATTTACCACCTTCTCTTTCCCCAGGGTCCCTCCTGTCTTATTTTAATTATTTAATTAATAGATACATAGATTCCAAGGTCATAAGAGACTATTCTGATCAGCTAGTCTGACCTTCTGTATAAAACAGGCCATAGAATTTCCCCAGATTATTCCTAGGTTAGATCTTGTAGGAAAGCACTTATATTGAAGAGTATAAGCACCTAACTAGGTTACAAATGTATGGACAAATTTCTATGAACCTTTTCTCATCAGAGATTTTTTTATGTTTATTCACTTGAACGGCTGCATTTATCTTTATTTCTCCCAATTCTCAATTGGTATTCCTGCTTTTAAGCCATTTTCTTTAAAGCTAAATACAGTCATTCAAGTGAATAAGCAGAATCTCTGATAAGAAAAACGTTAACAGAAATTTGCCATACACCATCGCCATCTACTGGATATGGAAAAAGAACAGGAGTAGCTGTGGCACCTTAGAGACTGACAAATGTATTTGAACATAAGGTTTTGTGGGCTACAGCCCACTTCACCGGATGCATAGAATGGAACATATAGTGAGGTGATATATACACATACAGAGAACATGAAAAAATGGGAGTTGCCCTACCAACTCTAAGAGGCTAATTAGCTCATCTTAATTATTTAGCCTCTTAGAGTTGGTAGGGCAACTCCCATCTTTTCATGTTCTCTGTATGTGTATATATCGTCTTACTATATGTTCCATTCTATACATCCGATGAAGTGGGCTGTAGCCCACGAAAGCTTATGCTCAAATACATTTGTTAGTCTCTAAGGTACCACAAGTACTCCTGTTCTTTTTGCAGATACAGACTAACACGGCTGCCGCTCTGAAACTGGGTATGGAAAGCATCTACTAAAAATTAGAGGGGAGCCATCCTCCAAGAAGCCCTGAAACTAGGCTATGAAACACACGGTCTGCATGTGGCACACCAGAATTTTACTGACCAGTTGATTAGACATGTTTCCTCCACAATCCACCAGGTGGAGTGAGCTCTGCTTTCTCTCATTACACCATTCAAAACTCATGTTCTGTTCAGGCCCAAGTGAGCCAGGCACTGCTATAGACGTGCCGCATGGCACAACTGTGTTGCCTCACTGAATCCCAGGCTGAGCAAGGCAGGTTTCCGTAAGGGCTGATTCAGACCGTGCTAAAGCAGGCAGAGTAAATTAGTCAGAAATCAGTGATGGGCCAACAAGACCAGCTCTACTTGCTTCTTCCTCCACATCTGGGCTGCTCTCTCTCTCCACCCTCCAGGGCTCTCTGTTCGGCACATGTCGACCCTCAGTGAGCAAGGTCCCATAAAAGCCCCTCAGGTGTCACCTGGATAAGCCCAGGTATTTTAACATCCTTTTTATTCCAACTTCCTGATTCCTCTGATTGCCTGGGAGGTGTTCCGCCAGAGAGGCCTGCCCAGACACACTACCCCAGAAGCTGCTTTTTCATTGTGCTTTCCTTTCGATGCATGAAAACCTTGCGAGCAGGGCCTATAGCTCTGGCACCCATAGACGTGCACAGCACATTTCATTAGGGTGTGCACCCAGGGAACTTTATTATTATTATTTTTTAAAGGCGAACATCATAAAGGTTGGGGTTTAGGAAGGGTGTGAAGTGCAGCCAGGGGGCTCAGGGCAGGAGGGATGTGGGGTGTGGCAGGGGGCTCAGGGCAGGGAGTTGGGGGGCAAGGTGCAGGAGGGGGCTCAGGGAAGGGGAATAGGGGGCAAGGTGCAGGCAGGAGGCTCAGGGCAAGGAGTTGGGGGCAGGCAGGGAGTTGGGGGCAGGAGGGGTACAGCAGGGGCTCAGGACAGGGAGTTGGGGGGCAGGGTGCAGGAGGGGGCTCAGGGCAGGGGGTTGGAGTGCAAGGTGCAGGCCGGGGGCTCAGGGCAGGGAGTGGGTGCAGGAGGGGTACAGGGTGCAGGCAGGGGCTCTGGGTTGGGAGGTGGGGTGCAGGAGGGGTGCGAGGGGCAGGCTGGGGGCTCTGGGCTGGGCGTTGGGGTGCAGGCGGGGTGCGGCAGGGGGCTCAGGAAAGGGGGTTGGAGTGCAAGGTGCAAGCAGGGGGGTCAGGGCAGGGAGTGAGTACAGGAGGGGTACAGGGTGCAGGCAGGGGGCTCAGGGCAGGGAGTTGGGGGACAGGCAGGGAGTTGGGGTGCAGGCAGGGGTGCGGCAGGGGGCTCAGGACAGGGAGTTGGAGTGCAAGGTGCAAGCAGGGGGCTCAGGGTAGGGAGTTGGGGTGCAGGAGGGGTACAGGGTGCAGGCAGGGGGCTCAGGGCAGGGAGTTGGGTGCCAAGGTGCAGGACGGGGCTCAGGGAAGGGGACTTGGGTGCAAGGTGCAGGCAGGAGGCTCAGGGCAGGGAGTTGGGGGACAGGAGGGGTACAGGGTGCAGGCAGGGGGCTCAGGACAGGGAGTTGGGTGGCGGGGTGCAGGATGGGGCTCAGGGCAGGGGGTTGGAGTGCAAGGTGCAAGCAGGGGGCTCAGGGTAGGGAGTTGGGGTGCAGGAGGGGTACAGGGTGCAGGCAGGGGGCTCAGGGCAAGGAGTTGGGTGCAGGAGGGGTGCGAGGTGCAGGCAGGGGGCTTAGGGCAGGGAGTTGGGGTGCAGGAGGGGTACAGGGTGCAGGCAGGGGCTCAGGGCAGGAGTTGGGTGCAGGAGGTGCAAGGTGCAGGCAGGGGCTTAGGGCAGGAGTTGGGTGCAGGAGGGTACAGGGTGCAGGCAGGGGGCTTAGGGCAGGGAGTTGGGGTGCAGGAGGGGTACAGGGTGCAGGCAGGGGGCTCAGGGCAGGGAGTTGGGTGCAGGAGGGGTACAGGGTGCAGGCAGGGGGCTCAGGGCAGGGAGTTGGGGTGCAGGAGGGGTACAGGGTGCAGGCAGGGGGCTCAGGGCAGGGAGTGGGTGCAGGAGGGGTGCAGGGTGCAGGCAGGGGGCTCAAGTCAGGGAGTTGGGGGTTGGGGTTCATGCTCTGGCCCGGCGCCGCTTACCAGCAGCAGCACGTTCCCTACTGCCTGCCCTGGCCCCATGCTGCACCACTCACCACGTCCCTGCACGGCCTCGGGGGGAAGGGGAGCGCACAGGGCTCCACGCGCTGCCCTTGCCATGCCTCCATGTACCTCCCCCAAAGCTCCCATTGGCTGCAGTTCCCCATTCCCGGCCAACGGGAGCTGCGGGGGGCAGTGCCTGGAGCAACGCATGGAGCCCTCTGCCCCCCACCTCCGCCCCCGGGGCCCCAGGGATGTGGTGCCAGCCACTTCTGAGAGCGGCGCGGGGGCCTGCGGCACCATGAGGGGCAAATCCCGATGGCCGGATCCAAAGCCCTGAGGGGCCGGATCCAGCCTGTGGGCATTAGGGTGTGCCTGGGCACACCCCGTGCACACGCCTGTGCTGGCACCCTCCGGGGATGAGTCAGAGGAACGGCTGTCACCTCAAGAAGAACAGACCAGTTTTCTCCTCATTTTCTTGGGCAACTTCTTGAACATTTTTCTGAATTTATTCCTTAGGGGAGGTGGGGATTGTGAACCTGAGTCGGATGAGGTGTCGTGTGAACTGCTTCTCCGAACAGGCCTTTATTTAGCTTGGTCCTTTTGAGCGAGGATAGGCGGCCAGTGAAGGCATACTGCAGCTGATGCCTGGGCTTGACAAGATTTCACCTCAGAGGCTGCTAGGACTTTTGGCACCAAATTCAGGAGCCTCCTGCCCCATAAGGGATTTTTTTCCTTGGGGGCGATTCCCTTCTTCTCCAACCCTCAGCCCCAGGGGAAGTCAGGAATTCTTCATGGGGAGGAGGAGATCGAATTGCCCGATGAGGGACAAGATGATTAGATGGCTGACAAAGGATTAGCGTCTTTCTGAAGACCCCCCCCTCCATTTTGTTCTGCCTCTTGGAGCTACTGGGAAGGCAGAGAAGTCAAGCTTCTTGCTCTGTCAGTGGTGAATTTGTCTGGTCCCACTAATGGTTTCCCTATGCTGGGCTGCTGCCCTCTGACATAATGGCCGAAGAGCTCCCTTAATTTTTCCACCATCCTTTGGGACATCCATGGCCTGGCCCTCAGACTCCCTCTGGTGGGGATCTCCTGGGGAACCAGCTCCTGGGTTGGGGAAGGTGGGTGAAGGGATCGAACCCTTTCCAATCCCAGTGGATGACGGGAAGGAAAACATCTCCTTCTGCAAAGATACAGAGCCGGATGGACACAGCAGTGCAGTAGGGGGTGGCAGGATATATATAATTCTCTCTTGCTGATTCTTGACTCCTCTGCCCTCCTTGTAGCTCCAAGAGGCAGAACAAAATGGAGGGGGTCTTCAGAAAGACACTAGTCCCTTGTCAGCCATCTAATCAGATTTGATTCTGCCCCCTCCAGCTACAAACAGGTGACGACTCACTGAGGATCTGGGGACCTGGCTCTGAGAGAAAATACATTTTTTTCCCTTCTTCCTTTTGTTATTTCTTTGTTGTTTGTTTACTCAGGGAATTTGCAAACTTATTTTCACACATCTATTTTCATAAATTTCCATAAATTTTGCGGTGTCTTTGTGGAGATCCCTTGGGCCATAACACTCATCAGGGAAGTTCTCAAGCTTTCCTAGCATGAAGGATTCAGAAACACTTCAAAAACATTAATTAGTGCCGGATACATGCAGAGTGCTATGTTATTAACATCTTAATTATATGTTACTGCTTTGGGATGCACAAGTACTGAGTGATCATCACTTTACAAACATCAAAGTCAGCTGATCTCATTCCCATCTTAAGATCATGTTTCATAATCTTGGAGTTCATTTGATTTTCATTCAAAAGTAACTACACATTTGTTTTTAGAGAAATTCCTTTTAAAGCTGATAGGTCAGATCCTCAGCTGGTGTAAATCAGCACGCCTTTATTGGTGCTTTTTGGTCATGTAGCTATAAATTTATGAAGCGATTTCACAGTTAAGGCACTGATGAAGATCTGCCCTTGTATGCCAAATCCTATTTTCCAAGGTTTATAAATGACTGGGCTCTCTCTTGTATGGCATTCTACAAATTTATTTAGTAGGTGGTTTGTTACCTGGTTAAGATGCCTGTGCCCCAAACATCTGTTTTTGGTTTTGTTTTTAATTCAGTTACACACTTCAGTTACCCTTGCCCTTTAGCCATCTCCCATTCCCTGTGAATTTAGTTCTCATACGTAGAGGAGAGCCTGGATAGTCTGATTAAAGCATCGTGTTCAGAGATTTTAGGACCAAGATTTTCAAAAGTGACCCAGTGATTTTTTTGGGCGCCCGACCTGAGACCCATTAAAGGGGCCAGATTTTCAGAGGCTGGGTGCTCAGCACTGTCTAGAAAACAGTCCTGTTTTAAGGTGGGGGGGCCTCCAGTTGTGTCTTCAGAAGTTGAGACACCTCATACTACAAAAGCAGCAAAGAATCCTGTGGCACCTTATAGACTAACAGACGTTTTGCAGCATGAGCTTTCGTGGGTGAATACCCACTGCGTCAGATGCAACCGACGAAGTGGGTATTCACCCACAAAACTCATGCTGCAAAATATCTGTTAGTCTATAAGGTGCCACAGGATTCTTTGCTGCTTTTACAGATCCAGACTAACACGGCTACCCCTCTGATACTTGACTCATACTACAAATCATGAATGAAACTCTTGGCTGTGGGTTTAGACACAGACTGAGGGATCCTGGGTAAATCAATAAGCTCTTTCTCCACTGCACTCCCTGTATTGGTTTTCATTCAGCTCAGATGTTCCTTTCCTTAACCCCCTTTTCCTCCATATAGACTCAGAGGAGCAGGGCAGTGACCTGGTGGTGGTTTCGGGACGGGGTTGACGGGGAATTTCCTGGATACATTTCCAGGGGCTCCTTGCCCCGCAAGACCAATCACAGCTCAGCTTTGTGCTGGACGGTGCCAAAGGATGCTCCTTTAACACTGAGGAACCCTGTCGCTGACCAAGTACAAAGCAGCAGCAGCCCTAGACTCTTAGCATGAGCTATGGAAGAAGCACAGGGCTATTCATTCTTTCCTTCTGTGTCACCCACCCATGCCCTGGGGGCAGAGCTCAGGGCAAGCAAATGATTTTTATCCTTAGTAGATCCTTTTGGCGCGTAACTGCTGCCCTTGTGATGCTGACAAACCATTGCATTTTCTTTCCTCTTTGGATCAAGACTGCATTCAGGTTTCCGCTTGTTCTCCCCTTGGTCTTTGAAGGAGGTAAATCTATTTTTATTTATTTACTTATTGTTTGGACTGGGTCAGTGAGGGTGAAGGGGAACACATCTATCAGAACTGTGGGCTTCCTGTCTAGCTGGGATAAAAACATTTACCAGCAAACACAGCTCAGAACCTATTCCTATGGTGGCTCGAACCCTCTGCATGGGGGGTGAAGAGTAACCTGGTACAACCAAGGATCCAGACCTTTGGGGTCTGCCACTTAGAGCAAAGGGTGACTCATCTGCACCCACCTGTCCATAGAAAACAGGATTATTTCCCTCCTGAACCGGTTTACAGTTCTGCTTTGTACACCACAACTTCTCCCTCAGTGATGAGGTGTGGTTTGCGGGATTCTCTGGATAATAACACTCATTGGAGAATGTGATGAGACTTCAAAGGTTTCTAACCACTTCACAAACACTCATTAAAGGTTTATACATGTAAAGTGTTGTATAATGTGGATATTAAATAGATATGGATGGCTTTTGACACCCATGCACTGAGTAATATTGTTGCCTTAAAATGTGCATGCAAGCCCGCTGATCTCATTCCCCTAATCAGGTCATGATTCATAGCATTAAAACACAGGGTGATTTTATTTTAATTAAAAAGTAGCTTTTTGCATTTGTTTTCATACAGCTCACAGGTGAGATTCTCCACTGGTGCAAATCAGCACAATTCCACCTCCTTAGATGATACCGCAATAATTTACAACAATTTATTTCAAACAATGTATTTTAGGAAACTCCAGAGCTATCAACAAGCTGTTTAAACTTTTCTCTATGTTCTGAAAGAATTTTCTGTTGTCGGAGAAAAACTTAGTTTTCGCTTTTTTGTTTGGGTGCAGCAGAGTTAGATACTTTATTTTGTTTAGCAGCTACAACAGGGAGAGAGTGCACTAGGACATAGGGTCTTCCCTTCCTAGACAGGTCTCTCAACAGGTAAACAATTACAGCCGGCATTTATACTCTTGTTACAGACAATAATAAGCAACAGCTGCATTTTGTTTATACATAGGTCATTCTGATATTTTGGTTTTTTTTACTTTTAAAAAGACGCCAGTCTACATATTTTATTAGTGCAAGGTTGCAACAACTTCTTACACCGTTCTTTTTCACTCGCCTTACACAATCCTCGCTTCTACAAATTTCGCGTTATTAGGGTTACAGCTAGCCTAACTCTTGCTAACAAAGACTGTCATGCATTAAGATCCCCTACAAATCCCTGTCAGTTCTTTCTGACAGGCTTAGTTAAATGGCAGACTTAGTTAAATATCCCACAACATTTTCATTATATCCCACCTCCCCGGGCATTTAGCTTGGGTACATAAAGGCAAGGTGAAGGAGGACTGTCTGGGGTTCCAGTCATGAGGCAATGAAAACTCAAGGACAACATTTTTTTAAAGGGTTTGGGTGCCCCTCTCATCTTTGTCCACCAATATATTAAATTGGGGGTGACAACACTGTTATCTTTTGAGGGGTATTCATTCTTGATCTTAGGGTTTGTTTGTTTGTTTTCATAGCTGCCTGCTTCTGTTCTATGTAAGTATCTCCAAGTAAACCTCTGTGAATTAGCAAGTACTGATCACTCCGACGATTCCTATATCCCTACATCTGCACAGAGAGGTCCACAGGGAACTTCGCAGAGTGTCCCCTTCTTCCTTTCTCCCCGTTTATAGGAAGTCCCACTTGGAATGCAAAACTAGTCCAGTGACGGTGGAGTGGCTTTCTCAAAGAGGGGCTCTCCCAGCATAGTCAGACTCTGTCACATTCGCTGTGTTGTATTGATGGGTCGTGGATGGAGTTGTAGGTTCAAGAGCTGTTTTAAAAAAATAAAAGAACCTAAGACAATTTTCTTTCATCCACTGTGAACTTTCATGTCAAGTCAGGCTCAATTCTACAACAGGCAGCCCTCTTTTGCTGTATGATGACCCCCAAAACATTTCAGTATAAGTAAGGTCACTTCAGAGCATAATTCCTTCTCATCACTAAATGAAATACACTATATGGAAAGGGCCTAGGGAAAACATTAAGTTCCATACAAGCCATATTTTGAAGGCTAATGTAGCATTTAAATGGCCCATGAAAGTCTCATAGTGGCTTTCTTTCCAGGAGTGGAGTACAACCCCTAGGACCTGATTCAAAGATCACTGAAGTCAAAGGACAGATGTCTCTAAATTGTTATGGGTATTGTATTGAACACATAGTGAATAGATAGAGGGGGAAGATGCTAAGTATCCAGAATCCCCATCCTCTTAGGAAATCTCCACTTTCTCCCCAACTAGCTAGTTCATGTAGTAAAGATGGCGAAAAAAAAAAAGCCCTAAACCCACCAACTAACCAATTCTACATCAATGGAGCCAGCTTAATTCCTGTTTTATCTCAAATGAGATCAATGGAATGATACCAGAAATTCATTTGGCACATACAGTTTTTGAGATGAAAAGACCATGTAGGGTGTAACGTAGGGTGTAACAGGCACGCCACCCAATGTAGGACTGATCATGTCCTGATAACCACAAGCAGAGAACACAGCAATCAGCTGGAGGAAGTACATGTGCAGCTAAATTTGTTTTGTAAATGGAGGGCACAAAGAATGTCTTACCTCCTCCAGGATATCTGCGGAATAGTATAAAAGTGTTCGCGACTCAAGGCAGTTCCAACCACTTCTCTTGACTCAATCTCCTTGGTCAACGGGTAAGTCTGATACTTACTTACTTGGAATTGAATCCTGTAAAAATACTTTGTGATTTTGGCAATCCAGAGGGCTTCTCTTGTGTCTGGGGGGGTTCCCCCTATTTGTATTGGTATATTTACATTTTAATTATTTAACTGTAGGGATTGGTTTGTGGAGAATTTAGAAGTTAAGGCTGCGGTTTTCAAAAAGACAGGTGTTTTGAGAGACTTGATTCTTCCTGTATGTGTAGTTTATCCCCTAGTAGACCACTTGAGGGATTACTGCATTCCTATGAAACCGAACAATTTCACAGAGAAGGTACGGGGCAAGAAGGAAAGCTCGTGTTATGTCGGATGGCAATTCCTAAGTTATATGTAGAACTGGGTGTTTTAAAATCCAGATAAGCTGTAAACAGGATAAATTACAAAGGGACAGTACAGATTTTCCGAGCCCTCGTCCTGTGAATCAGCTCTCCATACATAACACAGGACTAGCCAACCTTTCCTCCCTCCCCTTCTCTAGTTCACTTTTATGCACTCTGGGCAGGCAATGTCTGTTACTCGGTCTCTCTACAATGCCCAGCACAATGGGGCATGGATCGGAGAGCTTTTCTACCCAGTACAACAGTCTAGACAATGGCAGTGTGAATTATAGACCCCTTGACGGTGTTCTGCCCTGTGCGGACCCTACTGACACGAACTGAAATGGACCTAGTGCCTGCTAACATTGTCCTTTCTGAAACAGGGCAACAGTGATGCAAATTAGGTACCTTTTCGTTTGTGCCTCCAAGTTGTACACGGGGCAGTTAGAGTGCGACATTGTGGCAGAGTCCACAGGGGAGACCCCCTTAGGATGGATTGCAGCACAGTATCGATGAGCCCTCAGATGCCGCTTCTAGAAGCACCTGGAATTCCAATATTAACAATAAGATGAACAGGTGAGGGCATCTGAAGTCTAGTCCCAGCTCTTCCCTTCCTTCCACATGTGACCTTGGCCAGTCACTTGGCTTCTCTGTTGCCACTTCCCCTCTAGTGAAACAGGAGTGAGAACTATCTACTTCACAGGGATGTTATGACAGTAAATGGGTGCTTAGAGCTGTGAACATTGACTATGGAAGTGCTAGGTAGGATTATCATCATTCTCTGTGCTTGAAATAAAGACGACTTAGAGCTTGTGGGAGACCAGGTTCAAGAAATAGGGAGTGGGGAGAGAATGAAAATGAATGGATGCAGGTGGTGCAAAGATGAAGCGGTCATGAGCTCTAGAAAGGTCATCAATGAAGGCTTTACACACCAAGGGGTTAAGTCATCACTTTCTTCATTATATATCAATCTATGCAGGTTCCTCCATGATACCCCTTAGCACAACAGCTGAGTGTTGTACCTCTTATTCCACTGGCAGTTTGCCTTTTGTTTACTCCCTGCTTTATCTTTCAGGCTCAACTCCATTGCAGAAAGATGCTTTCCGACGAGGAGTTGTATTTCAAACAGAAGAAATGCCAAAAGCCATGTCCGCCGACGAAACTGCCATGCCCCAAAAAGCATTTTCCGTGTCCGAAGTATCCGCCGTGCTTTCCATTGCCGCGGCCATGCCCACCAAGGTGCCCACCAATATGTCCATCAATATGCCCACAACCATATATTGACGTCTGCAACGAGCCGTGTGTCACACGATGCGGTGACTCGACTGCAGTAGTCTATGCACCACCAGTTGTCGTTAATTTCCCAGGCCCAACTCTTGCCACTTGCCCTCAGGATAGCGTCGTGGGATCTGCACTCCCAAGGGGAATTTTAGGTTCAGGGGGCGGCTCTCTTGGTTCTGGAGGCTTATATGGTGGTGGGGGCTCCTACGGTGGTGGGGGCTTCTACGGTTCCTCAGGCTCATCCTTCAGCTCTGGGGGCTACCTCGGTGGTGGGGGCTACCTTGGTGGTGGGGGCTACCTTGGTGGTGGGGGTTGCCTCGGTGGTGGGGGCTACCTCGGTGGTGGGGGCAGTTCTTGTGGTTGGAACCCATGTAACTATGGGGGATGTGGTCCATGTTAAACCCAGCAGGAATAACCACGGAAGAAGGAGCAACGAGCAAATGACAAACAAGATACAGATTCATGGCTGAGCGTATGGGATTTAGAAGTGACGGGCATCCACAACTCCTGCTGAAGTCAGGCGGAGCTGTGAGAGCTCAGCGCCTCTTAAAATCAAGCAGACGTGTGTCTGTCTCATGTTATGCTTTATCTTAGATTTCTGACCTAGTGCCTTCCCGCCTTTTTTTTCTTCTTCATACATTGTGCTTTGTGCTCTGAGATGTGGTGGGGATAAAACAAGTAACATAAAAAATGTATAAAAGAGGATACGATTGCCAAACTGTACAGCTGCAACAAAGAAAGAAGAACATCTTGTGTAAAATGCATCACCTTGGAGATGGTGATTGGTCGTAACCCTTATTGAAATTCTAAACATGCTACTTTATTTGCATTCTGCAAGTGTTTACTGCACTTCTCACTCTCATTAAAATTATCTTGCAACATATTATTGGACTTCTGGTTTTTCTTTCACTTCCATTCTTTGTTTATATACCACTCTGTGTGAAAGTCAAGTTTGTGGAGAGGACAAATGCCAGGTCACTGCTCTACTCAGATTCTGAAGTTAGATGCTAATCAAGTCCTTTAAGACAGTGGCTCTCAACCTCTCTCGACTTAGACACCTATCCCCCTTTCTGGAGACTGATTCATCTTGTGAACCCCCAAGTTTCACCTCACTTAAACACAACTTGCTTACAAAATCAGACATAAAATACAAACATGTCACAGATCAGTATTCCTGAACAATTGCTGACTTTCTCATTTTTATAATTTTAAAATAAATCATTTCAATATAAATCTTGTAGTTACGGTGCAGCGTATAGCACATAGAGCAGTATAAAGAAGTCATTGTATGACATTTTAATTTGTACTGCCTTAGCTTGGGATTTTTAATGTAGCCTGTTGCAAAACTAGACAAATATGAAGTTCATGTAAACCCTGGCAGACTTCTGGGTACCCCCAGGGGTATGTGTACCCGCGGTTGAGAACAACTGCCTTAAGAGGTCAATAGAATTAAGCAGGTGTCCTGACATGGGGAGAATTTTACTCTCTTTACACGTGTTCCAGAACTCACTTTATTGTGTAACCATTTTCCTTCCTTGGAGAGGCTTGGTTATACCTTCTTCTAGCTACAAAGTGGGAGAGGTATAGGTAACAAATGTGTGTGGAAAGGTTAATCATTATTAAAATTCTTCCTGCTCCTCAAAAATCAGAGAAACTATACACCTCTTATAACACCAAAAATTGGTCCCCTCCTCATATTCAACTCTGCCTGGAAATTCCACAAAATAAGAAAACATTGATTCATAAAAGAACAACCATATTGAGTCAACCAAATGGCCCATCTAGCCCAGCATCCTGTCATCCGACAGTGTCTGGTGCCAGATGCTTTAAGAGGGAATGAACAGAATGGGGCAGTTTCGTGTTATCCACCTCATGCTGTCCAATCCGAGCTTGTGGCAGCTGGAGGTTTAGGGACACCCACAGCATGGGGTCCGGTCACTTACCATCTTGGCCAAGAGCCACTGATGGATCTATCTCCCATGAACTGATCCAGTTCTTTTTTAAACCCAGTTATATTTTTGGGCTTCATAACATCCCATGGCAATTAATTCTATAGGATGATTGTGTACTTCCTTTTGTCTGTCTTAAACATGCTGCCTATTAATTCCAATGGGTGACCCCTCATTCGTGTGATATGTGAAGGGATAGGTAACACTTCCCTGTTGGCTTTCTCCACACCTTTCGTAATTTTATAGACCTCTAGCTTATTCCCCCCCTTAGTTATCTTGTTTCTAAGATGAACATTCCCAGTCTTTTAAATCTGTCCTTGTACGGAAGCTGTTCCATACGCCTCATAAGTTTTGTTGCCCTTCCCTGCACCTTTTGCAATTCTAATACATCTTTTTGTGATGGGATGATCAGAACTTCAAGCAGTATTCAAGGTGTGCTCATCTGGTTTATAAAGAGTCATTATGATCTTTTCTATTTCGTGATCTCTCTCTTTCCTCATGGTTTCTAACACTCTGTTTGCTTTTTTTGACTGCTGCTGCACACTGAGCGGATGTTTTCATCGAACTATCTACAGTGACACCAAGATCTCTTTCCTGAGTGGTAACAACTAATTTAGCAGATGCTGCTCAGTCTCTATCCTTGTAGTGGTTCTATGCCTGTGCATGGGTTTGAAGAGTAGCTGGGTACTATCAATGATCCATATCTTGGTAGGCCTGATGGAATCTCTGGCTTAGAAGTCAGTTTGACTTTTGGGCTCTGCCACTCAGAGCAAAGGGCGACTTAACTGCACCATGGCTTTACTGGAAAAAAATGATATTTACATTCTCTCTTTCTTTTTCAACAACATTGCAGCTTGCATGCCATAAATTATCCCTAAATGTCGAGGTGTGGTTTGGGAGATCTCCAGGCCAATACCACTCAATAGGGATGTTCTGAGGCTCAAAAGAAGGGCTTTCAAAACATTTCAAAGACAACTTGTTCATGGTATATATACATGCAATGTTTTGTATTATTTTCATATTGAATGAATGTGACCTATTTCCGATGCCAAAGCACTAACAGTGAACCACAGTCACTGATGTCATTCCCCTAAGGAGGTTGTGATTTATAGCTAGTTATTTCTTTGTAATGAAAAGGAAGTTTTGCATTTGTTTTCATAAAAAATCCTTTTTGAAGCTTATGGTATCAGACCCATAGTGAACAGGTAGGAAGTAGTGTTGCTAAGCAGGAAGAACTCCCTTCATCTTAGGAACTGCAAGGAGAGACTGGACCTTTTCTCCATCAAGATAGTACCCAGGAGTTAAAGGACTAAAATAAAATCCTGTGCATAACAGCAAATTGGGCAGCTGAAACATTTCTGAGCTACTGTACAGTTAGGGGCGGGAAGCTAAATAAATGGAGCCCGTTTACTCCTGGTGTAATGCAAATGAAGTCACTAGAATGATACCAAACAGTAATCTGTTAAACCAAGGTTTCAAATGAAAGAAATGTGTAGCATGTAATGCGCATGTCATACTGTGCAGAACTGCTAACGGACTAATAACCACAAGCAGTGAGCAACGCAGTAATTTGGAGGCATTACATCTGCAATAAAATTTGTTTTATAACCAATTAGGACCTCATGCAACTAATTAGGACCTTTCAGCTCCTTCAGGCCATCTGAGAAATTGTATAAAAGCACTTGCCACTCAGGGCTGTTCTAACAACTTCTCTTGTATTATTCTCCGCTGTGAACTGGGTAGGTCATATACTTGAGTCAACTCTTCTCTTTCTAACTGTCAAAACAAAAGTTTGTATGTTGAACGGAATACTCCAAAAACACTGTGATTTTAGTAATTTTAGTGTTCTGAGGGAGTCGGGGGGAGGGCAGGGGAAGTGCCCCAAACACCTGTTTTTGTTTTTTAATTCAGTTACACACTTCAGTTACCCTTGCCCTTTAGCCATCTCCCATTCCCTGTTAATTTAGTTCTCGTACGTAGAGGAAAGCCTGGATAGTCTGATTAAAATATCATGTTCAGAGATTTTAAGACCAAGATTTTCAAAAGTGACCCAGTGATTTTTTAAGTGGGGGTGGGGGACTCTAGTTGTGTCTTCAGAAGTTGAGACACCTCATACTATAAATCACGGATGAAACTCTTGGCTGTGGGTTTCGACAGACTGAGGGATCCTGGGTAAATCAATAAGCTCTTTCTCCACTGCACTCCCTGTATTGGTTTTCATTCAGCTCAGATGTTCCTTTCCTTAACCTCCTTTTCGTCCACATAGACTCATAGAGGAGTAGGGCAGTGACCTGGTGGGGAGGGTTGATGGGGGTGCGGTTTCCTGGATAAATTTCCAGGGGCTCCTTGCCCCACAAGACCAATCACAACTCAGCTTTGTGCTGGACGGTGCCAAAGGATGTGCCTTTAACACTGAACATAAGAACAGCCATATTGGGTCAGACCAAAGGTCCATCTATCCCAGTATCCTGTCTGCTGACAGTGGCCAGTGCCAGGGGCCCCAGAGGGAATGAACAGACAGTTAATCACCATCATGCCCTGTCACCCAATCCCAGCTTCTGGCAAACAGAGGCTAGAGCAGGGGTGGGCAAACTATGGCCCGCGGGCCACATCCGGCCCGCGGGACTGTCCTGCCCGGTCCCCGAGCTCCTGACCCAGGAGGCTCACCCTTGGCCCCTCCCTTGCTATCCCCCATCCCCCGCAGCCTCAGCTCGCTCGCTCCGCCGCTGGCGCAATGCTCTGGGCGGCGGGGCTGCGAGCTCCTGGGGCAGCGAGCTCCTGGGGCAGCGAGCTGCGGAGCCCGGCCTGACCCAGTCTCTGTGCTGCACGGTGGCGGCGGCTGCGTGGCTGTAGGCAGCGGTGCTCCAGGCAGTGTGGTAAGGGGGCAGGGGACAGGGGGGGTTGGATAGAGGGCAGAGGAGTTCGGGGGGGTGGTCAGAGGGCGGGGGTGTGGATAGGGCAGCGGTGGGCAACTGACGGACCGCGAGCCACATCTGGCCTGCGGGGCCATCCTGCCCAGCCCCTGAGCTCCCAGCTGGCCCCGGCCCCTCCCCGGCTGTCCTTCCTCCCTCGCAGCCTCAGCTTGCTGTGCTGGCAGCGCGGCATCCTGGCTGGCTCCGGGGCTGGGCGGCGCGGTGCAGGGGCAGATTTACAAGTGAACACAGGGTGCCCTGGCAAAGGCCCCCAACAACAGGGGACCCAGGGCCGGGCACTGGCAACTCAACACTGGCTGCACTGAAATCATATGCAGGTGGGCGGTGCAGATGGCGGGAGCGCAGGGAACGCAGGCGGAGGACTCAGGGGAGCACTGGGAGGCCACGCAGCCGGCCAGAGAGAAGCGGCCCTTTGAAGGGAAACCGCCGCTTCTCTCTGGCTGTGCGGCTGCCCCTGCTCCTGTTGAGTCCTCCGCCCATGTTTGCGGGCCACATTCCGAAAGGGGCTGGGAGATGGATAAGGGTAGGGTCCTGGAAGGGGGCGGTCAGGGGCAGGGGTCCTGGAAGGGGTGGTCAGGGGTGGGGGTGGATGGAGAGGGATCGGTTGGGGACAAGGAGCAGAGGGGTTGGATGGGTTTGGAGGTTCTTAGGGGGGCAGTCAGGGGGCAGGAAGTGGGAGAGGGTGGATAAGGGGTGGGGGCAGGCTGTTTGGGAGGGGGCACAGTCTTCCCTACCTGGCCCTCCATACTGTTTTGCAACCCCAATGTGGCCCTTGGGCCAAAAAGTTTGCCCACCCCTGGGCTAGAGACACCATCCCTGTCCACCCTGGCTAATAGCCATCGATAGACCTATCCTCCGTGAATCTATCTAGCTCCCTTTTGAACCCTGTTATAGTATTGGCCTTCACAACACCCTCTGGCAAAGAGTTCCAGAGGTTGACAGTGTGTTGCATGAAAAAATACTTTTTGTGTTTGTTTTAAGCCTGCTACTTATTAATTTCATTTGGTGGCCCCTTGTTCTTGTATTATGAGAAGGAGTAAATAACACTTCCTTATTTACTTTCTCTATACCGCTCATGATTTTATAGACCGCTATCATATCCCCCTTAGTCGCCTCTTTTCCAAGCTGAAAAGTCCCTGTCTTATTAATCTCTTACCATATGGAAGCCGTTCTATACCCTTAATCATTTTTGTTGCCCTTTTCTGAACCTTTTCCTATTCCAAAATATCTTTTTGAGATGGAGTGACCACAACTGCATGCAGTATTCAAGGTGTGGGAGTTACAGTAACTCCTCACTTAATGTTGTAGTTATGTTCCTGAAAAATGTGACTTGAAGCAAAATGTTATTAAGCCAATCCAATTTCCCCATAAGAATTAATGTAAATGAGGGGTTTAGGTTCCAAGGAAATTTTTTTCACCAGACAAAAGACTGAATACTGCTTGAAGTACCGATCACCCCATCACAAAAAGACGCATTAGAATTGCAAAAGGTGCAGGGAAGGGCAACAAAACTTATGAACCTTATGGAACAGCTTCTGTACAAGGACAAATTTAAAAGATTGGGAATGTTCATCTTAGAAACAAGATGACTAAGGGAGAGTGGGGAGGATTTGCTACAGGTCTATAAAATCACAAATGGTGTGGAGAAAGCCAATAGGGAAGTGTTATTTACCCCTCCACATATCACACGAATGGGGGGTCACCCAATGAAATTAATAGGCAGCATGTTTATGACAGACAAAAGGAAGTATTTCTTCACACAGCGCACAGTCATCCTATAGAATTCATTGTCATGGGATGTTATGAAGCCCAAAAATATAACTGGGTTTAAAAAAGAATTGGATAAGTTCATGGGAGATCGGTCCATCAGTGGCTCTTGGCCAAGATAGTAAGTCACAGAACCCCATGCTGTGGGTGTCCCTAAACCTCCAGCTGCCACAAGCTGGGATTGGACAGCATGAGGTGGATAACACGAAACTATCTCATTCTGTTCATTCCCTCTTAAAGCATCTGGCACCAGACACTGTCGGACGACAGGATGCTGGGCTAGATGGGCCATTGGTTTGATTCATATAAGAATAACCATATTGGGTCAATGTTTTCTTATTTTGTTGACTAAGAGGAGGGACGCCATTTTGGAGTCAGAGGTGTATAGTTTCTCTGATTTTTGAGGAGCAGGAAGAATTAATAATGATTTACCTTTCCAGGCACATTTGTTACCTACACCTCTCCCACTTTGTAGCTAGAAGAAGGTATAACCGAGCCTCTCCAGGGAAGGAAAATGGTTACACAATAAAGTGAGTTCTGGAACACGTGTAAAGAAGGTAAAATTCTCCCCTTCTGCATACTTCTATTATCCTCTTAAGGCAGTGGTTCTCAAACACGGGTACACATACCCCTGGGGTTACAAAGAGGTCTTCCAGGAGATACAAGAACTTCATATTTGCCTAGTTTTACAACAGACTACATAAAAAGCCCTGGCAAAGTAGGTGCAAACTAAAATTTCATAGAGAGAATGATTTATTTTTACTGCTTTATGTACTATACATTTGCTTTATTTTATAATTATATGGTAAAAATGAGAAAGTCAGCAATTGTTCAGGAATACTGATCTGTGACACGTTTGTATTTTTATGTCTGATTTTGTAAGCAAGTTGTGTTTAAGTGAGGTGAAACTTGGGGGTACACAAGATAAATCAACCTCCTGAAAGGGGGACAGGTGTCTAAGTCGAGAAAGGTTGAGCTAGAAGAAACTAGAAGAAGGTATAACCAAGCCTCTCCAAGGAAGGAAAACGGTTACACAATAAATGGAACACACGTAAAGAGGGTAAAATTCTCTCCATGGCAGGGTACCTGCATAATTCTATTAACCTCTTAAGGCACTGGTTCTCAACCACGGGTACGCATATCCCGGAGGTACCCAGGTGTCTTCCAGGGGATACATATTTGCCTAGTTTTGCACCAGGCTACAATAAAAATCCCAAACTAAGGCAGTACAAATTAAAATGTCATACAATGACTTGTTTATACTGCTGCTATACACTGCACCGTAAGTACAAGATTTATATTGAAATTGATTTATTTCATAATTATATGGTAAAAATGAGAAAGTCAGCAATTGTTCAGGAAAAAAGACGTATTTTTATGTCTGGTTTTGTAAGCAAGTTGTGTTTAAGTGAGGTGAAACTTGGGGGTCCACAAGATGAATCAACCTCCTGAAAGGGGGACAGTTGTCTAAGTCAGGAAAGGTTGAGAGCCACTGTCTTAAAGGACTTGATTAGCATCTAACTTCAGAATCTGAGTAGGGCAGCGACCTGGCATTTGTCCTCTCCACAAACTTGACTTTCACACAGAGCGGTATATAAACGAAGAATGGAAGTGCAAGAAAAACGAGAAGCCCAATTATATGATGCAAGGTAATTTTAATGAGAGTGAGAAGTACAGTAAACACTTGCAGAATGCAAATAAAGTAGCGTGTTTAGACATTCAGTAAGGATTACAACCAATCACCATCTCCAAGGTGATGCATTTTACACAAGATGTTCTTCTTTCTTTGTTGCACCTGTACAGTTTGGCAATCGTATCCTCTTTTATACATTTTTTATGTTTCTTGTTTTATCCCTACCACATCTCAGAGCACAAAGCACAATGTATGAAGAAGAAAAAAAAATGCAGGAAGGCACTAGGTCAGAAATCTAAGATAAAGCATAACATGAGACAGACACACGTCTGCTTGATTTTAAGAGGCGCTGAGCTCTCACAGCTCCGCCTGACTTCAGCAGGAGTTGTGGATGCCCGTCACTTCTAAATCCCATACGCTCAGCCATGAATCTGTATCTTGCTTGTCATTTCCTTGTTGCTCCTTCTTCCGTGGTTATTCCTGCTGGGTTTAACATGGACCACATCCTCCATAGTTACATGGGTTCCAACCACAAGAACTAGAATAGCCCCCACCACCGAGGTAGCCCCCACCACCAAGGTAGCCTCCACCACCGAGGTAGCCCCCAGAGCTGAAGGATGAGCCTGAGGAACCATAGGAGCCCCCACCACCGTAGGAGCCCCCACCACCATAGTAGCCTCCAGAACCTAGAGAGCCTGAGCCCCCTGAACCATACGGGCCTAAAATTCCCCTTGGGAGTGCGGATCCCACGACGCTATCCTGAGGGCAAGTGGCAAGAGTTGGGCCTGGGAAATTCACGACAACCGGTGGTGCATAGACTACTGCAGTCGAGTCACCGCATCGTGTGACACACGGCTCGTTGCAGACGTCAATATATGGTTGTGGGCATATTGATGGGTATATTGGTGGACACCTTGGTGGGCATATTGGTGGGCGTGGCCGCGGCAACGGAACGCACGGCGGATACTTTGGACATGGAGGACGCTTTTGTGGGCATGGCACTTTCGGCGGTGGACATGGGTTTTGGCCTTTGTGCGGTTTGCGATAGAACTCCTCCTCGGAAAGCATCTTTCTGCAATGGAGTTGAGCCTGAAAGATAAAGCAGGGAGTAAACAAAAGGCAAACTGCCAGTGGAATAAGAGGTACAACACTCAGCTGTTGTGATAAGGGGTATCATGGAGGAACCTGCATAGACTGATATATAATGAAGAAAGTGATGACTTAACCCTTTGGTGTGTAAAGCCTTCACTGATGACATTTCTAGAGCTCACGACCGCTTCATCCTTGCACCACCTGCATCCATTCATTTTAATTCTCTCCCCACTCCCTGTTTCTTGAGCCTGGTCTCCCACAAGCTCTAAGTCATCTTTATTTCAAGCACAGAGAATGATGATAATCCTACCTAGCACGTCCATAGTCAGTGTTCACAGCTCTAAGCACCCATTTGCTGTCATAACATCCCTGTGAAGTCGATAGTTCTCACCCCTGTTTCACTAGAGGGGAAGTTGCAACAGAGAAGCCAAGTGACTGGCCAAGGTCACGTGTGGAAGGAAGGGAAGAGCTGGGACTAGACTTCGGATGCCCTCACCTGTTCATCTTATGTTAATATTTGAATTCCAGGGGCTTCTAGAAGCGGCATCTGAGGGCTCATCGATACTGTGCTGCAATCCAGCCTAAGGGGGTCTCCCCTGTGGACTCTGCCACAATGTCGCACTCTAACTGCCCCGTGTACAACTTGGAGGCACGAACCAAAAGGTATCTAATTTGCATCACTGTTGCCCTGTTTCAGAAAGGACAATGTTAGCAGGCACTACGTCCATTTCAGTTCGTGCCAGTAGGGTCCGCACAGGGCAGAACAACGTCAAGGGGTCTATAGTTCACACTGCCATTGTCTAGACTGTTGTACTGGGTAGAAAAGCTCTCCGATCCATGCCCCATTGTGCTGGGCATTGTAGAGAGACCGAGTAACAGACATTGCCTGCCCAGAGTGCATAAAAGTGAACTAGACAAGGGGAGGGAGGAAAGGTTGGCTAGCCCTGTGTTATGTATGGAGAGCTGATTCACAGGACAACGAGGGCTAGGAAAATCTGTACTGTCCCTTTGTAATTTATCCTGTTTACAGCTTATCTGGATTTTAGAACATCCAGTTCTACATATAACTTAGGAATTGCCATCTGACATAACACAAGCTTTCCTTCTAGCCCCGTACCTTCTCTGTGAAATCGTTCAGTACCAGCTATTTCATAGGAAAGCAGTAATCCCTCATGTGGTCTACTAGGAAATAAACTACACATACAGGAAGGTTTTTTCCTGACATCCCTAAGGTAGAGCCTGGTGTTTGCTCTGAAGAATTAGATAAGCTATTGGGGGAATGGTCCATCAATGGCTATTAACCAACTTGGTCAGTGATGCAACCCCATGCTCTGGGTGTCCTGAAGCCTTTCACTGCCAGAAGCTGGGACTGAAGAACAGGGCAGCGATGGATCACTCAATAATTGCCCAGTTCGGTTCATTCTCTCTGAAACATCTGGCACTGGCCACTATCAGAAGACAAGATACTAGGCTAGATGGACCATTAGTCTGGCTGTTATGTTTTTATCTAGTTTATCAATGAAAACCAAATTGAAAGGAGCAATACATTTACACTTCAAACGTTATATATCAAACCAAATATCATTGTTTTATTTAAACAAATAGGGCTAGAGCCTCAGTTTTCAAAGATGGGTTTAGATTCTTTGCAGAGTGTGGCCATATAGACAAATACAAACAGATATAGGACATATACCTATATATTATGTTTTCTTTCAATAATTAATACGCTCCAGTATTAAAGTACTTTGAGAATGAGGTTTGCAAAGTCCCTTAATGGATTTGCATTCCCAAATTAAAGATAATAAGAATCAGGTGTCCCAGAACACCTATGTCTTTTTGAAAACCGCAGCCTTAACTTCTAAAATCCCAACAAATCAATCCCTACAGTTAAATAATTAAAATGTAAATATACCAATACAAATAGGGGGAGCCCCCAGTCACAAAAGAAGCCCTCTGGATTGCCAAAATCACAAAGTATTTTTACAGGATTCAATTCCAAGTAAGGAAGTATCAGACTTACCGGTTCACCCAGGAGATTAAGTCAAGAGAAGTGGTTGGAACTGCCTTGAGTGGCGAACACTTTTATACTATTCCGCAGACATCCTGGAGGAGGTGAGATATTCTTTGTGTCCTCTATTTTTCTGCGCAGGTACTTCCTCCAGATGATTGCTCTGTTCTCTGATTATGACTATCAGGACATGATCAGTCCTACATTGGGCGGCGTGCCTGTTACACCCTATGTTACACCCTACATGTTTTTTTCTTCTTAAAAAAGTTTATGTACCCAATGAATTTCTGATATCAGCCCATTGACCTCATTTGAAAAAAATACAGGAATTTAGCTGGCTCCATTGATGTAGAGTTGATTAGTTGATGGTTTTTTAACATACTTACTACATGAAGAGAGCTCAGAGAGCGTACAATTTGCCATTATGCCCAGGATTCTATTTTAGTCTTTTACGTCCAGGCTACCAGCTAGTTGGGGAGAAAGTGGAGATTTCCCAAGAGGATGGGGATTCTAGATACTTAGCATCTTCACCTCCTATCTATTCACTATGTGTTCAATACAATACCCATAACAATTTAGAGACATCTGTCCTTTGACTTCCGTGATCTTTGAATCAGGTCCTAGGCGTTGTACTCCACTCCTGGAAAGAAAGCCACTATGAGACTTTCATGGGCCATTTAAGTGCTACATTAGCCTTCAAAATATGGCTTGTATGGAACTTAAATGTTTTCCCTAGGCCTTTCCATATAGTGTATTTCATTCAGTGATGAGAAGGAATTATGCTCTGAAGTGACCTTACTTATACTGAAATGTTTTTGGGGTCATCATACAGCAAAAGAGGGCTGCCTGTTGTAGAACTGAGCCTGACTTGACATGAAAGTTCACAGTGGATGAAAGAAAATTGTCTTAGGTTCTTTTATTTTTTTTTAAACAGCTCTTGAACCTACAACTCCATCCACGACCCATCAATACAACACAGCGAATGTGACAGAGTCTGACCACGCTGGGAGAAGCGCCTCTTTGAGAAAGCCACTCCACCGTCACTGGACTAGTTTTGCACTTCAAGTGGAGCTTCCTATAAACTAGGAGAAAGGAAGAAGGAGACACTCTGCAAAGTCCCCTGTGGACCTCTCTGTGCAGATGTAGGGATATAGGAATTGTCAGAGAGATCAGTACTTGCTGCTTCACTGAGGTTTACTTGGAGATACTTATGTAGAACAGAAGCAGGCATCTATGAAAAAAACAAACCTAGGATCTAGAATACATACCCCTCAAAAGATAGTAGAGTGTTGTCATCAGCAATTTAATATATTGGTGGATGAAGACAAGAGGGGCATTCAAAACCCTTTTAAACAAATGTTGGCCTTCAATAGTCCTAGCCTCATGACTTACACTCCAGACAACCCTTCTTCCTCTTTCCCTTATGTACCAGAGATAAGGTGGGATATAATGAAATGTTGTGGGATATTTAACTAAGCCTGCCATTGGTAGACAGAAAATTCTTTCAGAACATAGAAAAAAGCTTAAACAACTTGTTGATAGTGCTGGAGCTTCCTGAAATAAATTGTTGTAAGTTATTGCGGTATCATCAAAGGAGGTGGAGTTGTGCTGATTGCACCAGCCGAGACTCTCGCCCATGAGCTGTATGAAATGCAAAGCTACTTTTTAAATTAAAATAAAATTACTCTGCATTTTAATGCTATGAATCATGACCTGATTCAGGGAATGCAATCAGCAGCCTTGCATGCACATTTTAAGGCAATACTATTACTCAATGCATGGGTGTCAAAAGCCATTCATATCCATTTAATATTCAAATAATACATCACTTTGCATGTATAAATCTTTAATGAGTGTTTGTGAAGTGGTTAGAAACCTTTGAAGCCTCATTACATTCTCCAATGAGTGTTATTATCCAGAGAATCCCGCAAACCACACCTCATAATTGAGAGATAAGTTGTGGTGTACAGAGCAGAACTTTATTAAACAAGACTGTAAACTGGTTCAGGAGGGAAATAATCCAGTTTTCTATCAAAGAGTGGGTACAGATGTGTCACCCTTTCCTCTGAGTGGCAGACCCCAAAAGTCAAACTGGCTGCTCAGTCAGAGAATCCATCAGGGCTACTAAGTGGTGTCAGACGCCAGCGGTGTCATGCTTTGCTCTGTTCAATGTTCATAACAGTCGGCTGCGTGTGCGTGTTCCCTCTGTGCACTGTCCCGGCTCTGCAGATCGCTGGCACAGCAGACCTGAGAGAACCCCCAATGACCACAGACTCCGATAAGGGACGAAGGCACCCGTCCAGGTTTATTGTCAAACGAAGCACGGTAATAGTTCTCTCTAGACTCTGCTCTACAGGACATACTACGAATATGTGCCCCCTGGCACTCAGCTCAGTGAGTGGCAAGACTCTCCACTGCCCCCTAGGCTGGACAAAGACAACTCCTCAGGGATAAATTCTTATACACAGGTACAAAAAAGTTACACATCACTCCTGACATATTGAGGTGCAGCCCCTCTACACAGTGAGGTGCCACCTCTCACTTTGTACATGTTGGTTTGAACAAAACAACCCCATCCATCATATTACCCTTTTGCCCATCTTTAGGATGGGTCAGCCTGTTCCTTGTTACCTGTGTGGAATGTGCAAATATCAGAGTGTTCTGATAGCTGTGTTCCTCTTCACCCTCACTGCCCCAGTCCAAACAATAAATAATAAAAATAGTAGCTTCACCTCCTTCAAAGACCACGTGAGAACAAGTGGAAAGCCAAACGCAGTCCTGACTTGATCCAAAGAGGAAAAAAAATGCAACCATTTGTCATCATCACAAGGACAGCAGCTACGCGCCAAAAGGATCTATTAAGGATAAACATAATTTGCTTGTCCTGAGCTCTGCCCCCAGGGCACAGGTGGGTGACACAGAAGGAAAGAATGAATAGCCCTGTGCTTCTTCCATAACTCATGCCAAGAGTCCAGGGCTGCTGCTTCTTTGTACTTGGTCAGCGACAGGGTTCCTCAGTGTTAAAGGAGCATCCTTTGGCACCATCCAGCACAAAGCTGAGCCTGCTGAGGTGTGATAGTGGGGCAAGGAGCCCCTGGAAATTTATCCAGGAAACCCCACCCCCATTAACCCTCCCCACCAGGTCACTGCCATGCTCCTCTATGAGTCTATATGGAGGAAAAGGGGGTTAAGGAAAGGAACATCTGAGCTGAATGAAAACCAATACAGGGAGTGCAGTGGAGAAAGAGCTTATTGATTTACCCAGGATCCCTTAGTTTGTCGAAACCCACAGCCAAGAGTTTCATCCGTGATTTGTAGTGTGAGGTGTCTCAACTTCTGGGCACAGAGCTTGAGCCACCCTCCCCACCACCACCACCACCTTAAAACAGGACTGTTTTCCAGACAGTGCTGAGCACCCAGCCTCTGAAAATCTGGCCCCTTTAATGGGTCTCAGGTCGGGTGCTCAAAAAAATCACTGGGTCACTTTTGAAAATCTTGGTCTTAAAATCTCTGAACACGATGCTTTAATCAGACTACCCATCCACTCCTCTATGTAGACGTTTGAGTGCCCCTCTCATCTTCATCCACCAATATATTAAATTGGTGATGACAACACTCTACCACCTTTTGAGGGGTATTTATTCTAGATCCTAGTTTTGTTTTTTTCATAGCTGCCTGCTGCTGTTCAGTGACCCAACACAATTTTCTTTCATCCACTGTGAACTTTCATGTCAAGTCAGGCTCAGTTCTACAATAGGCAGCCTTCTTTTGCTGTATGATGACCCCCGAAACATTTCAGTATAAGTAAGGTCACTTCAGAGCACAATTCCTTCTCATCACTAAATGAAATACACTATATGGAAAGGGCCTAGGGAAAACATTTAAGTTCCATACAAGCCATATTTTGAAGGCTAATGTAGCACTTAAATGGTCCATGAAAGTCTCATAGTGGTTTTCTTTCCAGGAGTGGAGTACAATGCCTAGGACCTGATTCAAAGATCACTGAAGTCAAAGGACAGATGTCTCTAAATTGTTATGGGTATTGTATTGAACACATAGTGAATAGATAGGGGGTGAAGATGCTAAGTATCTAGAATCCCCATCCTCTTGGGAAATCTCCGCTTTCTCCCCAGCTAGCTAGTAGCCTAGACGTAAAAGACTAAAATAGAATCCTGGGCATAATGGCAAATTGTGCGCTCTCTGAGCTCTCTTCATGTAGTAAAGATGTAAAAAACAAACAAACAAACAAAAAAACCCATCAACTAATCAACTCTACATCAATGGATCCAGCTTAATTCCTGTTTTATCTCAAATGAGGTCAACAGGCTGATATTAGAAATTCATTGGGTACATAAACTTTTTTAAGATGAACCTACTATAGAGGGTGTAACATGGGGTGTAACAGGCACGCCACCCAATGTAGGACTGATCATGTCATAATCAGAGACCAGAGCAATCATCTGGAGGAAGTACCTGCGCAACAAAATAGAGGGCACAAAGAATGTCTCACTTCCTCCAGGATGTCTGCGGAATAGTATAAAAGTGTTCGCCACTCCAGGCAGTTCCAACCACTTCTCTTGACTTAATCTCCTTGGTGAACCGGTAAGTCTGATACTTACTTACTTACTTGGAATTGAATAATGTAAAAATACTTTGTGATTTTAGCAATCCAGAGGGCTTCTCTTGAGTTTGGGGGCTCCCCCTATTTGTATTGGTATATTTACATTTTAACTATTTAACTGTAGAGATTGGTTTGTGGAGACTTTAGAAGTTAAGGCTGCGGTTTTCAAAAGGACATAGGTGTTCTGGGACACCTGATTCTTATTAACTTTAATTTGGGAATGCAAAACCATAAAGGGATTTGCGAACCTCATTCTCAAAGTACTTTAATGCTGGAGAGTATTAATTATTGAAAGAAAACATCATATATAGGTATATGTCCCATATCTGTTTGTATGTGTCTATATGGCCACACTCTGCAAAGAATCTAAACCCATCTTTCAAAACTGAGGCTCTAGCTCTATTTGTTTAAATAAAACAGTGATATTTGGTTTGAGATGTAACGTTGGAAGTGTAAATGTATTGCTCCTTTCAATTTGGTTTTCATTGATAAATTAGATAAAAATATAACAGCCAGACTAATGGTCGATCTAGCCTAGTATCTTGTCTTCCGATAGTGGCCAGTGCCAGATGTTTCAGAGAGAATGAACCGAACTTGGCAATTATTGAGTGATCCATCGTTGCCCAGAGAAGGTACGGGGCTAGAAGGAAAGCCCGTGTTACGTCGGATGGCAATTCCTAAATTATATGTAGAACTGGGTGTTTTAAAATCCAGATAAGCTGTAAACAGGACAAATTACAAAGGGACAGTACAGATTTTCCTAGCCCTCGTTGTCCTGTGAATCAGCTCTCCATACATAACACAGGACTAGCTAACTTTTCCTCCCTCCCCTTGTCTAGTTCACTTTTATGCACTCCTGGGCAGGCAATGTCTGTTACTCGGTCTCTCTACAATGCCCAGCACAATGGGGCATGGATCAGAGAGCTTTTCTACCCAGTACAACAGTCTAGACAATGGCAGTGTGAATTATAGACCCCTTGACGGTGTTCTGCCCTGTGCGGACCCTACTGACACGAACTGAAATGGACGTAGTGCCTGCTAACATTGTCCTTTCTGAAACAGGGCAACAGTGATGCAAATTAGGTACCTTTTGGTTTGTGCCTCCAAGTTGTACACGGGGCAGTTAGAGAGCGACATTGTGGCAGAGTCCACAGGGGAGACCCCCTTAGGCTGGATTGCAGCACAGTATCGATGAGCCCTCAGATGCCGCTACTAGAAGCGCCTGGAATTCCAATATTAACAATAAGATGAACAGGTGGGGGCATCTGAAGTCTAGTCCCAGCTCTTCCCTTCCTTGCACATGTGACCTTGGCCAGTCACTTGGCTTCTCTGTTGCAACTTCCCCTCCGGTGAAACAGGGGTGAGAACTATCGACTTCACAGGGATGTTATGACAGCGAATGGGTGCTTAGAGCTGAGAACATTGAGTATGGAAGTGCTAGGTAGGATTATCATCATTCTCTGTGCTAGAAATAAAGGTGACTTAGCACTTGTGGTAGACCAGGCTCAAGAAACAGGGAGTGGGGAGAGAATGAAAATGAATGGATGCAGGTGGTGCAAGGATGAAGCGGTCATGAGCTCTAGAAAGGTCATCAATGAAGGCTTTACACACCAAGGGATTAAGTCATCACTTTCTTCATTATATATCAATCTATGCAGGTTCCTCCATGATACCCCTTAGCACAACAGCTGAGTGTTGTACCTCTTATTCCACTGGCAGTTTGCCTTTTGTTTACTCCCTGCTTTATATTTCAGGCTCAACTCCATTGCAGAAAGATGTTTTCCAGTGAGGAGTTCTATTCCAAAGGTCAGCAGCCACATATACCACAGAAAGGCCAAAACCCATGTCCGGAAAAGTGTCCGCCAAAGTGTCCACCATGTCCTCAGCGTCCACCATGCATTCCGCGTCCACCATGCATTCCGCGTCCACCATGCATTCCGCCTCCACGGCCACGCCCACAAATATGCCCACCGATATGCCCATCAATATGCCCACAACCATATATTGATGTCTGCAACGAGCCGTGTGTTACACGATGCGGTGACTCGACTGCAGTAGTCTATGCACCACCGGTTGTCGTGAATTTCCCAGGCCCAACTCTTGCCACTTGCCCTCAGGATAGCGTCGTGGGATCCGCACTCCCAAGGGGAATTTTAGGCCCGTATGGTTCAGGGGGCTCAGGCTCTCTAGGTTCTGGAGGCTACTATGGTGGTGGGGGCTCCTTCGGTGGTGGGGGATCCTACGGTTCCTCAGGCTCATCCTTCAGCTCCGGGGGCTACCTCGGTGGCGGGGGCTACCTTGGTGGTGGGGGCTACCACGGTTCCGGGGGCAGTTCTTGTGGTTGGAACCCATGTAACTATGGGGGATGTGGTCCATGTTAAACCCAGCAGGAATAACCACGGAAGAAGGAGCAACAAGGAAATGACAAACAAGATACAGATTCATGGCTGAGCTTATGGGATTTAGAAGTGACGGGCATCCACAACTCCTGCTGAAGTCAGGCGGAGCTGTGAGAGCTCAGCGCCTCTTAAAATCAAGCAGACGTGTGTCTGTCTCATATTATGCTTTATCTTAGATTTCTGACCTAGTGCCTACCCGCCTTTTTTTTCTTCTTCATACATTGTGCTTTGTGCTCTGAGATGTGGTAGGGATAAAACAAGAAACATAAAAAAATGTATAAAAGAGGATACGATTGCCAAACTGTACAGCTGCAACAAGGAAAGAAGAACATCTTGTGTAAAATGCATCACCTTGGAGATGGTGATTGGTTGTAATCCTTATTGAAATTCTAAACATGCTACTTTATTTGCATTCTGCAAGTGTTTACTGTACTTCTCACTCTCATTAAAATTACCTTGCATCATATTATTGGGCTTCAGGTTTTTCTTTCACTTCCATTCTTTGTTTATATACCACTGTGTGTGAAAGTCAAGTTTGTGGAGAGGACAAATGCCAGGTCGCTGCCCTACTCAGATTCTGAAGTTAGATGCTAATCAAGTCTTTTAAGACAGTGGCTCTCAACCTTTCCCGACTTAGACAACTGTCCCCCTTTGAGAAGGTTGATTCATCTTGTGGACCCCCAAGTTTCACCTCACTTAAACACAACTTGCTTACAAAACCAGACATAAAAATACAAACGTGTCACAGATCAGTATTCCTGAACAATTGCTCACTTTCTCATTTTTACCATATAATTATGAAATAAATCAATTTCAATTTAAATCTTGTACTTAGGGTGCAGTGTATAGCATATAGAGCAGTATAAACAAGTCATTGTATGACATTTTAATTTGTACTGCCTTAGCTTAGGATTTTTATTGTAGCCTGGTGCAAAACTAGGCAAATATGTATCCCCTGGGTACTCAGGGGTATGTTTACCCGTGGTTGAGAACCACTGCCTTAAGAGGTCAATAGAATTATGCAGGTCTCCTGCCATGGAGAGAATTTTACCCTCTTTACATGTGTTCCATTTATTGTGTAACCGTTTTCCTTCCTTGGAGAGGCTTGGTTACACCTTCTTCTAGCTACAAAGTGGGAGAGGTATAGGTAACATATGTGCCTGGAAAGGTTAATCATTATTAAAATTCTTCCTGCTCCTCAAAAATCAGAGAAACTATACACCTCTTATAACACCAAAAATTGGTTCCCTCCTCATATTCAACTCCTCCTGGAAAGTCAACAAAATAAGAAAACATTGATTCATATAAGAACCAGCATATTGGGTCAACCCAATGGCCTATCTAGCCCAGCATCCTGTCTTCTGACAGTGGCTTGGGCCAGATGCTTTAGAGGGAATGAAGAGAACAGAGGCAGTTTTGTGTTATCCATCCTCTGCTGTCCAATCCCAGCTTGTGGCAGTTGGAGGTTTAGGGACACCCACAGCATGGGGTTCTGTCACTTACCATCTTGGCCAATAGCCACAGATGGACCTCTCTCTCGTGAACTTATCCAATTCTTTTTTAAACCAGTTATACTTTTGGCCTTCATAACATCCCATGGCAATGAATTCTATAGGACGACTGCGCACTGTGTGAAGTAAAACTTCTTTTTGTCTGTCATAAACATGCTGCCTATTAATTTCATTGGGTGACCCTCCATTTGTGTGATTGTGAAGGGGTAAATAACACTTCCCTATTGGCTTTCTCCACACCATTTGTGATTTTATAGACCTGTAGCAAATCCTCCCCCCCTCCCTTAGTCATCTTGTTTCTAAGATGAACATTCCCAATCCTTTAAATCTGTTCTTGTACGGAAGCTGTTCCATATGCCTAATAAGTTCTGTTGCTCTTCTCGGCACCTTTTTCAATTCTAATGTGTCTTTTTGTAATGGGGTGATCAGAATTTCAAGCAGTTTTCAAGGTGTGCTCATCTGATGGGTTTATATAGATGAAGTTTTGCATTTGTTTTCATAAAAAATCCTTTTTGAAGCTTATGGTATCAGACCCATAGTGAACAGGTAGGAAGTAGTGTTGCTAAGCAGGAAGAACTCCCTTCATCTTAGGAATTGCATGAAGAGATTGGACCTTGTCTCCATCAAGATAGTACCCAGGAGTTAAAGGACTAAAATAAAATCCTGTGCATAACAGCGAACTGTGCAGCTGAAACATTTCTGAGCTACTGTACAGTTGGGGGCGGGAAGCTAAATAAATGGAGCCCGTGTATTCCTGCTGTAACACAAATGAAATCAATAGAATGGTACCAAATATTAATCTGTTAAACCAAGTTTTAAAATGAAAGAAATGTGTAGCGTGTAATGTGCATGTCATACTGTGCAGAACTGCTAATGGACTAATAACCACAAGCAGTAATTTGGAGACATTATATCTGCAATAAAATTTGTTTTATAACTAATTAGGATCTCATACAACTAATTAGGACCTTTCAGCTCCTTCAGGCTGTCTGAAAAATATGGTAAAAGCGCTTGCCAGTCACGGCTGTTCTAACAACTTCCCTTGTGTTATTCTTCTCAGTGAACTGGGTAGGTCATGTACTTGAGTCAACTCTTCTCTTTCTAACTGTCAAAACAGAAGTTTTCACATTGGACTGAATACTCCAAAAATACGCCTGTTAGTCTATAAGGTGCCACAGGACTCTTTGCTGCTTTTCCAAAAATACTGTGATTTTTATAATTTTAAGTGTCCTGGGGAAGGGCAGGGGGGAGGGCAGGAGAAGTGTCCCACACTCCTGTTTTTGTTTTTTAATTCAGTTACACACTTAGGTGTGTGCAAACTTGAGAAGTTAAGGCTGGGGTTTTCAAAAAGCTGTTGGTGTTAGAGACATCCAAATCTTATTAATTTTAATTTGGAAATGCAAATGCATTGAGTGACTTTCAAAATATCAGCCTGATACTGAAGAGTATTAACCTTTTAATACTCTAAAGTGTCTACTACTCTGTCTTTCTGCAATAGCCAGAACAATGTGGCCTCGATATCAGAGCTTGTCTATACGGCACCACAGACCAGACTACGGGGATGTGAATTGCAGAGCACTCAGTTGCACTCTAACTGCCCTCGGTTGACCATGCTGACATGAACTAAAAGATACCTAGTGCATATTAACGTAGTACATTGACTCAAGCTAGATACCTTTTAGTTCATATACAGGGTCTACACAGGGCATTTAGAGAGCAACGTATTAGAGGTATTTGCAATTCACACCTTGAAGTCTGGACTGCAGAGCCACGTAGAGAAGCCCTGAGATCAAGCTCCCATTGTGCTGGGTATTGTACAGAGTAATGTAAGTCCTCAGACGACACTTCTCAGAGCAAATTGAATTCCAATTATAAATAATAAGATTAACCGGTAGGTGTGCCTGGGTTGTGGTCACAGCTCCGGGACAGCAATATCCAACCTTCAAAACTCTTATTTTATGGGCAGCGGGGCTTATGTTTACTGATTCCTCACTGTGTGTTTCAGGTTTCTCTCCATTGCAGAAAGATGTCTCGCTATGACAGGGGCTACACATCCTGTGGGGACCATGCCCAGCACCCTGTGCGGAGAGCTGCAAAAAGCCATATGCCAGAAGGTGTCCTGGCTCTAGAATTGTCACTCTCAGGCCCAAGTTCTTGCCTTAAGGATAGTGGAGTGGGATCCTCCAGACCAGCTGGAATCAGGAGTCTTGCACAGTTCCAAGGACTCTCTCTTTTTTGGAGGCTTATACAGTTCCAGGAGTTTCCAAAATTACTGGAGATCATCCTTGGGTATGTCTCCTGCCACCCTTATTCTTACCAGCCGTACAATAAATATCGCTACGGAAGCTGTGGGCCATGTGCAGCCCAGCAGGAATAACTGCAGAAGAAAGATTAATCAGGAAATGAAAAACAAGATACAGATTGCTTGGCATATCTTATCCAGGCTCACGTGTTTCTTTCTCACGTAATACTTTATCTTCGATTTCTATTCTAATGGCTTCCTGCCTTACTTTTCCTCTTATATTGTGTGTTGTTGTATTTGACATTGACCGGGATTTTTTAAAACATGTATTTTGGAGACCATGGCAGGAGCTGACCTCCACATCTGTCCATCCCTTGATTAGCATCAGTTTGTGCACCACCAATTCAGACCATCCTCCTGCCTCCCAGCCATTCAGCCTGTCCCTCAGCAGTACAACCCCCAATGTGTTCAGCCCCCAACCTCCCCTCTGCTCCTTATGGCATTCTGCATCCTCCTCTCCCAGACCCGTGGGGCACCTGCAGCGGGGGTCCTCCTCATGAGGGTAATTGCTGATCTGATTTTGTCCTGTCTTGCAACTAACAGAAAAATTTTGTGGGCCTCTGCAACTATCTGCACTAGATGAACAAGGCACTGAGATGGTTGAAGATGACTTTTAGAAATTTGCTATAAAATCCTGCTGTTGCCATGGTCTGAGTCACTCAAGAGGACCCTTCCTTGGACAAAACTACGCCTTGAACATCATCCAGGAAAAGCAACACCAGTGCCCCCTTCTGCCTGAAAAGAGCTGCCAAAATGACAGGGACTTCCATGAACGCTCATGGTGCGGAGGAGAGTCCAAAAGGCAGGACTTTGTATTGGAAATGATTGTCCCCATTGTTAATCACAGAAATCCCATGCGAGTCTGGTGAACTGACACATAAAGGTCATTAGTCCTCAAGTCGATAGATGCATGGTAAACCCTGGGGCAGATGGCCACCACTATCAACTTCAAGGTCTCCGTCTTGAATCTGGTTATCCTGATAAACGTTTTCAAGTGAGTTAAGCCCAACACCACATGGTCAACCTGCAAAGAGCAGGGTCTCATTAACCCGGCAGGTGTTGAGCTGGATTTGCTTAGCCTGGCAGTTGTCACATGGCTGATGCGCAGCATAACTTCTCTCTTCCTCTGATTGCCCGTGCAGCGTTCTGCCCGAGAAGTCTGTACCCACTCGCTAAGCTGGAAGGTGCCCTTTTATTATGCTTTTCCTTTCTATGCATGAAAACCTTGTCAGCCAGGCGTATAACTCTAGTGCCCTCTGGGGACGAGTCAGAGAAATGGCCGTCACCTCAAGAAGAGACAAGTTTTCTCAGGCAACTTCTTGAACTCCTGTTCTCAATTTACTCCTTCGGGGAGGTGGGGATTGTGAACCTGAGTTGGATGAGGAGTCATATGAACTGCTTCGGCTAACAGGAGTCTCTTTTTCTTTGCCCTTTCGAGCAAGCCTAGAAGGCCTGTAAAGGGACACTGCAGCTTCTGCCTGGGGCTCACAAGATGGTAGCCTCTGATGTGAAAAGATTTTTGGCACCAAATCTGGAAGCCTCCTATCCCAAGAGGGATTTTTTTTTTCTTGGAAGAGATTCCTTTCTTCTTCCCCCCACATGCAGAATTCCTGACTTCCCCTGGGGCTGAGGGTTGGAGACTGAGCTGTCCAATGAAGGAAGGGAATTTAGCCCTTACTGAAATTCTTCACTCTCCTGTATGTCATTCTGCAAGTATACACAGCACTTTTCATTCGCATTAAAATCATCAAGAAAAGCAGCAAAGAGTCCTGTGGCACCTTATAGACTAACAGACGTTTTGGAGCATGAGCTTTCGTGGGTGAATACCCACTTCGTCAGATGCATATAGTGGAAATTTCCAGTGGCAGGTATATATATGCAAGCAAGAAGCAGGCTAGAGATAATGAGGTTAGTTCAATCAGGGAGGATGAGGCCCTCTTCTAGCAGTTGAGGTGTGAAAACCAAGGGAGGAGAAACTGGTTCTGTAGTTGGCAAGCCATTCACAGTCTTTGTTTAATCCTGAGCTGGTGGTGCCAAATTTGCAGATGAACTGAAGCTCAGCAGTTTCTCTCTGAAGTCTGGTCCTGAAGTTTTTTTGCTGCAGGATGGCCACCTTAAGATCTGCTATTGTGTGGCCGGGGAGGTTGAAGTGTTCTCCTACAGGTTTTTGTATATTGCCATTCCTAATATCTGATTTGTGTCCATTTATTTAAAATCATCCTGCATCATACTTTTGGCCTTCTGGTTTTTCTTTCACTTCCATTCCATATTAACGAACCTCTATTCATTATATATGAATTTAGCTTGTGCAGAGCACTACTCAAACTCTGAAGTCATATGCTAATCAAGTCCCTTAAATGGTCAATAATATTATGTAGGCCCCCTGACTAGAGTGAATTTCACCTTCGTTACACGTTTCAGAACTCATGTTATTGTGCAGCAATTCTCCTACTGGAGAGCTTTGGTTCCACCCTCTTCTGGCTACAAAGTGGGAGAGGTATAGTTAAGAAATATGCCTAGAATAGTTAATAATTATTAATTCTTCCTGCCCCCCAGTACTCAACTCCACCCAAAAAGAAAAGAAAAGAAGAAAACAGTGAGTCACATCATGTGAGACACTTTGTCTAAGGAACCATAGATGAGTTAAGGTTAGGAGATCCCATACGCCAAAGAACAGAAACTAAGTATGTTTAAATATCAGTATTCTTAATTGCCTAGGCAAGAATCTCTCAATCTGCATATGGATAAAACGTTTCTCTCTCTCCGGGCTTAGTTATAAAGTACCCCAAAACAGGGACACCCTGCTTTCTTATATAAAGTGGATCATGTGGCTTGTCCTAATGTAAGCCCTGGAAGATGGGAATGCTTATATGCAATCTGAGAATGCACAGACTAGGTCCACTTGAATTAAAAAACAAAGATTTGGTTTGTTCTGGTAATACAACAGTCATTTACAACAAAGGTGATATGAATGATATAGCCCAAGAAGGAGAAAGGCATAAAGAAGGTTATAAAGCACCTACCCAAGGTATAACTTTGAAATATTCAAGGCAATTGCTTAAAAGCAGGAATACCAATTGGTAGTCGGAGTCAATAAAGAGAAATACAGTCATTACAATGAACAACCATAAAAAACTTGCTAGAAGAAAAGGTTCGCAGAAATTTCTTGTCATACACCATCGCCATCTGCTGGACATCAGAGAAACTAAGGGCTGAAAGAAGAGAGCTACAGTATTTGGAAAAAAAACAGGAGTACTTGTGGCACCGATATTTATACATACAGAGAACATGAAAAGGTGGAAGTATGCATACCAACAGGCAGAGTCTAATGAACATTGAAACCAGGGTCTGAAACACAAGGTCACTTGTGGCAATCCAGGATTCCTGGAAATATTCCACTCATATCCAGAAGTCTTGAAAAAAATATCCCCCCCTCTCTTGAGGTCTAATTTGTTAAACATTGCTCAGCTCCCCAGAAACAGTCAGTTTTCACTCACCCCCTAGGTCCTGGGGCACCCAGGCCTCCTTCCTGGGGCTGTGTGTAAGAACCACCCCCAAGATCAGTTTGGATGGGCATAAGACTACATAAGAGCTGCCATACAGCGTCAGACCATGGTCCATCTAGCCCACAATCCTGTCTCCAAGAGAGGCCCATACCAAGGGGAATATACATAATAGGGCAATTATGGATTGATCCACCCGTCTTGCATTCCCAGCTTCTGGTAGTCAGAGGTATAGGATTGCCCCAAGCATGGGGTTGCATCCCTAACCACCTTAGCTAATAACCATTGATGGACTCATCCTCCATGAACGTATCCAGTTTGAACCCAGTTATACTTTTGGCCAACACAATATCCCACTGCAATGAGTTCCACAGGTTGCCTGTGAGATGTGTGAAAAAGTAATTCCTCTTGTTTGTGTTGAATCTTCTGCCAATTAATTTCATTGGATGATCCCTGATTTTTGTATTGTGTGAAAAGGTAAATAACAACACTTCCCTATTTCATTTTTCACAACAGTCATGCTTTTATAGCTCTGTCACATCACTCCTTAGTTGTTTCTTTTCTAAGCTGAACAGTTCAAACTTTGTGTTGGTTCCAGGATATTAGAGAGACAAAGTAGGTTAGGTAATATCTTTTACTGGGCTAACTCCTGTTGGTGAAAGAGACAAGCTTCAGAAGAGCTCTATGTAGCTCAAAAACTTGTCTTTCACCAGCAGAAGTTGGTCCAATAAAAGTTCAAGTTCAAGCCCCTGCTTGAACATGATCACACTTCCTAGTCTTCGTCTGGCTCTCTAGTTTTGACCAAAAGTTATATCCTGCACCTCAAAAACCTTTTGCAATTAATCAAAACTGGTACATTTCCCCCAAACAAATTTTGTTTTCAATTAATAGGCATTTTCCTACAAAAACCATTTGTTGAACAATTCTCAACCAACTCTAGTCACAAACTTTCTTGAACGAGTCTGTTCCCCACACATATACACCAATTACATGCCAAGAAACATAACCTCTGCCCTTGGAAATGTGGGTTCAGGTCTATAGTTAATTCACATCCTTGGGAGGTTATACAGACATATACCTGCAGAATGTATGTTGGTGTTGAGATAATGGCTATCCATCGGCTTTTTTCTTTCCGGTTCAGGTCAAGCCAGAATTGCATGCGTATTTCCATGTGTTCCCATAAATTCTATTGCAATTTTTTAGCTGACATAGTCTTGGCACAAAGTTAAATTCATTCAGCTGTGAGGGCAGGTTTGGTGATTCGGGATGAAATACATTGCCCAGAACTGTGTGATTCATGTGTGTCCAGGGCCAAAAGACTCATCAGCAGAGACTGCCGTGGTGGCAACTCTCGCCATCTCTGCAGAAATAGAGAGTGACTTGAGTAAGCCTGGTGCTCAGCCTTGGGTGGGCCAGATGCTCTCTCTCCGGTGGGGTAGCATTTTTTACCTTAGTTTCTGCCAGTCAGGGCAATGGGTTTTCTCATGCTTGGATTTAGCAGCTGCAGCCACCCTTGACTACAAAAGTGTGTTCATTTCCCAGCATAATTTGGTTACTTTCTTGTTATTTATTTAATAGCAGCTTTGGCTTTTTTTTTTTGCTATAAATTATCACTAGCATGTGAGGTGGCCTGGGGGTGTGACACTCAAAAGGTGATTCATGTTCTCTCTGTGGCGCTAAAGTCACCCTTTCCTACAAAGTCTACTTGGTTTTCCTCCACAATATGATTACACTCATGTTGCTCGCTCATTTAATAAAGCTGCAACCATTTTCCCATAAATTATCTTTAAATTATGAGGTGTGTTTCTGGGGATCCCCTGGGCAATGACACTTAATGGCGATCTTCTCCGGATTCCTAAGAACAAAGAATTTCAGAGAGCTTCACAAACGTTCATTAATGCCTTACACATGCAAAGTGTTCTATTATTATAATATTGAAAATACATTACTGAATTTAGACTCGCCAGTCCTGAGCAATAACATCACTTTAAATATCTGGGTCAAGGTCATTTATGTCATTCCCCTAATGAGGTCATGATTTACAGCCTCAGAATTCGGGATTCTTTTATTTTTCATGTAAATCTTGCTTTGCTTTTTTGTTTTCCATAAATATTCCTTTTTAAAGCTTAGGAGTCAGAACCTGAACTGGTGCAAATCAGCATGTCTCCATCAACTTCAGTGATTGATTTTTAACTAGCTGAGGCTCTAGCATTATATTTCAAATCATATTTTTCTAAGATACTCCAGCTCTGTGAGTGACTCATTTTCTCTTCTGTTGTCTATAAGGATGGTCTCTCTGTTTTGTAGAGTGTCTACTCATTTATTCATCTAGCTGCCTGCTGTCTCCCTAAGATTCATTTGACCATCAGTCATCTCCCATCTCCGTATGGATGTAGCTCTGGTACATAAAGGTTGGGAGAGGGTGGATGGTCTGTTGCTTAAGACTTGAGGCTTCTTTGAGGATCTGGGCCAGAAAGGTTAAGAGATTTTCCAAAGTGACTAGTTACTTTGAGCTTTGGACTGGAGCCACCTTAAAGGGGCTTGGTTTTCACTGTGTGGGTGCTTATCGTTGTCTGAAAACACAGGCTAGTTAAAGTGTCCCTAGCTTGGCAACTTCATTTCCCAGAACAATCTTGGGCAAATCAATAACCTCTTTACTCTTCCATCTCCCCAGATGTGACATTCAATTCAGCCATTCTCCTTCCGCCCCCTCACCCACCACACAAGAGTCCATTACTCCATTTAGTGACCCGCTGTATATTCCCAGTGCTCACAAGAACTCTACATCTGTCGGGAATTAACACACTGCCATTTCCCAAAGAGGAGTCCAACTCAGAATCCACAGGTTAAAGGTCAATTCCTCTTTTACAAACCACTTGCAAAAGATGATCCTGATTTGTTTTTTAAATAGCTTGCAGAAATGTGAGTTGTTTTTAAGCAGGGGTGCTAACTGCTTTCTAATTCATTCGTTTCTCAAAAATTGGGTTTGTACTCTGGTACATGTCCACAGGTGTGCTGAGACCACTGTCTACCATGCTGACTAATATCGTCTCATTGTTTCCTTGAACGTCCCCATACATTTGTATCCCTCTTTTGTCTTATAGATTATAAACTCTTCGGAAGAGCGACTGTCTTTTAGTTCTGTGTTTGTACAACTCCTACCACCAAGTGTCCTGCTCCATAATTAAGGACCCTATGTGCTATGGTAAAATATTAATAATAAATGTACATATTGTTATTATTTTATTTGGGAGAGTGCATTGGCACACCCTGCTGAATGCATGTTGTAGCTGTGATGTTGACTAGCCATTGCTTTTTCTTTGCTGTTTGTGTCAAGCTAGAATTGCATACTGATTTTCACCTGTTTCCATACTTGTGTTGCAGGTTTTGGGTGGCTATCACCTTCAGAGAGTGGTAAATTCACTCAACTGTTTGGGGCAGGATAGTGAGGAGGGACGGGGATCTATCTCTTAGAATTTTTGTTTCATATGGACCTGGGACCAAAGGACTCACCAGCAGTGACTGTGTGAAGCCTGTCCTGTAGTGGTGTCTCTCATCATCACTACAGGGGGATGCAGCGTGACTGTGGGCAAAATGGTACCTGTGGCTGAGGAACCATGTTGACCTTGGCATCTGCCTGTCAGGACAAACGGCTCATACTCAGAAGAGGAGCTAAAATTACCCTTTGTTGCAAAATCTTTGTTTCTTTGCATGCATGTTGTCTGCTCATTAGACAAAGTTGCAAACTTTCCCATAAATTATCCCTAAATTATTATGTCTCCCTGTCAGGATCATCTGGACAATTACTCTTATTGGGAAATTCTGAGGTTTCTCCAGAACAAAGGATTTCAAAGTGTATCAGAAACATTCATTAATGGTTGATGCATGCAAAGGTTTGTATTATGCTAATAGTCAAAGCAGGTGACTGGAGTTAGAGGCTCAAGGACAACTGAGTAATAGCGTCACATTAAAATGTGTGTCAAGGTCATGCTCTAATCTGTCATGAGTCATAACCTCAGAACTCAGAGTTCTTGTTTTTTTCCATAATAAAAATAGCTTTGAATTTGTTTTTAAAAACATATAGCCCAGACTTCAGCTGGTGCCAACTGGCTATATTCCATCAACTTCAATGACCCTATCCTGATTTATGCTGTTTCAGTATCTGGCCCTATGTTTGATGTATCTTCCTACAGGACTTCAGCTTTATCCGGGACTTATTGTACCTTTATGTCTCACTTTTGTAGAATATCTGCACTTTTATTTAACAGTCTGCCAGTTGTCTGTTTGAGATTACCTTTGCCTTCAACATCTCTCACCTGCCAGTGGATTTAAATCTGGAACATAAAGGAAGGGAAGGGTGGCTAAGACATGAGACTTGCAGAAATGAAAGCCAAAGTTTTAAAAAATTGACTAGTAACTTTGGCCTCCCTTTGAAACACCTTAGAGAGGCCTGATTTTCAAACGGTGGGTTTGAAAAAAACAAACATGATCTTCAAGGGTGTTTCCACTTCGGTAGCCAAAATCTCTGGTCAACTTGGAAAATCTTGGTTTAGGCTTAAGCCATAGAACCCGTGAGTGATCTTGGTCAAATCAATAAGCTCTCTCCTCTTCCCGCTCCCCATAGATACCATTAAACTCAGCTGTTCTCCCCCCTAGCTCCTCACACAGACTTGCATGGAAGTGGGGGCAAAGTCCAACCAGCCCTGATGGCTTCCTTGGATGGATGCCAGATGCTCCAGGCCTCTCCCAAATTTGAGAGAGCTGCATATCTTCCTCCCCAGAGTCTGAGACATAAAGGTCTTCACAAGGGACTATATTTATTTGGACCAGGACGGTGAGTAGGGAAAGGTATATTTCTCCCAGAATAATGTGTATCCAGGACCAAAAAAACTCACTGGAAGAAACTACCTGGAATCTATCCCAGTGGTGGCTCTAACTCTTTCTACTAGAGTTGAGGATAATACAGTGCAAGCAATGTGCCCAGATTTCTGTTAGCTCATTTCACAGCCTTCCGCCCTTGAAAAAACACCTTATTTCTATCGCTCATCAGTATTGTATCTAATCTGACAGGGTGAAATTAACCCTCTGCAGAGGGTTTACACAAGGTTTACACACCACTTAAATTCTACTTAAGCACTATTTTTCAAGGCTAAAGTGGGACTTAAATAGTGCATCGACCACATGCTGGCCCTCTGTGAGGAATGAATTGCTACTCGTATAGTTGAGTTCAAAGGGCTGGTCTACACTACGGGGGGAAATCGATCTAAGATACGCAACTTCAGTTACGTGAATAACGTAGCTGAAGTCAAAGTATCTTAGATCGAATTACCTACCATCCTCACGGCGCGGGATCAATGTCCGCGGCTCCCCATGTCGACTCCGCTACCGCCGTTCGGGTTGGTGGAGTTCCGGAGTCGACAGGAGCGCGTTCGGGGATCGATATATCGCGTCTAGATGAGACGCGATATATCGACCCCCGAGAAATCGATTGCTACCCGCCGATACGGCGGGTAGTGAAGACGTAGCCAAAGACAATTGACCTCATTGGAAAGATGCCCATGCGTTTCTATGGGTATTCTACTAGACAAATAATAAATAGTTAAGGGTGGAGATAAAAAAACACAGATGAAAGTCAGCCTCTGTCTTCAGAGTTGTAAGGGTGAACTCCACTTTCTTCCCAACTAGACTATAACTTGGATTTAAAGAACTAAGTAGAATCCTGTGTATTACAGTGGATTATGCTATTGATGTTCCCCTGAACCATTCCTGTTTTAAAGCTCATAAAAGAAGAACAAAATAAATGAAATCTGCTTAATTCCTGGCATAACTGATATGTGGTTAATGGATACCAGGAATTAATTTGACACATAAAATTTTAAGATCAAAGAAACCTGCAGAGCATAAAATGTGCAAGTCATACAGTGTGGGAATGAGAATACACTAGCAGACAAACAGTAAGCAAGACAATTCCATCGGTGGTTGGAGTTAAGCATACATCATGATTTGTTTTTAAACTAATTAGGGCCTCTTGTGGAAAGTGCGTCACAGATCCTCCAGGCTGTCTGGGAAACAGGATAAAAGCACTCGCCAGTCCTGGCTCGTTTCTCCACTTCTCATCTATTTTCCTTGGTGAATCTGGTAAGTCCATTTTGGTGAATTGTCCATTATTATTTAAATGTTAGTTTAGTGATGGCTCTTGGTTTACAATCAAATCCTGCACAAACACGATGTGAGTCTCAAAAATATTATGAGATTTCTTTCCATAGCAGAATCTTTTTTGTAGTCATTCCGTTTCAGGCAGTGGTGCAGGCTTCAAAAATTAAGACTGGGGTTTTCAAAGCTACCTAAGCATTTGGGACATTCATTTTAACATCCTATTCATTTAAACTGGGCATTAGGCATCCAAACCCCTTAAACAGCTTTGTAAAATCTCATTTTAATACTGGAAAGGACTGGTTTTATATTTTCAAAATACATGTATATACAGATCCTCAGATGTCTTCAATGGAGGTATGTTGGCTTTCAGTTTCTGAGGAACTTGCCCTAAATATTTCCATAAAACGAGAGATTGGCATTCTCTAGCACTGAGATGCAACTCTATTGCTATTTTCAATGGAGGAGACTAGATCTATCAATAGCTAGCTACTATGCAGACAGATATGAACCCAGAGTTTGGAAAGAATATATTTAAATCCTCCTTCATCTGGTCAAAGGCAACTTTTACCTTAGGAGAGTTAGGAAGAAAATCCCCCTGTGGATCTTTTACTCCATAATGAACCAAAGTTATCTCTGAAATGACAGACACTATCTGAGACAGGATACTGGCCTTGATGGACCACAGCACAGATCCTGTATAGCAATTCTTTAATTCTTATATGCAGAACTAGCAATTTCAGATCCAGATCCTCAGCTTGTATAATTTGCTGTGGTTCCAATGAAGTGAAGTGCCCTACTGGACATGTGTATGAGGGTCTTGCGGTTACCGCTCTCTATCGTGTCTCGGGAAATCTGCCTTTAGGTTTTGGCTCTGCACAGATTTCCTGGGGCACCTTCGGCAAGTTATTTGGGGCCAGATTTCTAAGGACTCAAAATGCTCTGAAAACCTAGCTCTTAATCCTTGTGCATCAGCAACCCATCTGTAAAACTGAGATAATGAAAACGTCTCCTATCCTTTGCCTGTCTCAGATAATTAGTCTGTGGAGAGCTGGGACTTGCTCTTAATTTGTGTTTGTAAATGGCCAGGAGCAGCCATAACATCTTCAAAGAGCTACTGGAATTCAAATCAGAAATAATAATACAAGAACTAGAAGTGCCTGGGTTCTAGTCCAGGCTGTTCCATGGTCACACAAAGTGACCTGGGGCAATTCTCTGTATTTGGGTTCCTCCTTCTATTAAGCATGGATAATAGCTACCCATCATTTCAGATGAGTGTTGTTTTAAAATTAAGGTTTGCATAGAGCAAGGGAAAGGGAAATTGTTCTGGTAAGTGATAGGTAGCTTTTTTTAATAGTGTCTGAAGCTGTAAAAAGAACGGTAAGGAGTGACCAGGGAACAGAGTGGGAGGATGAGAGAGAGCAAAGGTTAATGAAACAAGAGGACTAGAATGAGCAAATGGGAGAGACTTGTTAGCAGGAATTAAGGAACCAAGTCATCTTTGCACACCACTTTCTTCCTATCTCCATGGTTCCAGAACCATAGTATCTGAGCTTTGCATCTCTTACTGCAAAGACTTTTGTGCATTTTGTGCATTCAGTTTGAGATTGTCTCTTTCAGGTTTAATCTCCATCACAGAAAGATGTCTTGCTATGGCCTACTCAACATACCATGTGAGGTTCCACGCCCAACGCCAGATGCTGTCACCTACAATGAGCCTTGTGTCATTCAGTGCCCTGACTCGATACGCGAGACCGACTCACCGCCAGGCATTGCAATAATCCCTGGGCCAATTTTCACCACTTTCCCTTATTACTCTATAGTGGACCATTCAGCACTATTTGACATTAAGAGATCATTCTGCCCTGAAAGATCTCTTGGTTCTGAGGGTTTCATTAATTTGTATAATTAGAGTTTGCCATCCTTTGACACCAGATCCTAGAATCTTCATTCTTCCCTGCTGCCCAATAAATTCTGCTCTGTAAATTGTGAGCATGTGAAACCCAGTAGGAATATCCAGGGTACAAGTAACCTGGAAATTAAAAGCAAGATACAGATTCATGGCTGAGCTCAGGCACAATGCGTTTCAGAACTGTTGAGCACCCACAACTCCAATTCAAGTCGATAGACGTTGCAACTCCTCAAAATGATAGCTGTGTGGGAACTAGAATTTCCACTGCTGTGAAATAGTCACAAAATTTCAAAAAACTTGTTTTTGTGCCAAATTAGAATTAGAATTTTCAAATTTAAAATGGAATTTTTGGAAAAAAAATGAAAAAAAAATGTTGTCTTAACTTTTTACAGATTTTATACTATAACATTAAAAAAACAAAAAGTTGTTTGAAATCAGAAATCAAATGTTCTATTCCTATGATATCTGATTGTGGGGAAACAGAACATTTCCCCACACACCTCACAAATGAAATTTCACTGAAATTGATGAGCTCCTGTGGAAAGTTTCAATTTAGCCGAAATTTACATTTTCCTATGTAAAAACTTTCCAATGGAAATTTTTTAACCAATTCTACTTCATACCTCTTAAAATTAGGCCTAAATAAGTTTCTCTCATGTTATGCTTTACTTTAGATCTATAATATAATGGCTTTCCAGCTTAGTTATCTACTTATAATGTGCTTTGTCTTATTTGACACTGTCTGTGTTAAATCAAATAACTAGAAATATATGAAAATGGGACTTGATTGTCAAACTCTATAGTTATAACAAAGATGGAAGAAGAACATCTCGTGTGAAATGCAAATCCTTGGAGTGGGTGATTGGTTATAGCCCTTCTTAAATCCCTGGAAATGTTTTCTTTATATACTGAATTATTTCATTTGGCAAAAATATACTACATTTGTCATTCTCAATAAAAATTGTGTTGCCCCATAGTATTGGTCTTCTGGTTTTCCTCTCTACTCCTTTCCTTATTTACAAACCATTCTGGGTGAAATTCATCCCAGTACAGATAGTGAATACTGCGCCTATGAACTATTTAGCATCTACCCAAGCTGAAGTGACTGGCTAACCATGCCCCTTACGTGGTCTTTAGGATTTTGCTGGCCCTCTGCAAAGAGGTGATTTTCACCCTTGATACACATATCAGAACTCATCCTATTGTATAACAATTCTACTTCCTGGAGGGGTTTGGTTACATCTGCTAGCTACAAAGTAACAAAGAATAGCAATGAAATAAATTATTTTTCAATATGAAAATATTTCTGTGCTCTAAATAATATTTACTTGGAGCTCAAACACTCATCCTTCACGAATGAGTTAATATATATTTCATTACTTTGAATAATCTTTGAGGATTAGTGGTAATCTTTGAAAAATAAATTTTTCATTTCCAACTTTTTGGTCCCAAATTGGAATGATTTTTTTCCCCCCAGAAATGTGAAATTGACCATGGGATGGAAATTCCAGTTCCCACCCATCTCTAGTTGTATATTTCTACTGCACCCCAGTTTGAACTTGGCTCGCGCTGAGTCTGTGTAGATACAGCTATTCTTCGCTGCAAAGACTACATTCATTTTGGCTAGATATGAGGGTGCTGCAGACGCCTCACCCACCCACCCAAGCTTGAGCTGTGATAGGAGTAAAAGTCCTATCAGCCTATGCTTCTGCTGCATTAAGGTTTTCCCTGCCACTAACCCCTGGACATGGAATCTGGGTTTAGGGCAAGCAGTCAGTTCTTATCCTCAGGATTATTAGCATATCAATATTAGCAGATGACTAAGTGTAATTCTGCAGCTGATGTAGTGTTTGCGGGGGGGCAGGGGGGAGGTTATATGTACTCAGTAGCTTAGGTCTGGATGCTGTATAGGAAGGAGTATATTTCTCCTAGAACTATAATGGGATGGCTGCATAGCTGAGAATTGAAGGCCAACTGTCAGAGACAACCTGGAATCTATCCCTCTTTATGGTATGGTACAAAGCTCATAACCAGACCTGGCTAGGGAACCATTATGACCTTTTTTTATCTGTCAATCAGGACAAAGAGTGGCTCATGCTCAGACCCACCCTTTGCTACAAAGCCTATGCAGGGACATGAGCACAATTTACTTATATTCTCATGGCTATTTTATTTAGGCAAATTGTGGTCTTTATGCTCTTCATTATCCTCTGTGGGACTGCCTGAGCAATAATCCTGATTGGGGATGTTTAGAGGAAACCTCCGGAGACAAGATTTCAAAACATTTCACAAATACTCATTATTGCTATAGACATGCAAAGGGCTGCCTGGGGATAATCTCACTATTATGTCACTCAGTGTAGACACGCCATGTTGAATAATAGCATCACTTTAAAATACACATCTCAAGGTCAAGCATGTCCACCTTTTATTTAAATAATGATGTACAGCTTCTGAAGTCATGATTATTTGATATTCCCTAAAAAATAGCTTGGGCTTATTTGTTATAAAAAAAATTTTTTCAAAATGATGAGCCAAATCCTCAGCTAGTGTCAATTAGAATGTCTCAGTAGACATCTGTGACAAAGTGGGAATGTTCTTAATGTTTTCTGAGTGCTGTGTGGGTGCCTCAGTTTCCCCTATGCATTTCTCAAGTGTCTAGAGGTGTGTGATTGTTGCAGAGCCCTAGGGGGACAGTGTGATGCCCTCTGCACAGAGAATGGCCAACACCCTGTCTCCAGGCAATTGATGGCCTGGGCCCTTCCTCTGCAAAGGTGCCAACTGAAGGTGTTGGAGAACAAAGATCAGGTGGCCTCCTGGCCCAGGAAAGAGACAAAGGGAGAGGAGAGGCTGGAGAGTTTTCAGTTTGGAGCTGGCTGGGAAAATGGAGGGGAGCCCAGATGGGGCTCTGGCCTCCCTGGGCCCCCCCCCCCGGATGAGCCTGACTGAGGGGGTCCTGTTGTCTGTACCTGCAAGACCTGTCTTGGACTGTGTTCCTGTTGTCTAAATAAACTTTCTATTTTACTGGCTGGCTGAGAGTCATGGTGACGCTCAGGAAGCCGGGGCTTCTAGGGCCTTGTCTCCCTCAAACTCTGTGTGAATGTCAATGATTCTCTACTACCTACATCAGTTGAGGATAGGACCCTATATTTCTAATAAGATGCCACCTATCATTTAGAAGAATCATTATGGGTGAGTAGGGCAAAATGCTAAGTTAAAACCATCACTGAAATAGAATTTCAATAGTAATGAAGAAATTGAGGCCCAGAGCCTCTAAGGTGTTTAGGCACCCAGCTGGGCATGTTATTAGTATTCTATATCTTCAGCTCATCCTCACCTAAGACAACAAAGAAACAATGCACTTTGTCTTCACTGTGAGATCCTATTCAGAGGGGTAATCAGCCATCTTGCTGGAAGAAGCATGTGCGAAGAATCTTACCCAATACCTGGACAATAGTTTGTTCACATTTTAGCACCAGAAAGCATATTTTTACTTGTGTGTGTCACCCTAATTCTATCCTTTATAATTGAACTGACTTAAAAATCTTATCTCCTTTTGTTAATAAACTAACCAGTTCTGTGTTTGAATTAAAGTGATTGTTAACTCAGGCTAGTGTGGGAAGATGCTGGGTATTGACTCTTTGGGAGGAATAAGGTTTGTTTGCTCCTTCAATGGTCCAGGAAGCGGCTTGACATTGGAGAGCACACAGCTTTGGGAAAATTCGAGACTGGGAATGTGTTGGAGTCACTTGGTTAGTAGCAACCAAGGTTGGTGGATACCATGGCTGGGGTATAACAAACAGGATGCCGGACAGAGTTGCTGAACGAAAGCTGCTCAACACACAGACACTCAGTCCATGCTTGTTGACTGACTATTGGTGTCCAGGGTGTGAACTACAGTACCAGAGTGTATCAGGGTTATAGGACGGGCAATAACACGACCCTTCACTGGTCTGGAGTGCATCCTTTCCCAGACCTGAAGAAGAGTTCTGTGTGGCTCGAAAGTTTGTCTCTCACAACACCAGAAGTTGGTCCAATAAAAGATATTACTTCACCCACATTGTCTCTCTGTACACAATATAGTCAGCGTTTTGTTTGTTCATTTTTAACCCACCCTTTGTCCTTCATTGTTCTGTTGCTTCTATTGTGAACTGTTCAAGGGCAGAACCGGACACATACAACTGAAAGGAGAAGAATAGACTATGTAGTGTTGCATGGTGAACTAACCAATGTCTGTTTATTATAGGCACTATACCAATGAAAGCCTTCACCAACTGGGTCCATCGTTCCACCACTAACCATACCCCAGGACCCATTGAGTAATTTTCAACAAAATTCAAGTATTCATATGGATATTAGAATACTTGGAAACATTGAGTCTGAAACAGAAAACTCACCTCACCAGCACTCCTCCATATTAACTGTCTTTTCTATTCTTTTTTTGCCTTCTTCTAGGAAGTGCACTAATATACAGAGATTAGAAACCAGGCAAAGGATAGTCATTTACACCAGTGCAAAGTGCTCATAACATGCTACTAAATCAAGTAGTTCACATCCATTGGGCACTCACTTTATACTGAAGATGACAGTCTGAGGTACAGGGTTAAGTATTTCAACCTAATTATGAGATTTTGCACCCCAATCCACTCTGATGTCATGCAAACTGGACTGCAACACTGCTAAGTCTTTCATCTTGTGATCAAAGGATGAGGTAAGAAGGTGACTCATCAAGGATGTTGCAAACACCTGAATAAGCCTGTTCTCACATACTAATTTACACACCAGCAAATACAACCCAGGCCCTGAGAAACAGGGCTGAGGACTTGTGGTAGATGGTTATCCTTGAGAGACTGTATTGGTTTATACTCAGAGCCTATTGTTATTGTTGAGACAAGGCAGGTGAGGTATCTTATCGGTCCAACTTCTGTTAGTGAGAGAGAAAAGCTTTCAAGCTTACACAGAGCTCTTCTAATTAAGAGTTGTATATTTTCTGTTTGGCTCCAACCTGAATTGTGTTTGGATTCCCCCATTTTATTGTAATTTTGAACTGGATGTCATCTTTCGCTGAGATGGTGAGTGGGGAGGAGCATGTATCTCAGAACTGCAGGATTCATGTGCTATGAGCAGAAGTCCCTTCAGCAGAGACGGCCCAGAATCTGGCCCATTGGTGGCTCTAACCCTCGCTATAGCAGTGCAATGAGGCTTGATTCAAGCAGCATAATCAGACTTGGTTGGGCCAGATGATATTTCTATCTGCACACTGTGGTGGCTACCAGCCTGGACAAAGTGTAGCTCGTATCCAGGCTATGGCCACCCTTTGCTGAAAAGACCATGTTCATTTCTGTCCTTTATTTACGTTCTTATTGTTGGTTTATTTCATTAAGTTTTTGTTATGCTATAAATGATCCCTAGCTTATGGATAAGTTGGAAGGATTCAATTTTTATTGGTAAATGTCAGTGAACACAAACTTGACAAAAATAATTACATCTATAATAATCAAAATTTACAGACTGACAAAGTAAGAAAAATGCTGCTTAGGAACAGAGTTTGAATTAAGGTTATTTAGCTGGTATATTTTGGCATGTGATGCTGACCATTTGTGTTCTAACGGTCAGAAAGCTCAATGCCTAATGTCATTAAATAATTATTGCCCAACCACCCCATAATTTCCTGCAACTGTGAAAATTTAAATCAATAAAGATAAACACTATTATCCACTGAAATTATAAATATACATACATTTATATATATAAATAAATTGAATTCTGACATTATGAAGTGTCTTTCTCCTGGGCAACAAAATTTATGAGGGATAGTCTGTGGATTCCTGAGAACAAAGGATTTCAAAGAGCTGCACCAACATTCATTAACAAGTTACATATGCAAAATGTTTTTGCTATTAATATTAATAGCAAGTTGCTGGGTTTAGACGCCCCAACGTTGAGTAACAGCATCATTTTCAAATGTGTGGCAAGATCATGTCACTCCCCTAATTAAGTCCTAATTTACACCCTCATAATTTGAGGCCACTTGATATTTCATTAAAAAAGCAGCCTTGCATTTGTTTTCCTGCTTAGAGTTCACTGGTCAGATCCTCATCTGATGTAAAGTCAGCATAAGTCCATAAAATTCAATTATGCTACATGAGTTTACACCAACTGAGGAACAGGCCCAGATAACATTTTCCTAGGACAACCCAACACCATTTTTTATTCAGTTTCCCTATTGTGTTGTGAAAGGATAAGCTGCCTTTTTAGACATATTTGTAATCTTGCCCCCAGCTTCAGGCCCCCTTGCCCTTCAGTAGGAAACTTAGAAAACTGAAAGCCAAGATTTTTGGTGACAACTTGCCATTTTACAGTGCCCAACTTGAGACATCATAAAAGAAGACACTTTCAGAGGGCAGTGGCTCAATGCTTTTGATAATAAAGCCCCTTTAAGGTATTTCAACTTTTGAAAATAGTCACCTTGTGTTTAGCTAAAGACATCCTGAGAGATCTTGAGATAATCTCTCTCCTCTTCAGTATACTCAGTTAAATAAGGTATGATGATATTTTCCTGACTGTCTTTGGTATCAATCTATTCATCTATTTTAGGATTTTCCAGAGCTCCCTCTAGCATTGCTACCTGGGCAATGTAGATACTCTCTCTGAAGGAGCTGGTACTGACCATTGTTGGAGACAATATATAGACCATAGAAATGTAAGGCTGGAAAAAGACCTTGAGAGGTTATTTAGTCCAGCCCCCTGTGCTGAGACAGGACCAAGAATACCTAGACCATTCCTGACAGGTGTTGGTCCAACATGTTCTTAAAAACCTCCAAGGATGGGGATTCCACAACCCCCCCACCCCAAAGCCTATTCCAGTGCTTAACTATTCTTAGAGTTAGAAAGTTTTTCCTAACAGCTAGCCTAAATCTCCCTTGCTGTAGGTTTAGCCAATTACTTCTTCTCCCACCTTCAATGGTCATGGAGAACAATTGTTCACCATCCTCTTTATAATAGGCCTTAACATAGCTGAAGACCTATCAGACTGGAGGGATCACAGTTCTAATCCAATTTGGCAATTTCTAAGTGGTGACATGACAGCAAGGCCCTTCAGACCCGAATTCCAAGTTGCTATAGGATAAGATTTACCCTGGGCCTCAGAGCAGAAGGCCAGCACAAGGTCCTATATACCATGTAAATCCCAATTAAGCACCATTTTGAAGGCTTAAGTGGAACTTAAAAGGTGCATATGCCTTGGTGCCTGCCCCTAGTCCAGAAATGAACCACAACCCTAGGGTCTAATTCATAGCCAATTGAACTCATTGTTGGAAAGACACCCATGGACTTCAGTGAGTACAGACATCGTAGGGGTAAATGGCATTAGATTAATTCTCACTGTAACCCAAAAGGAATCAGTAGAATGATATTAGAAATCAATTTGCCCCCTAAAGTTTCGAGAGAGAAGAAACCTGTAGGTTGCAACAAGCATTTCAAATTATATGAGGCTGGGAATTGGGTAATAATAAAACAGTGAGCAAAACAAAACAATTGCAGCCACTTGAGGAGTCACACACACAAAGTTCAGTTCATACGCGATTAGGACTTCATGCACAAAGGGTGTTGTGTCCTCCAGGCAATTTAAGAAAGCATATAAAAGCTCTTGCAACTCACAGCTACTCTTAAGGCTTCTCTTGACTCATTCTCCTCGGTGAACTGAGTAAGTCCAATTCAACTCAATTGGTTTTTATAACTATCTTTTGGTAACTAATTACTTTAGAGAGTTTTATTAACCTAGGGCCAAGTCCTGCCATAAAACTTTTTTATTCTCATCAGTGTGAGGGAGGTTCTTTCTATAAATCTGTTTTTGTAGTGATTCACTTGTCAGAACTGATGGATGCAGACTTTAAACAAAAACAAAAAAGTGTTTCTCCCAAATCCATGAGAGGTTTTGGAGATCTTGCCCTGTTAATTATTTGGTATTGGAATGTCAATACCTTAGATAACTATGGGGGGAAATAACTTTTGATACTAGACATTTGCATTGTTTTGGCATATGTAAGAGAATTCAGCCTTTTGTTTTCTATTAAAAGTCATTGAGATGAGCTTTCATATATCTACTGAGTGAATTTCACTGTTTTCAAGTTGGTTTATCTATAGATATAAATATGCAGCAGTGGTTTGGCATTTATTAAATATCACCACACCTTCAGCTGTTTTTTGGAATCATGGCAAACTACACCAGCAGAGGATCCAATTCTATTATTGCCATGTTATATGAAAGCTGATTTCCATAGTATCACTATTGAAGTGTCATTTTATGGCTTTTTTTTTTTATTATCTCTGCAGTTAAACATTTGAAAGATATTTGTGGAAGTTCTCCTTCCTGAAGTCAAAGCCAGCTTCTAACTTAGGAAGAAATAACCTTTATGTTCAGAGTTTTCCATTATGGAATACTTCAGCTACCCTATACTTTCCTCTGAAGCAGCTGGGAGTCAGCACTCTTTAGAGACAGGACAAGGGATTAAATGGGACAGATTTAATCCAGAATGGCCATTTCTATGTTCTTATGTGAGCAACTAGCAATTTTAGATCCACATCCTCACCTACAGTAAGGTAGCACAGCTCTGTTGGAGTCAGGGGAACTGAGTTTAAAGATGTAGTCCTTAAAGTTTTGTTTTGACAAAACCTGATTTTCTGTTTCTTCATTAGCAAGTATTGCTCACTCACAAGCTTTAGAAACAGGAGTACCACAGTGATTCTGGAGAACTGGTTTGCATGCCAAGATAAAAATCTTAGCAAGGGCATGGTCATAATTTAACATTGTCCCCACCCTACTCTATGCTATAATTTTCTAAGGTAGTTTGAAAATAACACCCATCCATCATACACTAGATAGAAATAGTCTGTGTTCACTTAGAGTCAGCATTTTTCATTCAGCCTCCTCCTTAGCATTCACTCCTCTGTGAGTGTGATGAAACCAGTTCTACAGAATTGGTAGACATAGGTCTGAAAAGGTAATGAAAGAATATTTTGTTTATTCATCATCTTGTACTGCTGACTTCCTTGCCAGTTTAAAAAACAGTCACGCTGTAGTGCTGAGCTGAACTGGTTTGCATATTAAGATTTAATCTGAAGAAGGGAAATAGCATTATTAGATTTTTCCTAAACCTAACCCACACTAGTTTTCTGAACTGGTTTGAAGATAGCAGCTGCCCATGAGCCAAATATTCTGCAATGTTTCTTTTATTATTACAATCATTGCTTTTTAACCCATCTCTCATCCTTCCTCATTTTGTGAGTTTTACCAGGACAAGTCCAGGAAGCTACAGGCTATTTTAAGAGATAATACCAGGTAACAGGGAACTGACCACAGTACATACTGGATGACCTTGGAGTTCTAAAAGCCCTTGACACCTTGTGTCTTTAGCTTCATTGAACATCAAGCCTCCCATCACTCTTTGCCTCAGCAGTACCTACCTGTAAAACTGGGGTAATAATCTTTCCTCCCATCTTTGCTCAGCCTTACCAGTTTAGGAGGTAAGCTCTTTAGAGAGGGGACTCTGTTTGTACAGCTCAGCCCCACCCACTCTCAGTGGCAGCATCTCAGAAATACTGGAAATGGAGTTGAGATAAAACAACAAACAACTGGCAGTGCCCAAGTTCTAGTCCCTGCTCTTCCACTGACCCCAATGATGTAGAGCATTTCATGTAGCGTTTGTGCCTTAATTCCCCTTGGGTAAGGAACAGGACAATTGCTCCCTACTTCAGGAGGCTGCTGGGAGAAGTGAAGGTTGCACAGAGGAGTTTAAAGGTTTTTTACTATGTGAATCAGGGTTGCTGCTTACAGACCCCACCTTGTGGCAGAGGATAGCCTAGCAGCTACCCCACCCTATGCTACCTGTCCACACCTGCTTCTTGTTTGGTCAATGATACCCCAGCTTGTTAACCCAGACCATTCACAATGAAGCCCTCAGAGTCAATCTATTCATCCTTTGCTGCTCTGTCAAAGCCCTCTCAGCCCAGATTATTTTGAGCCACTCCAAGGCATTTCTGCCTAAAGCCTTTCCCTGCTTTAATAAGCCATGCCTAGCACTAGAGTCTTTACTCCTCTGGTATCTTAGATGGTCCTGTCAGAGCCTTTTGCTTCCTGCAGCTCTCAGCTGAAGTCTTTCTCTCTCCAGGTGTCTCACTCACCCAGCCTCTTCCTTATATAACCAACCAGATTGAGTCATGTGACCATTTCCCCCCACCTGGGGAGTTGAGTGACATATTATCACAGCTGGGACTGAGACTCGGCTCCCCTTAAAGAGCCAGCCACCCTGTGACACTGTGAAAGTATTAGGGGAATTTTTTTGGTTTTGGTATTTAGGGCTGAAGCTTGGGTCAAAGAGGCTGTCTGGAAGCTGGCTTAAGCAACAGAGTGTGGGAGGACAAGAGGGGTGAAAAGATGGGGATGATACAAGCTCAAAACAGTGTTTATCAGATCATCAGTGCAGACTTTACAGATGAGATGCATTTTGTGGACAACACCCATGTGAACAGGAAGGTTTCTTACTGTCTGAATAAGAGAGACAGAGGGCTTGTCTGCAAAAGAAACTAGTGCCAGCCAAGACAGGGTGTAAATTTACAACATACCAGCTTGCTAAACACTCACTCACTGTATGGACCCTGCTACCATGCGCTAACAGTTCTGTAGCACTTTTAGTGCCCATTACTGGTGTCCCCATTGCCACTTAATGTGTGGCAGACTAGTGAGCTGCAGATGCACACCCTGGCTTGTGAGCACTATCTCGCTGTGTGCAGAAGCCCAGAGAGAGTGAGAAGAGCACAGTGGGGCTGCTTAGGAAGGAGGATAAGGGTGAATGTAGCCTGTGTCTATCTTCCTATCCATCTGGGTTCCTACAAAGTCCCCATTACCTTTGTATCTCTTTTTCCACTAGCATTTGTACCTCATGTTTACTCTATCCCCTCCTATGTGCTTCAGGTTTATCTCCATCCCAGAAAGATGTCTTTCAATGGACTGCAGACTGGTGCCCAGGGCTTCCAACCATGCGGGGTGAAATGCTCAGACCCATGTATTGTCACCACCAATGAGCCATGTGTGGTGAAGTGTAAAGACTCACAAGTGATAATCTACCCACCACCCGTTGTCGTGACATTCCCGGGACCAATCCTCACCACTTGCCCTCAAGAGAGCATAGTGGCATCCTCAGTACCGCCTGACACTGGCGCGGCTGAGTCAGCTGCTAGGCTATCTGCAGCACCAGGAGTCACTGGAAGCTTGGGACCATATCTCGACAGATGCCCTACAAGCATCAGTATAAGACATGAGCCCCAGTACAGTCCAAAATACTCCTACGCTTATTCTTCCCAATGGTCACATCCTGGCAAGTCCCTGGAAACTGCTGGTTATAGTCAAACCACAAAGAACATCCACAGAACAAAATAAAAACAGGAAATAGAAGGCCAGGCAGAGTTTTGCAGCTCAGCTTATGGACATGGCTTTCAGAAGTGCTGAGCACCCACAGCTGCACCTGAAATCAGCAGTAGGAGTGAGCGCGCCGCACCTCTGAAATCCGTAGATGTCTTTGTCATGTTACCCTTCGCCTTAGATTTCCTATCTAATGGCTCCCCAGCTTAGTTCTCTACTTATACTGTGCCTTGTCAGTTCAAATGGTTGAAAATGGGAACTTGATTGTCAAACTCTGCAGCTGCAACAAAGATAGAAAGATGTGCAAAATGCATCACCTTGGAGTGGGCGATTGCTTGCAGCCATTATTAAACCCTGTATAGTCTTTATGCTCTGTATTGTTTTGTTCTGCAATTTTATACTCCCATTCTTATTCTCATTAAAAATTGTACTGCATCATGACATTGGCCTTCTGATTTTCCTTTTGTCCTCTATTATTTATTTGCACACCACTATGGATATTTGCCCTGAGCAGAGGAATTGAGCTGTGAACTCCTTCAGTCCCACACAAGCCCTGTAGGGAAAGGACAATCAGGCCTTTTAATGGGTCAATAACACTGTGCAGGCTGCCTTACAGGGGTGTACTCTGTTCATTCCATACCCATGCTATTGAATGGAATTTTTCTTCCTGGCTGGGTGAGGTTACAACTAGTGCTGGGTGACTAACTGATTTTTTCAGTTCAATGACAGTTCTGGGAGGGTGCGGAGGAGGGTGGGAGTTGAAAATTCTGAAAAAATTCAGCAAATCAAAAAAAGTCAACAATTTTGTGTTTCAGTCAAATGAAACATTTCATCTGCCAACATTTTAACAATACAAACAAAGGAAGTGAAGGGCTAGATTCACAAAACAGGGGGGTGAGGAGAAGCTTACCTGATCATCTCTAAACACAGTGGTTAAGACTCAATTCCTCCCTGTCCCCTGTCTCACATGGAGAAGGGATTCGCACTGGGCTATTCTGGGGCAGGGCACTCTCAATCTTTCCCGTTGAAGCTGTTCCTCTTTGTGTTAAATGGTCACTGGCACAGGGACCTAAATGTTTGCCTCCCACCTCCTGAGTACCCCAAATGTCAGGTTATAGAGTCATTCCCACACTTTCTTTTTACTCATTGTCTATTAATGTATTTTATACTCAGTGGAGTAGCATCAGTGGAGACATTGAGAGACACCTGCCTCAGAATACCCTCTAGTTATAGAGTCATAGATTTGAAAGTCTTCCCTGTAATGGCCGGGAAATGATTAAGTGAGATGCACCCAGTTCATGCTGCTAGTAACCTGCACCCACCCGTTGCAGAGGAAGGTGAAACCCTCCAAGTTCCCTGCCAGTATGACCTGGGGGAAAATTCCTTCCCCACCCCTCACATGGCAATCAAGAACCAGCCAGCCACACACCTGAGAAGAGAGACTCCTCAGAACCAGCTCAGAGCCCTGGCCCGCCCTGTCCATCTCATTGCCCAGTGGTTAGGACTGGCTCTTGAAATGAGAGGCCTAACTTCAGATGCCTTCTCCACATCAAGCAGAGAGGGGAGCAGAATGTGGGTCTCCCGTACCCCAGGCGAGTTCCCTAAACACAGAGCTACATATTATAAGGAAGGCATTACTGCTACTATTCAGCAAACTAGTGAATCATTTCAGGCTTCAACTGCCTTTTTTTGGCAACCTCATCATCCAAAAACTTTCACCCAGAGTTAGTGACACCATCTTCTAGCTACAAAGCAACAAAGTGATAGAAATGAAATAAATGACTTCCAACTTGTGAATATTTCCCTGCTCAAAATAATATTGGCTTGAAGCTCAGCAATTATTACCCTCTCCATTAAGGTTTTAATAAGTTGTGATGCTGTGGGGGAAGTTGCCTCTGTAAAGCTTATGTGTTCTGTTTGATATTGGAGAGGGTTTTATGTACATGTGTGTCAGACTGGCGACTCCATTTTGAATGTGTGGTTCGTTTGTCCTCTCTGGGGGGCTGGAATTCCAAGGGAGAGCCCCAGAAGGCTAACAATGAAGGTCTGTTAAGTCAGGAGCTGCTTCCCCACTGAAATGGAGCTACTGTTGACAAAGGCCTAGACTCTACCCAGGTGTGTTGGGTTATCAGGTCGCCTGGCAACACAGGCAGTTGATAGGGGTCTGTGCTCATGTGTGTTGAAACTGAGCAAGAGGACACAGGCCAGAGGAGACTGGAAAGGTTTAAAAGGGCAGGACCTGCTCTGTTCTGGCTCTGTAGCCATTTTCTGCAGCTCAAGCTGAGGGGAGCTGCTGCAGGAGCAGGAAGCTGAGGTGGCAGAGGGCAGCCCGGCCTACCTCAGCATAGGACCTCCCCATATGCCCAAGTCATGTAGAGGGGCTGTTGGCCCTATAGTGAAACTGTGGTGGGTGTTTTTGGGTTTGGGGGGTTGTTTTTGTTTTGGTTGGCCCTCTCCCATTAGCAAAAGAAAGGGGAAGGATAGAAGAGAAATCAGGCTTGTGAGACTGATAGTCCACAGGGCCAATGGGGAGAGGCCAACACTCCAAATCAGCCCGATTGACAGGGCAGGCAGGCCAATGAGGGAGTCAGGAACCCAGGGGCCCGTCCTCCAAGCGAGCTGCTGCTGCTTGAGCCAGAGTAGGGCAGAGTTAAGGGGAGCCCAGCAGTCTGAGCCGGGCTAGGGAGCGAGCAGCAGCCTGGGCCAGAGTTTGGGAGCCGGGGCAGCCACGAGCTGGCCCAGCAGAGGCCCAGTCTGAGCCGCAGCCAGGCGCAGCGGGGCCAGAGTCAGCATGGCGGACACCGGCCGTACCCGAAGCGATACTGAAGCTGAGCGTGGAGAGCAGCTGGGGAGAGTGAGGTGGGGACCCTGGGCACAGGGCCTGGCACTGGGAGACTGACTTGGAAGAGGGACATGAACCCGACGGGAGGGACGATACCAGGAAGAAGGGCCCTGCCACCCAGAGCCTGAGGGTGCTGGCCACCGCCTGAGCAGGTGTCCGACCCCCGGCATCACCACAATGCAGCCAGGGCCTGGGGCGGGAGGCCTGGGGTGTGTGAGGAAGAGACTGAACTTCCCTTGTGTCCCAGAGACCACTGTTTATGCCCACAGGGTGGGGTTCCTTGTTCCCTTTTTTGTTTTTCCTTATTTTTTTTCTTACTGTTTCTTGACGTTTTCAGTAAATTGCATTTGGTTTGAACTTAATGGAGTGCTCATGGGGCCAGGGAGAGAGCACCCTGGAGTGAGGACACCCTAGCGCCTGTCCTGAGTGACCCACAATCAGGGCCGGCTTTAGGCCAATTCCCCTAATTCCCCCGAATCGGGCCCCGCACCTACCACGGCCCTGCACCCTAAAGAAGAGCACCTAACTTTTTAATTTTTACTCACCCGGCAGCGGTCCAGGTCTTCAGCGGCAGGTCCTTCAGTGCCACGGAAAACCCGGAGCGAGTGAAGGACATGCCGCCGAAGACCTGGACTCGGGCCCCGCACTTCCTAAAGCCCACAATGAGACAGGGGATTAAGTCCCCCAGGAATCCTGGACCCGGCCTGATCGGGGTTACAAGGACTCTGCCGCACAGGAGGGTGGAAGCAGCGTCCTTGAGGTCAGGCAGGCCCCTGGGTAAAGAGTAGGAGCGAGGACTGGGATCCTTTCGCTACCCGATTCCACCAGGGAAAGTTTCCCCACAATTGTGGCACTGGTCCCCTGCTTACGGTAAGGATGAGCTGGAGAGAGGGTATTCGTTGTTTTTCTAGATGATCGGTACTCTGTTGTGTTTTATCTCTTCGGAGTAATTGCACTAGAGACTTTTGGCTAAGCCTGTGTCTGATTGCTTTGCTATCACATGTCCTTGAACCAGGAGCCTCATGCCTTTGGGGGGCGAGGATTTTGGGGGAGCATCCAAGAGCTACTGGGGAGGGTTGGGGGAGACATCACTAGCCTCACAATTGGACCTCATGAACTCCGCTCTTGAGAGGGGTATCAAACATGAGGTCTGCACCTGACGTTTGTGTCTAGTGGCCTGAAGCCTGGAACAGGGCTTAGACTTGTCCCTGCTATAGCAAGCTCAGGGCATGCAGGAGGCAGTGTTTGGATCCCCTCATAGTAGTCTGGTGAGTGTCCAGCAGGGGGAGTACAACCAGACCCATGACTCAAATCTTTCATGCGGTGTAGCGGTGTTGGTGCCAGGATATTAGAGAGACGAAGTGGATGAGGAAATACCTTTTATTGGGCCGGCTTCTGTTTGGGAGAGAGCCAAGCTTTTGGGCTACACAGAACTCATTTTCAGGTCTGGGAAATGTACTCTGGGAGTGTCATGGCTAAATAGAAGGTGAAACAGATTCTTTAGCATAAGTAATTAGCACATATTACAAGGACCCATTCAATGTGCAGTGACTTTCAGGTTTTTTAAAAAACCTCAAATGGTGTGTGCTACTCTTAGAAAAATCTGCAATGTTTGTTTGTTTGACTTGCATTGTGAATTTCTTCTGATGCTGCATTAATATGTTGTAAACACTTGGCTTTTTTCACTGTCCACACTGTCTAACGCCCAGTTCCTATAAATGCTTATGTACACGCTTCCCTTCCAACATGTGAATTTTCCTTTTCTACTCAATGAGACTATTATTAATGTGCTTCAAGTTAAAAAAAAGAAAGCAAGTTTTTTGCAGGATTGTGGAGCAAATTTTCACAAGTACAAGAAAAGCTGAAAAAATTTGTCAATACAGTCATGGTGGACTAGTGGCCTGTCCAGATTTCTAAAGTGTTCAAAGTAAAATAGCTGGGGGGTGGGGAGGAGAAGTTGAATATATCGTCTTCCGCAAGACACCACCTGCCCATGCCATTTTAACTCTGACTCCGTTTGAGCAATGCCCCAGTGATCCCCTGTGAGAGATTACAGAACTGTACCCGTTCTGAACGCATGCAGGACAAAGGTGTGGCACCTTTGGTTCCGTTATGCAATCTGGCTGGGTGTGGGACTCCACCCACTGTTGTGCTGAGTGATAACATCTCCCAGGCCGGGGATGGGGGGATTGTTGCTTGTCTCTAGCAAAGGATTGCGGGAGGCAGCCAGCCCAGGCTGGAGAGTTAAGGGGGCACAGCGATACCCCAGTTCCAGGCTGTACCGCAGGGATCCTGCCACAAAAGGGTGGTGTGAGGAAGAGAGTTGAGTCAAGCTATCTAACTTCTAAGTGCTTTCCCTGGTAAAACAAATCCCCAAAGACTTTGTAATACTTCAGTATTTGCAGTTAGCCATCTTTCATCCTTGTCCTAAGCAATCCATCCTGGGATGTCACTTGGTTCAGCCCTGCCTGAGCATGGTGAGATCTGCTAGCACACTGCTGGGTCTCTCCAGAGCAACAGTGCAGCACCCAGGATAGGCCCTGGGCAGTTTGTAAATTCCAGTGCAGGTGTGGGGTTCTGGGAATGTGCCAGGAAATAGGGCTAAATGGGGCTATGTACTTCACTTTCCCCCTTGACATCACTGCTGGACAGTTAGCCTCTGAATGTGACACTGAGAGCCATGCTAATCACCAGCAAGTTTGCCTGGGGTCAGTAATACTAAACCTAGCATACTGAGGGATGGTGCAACCATGTGACTGGATTGATGAGGTGAACTTGCACTGAACAAAGACAGCTTTTCCATATTTGCAGTCCCTATGGCCATGCCCAGTGGCAGAGTTGAGACTGGAGAGACAGATAGTAAAGGCCATATTTTAAATATAGCTAATGATTTTGGGTGTTGAGGTCGTCTTGAAAATTTGATCCCAATTACTACAAATTCATACACTAAATCTATGGCAGAGCCAGGACTTAAATGCAAATCTGAGTTTCTATCCTTTCCTTTCATCATAAGATCATCCATTCACACCAAGGTATGCATCTCTTTGTTAATTACTATGCCACATTGTTTGTAGCGCAAACCTGTCTTCTTTTGTCCGCGGATACCATATAAAGTGCCTGTCAGCAAAATGTTCCCAGTCTCATAGGCATAGATCTTGCTGGGCATAAGTAAACTTGCATATAGATTGAGTGCAAGGGCGTGATAGGCTGCGTGCTGGAGTCAGTGTTTTCTTGCTAGTTGGGTTAAGTGGGAACACTCTGAACCTTTAAGCTCAAATTCTGTCCTCACCTTATCTGCAAAGTGGTTGAGCCTTATGCGAGCCATTTCAAGTCCAAATTTAATTGGATTGAAGTATAGATGTTAGTAGCTAGGAAAAAAGTATATAAACTGAGTTGTGTGTGACTTTGTGTGACAAGTCCAAATCACCCTGTACCTAAACTCCCTGTGTCTGGGCGTGGACAGTGTAAGCACCGAGCTGTTCCATGCCTAATAAGGTAACCTGAGTGACAAGCTGGAGTTTTTGGATTCCAGAGAGCAGCCTGAAGTATTCTCTCACATCTGGACTGGTGTTCTGGATAAGCTGAGTAGATACAGTCTCAGAGGGAATCCCAACAATTCTTACACATCTTTCACACTCCCAAACTATGTAAACATCTCCAGTAAACTGAAATTACCCAACTGGATCTGACCTCAGGTCAATAATCACAGTTTGTCTAACTCTATCAGTCAATAATCACAGTTTGTCTAACTCTATCAGTTGCAAACATCTGGGATGCACACCAGAGAAAGTGATTTGTGGAAGTGCACAAGGGTGATTTCACCCGGAATAATATGTGAATAGGGAACAAGAGGAAAGGAAAACCAGAAGGCCATTGTCCTGTTGCAACACAACTTTAATGCAAAAGAGAAGTAGAATATGTAGTTGTAGACAGAAATAGTGCAGGGTAGAAAATATATTTCCAGGGTTTTAAGAAGGACTGCAACCAATTACTCATTCCAAAGTGATGCATCACCCAATAACAGGTATGAAATGTTTATGCTGATCATTTTGTTGGAGAATATTCACATAGAAAGAAGACAAAGGCAACATGGTTCACAATATTTGTCTTTTGTTTAGGCTCAGATAAGATGACTCATCCAGAGTGTCACAAAATAATCCACCTAAATGAATCTTTATAACAATAGTTTTGTTTTTGACATGGATAGCACAGTGGTTTGAGCATTGGCCTACTAAACCCAGGGTTATGAGTTCAATCCTTGAGGAGGCTATTTAGGTAACGGGGGGTAAAAATCTGTCTGGGGATTGGTCCTGCTTTGAGCAGGGGGTTGGACTAGATACCTCCTGAGGTCCCTTCCAATTCTGTGATATTTGGAATCAAAGAACGTTATCTTCTAATGCAATAGAGATTGGTACTGGTGTTTGCAATGTCACGTGAGGAGGCAGGGTTCCTGGATTCTGTTTCTGACACTGTCATTAGCCATTAGCTCCCTGTGTGACATTCACCTCAATGCTCCTCTTTTAGCTACATATAAAACAAGGGTAACCATCCTCATGACTGTTCTGAGTCTTCCTCAGAACTAAAAGCTCAAAAGCTCTTCACAAACATTCATTAATATTTTATAAGTGCAAAGCATACAATTATTGTATGGCCTTATGTAATGCCTGCTGAACAACTCCCACTGATTTCAGTATGCATTGTATCAGACCCACTGGGGATGGAGGTGCTGAGCATTCAGAATAGCAACTCTAAAACCTTCCTAGGAACTGCCAGGGCAAATGCTTCTAACCAGTTCCAGTGTATCTAAAGGGCCAGCATTAATTCCTGTGCTTGACAGTAGATTGTGCTACTAATATACCATTGTATTCTCATGACATTCATTCCCACTGTAACATCAATGTAATAATTTGGCCTATAAAATTTTGAGATGAGTCCTGCAAGGTGTAATGTGCATGTCATACCATATGGGGCTAAAAATAGACTAATCACCACCAACGGTGAGGAAGACAGGAGTTCTGGGGACTACAAAGTGTATTTTTGAAACTAATTAGGTCTTAGAAATTGTATAAAAGCGCTCACAATTTAGATCTCTCCTAACCATTTCTCTAGACTTGTACTCTGGTGAATTGGGTAAGTGTGAGTTGATTCAATCTCTGTATTGCTATCCATGTCATGGTAACATTTGTTTTAATTAAAGCCTGAATTCTGCTAATATATTCTGTGATTCCTAGCAATATAGAGGGCTTGTATTAAGTTACAGGCATAGGCTGATTTCAGCCTAGAGGGCAAGTCTGAGTTTTAAAACATACACATTTGGGAAACCTACTTCCTATTAAATTTTAGTTGGAAAGTGGACCTTCAGGTCCTTGAATTTTGAAATATCACACCCAACTTATAGTTCACAGGTGTTAGGAAAGTAGGAAATGGGTAGTAGTAATTTTAGGTTTAGATCCTCAGATGGTGTAAGTTAGTGCAGTTGTATTGGGGTCAATGAAAATGCATGATTTGCATCAGCTGACATTCTGCTTCATAGTGCTTTGTTTTCACAAACGCATATTTTGCATTCATTGATTAGCAAGTTTTGGTTTAGAAACCAAAGTGCCAATCTGTGACGCTGGACAGAACTGATTTTCAGAGGTTAGATCATAAAAAGAAAATCAGCGTTAATGTTGTCCCCTTTGTACATGTTAAAATTTTCTGAAATGGATTGAAAACTGCATGTGTCCATGATAGAAATACTCTGTAAGATGGGGTTACTTATTACAGCCTGTGTTCTAACGGCAAAGAGTGAGAGACTATTTTAAGGGTGTGTGGCTAAAGATGTGTGAAGCAAGAGAATAGAAGGAGAAACTAGGAGCAGAGATGAAGCTAGGGACTAAGTCCATTTCCTTATTCCATCTACATAGCCCCCATTATAATGTTCATTACCATCAACCTATGCCTGTAACTGTGCTTTAACCCTTTTAATTCCACTGGCACTCACACCTCATGTTTACTTCTCCCTACTGTGTGTTTCAGGTTTACATCCATCGCAGAAAATGACCTGGAGCAGCTATGGGTACAATGGGTGCTACTCACCCTGTGGCTATGGGGGCCAATGGGCTGGTGGAAGCCCTTGTGGCTATAGGGGCCTGTGTGGCTATGGAGGCCGTAGCGGTCATGGTGTCTCATGTGGTTATAGGGGTTCTTATGGTTACAGGGGATCCTATCATTCCAGATATTGCTACCCGTTTTCTTCGCAGTGTGGCCATAGATACAGCTATGGAAACTGTGGGCCATGTTAAACCCAGAAGGAACATCCATGGAACAACAAATGACCAGGAAATGAAAAGCAAGATATGGATTCACAGCCGAGCTTATGGGCCAGGCTTTCGGAAGTGCTGAGCTCCTATGACTTAAATGTAGTCTGAGAGCTGTGAGTGCACAGCACCTCTAAAGTTGCCCACTAGATGTATTTCCTATGTTACACTTTCTGGCTTTCTTCTTATGCCTTCCCAGCTATCTGCTGATTAACACTGAAGAGCTGATTCTTGATTACTATCTCGTTAAACCCGGGCCTCTGGCAGTGTAAAGGAAGCAGGGCCTTAAGATGAACATAAATTACATTTATACTCTTTAAGGATCCTTTCATTGCCAGAGTCCTGCAAAGGGGTTTGTGTCAATGCAAATTAGGCACTCTATGTTCTAGCCTTTCCAGGAATATGTACCATTTGTCTCTTACTTTTAACTTTGCTACGGCAGATGTATAATGGAAGAGCTGTTTAGTCTTGCTTATGCTGTGCTTTGTCCCTCTCACTGATCGGGGTGAAACATGAAGCTTAACATGGTTGAAAACAGGCTTGATTATCTAACACTGCAAGAAAGAAAGTCATCACATCGGAATGGATGATGGGTTTGGAGCCCTTCTTGAACCTCTGGAAAAAGTACTTTATACTGTTTCTTTCTACCACTGTATACCCTACTTCTTAGTCTCATTAAAATTTTGCTGCATCATAATATCGGCCTTCCAATTTTTCTTTCTCATCGATTCCTTATGATCAAACCAATCTGGGTGAAATTCATCCTGTACAGAGAACCAAAGCCAGGCCTATGCACTTCTTAAATACTACCTAAGCCCTGAACTGAAAGGAAAATCAGGCCCCTTTTGTGGTGAAAAGCATTGGATGTAGGCTGACAGACAGCAAATGTGAAAAATCGTGACAGGGGGTGGGGGGTAATAGGAGCCTATATAAGAAAAAGACCCAAAAATCGGGACTGTCCCTATAAAATCAGGACATCTGGTCACCCTAATTGGGTGGGCCTTCTGTATGTGGGTCAATTTACCTTAGGGTCAGAGATGTTTTGGTAAAGACCCTGCCCCTCTTAACAATTATGCATATACTTGAGTTTAATAAGGCTGGTCACATAATTCATGTGAAGCACCTCTGTAAGTCTTCACAGGACAGTGACCCAGTTTTTCACAAATAAAATATGTGAAATGCTTCGTTAACGCAGGGTACATTCTACCCCAGCCCCTCTGTACTGTCTTTTTCAAGACAATCTGAGGGTGCTTTTGGTATCAGAGCATTTTCAATAGTTGGTTCTTGAACAGAAAGCTCTGATCAGCCTGTGGTATACACTTCACAGCCACTTCTCCCTAAGCATCCAGTGGAGTTTTCATGTGGCTCAGCAGAGATGATTAATATAAACTAATACTGGGGAAATTTTACTGACAGCGTTTTTTGTTTTGTTTTGTTTTACACACTCTGTCATCAAGCCAAGTTTCCACAGCTATCCCTGTTCCAGGTCCTGATGAAACATAACAATATCAATGCAGTCTGCACAGGTGAATGTTAGATCATTTTGACTAATTGTCTCTTAATCAGAAGTCTCTGCTCTCCTTCTAACTATAGACTCACTACCACTCTTCCACACTATTTGTCCATTTCACATCATTGTACATTCGTCCTTTCTTCTGCTTCTGTGCTGTATGCAGCCACACAGACGTGAATGTAACTGGTGAATGGGGAGAGTAGTTATTTGTGTCAATCTTAAGTATGTGCAAAGTTCTACCAAATCAGATGTTCCACCTTCACTTAGCTCTGGTGAATCTGACACAGATATTTTATTTTCATGTAGCGAATTTTGGTTTCAGTTCACTGGAAAACTCGGACTAATCCACTAGTGTGTGATGTGTTCAGAAACTGGGTTGCAACAATTTCCAGTCTTTCAGGCTCTGGACAAATATAGTAATAGACAGTCAAGTCATCAAGAATGTTGCAAATACCTGCATATATCCATTTTCCCCACATACAACAAACACCTCTGCAAGGTCAAGAATCTCCTGTGTTTATAAATAGCTCTTAGTGTGTGCACAGCATGCCTCAGGTGGCATGTGACCAGGATTCATCACAAATTTGGTCCGCTGATCGGATCATTTTTTTTCCCCCTGGCTTCAGCTGGGTACTGATGTGTGACGTGAATGCTGATCCATGCTCCCCTATAAATAGTTGAACCATTAGGAACGAATTCAGTAATGGAATGTAATCAATTTTAAGGTAGGTGGGTTACACAGTACTGCAGCTAGCCAAGGTTATATAAAATGACCTCGGGGTATCAGGACTCAACACAGCAGGAACCGTGACATTTGCCATGCTGAATATCTCTCACTATGTTGCACTGGTGTAAACAGGAACACAGATTTCAAAGTAGTGTAGAATAAGGCTGGTTTTTCATTTGACAGTGTTATCTGAGTATGTGGATCCGGAGATGGGGAGGTGACAGACCGTGGCAGTTGTCCTGTGGGGCCATCAGTTTTCAAATTACTGTACAATGTAACCTTATAGAAGAGGCGTGTGGAAGGAAAATTTAGTGAGAAAATGTCTGCTTCTGTTGGCGCTCCTTTGACCTTCAGCCATCTGCCAATGTCTTTAAGGTTTTTACTTCATAAATAGTGCTTCCCCTCAGGACTAACTTGGACTAAACTCTGATCTCAGTTGCATGCTAGAATAAATCTGGAATAATTTTAGAGGAGTTAAATAGCTACCCTGGAGTTCTACATGTGTAAATGAGAACAGAATCCTGAACTGTTTCTTGTACCAGATGTAGGGTAAGGCCAAGGTTTTAATCTGTCTAGATCAAGATGTTCCAAAGTGATAGGTTATTCAGGGCCCCCAATTTCATTCTCTGTTTCAGCCTCCTTGTATGTAACATTCAGCTCTGCTGCCCTCCTCCTCCCCTCTTCCCCCTCAGCGCACGCGTGCACACACACATGCACACACACACTCCCTTAGTAGAGCTGGTCAAAGAATGGGATCTTTTTTTTTTTTTTTTTTAAGTTTATTGGCAGTTTGGAAAATATGAAGAAAAATCAATTTGGGTCAGACTCAAAACACTTTTAAAAAAATGCTCAACAAATTGAAAAGTCAAAAAAATTGTCTTAGGTTCTACTAAATGTTTTGCCTTGAAAAAATAGAAATGTTTCTTTTGATGTAGACAATTTCTAAATATATTGTTGAACATTTTTTAATGAAATCAAAGGACTTCTAAATGAAAAGTTGTTTCAAACAAAAATCTGTGTTTCAGCATTTTGGTAATTTATTTTTGTGAATGAAGAATGGGCAACATGGACATAAATTAATGAAATGTTTTGTGTTGCACAATATGCATTTTTTGCCCAAAAGTTTCGGCCAAAATATCTCACCCAGTTCTGTTGCGCCAGTTCACAGGGTAGTGGGCTGGCGACTGGCATGCTATGTTTGCTAATGTTTTCCTTGGATGGTTGCCCAAGGCCTCCTTGTCTCTTCACCTATCATAGTCCAACTATTGGAACTGAAATGTGTGAAAGCCCTTAGTGCTGGGGAAATCTCAGAACATCCAGTGAAATTGCTATTCTCTTCCTCCTTGCAGATTTACAGAGGCACATTGAGATGAATGCCACTACTCCGTATCAAAGGCAGCAATAAAATATTATTGTCTTAACCTCTGGTGCTACATACTAACCACTAGTCCTGACCCCTATTAGACAGTGTTACACAAGACAGCATTAATAACTTATCTTGTTAAATAACATTTACCATTCCTGGCTTCCAAATATGTCACTTACATGAAAGTAATTGCTAATTCTCTTTTTTTAATTTCAGTTTATTTTTCTTTGGTTTTGCTATAGTGATGTTCTAGATGAATCACATTCTGAGCTATGTGTAAACAATGACCACCTAGATAATATTGACATCTGATCTAACTTTGCCTTTTTGGATGCATGTTATTTGCCTACATAAGGATAATAATTCTCCAAAAGAATCACGAACATGTAAATATCATGCTTGTTCAGGCGGGGTGTAGGACTGTAAATCTCTATATAAAATTCAAGTATCCAAACTTCATTACAAGACCCCTGTGGTTGCTCAAGTGTAAATTAATCTGAGTGTTGCTAAAAGGAAAACCTTTGCTCCAACTCCATATTTTCCTCATGATATTTTTTCTGTCTCTTCCAGCAATCCAGACCCTGGAACTGTTCCATGCACAAGTCAATTTGGTGTAGTCACAGTTAAGCACCTGTCAGAATTAGTGTGCAGAGTTGTGTAGCCCTTTCTTTAAATAGAAATACTTCTATATTTTCCGATCACAGTAGCCCAATGAAAGTGTATAATTTCAGGTATTTGTACCAAGATATAGGAAAGCCTTTCACTGACTCTGAATATTTTTCCTTTTAACTTTCTGCGGAAGTAGTGGGAAATTGCATTTAAGCAACTGGGTTGTCTTTTGAGTTTTTCGCTATTTGAATTATACACTGCAAAGTAGCTCTGTTTTGAAATGTGTTGGCAAGAATAACCATTACTATACTAAGGCTTTCTCTGACCCGTAGGTACAATTCAGTGCTGCTTTGTGGTAATCATCTCTGCTACACGCAGAAAGACATTCAGAGAAAGGCTTTATGGAAGAGTGACAGGGAATTGCATAAATTAGGCTGAGCAGAGTAAACTTAAGGCACAACTGTCAGTGGAATAAACATTTGGAAATTCAGCTACTATTCTTATGGGAACAAAGAACTGACATAGTCCTTCAGTTCCTGGCAACGTACTCCCTCCTTCTAGATCTCTTCCTCCACTTTTTTTTTTACCTTCCCTCTTTTCCAACCCCTTTGAACTCTTCTCTTTGTCTTTCTGTCCTGGACACCTGGAGTTTTCGGTCCATTTCCCATAATTATAATCAAGAGTATGGAGAGTACAATGTTAGTAATGCTCATTCCCTTGTTTAACCTCTCCGTGTAAACTAGTTGTGCCCCACATGTTCTGGCCGGCATGCTTGTACATCTAAATACTAATAGTCTTTTCATAAAAACACTATACTAAGGAATAGATCCTCAGCTGTTGTAAATGTGTCTAGTTCCTGGGACTTCAGTGGAGCCACAGTAACTTACACCAGCTGATCTGCATCTAAAATTGCTACTTGCATACAAAAGATCAAAACATTTCCAAACCAGGCCAGTGGTCCTTGTAATGTATTGTCCCATTTCAAATAAAGTTGAGTACCATTGTTTCAGATATTGGGAACCCTGCAATGATCCATTATGGAATAAATCAGAGGAGGTTCTTCCTTACATTCTTAAATTAAAACTTAGGGCTGAGACTTTTCAGAGCTTTTTAAGGGATTTGAATATCCAATTCCCAGTAAAACTTAATGGGACCTGGGTGTCTCAAATAGATGTGTGCCTTTCAATATTCAAGCTTTATCTTTTATTGGGTGTGTCCACTTATGCAGGCAACATACAAAATTACCTACATGTGATATATATGTGGAAATCCCACCTTAACATGTTAAGAATTGCAGAACGCCTGTGCAAGATCCAGTTAATGCAAGCACATGACATCTCAATAGCTTTAGAGAGAGTGAGTCAAATCAGACGTACCAAGTTCACCAAGCAGAATAAGGCAAGATAAGTGATCTGAAAAGTCCAAAGTTGGATGTTTACCATAAACCATGTAATTGGACTTCTTCAAAGCAAAAGAAAAATGTACATTCTTAAAGTGACAATCTTTATAAGCCTTTTCAGGAAAGGACTCTGCTCAACCACGTAATGCAAGGAGGAACTTGAGCACTGTGGACAGGGTTTGCATAATCCCATGGACCTCTTCAAGGACTGGAGTCACTCCATGATTTTCAAAGTTGCAATGTGAGAAGGGCCTGGTGCTGCTTTCTCCACAGGGCTGAATTTCATCCAGCACAATTTTTAAACAAGAAGGAAGGAACAAGGAGAACCACAAAACTGATGTGATGATGCAGCATAATTTTAATGTGAATGAAATTTGCAATACACAGTTACAGGAAGAAACAATACAGAGCAGAACCTTTTTAAGTTCCTTGATTTACCCCAGTTGGTGGGAAATGAAACAAAGCATAACAGAAGCAGAGGGCTAGCAGCTTCTCCATATCTCTATGATATCTGCCGTAGCAAAATTCAAAGTGAGATGCTTAAGGAACACAATAGTGGAAAGAAAAGAACATGTCGGGCCTATTCTCCTTTATTTCATGGATATTCCTGTTGGGATTAACATGGCCCACAATATCCACCACGATACCTACGGCCATATCCCCCATAACCACATAATCCCCCATAACCACCTAATCCTCCGTAGCCGTAACCTCCCCCATAACCACACAGTCCCCCATAGCCTCCCCCATAACCACCTAACCCCCCGTAACCATACAATCCTCCTAAACGGCCTCCATAGCTGTACAGTCCCCCCAAACCGAATGAGCCCCCATAGCCGGATCCGACCACAGGTGCTCCAACAGCTCCCACTTCAGTATGCTGAGGGAAAGAGCTGAGAATTGGTCCTGGGAGGGTTACAGCAACCGGTGATGGTCTGATGATCACTTCAGAGTCAGGGCACTGCCTAATGCACGGCTCATTGCAGCTGCCAGAAACTGGACTGGGACGGGCCACCCCGCATTCTGGATAGGACAGGCTGGAGCAAGACATCTTTCTGTGATGGAGGTAAACCTGAAACACCCATCAGGGAACAGATTAAGCTTCAAAGCTTGGTTACTATTGTAGTGAGAGCTAAAAGGACCCAAGAGAGAGGCGGAGGAATGGACTCAGTCTCCATGTTCATGCTTATTATTTGTTCCTATTTCTGCTTTCTATGCCTCTTCTCCTCTCCCATTAAACTTCCCTCCCAAACGGCCCCTTTGATACTCTGTCAATGATTGTGTCTGAAAAGCACCAACTGGAATCGTGTAACGATTTCTATTATGGACAACTGGAATTCTGTGTCCGTTTTAACAACAAGGAGTCCATTGTCCATTTTAGACATTTCTCAACGAGAACATGGCTAGGATAATGATAATCGAATTCTTTTCCCTTTGGATATTCGGTGTGACTCTTTGGTTTTCCAAACCTGGAAAATCACCAATACTTGTTGAGAAATGAACAGAAACTTTTCTTTTTTCCAAATAAATCATAAATGAATAATAGCTTCTTCAAAATAAAGTAGAAGACCACTGAATTGGCCCTGTATGGACTACACTGGAAAAGTTTCTTCCTAATCTCCTAAATAAAAAATGGCTAAGGGATTTTCTGAATCACTTAAAAGATTTAAATGCTCTAATTCAATTTGCAATTAATAGAAAAAATATTTCCCAGTTGCATATGTTGCTTCTAAAATGCCCCCTTTAGCTTAACATCATGAATCCACCAGCCCTTGCAACTGAATAAGTGCACAAGATTATAATGGAAAAAACACCCTCATCCCTGATAAAAGTCACTGAGAGCATGTGCAAGATTCAATCTTAAATGTAAATAGACACAACTAGGATATCTCTATGGTAAGAAAGGGATGGAATCGAATTGGACTTACCGTGTTCACCGAGGAGATGAAGTGCAGGGAAGTATTTAGAAGAGTCCTGAGATGTGAGCACTTTTATACACTTTGTAAGACTGCCTGAAGGATCTGAGATGCCTTTTTTGGAGGAAGTTCTAATTACTTAACAAACAAACTTAACTGCCTTGTTAAATCTTCCTTTTAATGGAGCTGATTTCCTCAGGCTTTGGGATTATTGGGCTAATTTCAGCCTCAAAGGGTGTGACATTGTTGCACTCTTCAGCTTTTTTTCATCTAAAAATTGTATGAGCCAACTGCATACCTCATGTCATTCCACTGACTTTCTTGGTGCTGTGATGAGAATGCATGTCAAGGTGATTCAGAGCTGTGTTAGTAGCACAACTGGCTGTCATGAACAGGAATCCAGTTTGGGCCGTTCAATTCATGCTGATGGTGGTTAGGGCATTGGGCACTGCATTCTGTATCCTCACCACCTCCATCCCCAATGGGTCAGATCCAGTTCCCTTTGTAATGAATGGGAATCATTCCATTGCCTTCAGTCCTGTCAGGACATTAAGTCTGAAATTCCTCCTATGGACAAACTTTCACACTAGGTGTTAATTATAACTTTCTTGATGGAAACTCCGAGGCTTCCTATGATCTAAGCATTTGAAAACACTTCCCAAACACTCATGAAGTTTTATATGGCCAAAGAGATGTATTATTTGAGTAGTAATAACTTTTTACTGGGAATAGATATTCCAATATTAAAGATTTGATTCACTTTAAAAATGCATGTCCAGGTCTGAGATGTCATTCCAGTCCTAATTAGTTACCAAACAATCCTGCTTTTGATGGAGCTGTTTTCTTCAGGGTTTGGGATTGTTGGACTAATCTCAGCCTGAAAGGATGTGACATTATTGCACTCTTCAGCTTTCTTTCATCTAAAAATTGTACAAGCCATCTGCATTCCCCCAACTGTGTGAGTCAAATCAGACTTACCACGTTCACCAAGATGAATAACGCTAGATAAGTGATCTGAAAGTTCTATGTTGCAGATGCTTTCATATGATTTAGAAAGGACGTGAGATGCCCTTTTCTTTTGATGAGGACCTTATTAACTACAAAACCAATCTTGTTGAATGCATAACAACTTCAATGAATGCAAACGTTTGCCTCATTGTTTATGATTATTAGTGTAAAGCTACAATTAATGAAATGTTAATACCCAAATTCTGAGGCTGTATATCATGGGCTGAGTAGGGAGGGACGTGAGAGACCTCGCCATGTATGTTTTGAGGTGACTCAAGCACTCAGGATTGGGCGTCTAACCCAAAGAGGACACCCTCAATATTGTAATAATAAAACACTTTGCACTTGTAAAATAGTAATGAGCATTTTTGCAATGCCTTGAAATTCATAGTGCTGAGGAACCCTCAAATGTAGCATAATTGTTGTTATTCCTGTTTTATATGCAGAGACATAGAAGCACATTGAGGTGAAGATTACACACTGAATCCACTTAAGGAATAAGTGCACATTAATTCCAAGATATGCTATAAAATAAAGCCTAACTATAACCTCAGCAAATTGACTGGTGCATGGAAAAGTTCCCTCATCCTGGTAGATGGACGAGATGGAAAAATACCTTTTGGAAAATATAGGCTTTGAAAGTTACTTTCATGAGTCCCCGTGCCTTTCCTGTCCTCTACTCATTGCTGTGTGTTGCAAGCTGACTTCCGTTGCAGAAAGATGCCTTGCTCTAGAAACCCATGACGGGTAGTACCATGTGGGGTGACAGGCCCTCAGTCAGTAGCTACGCACTGCAATGAGCCATGGATCACGCCGTACCAAGACTGAAGAGTGTTTATCTTCCCACCACTGGCTGCTGTGACTAACTTGGGACCAATTGTCAGCTCTTTTCCTCAGGAGCGAGGAGTTTTAAGATGAAAGAGAGGTCCAGAGTGTAATGTGCATGTCCTACCATATGGAGTTAAGAACAAACTAATCCTCAAAAACACCGAAGAAAAAAATACCTCAGTTGAAGGGTATCAGAGGGGTAGCCGTGTTAGTCTGGTTCTGTAAAAGCAGCAAGTTGAAGGGGTTACACAAAGTTTGTCTCATAACTAATTAGACATACTGGAACAAAGGGCCTCTCTAGTCCTCAATACTGTCTACAAAACTTTGTAAAAACACTCATGACTCAGAAGTCTTCAAACCACTTCTTTAACTTATGCTCTTCCGTAAATTGGATAAGTCCTATTTGACTCACTCTCTCTTTAATCTTTGAGATGATGTGTTAGCATGTCAGTTTTAATTTAGGACTGAATCTTGCACATACACTCCGTGATTCTTAACAGTGTTAAGGGTTTTGTTTGGTTCTTTTTCGATATTTTTAGTCCATTATGAAGTTGCAGGAATTTTTTTCTTGAGGCTTAGAAGCTCAGCCTTGAATTTTCAGAGCAAGACGTGCATTTGTAACTCTAGATCTTATTGATTTCAGTTGGAACTTGGGCATTCAAATCCCATAGGTAGCTCTGAAAATTCTCACCCCCAATTTTTAGTTTAGGATTTAGGAAGAAATTCCCTACGTTTACTCAATAAATGACAAATGAATTGTTCTTCTTCCTTGTGAAGCAGTTGGTAAGTGACATTCATTGTGACAAGACACTGGATTGGATGGACCACACATCTGTTCCAGCATGTTATACTGGTACGTTCTAATGTGCAGAGGTAAGTAAAGCTGCAGCTCCTCATCTGGTCTGACTTCGTTTAGCGCCAGTGAAATCAGTGGAATAGCGCAGATTTGCACTAGCTGAGGAAGTGGTGTTTAGAGTTTTGTTTTTATTTGAAAAAGCCAAACACTTTTCTTTATCCATCAGCCAGTACTCTTGACACACTAAGGTTTACAAACCAAAGCACCACATTCTGATGCTGGACTGAACTTGTTTGTATGTAGAGGTTATATGCTAATAAAGAAACTGGTATTATTTATTGTATCCCAACCATTTTCTGTGTTATAATTTTTAATGGACTGAAAATCCAAAGCATTAATGACAGAAATTTTATATAATTATACTACTTAGGAGGAGGATTTTTTCAGACAAAGACAGTAACAAGGATTCAATAGATCTGGTTAGGTTGGTGACTAAGGGTAAGTAGAGCAAGAAGACTAAAAGCAGAGTACGGGAGCAGAGTTGGAGACACGAAGAGAGGGGGCTCAGTGTGTCTTTGTTACTCTCTTTCTCTCTCTCGCTCTCTCTTTAGGTCTCTGCATAACCTCAGCTGTGTTTTGCCTTAGTCGAGACTCACCAAGGGGAGTCTTATAATTAAAATTTCTCCTCCATTTGTTATCTTTTCATATCATGAAAGGCTTCCATATTGTTAGGCCAAAAGTGTCTGCCAATTTTGGACATCTCCACTATTCATGCACAACCTAGTAAAGCTGGTGGCCTGTTATCAAGAAATACTGAGCACAGAAAACTCGTGTTAGCTTTAATAGGAGTTTTGAGTAGTCAACAATCCAGAAAAATGGTCCTGAGCCTCTCCTGTCAAGCATCTAAAATTAATGACGGCTCGTTTGAAAAGACATTTTCTTATATGTTTCCAGAACTAAGACCATTGTTATATTTGCTGATTTAGCCCAGGTCCAATTCTGTTACAGCTTGAGTTCACCATGAAACGCTATCACTGGAATTCAGATGATCAGGGTTTGCTAGGCCTTCCAATTTAACAATAAAGAAAGGATAATTAAGTAAATATTTTAGAGGGGAAGATTGGCCACATTAGGGCATTGTGAAAGGCTCATTCCTTATTGGGAAAGGTTTCTTCCTCCTCAGTTCAGGACTTTAATGCTGCAGCTTTAAATTGGTCTTGATTCTCAAGTATCTCAAAGGAGAGGGATGAGTTGGGACATGTCTCTTTGTGATGTGCACAGAATGGTGCTTGCAGAAAATAGAAGAACTGAGAAAAAGAGGAAATAGAGACTGAGATGGATTTACAGCATCTGTTCTAGTTTCAAGGATATAAACTCTTGTCTTCAGGGAATCATCCAATAATCTAAGTTAGATCTAATTGATGGGGGGATAGTGAAAAATGTCCTTTATGGGCAAGTGACCCTATACCTCTCTTCTCCTGGGCTACTTGCAACTCCCAGTAAAGCCTTTGGTGCTGACTGCTGATGGATAGAGGCCTGTTCTTCTGTTCCAAAGAGGAGTCCACAGGTAGGATCTGAGTTTGAAGAGTAGAGCTGTATTGCCCTTAAATAAAACCTGTGCCCAGATGGATATATCTCCCCTCACCAGCTAAATATTATGGCATGTTCTTGGAAGAGACAGGCTGATCTGGATAATTTTTTTCCTTTTGTGTTATCCAGTCAAAACTTTGATTATTGGAAAATATTCATCTTCTGGGAGCTGAAGGGCACAAAAATGTTGACAACATGTGTAGATGAAAATATAATTTTTAATTTGCAGTTCCTGCAATATCATGCCATGACAGACCCTGGGATGTCATATATATGGAGTGTAGTGAGCAAGAGCAACCTCAAAAGCCATTAGACTCTTGTACTACATTAGCTTGTGGAGTTAAAGTTGAGAAGAGCTTTCTAGTGAACAGCCAAACCTTCAAAGCACTCTAGAAGCAAAGGCAGCGTGTCTCCAAAGATACTCTGCCATTCAAGGGGTCGGGGCTTGACCATGCATTAACCAAGCAATTTGCTGGCCAGTTTTCTTTTCATTCTGAAAACCTGGGTCATTCTCCTGCAAAGAGTCACACTGATGCTTACCATGAACCACGTGATTGGTCAAAGTAAAAATGTACATTCTTTAAGTGACAATACGTAGAAATCATTTCATGAAAAGACACTTTGCTCAACCAGGTAATGAAAGGAGGAACTCTGGCCCTGTTCAGAGGGCTTGCATAATCCTATGGATCTCTTCAAGGAGCGGATTCACTTGACATTTGCCTGGTGCTGCCTGCTCCACAGAGATTAATTTTTAAAGTGGGAAGAAATAAGGAGAACCACAAGACTGATATTATGATGCAGCATAGTTTTAATGCGAATGAAATTTGCAGTACAAAATTACAGGAAGAAATAATACAGAGCAGAACCTTTTTAAGTTTCTTGTTTTACCTCATTTGGTGGGAAATAAACCACAGCATAATAGAGGCAGAGGAGTAGGCAGGTTCTCCATTACATATCTGCCGTAGCATAATTCAAAGCAAGATGTTTATGATACATATTGGTGGAAAGGATAGAACATGTCGGGCCTATTCTCCTTTATTTCATGGATATTGCTGATGGGATTAACATGGCCCACAGTATCCACCGTGATACCTACGGCCATATCCCCCATAACCACCTAATCCCCTGTAACCATAACCTCCCCCATAACCACACAGTCTCCCATAACCTCCCCCATAATCACCATTCTATTGCGTTCAGGAACTTATATCTGAAATTCCCCCTTTGACAATGCCTATGGACATTTTAAGTCCAACTTGAAACTTTCAAACTAGGATTTATCAGGGACTGTAGTGGAGCATGGGCCTTTGTGATGACCCTCTGCCAAGGGGAGAATTTCTTCTTACAAGAATTCAAAATTAAGCTAAAATTGGACCTCCACTTGTGGCACCAATTCTAAACAATTATCAAACAACATTAGAAAAAACAGAATGAGCATCTCTAAGAGTTACTTTTCGGGCTTAGTGACAGATGTGGAAGCCATGATTGATAAGTGTCCAACAGGGTTGAAGAGATTGAGGTTAGTGTTTGGCATGAATAGTCCCAATTACTGGAGGATATTTCTGACTCTGCCAATCTCTCCCTGTCTGACCTTGACCTTGACCTTAACATGCCTCCATACACCTCTGTGTAAAACAGGTATAATTATAATTTGAAAGCACTTCACAAACACTTTATAGGGCCAAAGAGACGTACTGTATTTTTATAGTAGTAATAACTTGTTACTGCAATTAGATGTTCCAATATTCACTTTAAAATGCATGTCAAGGTCTCAGATATCATTCCAGTATTCCATTTGTCATTCTGAGCTCCCTCCCACTCAAATGGAGGCTCTTTCATTTTTCTGAATGAAGCTTAGTTTTCTCTTGTTTATATATTTTAAAGTTAAGGGATTAAATCTGAGCTAGTGTAGACCACCACAACTCCATCAACTTCAATTCGAAGGAAGGCACTTTACCACCTGAGGTTAGAGAAAACATTGTGTGGAGTGTATCCTTCTGTGCAATCTCTGCACCTCCACCCCCAACTGTGTGAGTCAAATCAGACTTACCATGTTCACCAAGATGAATAATGCTAGATGAGTGATCTGAAAAGTTCTATGTTGCAGGTGCTTTCATATGATTTAGAAAGGACATGAGATGCCCTTTTCTTTTGGTGAGGACCTTATTAACTACAAAACCAATCTTGTTGCATGCATAACAACTTCAATGAATGTAAATGTTTTCCAAATTGTTTGTGGTTATTAGTGTAAAGCCACAATTAATGAAATTTTTAATACTTAAGTTATGCGGCTGTATATCATGGGCTGAGTAGGAAGGGACGTGAGAGATCTTGCGATGTATGTTTTGAGGTGACTCAAGCACTCAGGACTGGGCATCTAACCCAAAAAGGACACCCTCAATATTATAATAATAAAACACTTTGCACTTATAAAATAGTAATGAGTATTTTTGCAATGCCTTGAAATTCATAGTGCTGAGGAACCCTCAAATGTAGCATAATTGTTGTTATTCCTGTTTTATATGCAGAGACACAGAAGCACCTTGAGGTGAAGATTACACACTGAATCCACTTAAGGAATAAGTGCACATTAATTCCAAGATATGCTATAAAATAAAGCCTAACTCTAACCTCAGCAAATTGACTGGTTCATGGAAAAGTTCCATCATCCTGGTAGATGGACAAGATGGAAAAATACCTTTTGGAAAATATAGGCTTTGAAAGTTACTTTGATTGGTTCCTGTGTCTTTTCTGTCCTCTACTCATTGCTGTGTGTTTCAAGCTGACTTATCTTGCAAAAGATGTCTTACTCTAGAAACGCATGACGGGTGGTACCACGTGGGGCAACAGGCCCTCTGTCAGTAGCTACATGCTGCAATGAGCCATGCATTAGGCCATACCAAGACTGCAGAGGGTTTATTTCCCCACCACTGGTTGCTGTGACTATCTTGGGACCAATTGTCTGCTCTTTTCCTCAGGAGTGAGGATTTTAAAGATGAAAGAGAGGTCTAGAAGGGTAGGGCACTTGGGGCTAGGGTTAGGGTTCCTATGGATAGGGCTTCTCGCCCTAGGGTTAGGGTTCGTAAGGGTAGGGCACCTGGAGCTAGGGTGAGGGTTCTTATAGATAGGGCTTCTTGCCCTAGGGTTAGGGTTCCTATGAGTAGGGCACTTGGAGCTAGGGTTAGAGTTATATGGGTAGAGCACTTGGAGCTAGGGTTAGGGTTCCTATAGGTAGAGCACTTGGAGCTAGGGTTAGGGTTCCTTTGGCTAGGGTACTTGGAGCTACGGTTAGTGTTCCTATGGGTAGGGCTTTCCATCCTAGGGTTAGGATTGTTAAGGGTAGGGCACTTGGAGCTAGGGTTAGTGTTCCTATGGACAGGACAGCCCGCCCTAGGGTTAGGGTTCCTATTGTTAGGGCACATAAATCTAGGGTAAGGGTTCCTATGGGTAGGGCACTTGGAGCTAGGATTAGGGTTCCTATGGGTAGGGCTTCCCGCTCTAGAGTTAGGGTTCCACTGTTCCTGCACAACCTAGTAAACCTTGAGGCCTGTTATCAAGAAATATTGAGCACAGAAATCTCCCGTTTGCTTTAATAGCACTTTTGATTAGTCAACAATCCAGAAAAATGGTCCTGAGCCTCTCCTGTCAAGCATCTAAAATTAGTGAGGGCTCGTTTGATAAGACATTTTCTTAGATGTTTCCAGAACTAAGACCATTGTTATATTAGCTGATTTAGTCCAGGTCCAATTCTGTTACAGCTTGAGCTGACCATGAAACGCTATCACTGGAATTCAGATGATCAGGATTTGCTAGGCCTTCCAATTTAACAATAAAGAAAGGATAATTAAGTAGATATTTTAGAGGGGAAGATTGGCCACATTAGGGCATTGTGAAAGGCTCATTCCTTAATGGGAAAGATTTCTTCCTCAGCAGTTCAGGACTTTACTGCTGCAACTTTAAGTTAGTCTTGATCCTCAAGTATCTCAAAGGAGAGGGATGAGTTGGGACATGTCTCTTTGTGATGTGCACAGAATGGTGCTTGCAGAAAATAGAAGAACTGAGGAAAAGAGGAAATAGAGACTGAGATGGATTTACAACATTTGTTCTAGTTTCAAGGATATAAACTCTTGTCTTCAGGGAATCATTCAATAATCTAAGTTAGATCTAATTGATGGGGGATAGTGAAAAACATCCTTTATGGGCAAGTGACCCTATATCTCTTTTCTCCTGGGTGACTTGCAACTCCCAGTAAAGCCTCTGGTACTGACCGCTGATGGAGGGAGGCCTGATAATCTATAGAAATGTCTCTGTTCTTCTGTTCCAAAGAGGAGTCCATAGGTAGGATCTGAGTTTGAAGAGTAGAGCTGTATTGCCCTTAAATAAAACCTGTGCCCAGATGGATATATCTCCCCTCACCAGCTAAATATTATGGCATGTTCTTGGAAGAGACAGGCTGGTCTGGATAATTTCTTCCTTTTGTGTTAGCCAATCAAAACATTGATTATTGGAAAATATTCATCTTCTGGGAGCTGAAGAGCACAAAAATGTTGATGACGTGTAGATGAAAATGTAATTTTTAATTTGCAGTTCCTGCAATATCATGCCATGACAGACCCTGAGGATAAAGACAGCCTGTCTCCAAAGATACCCTGCCATTCAAGAGATCATTTTCTTTTCCTTCTGAAAACCTGAGTCATTCTCCTGCAAAAGACACACTATTATGCATGAACCATGTGATGTGACTGGTTCTTGAAACCAAAGTAAAATGTACATTCTTTAAGTGACAATATGTAGAAATCATTTCATGAAAAGACACTTTGCTCAACCAGGTAATGAAAGGAGGAACTCTGGCCCTGTTCAGAGTGCTTGCATAATCCTATGAACCTCTTCAAGGGCCGGATTCACTCCATGGCTTTCAAAGTTGCAACTTGACATGTGCCTGGTGCTGCCTGCTCCACAGAGATGAATTTTTAAACAAGTAGGGAGAAACAAGGAGGACCACAAGACTGATATTATGATGCAGCGTAGTTTTTAATGAGAATGAAATTTGCAGTACAAAATTACAGGAAGAAATAATACAGAGCAGAACCTTTTTAAGTTTCTTGTTTTACCCCAGTTGATGGGAAATAAAACGCAGCATAATAGAGGCAGAGGAGTAGGCAGGTTCTCCATTACATATCTGCCGTAGCATAATTCAAAGCGAGATGTTTATGATACATATTGGTGGAAAGGATAGAACATGTCGGGCCTATTCTCCTTTATTTCATGGATATTGCTGTTGGGATTAACATGGCCCACAGTATCCACCGCGATACCTACGGCCATATCCCCCGTAACCACATAATCCCCCATAACCACCTAATCCTCCATAACCGTAACCTCCCCCGTAACCACAGAGTCCTCCATAGCCTCCCCCATAACCTCCCCCATAACCACACAATCCCCCATAACCACCTAATCCCCTGTAACCGTAACCACACAGTCCCCCATAACCTCCTCCATAACCACCCAATCTACCATAACCATAATGGCCCCCATAACCACCTAATCCCCCGTAACCATACAATCCTCCGTAAGGGCTTCCATAGCCGTACAGTCCCCCAGAACCGAATGAGCCCCCATAGCCGGGTCCGACCACAGGTGCTCCAACGGATTCCACTGCACTCTGCTGAGGGAAAGTGCTGAGAATTGGTCCTGGGATGGTCACAACAACCGGTGATGGTCTGATGATCACTTCAGAGTCAGGGCACTGCCTAACGCAAGGCTCATTGCAGCTGCCAGAAACTGGACTGGGACGGGCCACCCCGCATTCTGGATAGGACAGGCTGGAGCAAGACATCTTTCTGTGATGGAGGTAAACCTGAAACACACAACGGTGAACAGATTAAAGAGAAGGTACAAGTACAAGTGGAAGAAAGGCTTCAAAGCTCGGTTACTATTGTAGTGAGATCTACAAGGTCCCGAGAGAGAGGAGGAGGAGTGGACTCAGTCCCTATGTTCATGGTTATTATTTGTTCCTATTTCTGCTTTCTAGGCCTCTTCTCCTCTCCCACAAAACTTCACTCCCATATGGCCCCTTTGAAGCCCTCTCAATGATTGTGTCTGAAAAGCACCAACTGGAATCAGTGTAATTATGTCTGCTGTGGACAGCTGGGATTCTTTGTCCATTTTAGACATTTCTCAATGAGAACATGGCTAGGATAATGGTAATCCAATTCTTTTCTTTTTGCATATTGGGTGTGGCTCTTTGGTTTTCCAAACCTCGGGAGTCACCAATACTTGCTGAGAAATGAACAGAAACTTTTCTCTAAACGAATCACTAAAGACAAGATCCTTGGCTGAGGTACATTGGCTTAGGTCCACTGACTTCCATCGAGTGACACTAAATTTAACCACCTAAAGGCAAAGAATCTTCAATGGGTATTTCTGCTCATAAGAATAGAGGAATTGCTACACTGGATTACACCAGTTGTCAGCTTCATCCATTCTTCTGTCTGCAACAGTGATGAATAACAGCTTCTTCAGAATAAAGTAGAAAACCACCGAATTGGCCCCTTATGGAGTAAACTGGAAAAGTTTCTTCCTAATCTACTAAAAAGAAAAATTACTAATGGATTTTCTAAAGTCACTTAAAAGATTTAAATGCCCTAATTCCATTTCCAGTTGATAGAAAATATATTTCCCAGTTGCATATGTTGCTTCTAAAATGCCCCCTTTAGCTTAACATCATGACCCATGAATCCACCAGCCATTGCAACTGAATGAGTGCACAATGTAATTATGGAAAATCACCCTGATAAAAGTCACTGAGAGTATGTGCAAGATTCAATCTTAAATGCAAATGGACGCTATTAGGATATCTCTATGGTAAGAAAGAGATAGTCGAAATGGACTTACCGTGTTCACGGAGGAGATGAAGTGCAGAGAAGTGTTTAGAAGAGTCCTGAGATGTGAGCACTTTTATACAGTTTGTAGGACTGCCTGAAGGTTCTGAGATGCCTTTTGTGGAGGAGGTCCTAATTAGTTAGCAAACAAACTTGACTGCCTTGCTAAATCCTCCTTTTGATAGAGCTGTTTTCCTCAGGGTTTGGGATTGTTGGGCTAATCTCAGCCTGAAAGGGTGTGACAGTGTTGCATTCTTCAGCTTCCTTTCATCTAAAAATTGTACAAGCCAACTGCATTCCTCATGTCATTCCACTGGCTTTCAATGAGAATGCATGTCAAGGTTTTTCAGAGCTGTGTCAGTAGTAGAACTGGCTGTTATGAATATGAATCCAGTTTGGTCCTTTCAATTCATGCTGGTCGTGGTTGAGGCATTGGGCAGTGCATTTTGTACCAGGTAGGAAGGAGGGAGGCATTTTTGTGCACTGGATCAGATCTAGTTCCCTTTGTAATCAGTGGGAAGCATTCTATTGCCTTCAGGACCTTATATCTGAAATCCCCGTTTGGAAGGGAGATAGTACGATGCCTATGGACATTTTGAGTCCAACTTGAAACTTTCAAACTAGGATTAATCAGGGACTGTAGTGGAGCATTGTCCTTTGTGATGACTCTCTGCCCAGGGGAGAATTTCTCCTTACAGGGATTCAAACTTAAGCTAAAATTGGACCTCCACTTGTGGCACCAATTCTAAACAATTATCAAAAGAACATTAAAAAAAAACAGAACGAGCCTCTCTAAAGAGGTACTTTTTGGGTTAGTGACAGATGTGGAAGCCATGATTGATGAGTGTCCAGTAGGGTTGAAGAGATTGAGTTTAGTGTTTGGCATGAGTAGTCCCAATTATTGGGGGATATTTCTGGCTCTACCAATCTCTCCCTGTCTGACCTTGACCTTGACCTTAACATGCCTCCATTCACCTCTGTGTAAAACAGGTATAATTATAATTTGAAAGCACTTCACAAACACTTATTGTGGCCAAAGAGACGTACTGTATTTTTATAGTAGTAATAACTTGTTACTGCAATTAGATGTTCCAATATTCACTTTAATAATGCATGTCAAGGTCTCAGATGTCATTCCAGTACTCCGTTCGTCATTCTGAGCTCCCTTCCACTCAAATGGAGGCTCTTTCATTTTTTTGAATGAAGCTTAGTTTTCTACTGTTTATATATTTTAAAGTTAAGGGATTGAATCTGAGCTAGTGTAGACCACCACAACTCCATCAACTTCAGTTTGAAGGAAGGCACTTTTCCCAGCCAAGGTTAGAGAAAACCTTGTGTGGAGTGTATCTTTCTATGCATACTCTGCACCTCCACCCCCAACTGTGTGAGTCAAATCAGACTTACCAAGTCACCAAATCGAATAAAACTAGATGAGTGATCTGAAAAGTTCTACGTTGCAGGTGCCTTCATATGATTTAGAAAGGACATGAGATGCCCTTTTCTTTTGATGAGGACCTTATTAACTATGAAACCAATCTTGTTGCATGCATAACAACTTCAACGAATGTAAACGTTTACCTCATTGTTTATGATTATTAGTGTAAAGCCACAATTAATGAAATGTTAATACCCAAATTATGAGGCTGTATACCATGGGCTGAGTAGGGAGGGACGTGAGAGATCTTGCCATGTATGTTTTGAGGTGACTCAAGCACTCAGGATTGGGCGTCTAACCCAAAGAGGACACCCTCAATATTATAATAATAAAACACTTTGCACTTATAAAATAGTAATGAGTGTTTCTGCAATGCCTTGAAATTGATAATCCTGAGGAAGCCTCACATGTAGCATAATTGTTATTATTCCTGTTTTATACTCAAAGACATAGAAGCACCTTGAGGTGAAGATTACACACTGAATCTGCTTAAGGAATAAGTGCATATTAATTCCAAGATATGCTATAAAATAAAGCCTAACCATAACCTCAACAGATTGACTGATGCATGGAAAAGTTCCATCATCCTGGTAGATAAATGAGATGGAAAAATACCTTTTGGAAAATATAGGCTTTGAAAGTTACTTTCATGGGTCCCTGTGCCTTTTCTGTCCTCTACTCATTGCTGTGTGTTGCAAGCTGACTTCCGTTGCAGAAAGGTGTCTTGCTCCAGAAACCCATGATGGGTGGTACCATGTGGGGCGACAGGCCCTCAGTCAGTAGCTACGTGCTGCAATGAGCCATGGATGAGGCCATATCAAAACTGCAGAGGGTTTATTTGCCCACCACTGGCGGCCGTGACTATCTTGGGACCAATTGTCAGCTCTTTTCCTCAGGAGCGAGGAGTTTTAAGATGAAAGAGAGGTCCAGAGTGTATTGTGCATGTCCTACCATATGGAGTTAAGAACAAACTAATCCTCAAAAACACAGAGGAAAGAAATACATCAGTTGAAGGGGTTACACAAAGTTTGTTTCATAACTAATTAGACATACAGGAACAAAGGGCCTTTCTAGTCCTCAAGGCTGTTTACAAAACTTTGTAAAAACACTCATGACTCAGAAGTCTTCAAACCACTTTTTTAACTTATTCTCTTCTGTAAATTGGATAAGTCCTATTTGACTCACTCTCTCTTTAATCTTTGAGATGATGTGTTAGCATGTCAGTTTTAATTTAGGACTGAATCTTGCACATACACTCTGTGATTCTTAACAGCGTTAAGAGTTTTATTTGGTTCTTTTTCAATATCTTTTAGTCCATTATGAAGTTGCAGGAATTTTTTTCTTGAGGCTTAGAAGCTCAAGCTTGATTTTTCAGAGCAAGATGTGCATTTGTAACACTAGATCTTATTGGTTTCTGTTGGAATTTGGGCATTCAAATCCCATAGGTAGCTCTGAAAATTCTCACCCCCAATTTTTAGTTTAGGGTTTAGGAAGAAATTCCCTAAGTTTACTCAATAAATGACAAATGAATTGTTCTTCTTCCTTGTGAAGCAGTTGGTAAGTGACATTCATTGCGACAGGACACTGGATTGGTTGGACTACTCAGCTGTTCCAGCATGTTATACTGGTACGTTCTAATGTGCAGAGGTAAGTAAAGCTGCAGCTCCTCATCTGATCTAACTTAGTGCAGCGCCAGTGAAATCAGTGGAATTGCGCAGATTTGCACCAGCTGAGAAAGTGGTGTTTAGTGTTTTGTTTTTATTTTTAAAAAGCCAAACACTTTCCTTTATCCATCAGCAAGTACTCGTGACACACCAAGGTTTACAAACCAAAGCACCACATTCTGATGCTAGATTGAACTTGTTTGTATGTAGAGGTTATGTGCTAATAAAGAAACTGGTATTATTTATTGTATCTCAACCATTTTCTGTGTTATAATTTTTAATGGACTGAAAATCCAAAGCATTAATGCCAGAAATTGTATATAATTATACTACTTAGGAAGAGGATTTTTCGGACAAAGACAGTAACAAGGATTCACTAGAGCTGGTTCGGTTGGTGACTAAGGGTAAATAGGGCAAGAAAATTAAAAGCAGAGTACGGGAGCAGAGTTGGAGACACGAAGAGAGGGGCTCGGTCTGTCTGTGTTACTCTCGTTCTCTCTCTCGCCCTCTCTTTAGGTCTCTACATGACCTCAATTGTGTTTTGCCTTAGTTGAGACTCACCAAGGGGAAAAAAGTAATTAAGAATGGTGGCAAACAGGACTTGTTTGTCAAACACTACAGCTGCAATCAAGAAGGCAAATTGTGTGTGAAATACATCACTTTGGAGCTGGTGATAGGGTATGGCCCTTCATGAAACCATGGAGATAGAACATTTCTGTATTGCTTGCTTCTTGCTTTCTTCCTTGTTTTATTTTCTTTTGAAAATTTCTACTCCTCTTTATTTCAAATTCAAATATATGTTACATTATACTATTGGTCTTATGGTTAAAATTTCTCCTCCATTCGTTTTCTTTTCTAATCATGAAAGGCTTCCATGTTGTTAGGCCAAAAGTGTCTGCCACTCTTCCTGCACAACCTAGTAAACCTTGAGGCCTGTTATCAAGAAATATTGAGCACAGAAGTCTCCCGTTTGCTTTAATAGCACTTTTGATTAGTCAACAATCCAGAAAAATGGTCCTGAGCCTCTCCTGTCAAGCATCTAAAATTAATGAGGGCTCGTTTGATAAGACATTTTCTTAGATGTTTCCAGAACCAAGACCATTGTTATATTTGCTGATTTAGCCTAGGTCCAATTGTGCTACAGCTTGAGCTCACCGAACGCTATCACTGGAATTCAGATGATCGGGGTTGCTAGACCTTCCAATTTAACAATAAAGAAAGAAGAATTAAGTAGATATTTTAGAGAGGCAGATTGGCCACATTAGGGCATTGTGAAAGGCTCATTCCTTAATGGGAAAGGTTTCTTCCTCAGCAGTTCAGGACTTTAATGCTGCAGCTTTAAATTGGTCTTGATTCTCGAGTATCTCAAAGGAGAGGGATGAGTTGGGACCTGTCTCTTTGTGATGTGGACAGAATGGTGCTTCCAGAAAATAGAAGAACTGAGGAAAAGAGGAAATAGAGACTGAGATGGATTTACAGCATCTGTTCTAGTTTCAAGGATATAAACTCTTATGCTTCAGGGTATCATCCAGTAATGTAGGTTAGATCTAATTGATGGGGGATAGTAAAAAACGTCCTTTATGGGCAAGTGACCCTATACCTCTTTTCTCCTGGGTTACTTGCAACTTCCAGTAAAGCCTCTGGTACTGACCGCTGATAGAGGGGGGATATGCTTGCTCTTTATAAATATATCAGAGGGATAAATATTAGGGAGAGAGAGGAATTATTTAAGCTTAGTACCAATGTGGACACAAGAACAAATGGATATAAACTGGACACTAGGAAGTTTTGACTTGAAATTAGACGAAGGTTTCTAACCATTAGAGGAGTGAAGTTCTGGAACAGTCTTCCAAGGGGAGTAGTGGGGGCAAAAGACATATCTGGCTTTAAGACTAAGCTTGATAAGTTTATGGAGGGGATGATATGATGGGATAGCCTAATTTTGGCAATTCATTTGGCAATTGATCTTTGATTATTAGCAGGTAAATAGGCCCAGTGGTCTGTGATGGGATGTTAGATGTGGTGGGATCTGAGTTACTACAGAGAATTCTTTCCTGGGTGCTGGCGGGTGAGTCTTGCCCACATGCTCAGGGTTTAACTGATCACCATATTTGGGGTCAGGAAGGAATTTTCCTCCAGGGATTGGCAGAGGCCCTGGAGGTTTTTCGCCTTCCTCTGCAGCATGGGGCACGGGTCACTTGCTGGAGGATTCTCTGCAGCTTGAGGTCTTCAAACCAGGACTTCAATAACTCAGACATAGGCTGAGGGTTTGCTACAGGAGTGGGTGGGTGAGATTCTGTGGCCTCCATTGTGCAGGAAGTCAGACTAGATGATCATAATGGTCCCTTCTGACCTTAATGTCTATGAGTCTAGAGAGAGGCCTGATCATCTATAGAAATGTCTCTGTTCTTCTGTTCCAAAGAGGAGTCCATAGGTATGGTCTGAAATTGAAGAGTAGAGTTGTATTGACCATAAATAAAACCTGTGCCTAGATGGATATATCTCCCCTCACTAGCTAAATATTATGGCATGTTCTTGGAAGAGACAGGCTGGTCTGGATAATTTTTTCCTTTTGTGTTATCCAGTCAAAAATTGGATTATTGGAAAATATTCATCTTCTGGGAGCTGAAGGGCACAAAAATGTTGACGACATGTGTAGATGAAAATGTAATTTTTAATTTGCAGTTCCTGCAATATCATGCAACAATAGACCCTGAGGATGTCATATATATGGAGTGTAGTGAGCAAGAGCAACTTCAAAAGCCATTAGACTCTTGTACTACATTAACTTGTGGAGTTAATGTTGAGAAGAGCTTTCTAGTGAACAGCCAAACCTTCAAAGCACACGAGAAGCAAAGGCAGCCTGTCTCCAAAGATACTCTGCCATTCAAGGGGTCGGGGCTTTACTTAACCATGCATTAACCAAGCAATTTGCTGGCCAATTTTCTTTTCCTTCTGAAAACCTGGGTCATTCTCCTGCAAAGAGTCACACTGATGCATACCATGAACCACGTGATTGGTCTTCTTGAAACCAAAGTAAAAATGTACATTCTTTAAGTGACAATATGTAGAAATCATTTCATGAAAAGACACTTTGCTCAACCAGGTAATGAAAGGAGGAACTCTGGCCCTGTTCAGAGGGCTTGCATAATCCTATGAACCTCTTCAAGGGCCGGATTCACTCCATGGCTTTCAAAGTTGCAAGTTGACATGTGCCTGGTGCTGCCTGCTCCACAGAGATGAATTTTTAAACAAGTAGGGAGAAACAAGGAGGACCACAAGACTGATATTATGATGCAGCGTAGTTTTTAATGCGAATGAAATTTGCAGTACAAAATTACAGGAAGAAATAATACAGAGCAGAACCTTTTTAAGTTTCTTGTTTTACCCCAGTTGATGGGAAATGAAACGCAGCATAATAGAGGCAGAGGAGTAGGCAGGTTCTCCATTACATATCTGCCATAGCATAATTCAAAGCGAGATGTTTATGATACATATTGGTGGAAAGGATAGAACATGTCGGGCCTATTCTCCTTTATTTCATGGATATTACTGTTGGGATTAACATGGCCCACAGTATCCACCACGATACCTACGGCGATATCCCCCGTAACCATATAATCCCCCATAACCACCTAATCCTCTGTAACCGTAACCTCCCCCGTAACCACAGAGTCCTCCATAACCTCCCCCATAACCACAGAGTCCTCCATAACCTCCCCCATAACCACACAGTGCCCCATAACCTCCCTCATAACCACTGAGTCCACCATAACCACACAATCCCCCATAACCACCTAATCCCCTGTAACCGTAACCTCCCCCATAACCACACAGTCCACCATAACCTCCCCCGTAACCTCCCCCATAACCACACAGTCCCCCATAACCTCCCCCATAACCACACAGTCCACCATAACCACCCAATGCACCATAACCATAATGGCCCCCATAACCACCTAATGCCCCGTAACCACCTAATCCCCCGTAAAGACCTCCATAGCCGTACAATCTCCCAGAACCGAATGAGCCCCCATAGCCGGGTCCGACCACAGGTGCTCCAACGGCTGCCACTTCACTGTGCTGAGGGTAAGAGCTGAGAATTGGTCCTGGGAGGGTCACAACAACCGGTGATGGTTGGATGAGCACTTCAGAGTCAGGACACTGCCTAACGCACGGCTCATTGCAGCTGCCAGAAACTGGACTGGGACGGGCCACCCCGCATTCTGGATAGGACAGGCTGGAGCAAGACATCTTTCTGTGATGGAGGTAAACCTGAAACACACAACGGGGAACAGATTAAAGAGAAGGTACAAGTACAAGTGGAAGAAAGGCTTTAAAATTCGGATACTATTGTAGGGAGATCTACAAGGTCCCTAGAGAGGAGGAGGAGGAGTGGACTTAGTCCCTATATTCATGGTTATTATTTATTCCTATTTCCACTTTCTAGGCCTCTTCTCCTCTCCCACGAAACTTCCCTCCCATACGGCCCCTTTGAAGTCCTCTCAATGATTGTGTCTGAAAAGCACCAACTGGAATCAGTGTAATTATGTCTACTGTGGACAGCTGGGATTCTTTGTCCACTTGCATCTGAAGAAGTGGGTATTCACCCACGAAAGCTCATGCTGCAGAACGTCTGTTAGTCTATAAGGTGCCACAGGATTCTTTGTTGTTTGTCCATTTTAGACATTTCTCAATGAGAACATGGCAAGGATAATGGTAATCCAATTCTTTTCTTTTTGGATATTGGGTGTGGCTCTTTGGTTTTCCAAACCTCGGGAGTCACCAATACTTGCTGAGAAATGAACAGAAACTTTCTTTTCTCCAAACAAATCATTAAAGACAAGATCCTTGGCTGAGGTACATTGGCTTAAGTCCACTGACTTCCATCGAGCGACACTAAATTTAACCACCTAAGGGCAAAGAATCTTCAATGGGTATTTCTGCTCATAAGAATATAGGAATTGCTACACTGGATTACACCAGTTGTCAGATTAATCCATTCTTCTGTCTGCAACAGTGATGAATAATAGCTTCTTCAGAATAAAGTAGAAAACCACCGAATTGGCCCCTTATGGAGTAAACTGGAAAAGTTTCTTCCTAATCTACTAAAAAGAGAAATTACTAAAGGATTTTCTAAAGTCACTTAAAAGATTTAAATGCCCTAATTCCATTTCCACTTAATAGAAAATATATTTCCCAGTTGTATATGTTGCTTCTAAAATGCCCCCTTTAGCTTAACAACATGAATCCACCAGCCATTGCAACGGAATGAGTGCACAATGTAATTATGGAAAATCACCCTGATAAAAGTCACTGAGAGTATGTGCAAGATTCAATCTTAAATGCAAATGGACGCTATTAGGATATCTCTATGGTAAGAAAGAGATAGAGTCGAAATGGACTTACCGTGTTCACGGAGGAGATGAAGTGCAGAGAAGTGTTTAGAAGAGTCCTGAGATGTGAGCACTTTTATACAGTTTGTAGGACTGCCTGAAGGTTCTGAGATGACTATTGTGGAGGAGGTCCTAATTAGTTAGTAAACAAACTTGACTGCCTTGCTAAATCCTCCTTTTGATAGAGTTGTTTTCCTCAGGGTTTGAGATTGTTGGGCTAATCTCAGCCTGAAAGGGTGTGACATTGTTGCACTCTTCAGCTTTCTTTCATCTAAAAATTGTACAAGCCAACTGCATTCCTCATGTCATTCCACTGGCTTTCAATGAGAATGCATGTCAAGATTTTTCAGAGCTGTGTCAGTAGTAGAACTGGCTTTTATGAACATGAATCCAGTTTGGTCCTTTCAATTCATGCTGGTCGTGGTTGAGGCATTGGGCAGTGCATTTTGTACCAGGTAGGAAGGAGGGAGGCATTTTTGTGCAGTGGGTCAGATCTAGTTCCCTTTGTAATCAGTGGGAAGCATTCTATTGCTTTCAGGACCTTATATCTGAAATCCCCGTTTGGAAGGGAGATAGTACGATGCCTATGGACATTTTGAGTCCAACTTGAAACTTTCAAACTAGGATTAATCAGGAACTGTAGTGGAGCATTGTCCTTTGTGATGACTCTCTGCCCAGGGGAGAATTTCTCCTTACACGGATTCAAACTTAAGCTAAAATTGGACCTCCACTTGTGGCACCAATTCTAAACAATTATCAAAAGAACATTAAAAAAAAAACAGAACAAGCCTCTCTAAGAGTTACTTTTCGGGTTAGTGACAGATGTGGAAGCCATTATTGATGAGTGTCCAGTAGGGTTGAAGAGATTGAGTTTAGTGTTTGGCATGAGTAGTCCCAATTACTGGGGGATATTTCTGGCTCTACCAATCTCTCCCTGTCTGACCTTGACCTTGACCTTAACATGCCTCCATTCACCTCTGTGTAAAACAGGTATAATTATAATTTGAAAGCACTTCACAAACACTTATTGTGGCCAAAGAGACGTACTGTATTTTATAGTAGTAATAACTTGTTACTTCAATTAGATGTTCCAATATTCACTTTAAAAATGCATGTCAAGGTCTCAGATGTCATTCCAGTACTCCGTTCGTCATTCTGAGCTCCCTCCCACTCAAATGGAGGCTCTTTCATTTTTTTGAATGAAGCTTAGTTTTCTCTTGTTTATATATTTTAAAGTTAAGGGATTGAATCTGAGCTAGTGTAGACCACCACAACTCAATCAACTTCAGTTTGAAGGAAGGCACTTTTCCCAGCCAAGGTTAGAGAAAACCTTGTGTGGAGTGTATCTTTCTGTGCATACTCTGCACCTCCACCCCCAACTATTGTGAGTCAAATCAGACTTACCAAGTCACCAAATCGAATAACACTAGATGAGTGATCTGAAAAGTTCTACATTGCAAGTGCTTTCATATGATTTAGAAAGGACATGAGATGCCCTTTTCTTTTGATGAGGACCTTATTAACTATGAAACCAATCTTGTTGCATGCATAACAACTTCAACGAATGTAAACGTTTACCTCATTGTTTATGATTATTAGTGTAAAGCCACAATTAATGAAATGTTAATACCCAAATTATGAGGCTGTATACCATGGGCTGAGTAGGGAGGGACGTGAGAGATCTTGCCATGTATGTTTTGAGGTGACTCAAGCACTCAGGATTGGGCATCTAACCCAAAGAGGACACCCTCAATATTATAATAATAAAACACTTTGCACTTATAAAATAGTAATGAGTGTTTCTGCAATGCCTTGAAATTCATAATCCTGAGGAAGCCTCACATGTAGCATAATTGTTATTATTCCTGTTTTATACTCAAAGACATAGAAGCACCTTGAGGTGAAGATTACACACTGAATCCGATTAAGGAATAAGTGCATATTAATTCCATGATATGCTATAAAATAAAGCCTAACCATAACCTCAACAGATTGACTGATGCATGGAAAACTTCCATCATCCTGGTAGATAAATGAGATGGAAAAATACCTTTTGGAAAATATAGGCTCTGAAAGTTACTTTCATGGGTCCCCGTGCCTTTTCTGTCCTCTACTCATTGCTGTGTGTTGCAAGCTGACTTCCGTTGCAGAAAGGTGACTTGCTCTAGAAACCCATGATGGGTGGTACCATGTGGGGCGACAGGCCCTCAGTCAGTAGCTATGTGCTGCAATGAGCCATGGATGAGGCCATACCAAGACTGCAGAGGGTTTATTTGCCCACCACTGGCGGCCGTGACTATCTTGGGACCAATTGTCAGCTCTTTTCCTCAGGAGCGAGGAGTTTTAAGATGAAAGAGAGGTCCAGAGTGTATTGTGCATGTCCTACCATATGGAGTTAAGAACAAACTAATCCTCAAAAACACAGAGGAAAGAAATACATCAGTTGAAGGGGTTACACAAAGTTTGTTTCATAACTAATTAGACATACAGGAACAAAGGGCCTCTCTAGTCCTCAAGGCTGTTTACAAAACTTTGTAAAAACACTCATGACTCAGAAGTCTTCAAACCACTTTTTTAACTTATTCTCTTCTGTAAATTGGATAAGTCCTATTTGACTCACTCTCTCTTTAATCTTTGAGATGATGTGTTAGTATGTCAGTTTTAATTTAGGACTGAATCTTGCACATACACTCTGTGATTCTTAACAGCGTTAAGAGTTTTATTTGGTTCTTTTTCAATATCTTTTAGTCCATTATGAAGTTGCAGGAATTTTTTTCTTGAGGCTTAGAAGCTCAGGCTTGAATTTTCAGAGCAAGACATGCATTTGTAACACTAGATCTTATTGGTTTCTGTTGGAATTTGGGCATTGAAATCCCATAGGTAGCTCTGAAAATTCTCACCCCCAATTTTTAGTTTAGGGTTTAGGAAGAAATTCCCTAAGTTTACTCAATAAATGACAAATGAATTGTTCTTCTTCCTTGTGAAGCAGTTGGTAAGTGACATTCATTGCGACAGGACACTGGATTGGTTGGACTACTCAGCTGTTCCAGAATGTTATACTGGTACATTCTAATGTGCAGAGGTAAGTAAAGCTGCAGCTCCTCATCTGATCTAACTTAGTGCAGCGCCAGTGAAATCAGTGGAATTGCGCAGATTTGCACCAGCTGAGAAAGTGGTGTTTAGTGTTTTGTTTTTATTTTTAAAAAGCCAAACACTTTCCTTTATCCATCAGCAAGTACTCGTGACACACCAAGGTTTACAAACCAAAGCACCACATTCTGATGCTAGATTGAACTTGTTTGTATGTAGAGGTTATATGCTAATAAAGAAACTGGTATTATTTATTGTATCTCAACCATTTTCTGTGTTATAATTTTTAATGGACTGAAAATCCAAAGCATTAATGCCAGAAATTGTATATAATTATACTACTTAGGAAGAGGATTTTTCGGACAAAGACAGTAACAAGGATTCACTAGAGCTGGTTCGGTTGGTGACTAAGGGTAAATAGGGCAAGAAAATTAAAAGCAGAGTACGGGAGCAGAGTTGGAGACACGAAGAGAGGGGCTCGGTCTGTCTGTGTTACTCTCTTTCTCTCTCTCGCCCTCTCTTTAGGTCTCTACATGACCTCAATTGTGTTTTGCCTTAGTTGAGACTCACCAAGGGGAAAAAAGTAATTAAGAATGGTGGCAAACAGGACTTGTTTGTCAAACTCTACAGCTGCAATCAAGAAGGCAAATTGTGTGTGAAATACATCACTTTGGAGCTGGTGATAGGGTATGGCCCTTCATGAAACCATGGAGATAGAACATTTCTGTATTGCTTGCTTCTTGCTTTCTTCCTTGTTTTATTTTCTTTTGAAAATTTCTACTCCTCTTTATTTCAAATTCAAATATATGTTACATTATACTATTGGTCTTATGGTTAAAATTTCTCCTCCATTCGTTATCTTTTCTAATCATGAAAGGCTTCCATGTTGTTAGGCCAAAAGTGTCTGCCACTCTTCCTGCACAACCTAGTAAACCTTGAGGCCTGTTATCAAGAAATATTGAGCACAGAAGTCTCCTGTTTGCTTTAATAGCACTTTTGATTAGTCAACAATCCAGAAAAATGGTCCTGAGCCTCTCCTGTCAAGCATCTAAAATTAATGAGGGCTCGTTTGATAAGACATTTTCTTAGATGTTTCCAGAACCAAGACCATTGTTATATTTGCTGATTTAGCCTAGGTCCAATTGTGCTACAGCTTGAGCTGACCGAACGCTATCACTGGAATTCAGATGATCAGGGGTTGCTAGGCCTTCCAATTTAACAATAAAGAAAGAAGAATTAAGTAGATATTTTAGAGAGGCAGATTGGCCACATTAGGGCATTGTGAAAGGCTCATTCCTTAATGGGAAAGGTTTCTTCCTCAGCAGTTCAGGACTTTAATGCTGCAGCTTTAAATTGGTCTTGATTCTCGAGTATCTCAAAGGAGAGGGATGAGTTGGGACATGTCTCTTTGTGATGTGCACAGAATGGTGCTTGCAGAAAATAGAAGAACTGAGGAAAAGAGGAAATAGAGACTGAGATGGATTTACAGCATCTGTTCTAGTTTCAAGGTTATAAACTCTTATGCTTCAGGGTATCATCCAGTAATGTAGGTTAGATCTAATTGATGGGGAATAGTAAAAAACGTCCTTTATGGGCAAGTGACCCTATACCTCTTTTCTCCTGGGTTACTTGCAACTCCCAGTAAAGCCTCTGGTACTGACCGCTGATAGAGGGGGGATATGCTTGCTCTTTATAAATATATCAGAGGGATAAATATTTGGGAGAGAGAGGAATTATTTAAGCTTAGTACCAATGTGGACACAAGAACAAATGGATATAAACTGGACACTAGGAAGTTTAGACTTAAAATTAGACGAAGGTTTCTAACCATTAGAGGAGTGAAGTTCTGGAACGGCCTTCCAAGGGGAGTAGTGGGGGCAAAAGACATATCTGGCTTTAAGACTAAGCTTGATAAGTTTATGGAGGGGATGATATGATGGGATAGCCTAATTTTGGCAATTCATTTGGCAATTGATCTTTGATTATTAGCAGGTAAATAGGCCCAGTGGTCTGTGATGGGATGTTAGATGTGGTGGGATCTGAGTTACTACAGAGAATTCTTTCCTGGGTGCTGGCGGGTGAGTCTTGCCCACATGCTCAGGGTTTAACTGATCACCATATTTGGGGTCGGGAAGGAATTTTCCTCCAGGGATTGGCAGAGGCCCTGGAGGTTTTTCGCCTTCCTCTGCAGCATGGGGCACGGGTCACTTGCTGGAGGATTCTCTGCAGCTTGAGGTCTTCAAACCACAATTTGAGGACTTCAGTAACTCAGACATAGGCAGAGGGTTTGATACAGGAGTGGGTGAGTGAGATTCTGTGGCCTGCATTGTGCAGGAGGTCAGACTAGATGATCATAATGGTCCCTTCTGACCTTAATGTCTATGAGTCTAGAGAGAGGCCTGATCATCTATAGAAATGTCTCTGTTCTTCTGTTCCAAAGAGGAGTCCATAGGTATGGTCTGAAATTGAAGAGTAGAGTTGTATTGACCTTAAATAAAACCTGTGCCTAGATGGATACATCTCCCCTCACTAGCTAAATATTATGGCATGTTCTTGGAAGAGACAGGCTGGTCTGGATAATTTTTTCCTTTTGTGGTATCCAGTCAAAAATTGGATTATTGGAAAATATTCATCTTCTGGGAGCTGAAGGGCACAAAAATGTTGACGACATGTGTAGATGAAAATGTAATTTTTAATTTGCAGTTCCTGCAATATCATGCCACGATAAACCCTGGGGATGTCATATATATGGAGTGTAGTGAGCAAGAGCAACCTCAAAAGCCATTAGACTCTTGTACTACATTAACTTGTGGAGTTAATGTTGAGAAGAGCTTTCTAGTGAACAGCCAAACCTTCAAAGCACACGAGAAGCAAAGGCAGCCTGTCTCCAAAGATACCCTGCCATTCAAGAGGTCGGGGCTTGACCATGCATTAACCAAGCAATTTGCTGGCCAATTTTCTTTTCCTTCTGAAAACCTGGGTCATTCTCCTGCAAAGAGTCACACTGATGCTTACCATGAACCACGTGATTGGTCTTCTTGAAACCAAAGTAAAAATGTACATTCTTTAAGTGACAATATGTAGAAATCATTTCATGAAAAGACACTTTGCTCAACCAGGTAATGAAAGGAGGAACTCTGGCCCTGTTCAGAGGGCTTGCATAATCCTATGAACCTCTTCAAGGGCCGGATTCACTCCATGGCTTTCAAAGTTGCAACTTGACATGTGCCTGGTGCTGCCTGCTCCACAGAGATGAATTTTTAAACAAGTAGGGAGAAACAAGGAGGACCACAAGACTGATATTATGATGCAGCGTAGTTTTTAATGCGAATGAAATTTGCAGTACAAAATTACAGGAAGAAATAATACAGAGCAGAACCTTTTAAAGTTTCTTGTTTTACCCCAGTTGATGGGAAATAAAACGCAACATAATAGAGGCAGAGGAGTAGGCAGATTCTCCATTACATATCTGCCGTAGCATAATTCAAAGCGAGATGTTTATGATACATATTGGTGGAAAGGATAGAACATATCGGGCCTATTCTCCTTTATTTCATGGATATTGCTGTTGGGATTAACATGGCCCACAGTATCCACCGTAATACCTACGGCGATATCCCCCATAACCACATAATCCCCCATAACCACCTAATCCTCCATAACCGTAACCTCCCCCGTAACCACAGAGTCCTCCATAGCCTCCCCCATAACCACAGAGTCCCCCATAACCTCCCCCATAACCACACAGTCCCCCATAACCACCTAATCCCCTGTAACCGTAACCTCCCCTGTAACCACAGAGTCCTCCATAGCCTCCCCCATAACCACACAATCCCCCATAACCACCTAATCCCCTGTAACCGTAACCTCCCCCATAACCACACAGTCCCCCATAACCTCCCCCGTAACCTCCCCCATAACCACACAGTCCCCCATAACCTCCCCCATAACCTCCCCCATAACCACACAGTCCACCATAACCACCGAATCCACCATAACCATAATGGCCCCCATAACCACCTAATCCCCTGTAACCATACAATCCTCCGTAAGGGCCTCCATAGCCGTACAGTCCACCATGACCGAATGAGCCCCCATAGCCGGGTCCGACCACAGGTGCTCCAACAGATCCCACTTCACTCTGCTGAGGGAAAGTGCTGAGAATTGGTCCTGGGATGGTCACAACAACCGGTGATGGTTGGATGAGCACTTCAGAGTCAGGGCACTGCCTAACGCACGGCTCATTGCAGCTGCCAGAAACTGGACTGGGACGGGCTACCCCGCATTCTGGATAACACAGGCTGGAGCAAGACATCTTTCTGTGACGGAGGTAAACCTGAAACACACAATGGGGAACAGATTAAAGAGAAGGTACAAGTACAAGTGGAAGAAAGGCTTCAAAGCTCGGTTACTATTGTAGGGAGATCTACAAGGTCCCGAGAGAGAGGAGGAGGAGTGGATTCAGTCGCTATGTTCATGGTTATTATGTGTTCCTATTTCCGCTTTCTAGGCCTCTTCTCCTCTCCCACTAAACTTCCCTCCCATACGGCCCCTTTGAAGTCCTCTCAATGATTGTGTCTGAAAAGCACCAACTGGAATCAGTGTAATTATGTCTACTGTGGACAGCTGGGATTCTTTGTCCATTTTAGACATTTCTCAGTGAGAACATGGCAAGGATAATGGTAATCCAATTCTTTTCTTTTTGGATATTGAGTGTGGCTCTTTGGTTTTCCAAACCTCGGGAGTCACCAATACTTGCTGAGAAATGAACAGAAACTTTTCTCTAAACGAATCACTAAAGACAAGATCTTTGGCTGAGGTACATTGGCTTAGGTCCACTGACTTCCATCGAGTGACTCTAAATTTAACCACCTAAGGGCAAAGAATCTTCAATGGGTATTTCTGCTCATAAGAATAGAGGAATTGCTACACTGGCTTACACCAGTTGTCAGATTCATCCATTCTTCTGTCTGCAACAGTGATGAAGAATAGCTTCTTCAGAATAAAGTAGAAAACCACCGAATTGGCCCCTTATGGAGTAAACTGGAAAAGTTTCTTCCTAATCTACTAAAAAGAGAAATTACTAAAGGATTTTCTGAAGTCACTTAAAAGATTTAAATGCCCTAATTCAATTTCCAATTGATAGAAAATATATTTCCCAGTTGCATAAGTTGCTTCTAAAATGCCCCCTTTAGCTTAACATCATGAATCCACCAGCCATTGCAACTGAATGAGTGCACAATGCAATTATGGAAAATAACCCTGATAAGTCACTGAGAGTATGTGCAAGATTCAATCTTAAATGCAAATGGATGCTATTAGGATATCTCTATGGTAAGAAAGAGAGTCGAAATGGACTTACCGTGTTCACGGAGGAGATGAAGTGCAGAGAAGTGTTTAGAAGAGTCCTGAGATGTGAGCACTTTTATACAGTTTGTAGGACTGCCTGAAGGTTCTGAGATGCCTTTTGTGGAGGAGGTCCTAATTAGTTAGCAAACAAACTTGACTGCCTTGCTATTCCTCCTTTTGATGGAGTTGTTTTCCTCAGGGTTTGAGATTGCTGGGCTAATCTCAGCCTGAAAGGGTGTGACATTATTGCACTCTTCAGCTTTCTTTCATCTAAAAATTGTACAAGCCAACTGCATTCCTCATGTCATTCCACTGATTTTCTTGGGGCTGCAATGAGAATGCATGTCAAGGTGTTTCAGAGCTGTGTCAGTAGTACAACTGTCTGTCATGAACAGGAATCCAGTTTTTTTCCTTTCTATTCATGATGGTCATGGCTGGGGCATTGGGCAGTGCATTTTGTACCCAGTAGGAAGGAGAGAGGCATTCTTGTGCACTGGGTCAGATCCAGTTCCCTTTGTAATCAATGGGAAGCATTCTATTGCCTTCAGGACCTCATATCTGAAATTCCCCCTTTGGCAGAGGGATAGTACAATGTCTATGGACATTTTGAGTCCAGCTTGAAACTTTCAAACTAGGATTTATCAGGGATTGTAATGGAGCATGGGCCTTTGTGACGACCCTCTGCCCAGGGGAGAATTTCTCCTTACAGGGATTCAAAATTAAGCTAAAATTGGACCTCCACTTGTGGCACCAATTCTAAACAATTATCAAAAAAAATTAAAAACAAAAACAAAACAGAATGAGCGTCTCTAAGAGTTACTTTTCGGGCTAGTGACGGATGTGGAAGCCATGATTGATAAGTGTCCAGTAGGGTTGAAGAGATTGAGATTAGTGTTTGGCATGAGTAGTGTCAATTACTGGGGGATATTTCTGACTCTGCCAATCTCTCCCTGTCTGACCTTGACCTTGACCTTAACATGCCTCCATTCACCTCTGTGTAAAACAGGTATAATTATAATTTGAAAGCACTTCACCCAAACACTTTATAGGGCCAAAGAAACATAGTGTATTATTATAGTAGTAATAACTTGTTACTGCAATTAGATGTTCCAATATTCACTTTAAAAATGCATGTCAAGGTCTCAGATGTCATTCCAGTACTCTGTTTGTCATTCTGAGCTCCCTCCCACTCAAATGGAGGCTCTTTCATTTTTTTGAATGTAGTTTTGTTTTCTCTCATATATATATTTTAAAGTTAAAAGATTGAATCTGGGCTAGTGTAGACCACCACAACTCCATCAACTTCAATTTGAAGGAAGGCGCTTTACCTGCCGAGGTTAGAGAAAACCTTGTGTGGAGTGTATCTTTCTGTGCATAGTCTGCACCTTCACGCCCAACTGTGTGAGTCAAATTAGACTTACCAAGTTCACCAAAACGAATAATGCTAGATGAGTGATCTGAAAAGTTCTAAGTTACAGGTGCTTTCATATGATTTAGAAGTAGGTGAGGTGCCCTTTTCTTTTGATGAGGACCTTATTAACTACGAAACCAATCTTGTTCCATGTATAACAACTTCAATGAATGTAAATGTTTTCCTCATTTTTGTGGTTATTAGTTTAAAGCTACAATTAATGAAATTTTAATTCCCAAATTATGAGGCTGCATATCAGGATATCATCCAATAATGTAGGTTAGATCTAATTGATGGGGTATAGTGAAAAACTTCCTTTATGGGCAAGCGACTCTATACCTCTGTTCTCCTGGGTTACTTGCAACTCCCAGTAAATAAAAACCTGTGGCCAGATGGATATATCTCCCCTCACCAGCTAAATGTTATGGCATGTTCTTGGAAAAGACAGGCTGGTCTGGATAATTTTTTCCTTTTGTGTCATCCAATCAAAAATTTGATTATAGGAAAATATTCATCTTCTGGGAGCTGAAGGGCACAAAAATGTTGATGACGTGTAGATGAAAATGTAATTTTTAATTTGCAGTTCCTGCAATATCATGCCACAATAGATCCTGGGGATGTCATATATATGGAGTGTAGTAAGCAAGAGCAACCTCAAAAGCCATTAGATTCTTGTACTAAATTAATTCTCCGTGCATTAATTCATATCACATATTAAGTTCCTGACTGCTGCAGATTCCTTTGGTGTTGTCTAATTTGTTTTATTGGCTGAACAAATTCAGGCAGGTGTGTTTGCAACATTCTTGTGAAATCCTCTCTTGGTCTTGTCATTTCACCAGAGTGGAGATTTCTGCTGACCAGCTGATGAACACATCAAGGCAAAGAATGAGAAGAAGATCAGTTTAATTGACTTTTAATGATGCAATGATGGGTGGGAAATAAAACAGAGCATAATAATAAATAAATAAAACACTGCGTAATAGAGGCAGAGGACTAGGCAGCTTCTCCATTACATATCTGGCATGACAATGCAAAGTGAGATGCTTATGGTACATATCGGTGGAAAGGATAGAATATGTAGGGCCTATTCTCTTTTATTTCATTGATATTCCTGTTGGGATTAACATGGCCCACAGTATCCACTGCAATACCTACGGCCATATGCCCCATAACCGCATAATCCCCCATAACCATAACCTCCCCCGCAACCACACAGTCCCCCATAACCTCCTCCATAACCTCTCCAATAACCACCTAATCCCCCTAAACCATACAATCCTCCGTAACAGCTTCCAGAGCCATACAGTCTCCCCAAACCAAATAAGCCCCCAAAAGCAGGTCTGACCACAGGTGCTCCAAAGGCTCCCACTTCACTGTGCTGAGAGAAAGTGCTGAGAATTGGTCCTGGGAGGGTCACAACAACCGGTGATTGTCTGATCAGCACTTTGGAATCAGGGCACTGTCTAACGCATGGCTCATTGCAGCTGCCAGAAACTGGACTGGGCGGGGCCACCCCGCATTCTGGATAGCACAGGCTGGAGCAAGACATCTTTCTGTGATGGAGGTAAACCTGAAACACCCAACAGGGCACAGAGTAAAGAGAAGGTAACAGTGTCAGTGGAAGAAGTTCTCAAAGCTTGGTTACTATTCTAGTGAGGTTTACGTGCAGCCCAAGAGAGAGGAGGAGTCCCTATGTTCATGGTTATTATTTATTCCTATTTCTGCTTTCTATGTCTTTTGTCCTCTTGCACTAAACTTCCCTCCCAACCGGCCCCTTTGAAAACTTCTCAATAACATTGTCTGAAAATCACAGACTTGAAGAAGTGTAACTATTTCTTTGATGGACATCATGGATTCTTTGTCCATTATAGACATTTCTCAAAGAGAACATGGCTGGAATAATAGTCATCGCGTCCTTTGCTTTGAGGAATTAACCTCAGTATGGCAAATAGTTCTGTCCAGTATTAGACCATAGCTCTTTGGTTTTCCAAACCTTTGGAATCACCATTACTTGTTGATGAATGAATAGAAACTTTTCTTCTCTCCAAATGAATCACTAAGGACAAAATCCTTAGCTGAGGCAAATTGATTCAGGTCCACTGACTTCCATGGAGCAACACTAAATTACACAATCTGAAGAGAAGCATCTCAAATGAGTATTTCTGTTCATAAACATAGGAATTGCTAGACTAGATCACACTAATTGTCAGCTTCATCCATTCTCCTCTCTCCAATACTGAAGAATAAGAGCTGCTTCACAGTAAAGTAGAAGATTACAGAATTGGCCCTGTGTGGACTAAACAGGGGAAGTTTGTTCCTAAGATAGCTAACTGGAAAATTGATAAGGGACTTTCTAAAATTATACCCTAATTCTATTTCCAATTATTATGAAATATGTTTCCCAATTACATACGCTGATCCTTATATCCCACCTTTAGCTTAAGATTGTGAACCCACCAGCAAAATAAACTTTCTCATCCCTGATAAATATCACAGAAAGTTCGTGTAAGATTCAGTCTTAAATTAAAATGGAACCTACTGACACATCTCTATGGTTAGCGAGAGATGGAATCAAATTGGTTTTACCCAGTTCAACAAGGAGATGAAGTCTGGAGAAGAGCCCGTAATTGTGAGTGCTTTTATACAGTTTGTTGGACTGCCTGGAGGATCTGTGATGCCTTTTGTGGAGGAGTCCTAATTAGTTACCAAACAAATTTGACTGTCTTGCTAAATCCTTGTTTTGTTGGAGCTCTTTTCCTCAGGGTTTGTGATTATTGGGTTAATCTCAGCCTCAAAGAGTGTGATGTTGCATTTGTCAGCTTTCTTTCATCTAAAAATTAAATGAGCCAACAGCATTCCTTGTGTCCTCTGACTTCCTTGGTGCTGCAATGAGAATGGATGTCAAGGTGATTCAGAGCGTATCAATAGTACAATTGGCTGCCATGAAGAGGAATCTGGTTTGGTCCTTTCAATTCATGCTGGTTGTAGTTAGGGGCATTGGGCAGTGCATTTTGTACCCGGTAGGAAGGACGGAGCCATTTTTCTGCATTCTCACCACCTCCATCCCCAATGGGTCAGATTCAATTCCCTTTGTAATCAATGGGATTCATTCCATTGCCTTCAGTATGTTTCTTGTTGGGACTTTGTCTGAAATTCCCCCTTTGGCAGGGAGATAATATGATGTCTATGGACAACTTTAGTCCATCTTGGAACTTTCAAACTAGGCCTTAGCGGGGATGATAGTGGAGCATGGGCCTTTGTGATAGCCATCTGCCAAGGGGAGAAGTTCACCTTATGGACCTCCACTTGTGGCACCAATTCTAAACAATTATCAAAACAAAATTTAAAAAATCCAGAATGAGCCTTTCAAAGAGTTACTCTCAGGCTAGTGATGTATTTGGAACGGTAAGTGTCCAGAAGGGTTCAGGAGATTGAAGTTAGTGTTTGGAATGAGTAGTCCCAACTACTGCAGATTTTTTCTGACTCTGCCAATCACTCTCTGTTTGACCTTGACCTTAATATACCTCTGTATCAAACAGATATAATTATAAATTTCATGGTGAATGCTCTGAGGCGCCCTCTGATGTAAGCATTTCAAAGCACTTCACAAACACTCATTAAGCTTTATATGTCCAAAGAGATGCATTATTATAGTAGTAATAACTTTTTACTGGGATTAGATGTTCCAAAATTAAAGATTAGTTTCACTTTAAAACTGTATGCCAAGGTCTCAGATGTCATTCCAGTACTCAGTTCATGTTTCTGAGCCACCAGATTGGAGCTCTTTGATTTTCTTCCAAAGTAGCTTTGTTTCCTTTGTATATATATTCTAAAGTTAAAGGGGTTGATGTTGAGCTAGTGTAGACCAGCACAGTTCCATCAAATTCAATTTGAAGGAAGGCACTTTACCCAGCCCGTTTTAGAGAATATGTTGCTGAGTGTGTATCTGTCTGTCCATACTCTGCACTTCCACCCCAAACTGATCAGATCCAATGTACAGTGAAATCAGTGGGAATATCAGGTACTGTGTCTCTTCCATGAGCAGCCAAGAGAATTGGGTCCTGTCAGAGAATTCAGCTCGTAAAGAAAAGGAAGAAGCACAAAACAGATGGAGTTAAGGAAAACATCTTCAATAGCCAGATTTCTTTGGAAGGAGATTGGATTCCAAGTCTGGCCAACCTATGGCATTCTGCAAGACCCTTCTCCAACAGAAAGCTTTTCAGCTATAATTAGAGTGAGTTTGAAAGTGAAAAATACACCACCAATGTGATTTCTTTTAACCTGGGCAGCATAAAATGCCTTCCCTCAATTTTAAGGCACAGAACATCATTGAAGTCTGTAGAAAAGTGCAGATTTACTCTGGCTCAGCATCTGCCCCTTGAGCTTTACAAAGGAATGTTTGTTAAAGAAAGACAAATGCAAAGCTATTTTAAATGAAATCAAAGAGCTCAAAATTTGGAGGTTAGGAGATGTGTACTATCTATTGGAATGAAATCAGAAGCCTTAATATGCATTTGTAAAATTAATATAATCCACAGTTTGGGGGCATCTGATCCCAATAAAATAATACAATATCGTGGACACCTACAACTTTAATAAGCATGAAGTGCTTTGAAGTCTTTTGATTTGAGGAAGTTTATGATCATCGAGCATAATATCATTATTAGATCAGATTAATGTGGATGTGATATTGATGTCAACAAGCACACTGAGGGGAAGGTTACACTCAAACTTGCATGCTCACCATTGCTTCTGCACTGAATTGGACACTTACCATTCAATGCTTTCAGATCTCCCAATGCAGCATTAATGAGGTTAGTGGAATGAAAGCTGGAATGTATCTGGCCCATAAAGTTTTCAGATGAAAGAGAGCTGCAGGATGTAATGTGCGTGTCATACCATGAGGAGTTAGAAAGAAACTAATAGTCAAAAAGACTTTAAAAGGATGTCAAGGTCTCTCATGACATTCCCTGAATCTGTAGAAGTATATTTTTCTGAAAATATAGGGGCTCTCTTGGTGTAAATCAATGTATTTACTTCAACTTCAAATAGGATCAGGGCCTTAAACTCAAAGGTAGACACTTCTGCTTCCTTCCCTGCAAAAATAGCCCACTTTGGGGGATGTATATTACACTTTAAACAACATTCTAGTTATGGCAGCAATGTTTTCTACAAAATGACCTATGGCTAGTCGGACTTTATGTCAAATCTCATCCCACAGCCATCTTCTTCTTCACCAGGATGGCATAACGTCCATCTCTCCTACGCTTCTTCCTGGGCTTTGTCAGCTGCATTGACTTACAAGACCTCAGTTCCTTGGCTGCTCATGGATGGAGAGATGGTTTCTAGTAGATTACAGGTTATAATTAAAAATCTTTCTACAAAAGAGCACTGCTGCCTTTCACGCCTCACCAGGCCTCCCCTTTAACCATGAGGATATCTGCTCTAGCTAGTCCTTTGAAATGACACTGGTGCCACAAGTGGCAGTCCAATTTTAGGTTAATTTTGAATGTCTGTGAGGTGACGCTCACCCTTCGCAGAGGACCATCAGATGGATACATGTTCCATTAAAGTCCCTGCTAAGATATAGTTTGAAAGATTAAAGTAGAACTCAAGTTGTCCAGAGGCATCGCACTATACCCCATCAAAGGAGGAATTTCAGACTTAAGGTCCTAACAAGAAACACACTGAAGGCAATGGAATGATTCCCATTGATTACAAAGGGAACTGGATTTGACCTATTAAGGATGGAGGTGGTGAGAATGCAGAAAAAGGACTCCCTCCTTCCTATCAGATACAAAATGTGCTGCCCAATGCCTCTAACCACAACCAGCATGAAATGAAAGGACCAAACTGGTTTGGTGTTCATGCCAGCCAGTTGTGCTACTGACACAGCTCTGAATCACCTTGACATGCATTCTCATTGCAGCACCAAGAAAGTCAGTGGAATTACACGAGGAATGAAGTTGGCAGGTACAATTTTAAGATGAAAGAAAGCTGAAGAGTGCAACGTGGATGTCACACCCTCAGAGGCTGGGATTAGCCCAATAATCACAAACCCTCAGGAAAACAGGTCCATCAAAAGGAGGATTTACCAAGGCAGTCAACTAATTAGGACCTCCTCCACAAAAGACTTCTCAGATCCTCCAGGCAGTCCTACAAACTGTATAAAAGCACTAACAACTCAGAGCTCTTCTAAACACTTCTCCAGACTTCATCTCCTTATTGAACTGGGTAAGTCCAATAAGACTCAATGTCTTTCTAACCATAGAAATGCCACAATAGGGTCCATTTTCTTTTTTAAATGAATCTTGGACAGACTCTCTGTGACATTTATCAGGGATGATGGTGGTTCTCCATTATAATCTTATGTAGTTGTCAGTTGCAGATGCTTGTAGATTCACGATTTTAAACTAAAGGGGGGATGTTAGGGGCAACATATGTAATTGGGAAACATATTTCCTATTATTTAGAAATAGAATTAGGACATGTAAACTTTTAAATAACTTTAGAAAATCCCTTAGCCGTTTTTCAGTTATCTGTATTAGGAAGAAACTTCCCCAGGTTAGTCCATACAGGGCCAATTCAGTGCTCTTCTACTTTATTCTGAAACACCTATTACTTCTCACTATTGGAGACAGGTGAATGGATTAAGCTGACAACTGGTATGATCCAGTCTACCAATTCTTATGTTCTTATGAGCAGAAATACCCAGCTGCAGTGCTTCTCGTCAGATAGTGTGATTTTAGTGTCGCTCCATAGAACTCAGTTGACCTGAACCCATTTTACGTCAGCTGAGGATCTTGTTTTTAGTGATTTAGTTGCAGAAAACAAAAGTTTCTGTTCAGTTGGTGACTCACAAGATTTGGAAAGCCAAAGAGCCACACTCTGATGAACTTGTTTGCCATGCAGAGGTTAATTCCTCAAAGCAAAGGATGTGATTACTATTATCACCATCATGTTCTCTTTGACAAATGTCTAAAATGGACACAGAATCCCAGCTGTCCATCAAAGAAATAGCTACACTTATTCAAGTTTGTGTTTTTCAGATAATGTCATTGAGAGGGTTTCTAGGGGGCCAGTTGGGATGGAAGTTTCGTACGAGTGGACAAGTGGTGTAGAAAGAGGAAATAAGATCAAATACATTTTTACAAAACTGGGGACTAAGTCCATTCCTACTCCCTTTCTCATGCCCCATGTAGACCTCACTACAATAGTAACCAAGCTTTGAAGCCTTTCTTCCACTTGTACTTGTACCTTCTCTTTAATCTGTTCCCCGTTGTGTGTTTCAGGTTTACCTCCATCACAGAAAGATGTCTTGCTCCAGCCTGTCCTATCCAGAATGCGGGGTGGCCCGTCCCAGTCCAGTTTCTGGCAGCTGCAATGAGCCGTGCGTTAGGCAGTGCCCTGACTCTGAAGTGGTCATCAGACCATCACCGGTTGTTGTGACCATCCCAGGACCAATTCTCAGCACTTTCCCTCAGCAGAGTGCAGTGGGATCCGTTGGAGCACCTGTGGTCGGACCCGGCTATGGGGGCTCATTCGGTTCTGGGGGACTGTACGGCTATGGAGGCCCTTATGGAGGATTGTATGGTTACAGGGGATTAGGTGGTTATGGGGGCCATTATGGTTATGGTGGATTGGGTGGTTATGGTGGACTGTGTGGTTATGGGGGAGGTTATGGGGGACTGTGTGGTTATGGGGGAGGTTATGGGGGACTCTGTGGTTACGGGGGAGGTTACGGTTACGGGGGATTAGGTGGTTATGGGGGATTATGTGGTTACGGGGGATATGGCCGTAGGTATCACGGTGGATACTGTGGGCCATGTTAATCCCAACAGGAATATCCATGAAATAAAGGAGAATAGGCCCTACATGTTTTGTCCTTTCCACCAATTGTACCTTAAGCATCTCACTTTGAATTTTGCTACGACTGATATATAATGGAGAAGCTGCATAGTTCTCTGCCTTTGTTATGCTTTGTTTAATTTCCAACCAACTGGGAATTAAAATGGTTCTGCTCTGTATTATTTCTTCCTGTAACAGTGTACTACAAATTTCATTTGCATTAAAAACTATAATGCTTCATAATAGCAGTCTTCTGGTTCTCCTTGTTCCTCCCTTCTTGTTTAAAAATCACGACAGATTAAATCCATTCCTGTGGAGAAGGCAGCACCAGGCACGTCTCAAGTTACAACTTTGAAAGCCATGGAGTGAATCCAGCCCTTGATGTGGTCTATAGCATTATGCAAGCCCTCCACACAGAGCAGAAGTTGTTTCTTGCATTACCTGGTTTAGCAAAAAGTCTTTTCCTGAAAAGATTTATACAGATTGTCACTTTAAGAATGTACAATTTCCTTTGGTTTCAAGAAGAACAATCAGATGGTTCATGGTTCATAACAGGGTTCAAAAAAGAACTAGATACATTCATGGAGGATAGGTCCATGAATGGGTATGAGCCAGGATGGACAGGGATGGTGTCCCTAGCCTGTGTTTGCCAGAAGCTGGGAATGGGCGACAGGGGATGGATTACTTGATGATTACCTGTTCTGTTCATTCCCTCTGGGGCACCTGGCACTAGCCAGGGCCAGCTCCAGCTTTTTTGCTACCCCAAGCGGCAGAAAAAAGAAAAAGAAAAAAAAAAGCCGATCTGCGGCGCTTTGGTGGCAGCTCAATCGAGCTGCTTCAGTCTTTGGCGGCAGCAATTCGGCAGCAGGTCCTTCGTTCCCTCTCTTCCTCTTCGGCAGCACTTTGTGACAGCTCAATGAGGAGGAGAGGGACAAGGAAGTGCCACCCCAGTCACGAATGCACTGCCGGCCCTTTCGATTGGCCGCCCCAGGTACCTGCTTCCTTTGCTGGTGCCTGGAGCCAGCCCTGGCACTGGCTACTGTGTGAGTCATTGCATGATAACAGCCCAGTTTTTCATAAGGAAAAGAAAATTGGCCAGCAAATTGCTTGGTTAATACACGGTTGGCTCTTGCTCCACCCCCAGAACCGCATGCTCCCCCGTAACCATAAGTTTCCCCCATAACCTCCCCCGTAACCATACATGGGTCCACATCCCCAATGGGTCAGATCCAATTCCCTTTGAAATCAATCAGAATCATTCCATTGCCTTCAGTGTGTTTCCTGTCATGACCTTAAGTCTCAAATTCGACTTTTGGCAGGGGGTTAGTACAAGCATGACCCTGTGCCCAAGGGTGAATTTCACCCTATGGTGATTAAAACTTGACCTAACATTGGATCTCCTCTTGTGTCACCAATTCTGTGTCTCCTCTGTGTCACCAAAGGGCTGCCTAGACCAGATTTCCTCATGGGTCAAGGGAAGGGATGGTAGGTAGGGAGTGAAAGGAAGCAGTGATCTTTTGTAGAAAGGTTTTATGCATGAGCTGACAAGAAATTGAAGTCTTGAAAGATAATGCAGCTGATTAAGCCCTGGAAGATGCTCAGGAGAAATGGAAATTATGGCTACTTGGTGTAAAAGGAGATGGCTGTGGGAGGAGATTTGTCATAGATTCCGACCAGCCATAGGACATGTTGCAGAAAACATTCCTGCAAGAACAAGAATGTTGTTTTCATTGTCAAATCTATCCCTAGGAGTGTATTCTATATCCAGGGAAGAAGGCAGAAACGTCCTCCTTTGATTCTGAGGCCTTGAACCTGAATCAATTGTGCTGATTTACAACAAGAGAGCACCTTCATTTTCCTATAAAAATCATATTAAAAAGACCAAATGCAAAATTACATTTGAATGAAAATGAAATATCCCCAAATTCTCTGGCTTTAAGTCACGACCTGATTAAAGGAATGAGATGAGAGACCTTGGCCTCTATTTTTTTTTTAAAGTGACTCTATTACTCATTGCAGAAGCGTCTAATCCCAGTAACAACTTACTAATATTCTAGGAATATAACCCTTTTCATGTATGAAACACCAATGAGTGTTTGTGAGGTGCTTTGAAATGTTGAATTCTGAGAACGCTGAAGAACTTCCAGCCTTAACATCCTTACTATCAGGGGCGGCTCCAGGTCCCAGCACGCCAAGCGCGTGCTTGGGGCAGCATGCCACAGGGGGCACTCTGCCGGTTGCCAGGAGGGCGGCAGGCAGCTCTGGTGGACCTCCCACATGTGTGCCTGCGGAGGGTCCGCTGGTCCCACAGCTTCGGTGGAGCATCCGCAGGCGTGCCTGCAGGAGGTCCACCGGAGCCGTGGGACCAGCGGACCCTCCGCAGGCACGTCTGCGGGAGGTCCACCGGAGCTGCGGGACCGGCGACCGGCAGAGTGCCCCACGTGGCGTGCCGCCATGCTTGGGGCGGCGAAATGGCTAGAGCCGCCCCTGTTTACTATCCTTGTTTTATTGGCATATAACAATAGGCACACTGATGTGAAAGTCACACGAGCGTCACTTGCAGAAACAGAAATAAAACCCAATACTTCTGACTCCTCCTAACCACAGGCTAAATTCAAGGTTCATCCCGGTTATAGTCTATTACAAGGCAAGTTTGGTAAAATGTCTTGTTAAAAAATGTGTGCGTCCTTGCATCTAAGCATCAACAATAAAAAATTACTAACATTTGATCCACTTTAATTGTGTTTTCTTTATAGAGGGACAATACTTCTCCAATGGAATTACAAATCTGTCATATTTATATCTTTTCCATGAGTACGGTAGCATTGTAAATCACAGTACATAATTCAAGTATCAAAAACTTGCTGTAAGGCATGTCACTCATTGGGACAAAGTCGCCAACATCACTGTGTGTGCTGCTTTTTCTTTCCTTGGAAACACATCTCTCTCATGGGTCATAGTGACCCAATAGTAATGAATTCTTTTAGATTTGTGAAACAAGGTACAGGGTGGGCTGTCTCTTTCACATAGCCTTCTTTATACATGAGGATAATAATTGTCCAAAGGAATTACAAGTGTGTATATTTAAAGCTTGTTCACATGCAGGGTAGGAAAAATGGAGTTACGCAAAGTTTGTTTTGTAACTAATTAGGTCTTCAGGAGCACAGGGCCTCTGAAGTCCCCCAGGCAGTCCACGAAACTATATAAAAACATTCATGACTTGGAGGTCTCCTAACCACTTCACTAACTTATTCTCCTCTGTGAAATGGATAAGTCCTATTAGACTCGCGCTCTCTGGAACATTTCAGAGGATATGTTTGTGATCCTTTTAATTTAGCACTGAACCTTAGATATACATACTTGTGATTCTTAACAACCGGAAGAGATTTGTTTTTCTCATTTTTTTTCCCATTACCAAGTTGAAGGCATTGGTTTCTTCATGGTTTAGAAGTTAAGGGTTGGATTTTCAGAGCAAGAGATGCATTTGGGATAGTAATTCCTATTGATTTTAATTGGAAATTGGGCATTCAGATCCCTTCAGTAGCTCTAAAAATTGTCGCCCCCAATTTTTAATTTAGCGTTTTGGAAGAGACTCCCTAAGTTTCCTCCATAGAGGCCTAATTCATTCTTCTTCTGCCGTATTGTGAAGCAATGGTAAGTGACACTCATTGAGACAGGATACTACACTGGATGGGCCACTCATCTCTTCCAGTATGGCAATTGCTACCTTCTCGCATGCAGAAGTAATTAGAGGTGCAGGTCCTCATCTGGTCTCACTTAGTGTAGCTCCAGTGAAGTCAGTGGAACAGCACACATTTACACCAGCTAAGGAAGTGGTATTCAGTATTTTGTTTTGATTTTAAATAAATCCAAACACTATTATTTATTCATCAGCTAGTGCTGGTGGCGCACTAAGGTTTACAAACTAAAGCACCACATTCTAATCCTGAACTGAACTTGTTTGTAAGTAAAGGTTACATGCTCACATGGACACTAGCATTATTAATGCTATCCCAGCCATGTTCTGTGTTATAATTTCTAATGGACTGAAAATCCCAGGCATTAATCATGGAATTTTTATATATTTATACTGCTTAGAAAAAGGATATTTTAGAAGAAAGAGAGTAACAAGGATTCAAAATAACTGGTTAGGTCTCTCTCTCTCTCTCTCTCTCTTTAGGACTCTAAAGAGAATCCCCAATTCCAATAGAAACTTTTTGTTCAAATTTTTATTCCACAGACCCATGTACCATAAGTTTACTGCCTTGCCTGCGGTGTGTTTCAAATTGATCTCCACTGCAGAAAGAAGTCTTGTTTCAGGAACATGAGAAGTGACATTCCACAAAGCATGTGTGGACAGCTTCCACAAGCCTTACATGAGGTAGTGCCCTGAGCCCACAGTGCTGATCCAACCACCACGCGCTGTCATGACCTTCTCAGGACTAATTCTCAGTTCTTCCCCTCTGGAAAGCATAGTGGGATCTTCAGCAGCAGCTGACATTGGAGGTGGTGATCAGGGCACATGTGATGATAGAGCCTTATAATATTACAGAGGCTTATATAGTTGGGAGGTCCCTGTTGTTCTGGGACATAACACAGTTATCAGGGTCCATCTGGTTAGGAGAGATTCTATATGGTTGTGGGAAATTATTTGGGCATGGGGTCCATATGGTTGTAGGAGGAATAAAGGGTTGGGGCTATGGGTACCTTAATGGAAACAGTGGGCTACATTAAACCCAGTGGGCATCTCCAAAGAAAAAGGAAGAAACAGGAAATGAACAGCAGGGTACAGACTGAGGTTTTAGCACATAGGCCTTGCTTTGAGAAGTGTTGAGTATATCAAACTCTTTGTGAAATATTGAAAGAGCTGCATTTAATCAGCACCTCTACAAACATGCCGAATGTTTCCCAAATTTCACATGATGGGTCTTTCTTCTAATGCCTTCCTGACTATGTGCTTCCTCTATTATCAACACAGTGGGCCTGATTCTCAACTGCACTGTGGGTTTTTACACCTCTCTATAAAGTTCAAATGGAGCGGGGGCCTTAAGGTGTATTTTACCTACATTTATATTGACTTTAATGCCTCTTTCCAATCCTAGAGGAGTCTCAAAAGGCTTTAGTGTCAATGAGAATCAGGCTAGGTTATTTCCTATCCATGAATATGGAACGTTTCTTTCTGCCTTTTAACTTTCTAACAGCAGCTGCATAATGGAGAAGCTTTTTGATCTTCATCAAGGGTTGAAGGGGAGGGATAGCTCAGTGGTTTGAGCATTGACCTGCTAAACCCAGCGTTGTGAGTTCAATCCTTGAGGGGGCCACTTAGGGATCTGGGGCAAAAATTGGTCCTGCTAGTGTAGGCAGGGGGCTGGACTTGATAACCTTTCAAGGTCCTTTCCAGTTTTAGGAGATTGGTATATCTCCAATTTTTGTCTTTTATTGTGTTTTCTTTACATTGTGACTCACCAGAGTGAAACAAGTAATTAAAAATGGTGACAAACAGACTTGATTGTGAAACTCTACAACTGCACTAAAGAACTAAGACAACTGTGTCAGAAATACATCACTTTAGATCTGGGATAGGATGTGGCTCTTCATGAAACCGTGGAAACTTAGTCTTGCTACTCTGTTTGCTTGCTTGCTTTATTCTTTTTTTTTTGACAGTTTTCTACTCCCCTTTATTTCAAATTCAAATATATACTACATCCTACTATTTGTCTAAAATTTATCTTGCTAATGCTGCAGCTCCAAATTCATTATTGATCCTGGTGTATCTCTAAGGAGACTGATGAGTTGAGAAATGTCTCTTGGTGATGCAGAGAGAATTGTGCTTGCAGTACTCTAGAGCAAATACCAACTAAGATGGATGAACTGCATTTCTTCAAGTTTGGCAAGGATATAAACTCTTGTGCTTCAGATATAAACTCTTTTTTCTTTTGTGTTGTCAAATCAAAAATTTGATCGGTGGATAAAATTCATCTTTTGGGAACTGAGACCCACAAACATGTTGAAGAAAAACATAGTAGAAAATGCAATCTTCTAATGTGCAGTTCCTGCAATATCAAGCTATGGTACACCCAGCATTTTTTATATAAAAATGGTAATATGGAGTGCAGTGAGCATCAGCTTCATAAAAAACCATTAGATTCCTGTACTGAAGTAATGGTCAGTGTACTAATCTCTTCATATCACAGAAGGGATTCCTGACTGCTGCAGATGATTTTGGTGTAGTGTAATTTGTCTTTAGGGGTGGCCAATTTCCTTTTCCTTCCGAAAATCTGGGTCGCTGTCCAGCAAAGACTCACACAGACACTTTCCACAAAACATGTGATTACTCTTTTTGAAATCAAAATAAATATTTACATTATTAAAGTGAAAATCTGTGTAAGTGTTAGCAGGAAAAGGCTTTTTGCTAAACAGATAATGCAAGGAAGAACTCCACCCCTGTGCAGAGGGCCTGCATAATGCTATGAACCACTTAAAGGGCTTTACGCTCCTATCTCTCCATGTCTTCAAAAGTTGCAACTTGAGAGGTATCTGGTACTCCCTGCTCTATAGGGATGAATTTCATCCAGTATGATTTTTGAACAAGGAGGAAGGAACAAGGAAAACGAGAAGACCAATATTATGATGCAGCATAGTTTTTAATATGAATGAAATTTGCAATACACAGTTAAAGAAAGAACTAACACAGAGCAGAAAGAATCTATTTCAGCTATTTCCGAAAGGGCTGTGTCAAATCACCCACTTCCTTGGGATGCATTTGAGGCAAGATGTTCTTTTTCCTTTGTTGCAGGTTCAGAGTTGGACAAACAAATTAAAGTGATAATAAATACAACTGATGCCTGTCTTAATTTCCCTGTTTCCCTCACACTGCAGGGTTAGTGCAAGCAGCCTGAGTTACATTCAGAATGAGTCCACGTGTGACTAAGAGAATAAGCACGTGGTTGGGAAAGCATTGGCAGAAAGAGTTTATAAGCATAATATCAGAAATCGCTCTCTGAGAGAAAGGGGCTGAGCAGACACAGCTCCCATTGAATTCAAGTGGAGCCGTGCCTGCCCAGCACTTCTGAAATCTCTGTCTGAATCTAGAGCTTGTTGTTCATTTCCTGGTCTTTTCTTTTACCATTGACATTCCTGCAGGGTTTAACATGGTGTACAGCTTCCACTCAGGTACCTATGGCAAGATACCCCAGAACCGCATGCTCCCCCATAACCGTAACCTCCCCCGTAACCACACAATCCTCCGTAACCTCCCCCGTAACCACACAGTCCCCCGTAACCTCCTCCATAACCACACAGTCCACCATAACGGCCCCCATAACCACTCAATCCCCCATAACCATAACCTCCCCCGTAACCACACAATCCTCCATAACCTCCCCGGTAACCGCACAGTCCCCCGTAACCGTAACCTCTCCCGTAACCTCCCCCGTAACCACACAATCCCCCGTAACCATAACGGCCCCCATAACCACCTAATCCCCCGTAACCATACAATCCTCCGTAAGCACCCCCATAGCCGTTCAATCCCCCATAACCGAATGAGCCCCCATAGCCAGATCCGACTACAGGTGCTCCAACGGCTGCCACTTCACTCTGCTGAGGGAAAGTGCTGAGAATTGGTCCTGGGATGGTCACGACAACCGGTGATGGTCTGATGATCACTTCAGAGTCAGGGCACTGCCTAACGCACGGCTCGTTGCAGCTTCCAGAAACTGGACTGGGACGGGCTACCCCGCATTCTGGATAGGACAGGCTGGAGCAAGACATCTTTCTGTGATGGAGGTAAACCTGAAACACACAACGGGGAACAGATTAAAGAGAAGGTACAAGTACAAGTGGAAGAGAAGACTCAAAACTTGGTTACTATTGCAGTGAGATCACCCTATGGCCCAAGAGAGAGAGGAGGAGAGGATTTATACCCTATGTTCATGGCTATGTATTTGTTCCTATTTCCTCTTTCTATGCCTCTTATCCACTCACACTAGACTTCCCTCCCAACAGAACCCTTTGAACCCTTCTCAATGCTGTGTCCATTATAGACATTTCTCAAAGACAACATGGCTGGGATACTGCTATCATTTCTTTTCCTTTGAGGATTTAACCTGTGCATGCAAACCAGTTGAGTCCAGTGTCAGAGTGTGGCTCTTTAGTTTTCTAAACCTTGGAAGTCACCAATACTTGCTGATGAATAAACAGAAACTTTTCTTTTCTCCAAATAAATCACTAAGGTCATGATCCTCAGCTCTAGTAAAATGTGTTCAGGTCCATTGGCTTCCAAGGAGTGACTCTAAATTACACCATCTATGTATAAGAATCTTCAATGGGTATTTCTCCTCATAAGGATGTAGGAATTGCTAGACTGGATCACACCAGTTGTCAGATTAATAATGCTCCTGCCTCCAATAGTGAGGAATAACAGTTACTTCAGAATAAAGTAGAAGACTCCTAAATTGGCCAGATATGGATTTACTAATCTAGCCAAGAGAAATATGGCTACGAAATTTTGTAAAGTTACTTTAAAGATTTAAATTCCCTAATTCAATTTCCAGTTAATAGGAAATATGTTTCTCAATTGCATATGATGCTCCTAAAATCCCCACCTTTGGCTTTAAATCATGGATCCACCACAACCTGCTACTGAATAGCTACACAAGATAATTATGGAACAACACTGTCATTCCTGATAAAAATCACAGACAGTGCATGAAAGATTCAGTCTTAAATGGAAACGGATCCTACTGTGACATCTCTTGGGTTAGAAAGAGATTGAGTCAAATTGGACTTACCCAGTTGACCGAGGAGCTGAAGTCCGGAGAAGTGTTTAGAAGAACCCTGAGTCGTGAGCGCTTTTATACAGTTTCTAGGACTGCCTGGAGGATCTGTGATGCGTTTTGTACAGGAAGTCCCAATTAGTTACCACATAAACTTGATGGCCTTGTGAAATCTTCCTTTTGATGGAGCTGTTTTCTCAGGGTTTGGGAGTATTGGGCTAATCTCAGCCTCAAAGGGAGTGACATGAAAGTTGCAATTTGCGTTCCTAGTATCATTCCAATGACTTTCTTGGTGGTGCAATGAGAATGCGTGTCAAGGTGATTCAGAACTGCATCAGTAACACAACTGGCTGTCATGAGCAGAAATCCACTCTGGTCCTTTCAATTCATGCGGGTCATTGTTAGGGGCATTGGAAAGTTCATTATAAGCTTTTCTGCATTTTCAAAAGCTTCATCCCCAGCAGGTCTGATGCAATTCTCTTTGGAAACGATTGGAATCATTCCATTGCCTTCAGTGTCTTTCCTGTCATGACCTTAAGTCTCAATTCAGCTTTTGGCAGGGGGATATTACAATGTGTATGGACAAGTTTAACCTCACTTTAAACTTTCAAACTACATCTTATCAGGGACTTCAGTGATGCATGGGCCTTTGTGATGGCCATCTGCCAAGGGGTGAATTTCATCCTTGATCTAACATTGGACCTCCACTTGTGTCATCAATGCTATCTCAAAGGGTTGCCTAAACCAGATCTGCTCATGGGTCGATGGAAGGGATAGTGAGGAGTTAAAGGAAGCAGTGCTCTTTTCTAGAAAGGGGTTGAGTTAGATCGTTGAATTTGTTCTTTGTTAGAAACCATCTCTCTATCACTGAGCTGACAAGAAGCTCAGGTCTTGCAAGATAATGCAGCTGACTAAGCCTTGGAGGATTCCCAGGAGAGATGGAAATCATGGATTACGGGTGAAGGAGAAAAGGGCTGTGGCTGTGATTTGACATAGAGTCCAACCAGCCAAGGGTTATGTTGCAGAAAACATTCCTGCAAAAACCAGAATATTGTTTTAAGTGTAAAATATATCTTTAGGAATGCATTCTATCTCCAGGGAAGAAGGCAAAAATGTCTTCCTTTGACTTTAAACCCCTGAACCTCTGCTAATTTACACCATGGAAGCACCTTCATTTTCCTATAAGTACACCAAATGTAAAATTACATTAGAAAGAAAGTGAAATATCCCCCAATTCTTTGGCTTTGAATCATGACCTGATTAAAGGAATGACATGAGAGACCTTGGCCTCTATTTTTTTAAGTGACTCTATTATTCATTACAGAGGCATCTAAGCCCAAGAACAATTTATTAATCTTCAAAGAATACAACCCTTTTCATGTCTGAAACACCAATGATTGTTTGTGAGGTGCTTTGAAATGCTGAGTTGTGAGAACATTGAAGAACTTCCAGCTTTAACATGCTTACTATCCTTGTTTTATTGGCGTAGAACAACAGGCACATGGAGGTGAAGGTCACACAGGTGTCAGTTGCAGAAACAGAAATATAACCCAATAGTTCTCACTCCTCATACCACAGGGTAAGCTCGAGGTTCATCCCTGTTACCCTCTGTTACAAGACAACCTTAGTAACATGTCTCATTAAATAGTCTCATTTCTCTAACATGTCTCATTTCTCTAAGGAAAAGGATAAATGGAAACAAATCAGATATTAGGAATGGCAATATACAAAAACCTGTAGGAGAACACTTCAACCTCCCTGGCCACACAATAGCAGATCTTAAGGTGGCCATCCTGCAGCAAAAAAACTTCAGGACCAGACTTCAAAGAGAAACTGCTGAGCTCCAGTTCATCTGCAAATTTGACACCATCAGCTCAGGATTAAACAAAGACTGTGAATGGCTTGCCAATTACAGAACCAGTTTCTCCTCCCTTGGTTTTCACACCTCAACTGCTAGAACAGGGCCCCATCCTCCCTGATTGAACTAACCTCGTTATCTCTAGCTTGCTTCTTGCTTGCATATATAAACCTGCCCCTGGAAATTTCCACCACTTGCATCCAACGAAGTGGGTATTCACCCACGAAAGCTCATGCTGCAAAACGTCTGTTAGTCTATAAGGTGCCACAGGATTCTTTGTTGCTTTTACAGATCCAGACTAACACGGCTACCCCTCTGATATTAAATAGTGGGTGTGTCCTTGGATCTAAGCATCAACAATAAAAAATGACTAACGTTTGATCCACTTTAATTGTTTCTTCTTTATACTTGAGGACAACACTCTCCAAAGGAATTACAACTTAGACAATTTCTATCTTTTCCTTGAGTGTGGTAGCATTGCAAATCACAGTACATAATTAAAGTATCAAAAACATGCTTTAACGCATAGCACACAGTGGGATGAAGTCACCAACTGCACTGTGTGTCCTACTTTTTCTTTCCTTGGAAACACATCTCTCGAATGAATAGCAATGAATTCTTTCAGATTTGTGAAACATGATACAGGGTGGGTTGTCTCTTTAAGATAGCCTTCTTTATACACAAGGATAATAATTGTCCAAAGGAATTACAAGTATGTGCCTTTCAAGCTTGTTCATTTGCAGTACAGGAATAAAACTCTCAATATAGAATTCAAATGGGAAAAATGTTGGTATCTGATCATTTAAGTCTGCTCAAATGTATATACCAACCACTACACAAACACCTTCAAATAAACGGAGTTAAAGTGCCTTGCAAGACTCTCGATGGTTGATCATTGTTCACACTTAGATCAGAAGATATTTCACCCTGATGTTCTCCAAAAAATCATCCAAACAAAATAAAAAGAAAATTCCAGAATGAGCCTCTCTAACAATTACTCTCACTTGAGTGACATATTTGGAAGCTATGAACGGTAAGTGTCCAGTAGGGTTCAGGAGATGGAGATTGTTATTTGGCATGAGTAGTCCCAACTATTGTGGATTTTGTTTCTGATTTTACCAATTATTCCATGTCTGACCTTCACCTTAACGTGCCTCAATTCACCTCTGTGGCCAACAGGTATAATAGTCGCTTTCATGGTGCATTGTCTGAGGCTTCCTCTGATCTAACCAGTTCACAGCACTTAACAACCACTCATCAAGTTTTATACAGCCAAAGAGATGTATTATTATAGTAGTAATTACATTTACTGGGATTAGATGTTCCAATATTAAAGATTAGATTCACTTTAAAAAATGTATGTCAAGGTCTCAGATATCATTCCAGTATTCAGATTGTGGTTCCCAGCCTCTGAAACTGAGGCTTTTTGACTTTCATTGAATGCACCTTTGCATTACCATTTTATATCTATTTTAAAGTTTAAGGGTAGATGTTGAGCCAGTGTAAACCAGCTCAGCTTCAAATTAAGAAAGGTACTTTGCCCAGCATAGGTTAGAGAAAACCTTGTGTGAAGTGTATCTCTTTGTGCATACTCTGCACCTCCACACACAAAACTGCTCAGATGCAATGTACAATGAAATGAGTGGGAAACATCAGCCTCTGCATCTCTCTCTCTGTTCATGAGCACCCAAGAAAATTGGATCCTGTAAGAGAATTCAGCTTGTAAAGAAAAGAAAGAAGCACAAGAGAGATGGAATTAAGGACTACTTCTTCAGTGGTCCAATTGCTGTGAGATGAGATTGGATTAATTCCAAGTCTGATCAACCTAGGATATTCTGCAAGACCTTTCTGTAACGGAAAGCGTTTCAGCTATAATTGAAATGATTTGTAAAGTAGAAAACACACCCCCAATGCCATTTCTTCTAACCTGAGCAGCGTCAATGCCTTCCCTCAATTTTAAGGCACAGAACCTCATAGAAGTCTATGGAACTGTGCTGATGTACACTGGCTTGGCATCTGCCCTTTGAGCTTTACAAATGAATGTTTGTTAATAAAGGGAAACGAAAAGCTTTTTTTGAATGAAAATGAAAGGGCCCCAAATTCGGAGGCTAGGTGTCATGAGCTGACTATTGCAATGACATCAGAAACCTTAACATGCATTTGTAGAATTAACCTAATCCACAATTTGGGGTCATCTAATCCCAGTACAAATATTCTCTTATTAAAATAATACAAGAGTGGACACACACAATTTTAATGAGTCTGAAGTGCTTTGAACTCTAATTTGAGGTGAAGGTTACACAGGGAGCACATGGCAGAGTCAGAAATAAAACCCCATAATAGTGATTACTTATGCCACATACTCACCGAGGCTTCTCTATTACATTGGACAGTTACCATTCTAGGCTTCCAAATAGCCCACTGCAGCATCAGTGAAGTCAGTAGAATGAAAGCAGGAATGTAGCTGGCCCATAAAGTTTTAAGATGAAAGAGAGTTTATGGTGCAAGGTGCATGTCACACCGTGCGGAGTTAGGAGCAAGCTAGTCATCAGAACCACAGAGGGGAAAAAATACATTAACTGAAGGAGTTACGCAAAGTTTGTTTTGTGACTAATTGGGCTGTCAGGAGCACAGGGCCTCTGAAGTCCCTCAGGCAGTCTACAAAACTCTATAAAAACACTCAGAAGTCTTCTAACCACTTCTCTAACTTTTTCTCCTCTATGAAATGGATAAGTTGTATTTGACTCGCTATCTGTGGAATCATTCAGATGATGTATTCATGATCTTTTTAATTTAGCCCTGAATCTTAGACATAGACACTTGTGATTCTTAACAATGGGAAGAGATTTGTTTTTCTCACTATTTTCCCCATTACTGACCTGCAGGCATTGCTTTCTTCATGGTTTAGGACAGGGGTTCTCAAACTGGGAGTCAGGACCCCCTCAGGGGTCACAAGGTTATTCCAGGGGGAATCGTGAGCTGTCAGCCTCCTTCCAAAACCGCGCTTTGCCTCCAGCATTTATAATGGTGTTAAATATATTAAAAGTGTTTTTAATTTATAAAGGGGGTCGCACTCAGAGACTTGCTATGTGAAAAGGGTCACCAGTATGAAAGTTTGAGAACCACTGGTTTAGAAGTTAAAGGTTGGATTTTCAGAGCAAGAGATGCATTTGGGACAGTAGTTCCTATTGATTTCAGTTGGAACTTGGGCATTCAAATCCCTTTGGTAGCTCTGAAAAGTCTCACCTCCAATTTTTAATTTAGGGTTTTGGAAGAAACTCCCTAAGTTTCCTCCACAGAGGCTTAATTCGTTCTACTTCTGCTGTCTTCTGAAGTAGCTAGTAAGTGACCTGCATTGAGACATGATACTGCATTGGATGGGCCACTCGTCTCTTCCTGCATGGCAATTGCTATCTTCTCATATGCACAAGTGATTGTAGTTGCAAATCCTCATCTGGTCTCACTAAGGCCTGGTCTACACTGGGGGGAGGTCGATGTAAGATACGCAACTTCAGCTATGGGAATACTGTAGCTGAAGTTGAAGATTCTTATTCCTACTTACTTCCCATCCTCACCATGTGGGATCGATGTCCACAGCTCCCCCCTTGACTCCACTACCACCGCTCACTCCGGTGGAGTTCCGGAGTCAATGGGAGCGCATTTGGGGATCGATATATCGCGTCTAAATGAGATGCGATATACCGAGCCCCGAAAAATCGATCACTACCTGCCGATACGGCAGGTAGTCTGGACATACCCTGATGAGTGTAGCTCCAGTGAAGTCAGTGGAACAGCGCACGTTTACACCAGCTGAGGAAGTAGTGTTTAGTATTTGGTTTTGATTTTTTTTAAAAGCCAAACCCTTCTCTTCCTTGATCTGCAAGTGTTGGTGACACACTGAAGTTTACATACCAAAGCAACACATTTGGATGCTGACCTGAACTCATTTCTAGTTAGAGGTTACATCCTAAGAAGGAAAATGGCATTATTAATGCTATCCCAGTGAAGTTCTGTGTTATAATTTTAATTAACTTAAAATCCCAGCATTAGTGGTAGAAATTATGTACTGCTTAGAGACATGGTTATTTAGGAAAAAGAAACAAGGATTCAAAATCTCTGGTTAGGTCTTTCTTTCTTTCTTTCTTTCTTTCTTTCTTTCTTTCTTTCTCTTTAGTCAAGATATATCACATCCACCAAGCTATGTGACCTCAATTGAATAAGGAGCTCACTATAAAAAAAATTATTCCACTTGCCCACGCACCTTAAATTTACTGTTTTCCCTGCTATGTGTCTCAGATTTATCTCCAGTGCAGAAAGTTGTCTTGTTTCACAAATGTGTGGAGTGACATTCCACAAAGCATGTGTGAATAGCTTCAACAAGCCTTACATAAGGCAATGCCCTGAGCCCACAGTGCTGATGCAACCACCACCTGCTGTCATGACCTTCTTTGGACCAATTCTCAGTTCTTTCCCTCAGAAAGCCTTACTGGCTTTAAAGAAGCCTTATTGCAGGCGCAGGAAGAAACCATCCCAATGTGCAGAAAGAATAACAAATATGACAGGGGACTAGCTTGGCTTAACAGTGAAATCTTCGGGGAGCTTAAACTCAAAAAGGAAGCTTACAAGAAGTGGAAATTTGGACAGATGACTAGGGAGGAGTATAAAAATATTGCTAGAGCATGCAGGGGTGTAATCAGGAAGGCCAAGCACAATTGGAGTTGCAGCTAGCAAGGGATGTGAAGGGTAACAAGAAGGGTTTCTACAAGTATGTTAGCAACAAGAAGGTCAGAGAAAGTGTGGGACCCTTACTGAATGGGAGAGGCAACCTAGTGACAGATGATGTGGAAAAAGCTGAAGTACTCAGTGCTTTTTTTGCCTCTGTCTTCTCAGACAAGGTCACCTCCCAGACTGCTGCACTGGGCAACATGATATGGGGAGGAGGTGAGCAGCCCTCAGCGGTGAAAGAACAGGTTAAAGACTATTTAGAAAAGCTGGACATGCACAAGTCTATGGGTCCATATCTAATGCATCCAAGGGTGCTGAGGGAGTAGCTGCTGTGATTGCGGAGCCGTTGGCCATTATCTTTGAAAACTTGTGGCAATTGGGGGAGGTCCTGGATGATTGGAAAAAGTGCCCATCTTTAAAAAGGGGAAGAAAGAGAACCCAGGGAACTACAGACAGGTCAGCCTCACTTCAGTCCCCAGCAGAATCATGGAGCAGGTCCTCAAGGAATCCATTTTGAAGCACTTGAAGGAGAGGAAGGTGATCAGGAACAGTTAACATGGATTCACCAAGGGCAAGTCATGCCTGACCAACCTGATTGCCTTCTATGATGAGATAATTGGCTCTGTGGATATGGGGAAAGTGGTGGATGTGATATATCTTGACTTTAGCAAAGCTTTTGATACGGTCTCCCACAGTATTCTTGCCAGCAAATTAAAGAAGTATGGGCTGGATGAATGGACTATAAGGTGGATAGAAAGCTGGCTAGATTGTCAGGCTCAGTGGATAGTGATCAATGGCTTGATGGCTAGTTGACAGCCGGTACCAAGCGGAGTGCCCCAGGGGTTGGTCCTGGGGCCGGTTTTGTTCAACATCTTTATTAATGATCTAGATGATGGGATGAATTGCACTCTCAGCAAGTTCACATATGACACTAAGCTGAGGGGAGAGGTAGATACACCGGAGGGTAGGGATAGGGTCCAGAGTGACCTAGACAAATTGAAGGATTGGGCCAAGAGATATCTGATGAGGTTAAACAAGGGCAAGTGCAGAGTCCTGCACTTAGGAAGGAAGAATCTCATGGACCACTAAGCAGTTCTGCAGAAAAGGACCTGGGGATTACAGTGGACGAGAAACTGGATATGAGTCAGCAGTGTGCCCTTGTTCCCAAGAAGAACAATGGCATATTGGGCTGCATTAGTAGGAGCATTGCCAGCAGATTGAGGGAAGTGATTATTCCCCTCTATTCGGCACTAGTGAGGCCACACCTGAATTATTGCGTCCAGTTTGGTCCCCCCACTACAGAAGGGATGTGACCAAATTGGAGAGAGTCCAGTGGAGGGCAACAAAAATTATTAGGGGGCTGGGGCACATGACTTACAAGGAGAGGCTGAGAGAAGTGGGGTTATTTAGTCTGCAGAAGAGAAGAGTGGGGGGGATTTGATAGCAGCCTTCAGCTACCTGAAGGGAGGTTCCAAAGAGGATGGAGCTCAGCTGTTCTCGGTGGTGGCAGATGGCAGAACAAGAAGCAATGGTCTCAAGTGACAGTGCAGGAGGTCCAGGTTGGATGTTAGGAAACACTATTTCACTAGGAGAGCGGTGAAGCACTGGAATGGATTAACTAGAGAGGGGGTGGAATCTCCATCCTTAGAGGTTTTTAAGGACCAGCTTGACAAAGCCCTGGCTGGGATGATTTAGCTGGTGTTGGTCCTGCTTTGAGCAAGGGATTGCAACCCTAATATTCTATGATTCTATGAGTCTATGAAAGCATACTGGGATCTTCAGCAACAGCTGACACTGGAGTGGGTGATGGGGGCCTATGTGGTGATAGAGCCTTATAACGTTATGGATGCTTCTATGGTTGGGGGGGGGTCCTGTGGTTATGGGACATGACGTGGTTATCAGGGTCCGTATCGATAGAAGAGATTCTATGGTTACAAGGTACCATATGGTTGTGGGAGGAATATAGGGTTGTGGGGATGGTGATGGGGCCATAGATACCTTAACGGAAACAGTGGGCTATGTTAAACCCAATAGGCATATCCAAAGAAAAAGGAAGAACCAGGAAATGAACAGCAAGATACAGATTGAGGTTTTAGCACATAGCCCTAGCTTTGAGAAGTGCTGAATACTTTGAACTCTTTGTGAAATGAAAGAGCTCTATTTAATCAGCACCTCTGCAAACATGCCGAATGTTTCCCATATTTCACACAATGGGTTTTAATTCTAATGCCTTCATGGCTATGTGCTTCCTCTATTATCAACACAGTGGGCCTTGGTGATGCAGAGAGAATGGTGCTTGCAGTACTCTGGAGCAAATGCCGACTGAGATGGAGTTACTGCATTTCTTCAAGCTTGGCAAGGATATGAACTCTTGTGCTTCAGGGTATAGTCTAATAATGGGGGTAGATCAGATTGACAAAGGAAAGTGAAAAAGTTCCTCTATGGGGCGGTGACCCCATAACTGTGTTCTGCTGGTTCTCTAGAACCTCCCTGTGAAGCCTCTAGCACTCACCACTGTGGGAGAGAGGCCTGATCTGCTACAGCAATGCCTATGTTCTTCCATTCCAAGGAGGGGTCAATAGATATCATCTGACATTGAAGAATAGAGCTGTATTGCCCTTAAATAAAACCCAGTGCCAGATGACAAAATCTCCCCTTACTGTGTGAGTATTACATCATGTCATTAAAAAGCCAGGATGGTCTGGATACATTTTTTCTTTTGTGTTGTCAAATCAAAAAATTAATTAATGTAAAATATTCAACTTCTGGGAACTGAAAGCCATGAACACATTGAAAAAAAGCATCGTAGAAAATGCAGTCTTGGTATGTGCAGTTCCTGCAATACCCAACTATGGTAGACCCAGGGGTTTTTATATAAAAATGGTAACATGGAGTGAAGTGAGGAACAGCTTGCTAAAAAACCATTGGATTCTTCTCTTGAAGTAATGGTCAGTGTATTGATCTGTTCATAATACAAGGGAGATTCCTGACTGCTGCAGATGACTTTGTTGTAGTGTAATTTGTCTTTGGGGGTGGCCAATTTCCTTTTCCTTCCAAAAGTCTTGGTCGGTATCCAGCAAAGACTCACACAGATACTTTCCATGAATCATGTGATTGGTCTTTTTGAAATCAAAGGAAATATTTACATTCTTAAAGTGAAAATCTGTGTAAGTCTTAACAGGAAAAGACTTTTTGCTAAACACATAATGCAAGGAAGAAATCCATCCCAATGCAGAGAGCCAGAATAATGCTATGAACCATTTTATGGGCTTTAGTCTCCTATCACTCCATGCCTTTGAAAGTTTGGATGAGTACATGGAACTCTTTGTGAAATTATAAAAGCATGTAGCAGTGCCTTCTCCCAGCCCCTCCACAAACGCAGTCAGAGACCAACTGAAGTGCAGCAGCTGCGTCCTTTTATTGTTTGTGTCCGTTCCCACCACCTATTATTTACAGATACCTTCAGAGACCAACACTCTGGGAGACTACTAACTTCCCAGCCAGCAGGGACCTAGAGCCCACAGTCCTCCCTTTCCTGTCTCCCCTGTTTCCTGTTTCTTAGCCAGCTTTATAGGGCAGGCTGGTTACCCAGGCCTGCAGGTGGATCCACTCTGGTAATTAGGGCGTGGCCACTCAGCCAGCCCAACTAATACCCTTCTTCCTCTACAACAGGGCTAACAGGGGCCTGGCTTGTTTCTCCCAGTTACACAGCACCTCTACAAACATGCCAAATGTTTCCCATATTTCACACAATGGGTCTTCTAATGCCTTCATGGCTATGTGCTTCCTCTATTATCAACACAGTGGGCCTTGGTGATGCAGAGAGAATGGTGCTTGCAGTACTCTGGAGCAAATTCTGACTGAGATGGATTTCTTGCATTTCTACAAGCTTGGCAAGGATATAAACTCTTGTGCTTCAGGGAATCATCCAATAATGGAGGTAGATTGGATTGATGGGGGATAATGAAAAAGTTCCTCTATGGGGCAGGTAAGCCCATACCTGTGTTCTGTGGGGTTTCTTGCACCTCCCTGTGAAGCCTCTGGCACTCACCACTGTGGGAGAGAGGCCTGATCTGCTACAGCAATGCCTATGTTCTTTCATTCCAAGGAGGGGTCAATAGATATGTTCTGAAATTGAAGAATAGAGCTGTATTGCCCTTAAATAAACCCCAGTGCCAGATGGCTAAATCTCCCCTCACTGTGTGAGTATTGCATCATGTCATTGAAGAGCCTGAATGGTCTGGATACATTTTTCCTTTCATGTTGTCAAATCAAAAATTTGATCAGTCGAAAATATTCATCGTCTGGCAACTGAAAGCCATGAACATGTTGAAGAAAAGCATCATAGAAAATGCAATATTGGTATGTGCAGTTCCTGCAATATCAAGCGATGGTGCACCCAGGGGGGTTTGTATAAAAATGGTAATATGGAGTGCAGTGAGGAACAGCTTCTTAAAAAAACATAAGATTCTTGTACTAAATCAACTCTAGGCATCCCTTTGAGACAGCATTGGTGACACAAGTGGAGGTCCAATGCTAGATCAAATTTTAATAACTGTAGTGTGAAATTCACTCCCAGGCAGAGGGTCATTACAAAGGCTCGTACTATATTTAAGTCCTTGCTAAGACGTAGTTTGAAAGTTTAAAGAAGAACTAAAGTTGTCCACAGGCATTGTTCTATCCCCCTGCCAAAGGGTGAATTTGATACTGAAGGCAATCGAATATTTCCGATTGATTACAAAGGGAATTGGATCTGAGATGGGGATGGAGGTCGTGAGAATACAGAAAAATAGATCTCTGCTTCCTAGCAAGTTTATAATGAAATGTCCATTGCCCCTAACAATGACCTGTATGAACTGAAAGAATCAAAGGGGATATCTGTTCAGGACAGCCAGTTGTGCTACTGATGCAGCTCTGAATCACCTTGACATGCATTCTCATTGCACCACCAAGAAAGTCACTGGAATGACACAAGGAATGCAGACTGCAACGTGCATTATTAGGATTAGCCCAATTATCCCAAACCCTGAGAAAAAGCATGTTCAAAAGGAGGATTTACCGAGGCAATTAAGTTTGTGTGGTAACTAATTGGGACCTCCTGTAAGAAACGCATCACAAATCCTCCAGACAGTCCTAGAAACTGTATAAAAGCGCTCACGACTCAGGTCTCTTCTAAACGCTTCTTTGGACTTCATCTCTTCAGCGAACTGGGTAAGTCCAATTTGACTCATTCTTTCTAGTCCAAGAGCTGTCACAGTAGGGACCATTTTCATTTAAGACTCAATCTTGCATGTTCTCCCTGTGATTTTTAACAGGGAATAGGGTGTTCCATAATTATCTTGTGTAGTTATCTGAAGCCAAAGTTGGGGAGTTTAGGAGCACCATACACAACCAGGAAACATATTTCCTATTAACTGGATATAGAATTAGGGCATTTAAATCTTTAAAGTAACATTAGAAAGTCCCTTATCCATTTTTCTCTTGGATAGATGAGGAAGAAACTTCTCCACCTTCATCCATAAATGGGCAATTCAGGGGTTTTCTTCATTCTGACGTAGCTGTTACTCCTCACTATTGGAGTCAGGAGAATTATTAAGGTGACAACTGGTGTGATCCAGTCTAGCAATTCCTACATTGTTATGAACAGAAATATCCATTGAAAATGCTTTTCCTCAAATGGCATAATTTATTGTCGCTGCGTGGAAGCCATTTTTCCAGAGTACAAGGTCTGAGGATCTTGTTCTTAGTGATTTATTTGGAGAAAGGAAAGTTTCTGTTCCTTCATTAGCAAGTATTGATGACACCCAAGGTCTAGAAAACCCAAGAGCCACACTCTGACACTGGATTCAACTGGTTTGCATGCAGAGGTTGAACCCTCAAAGGAAAGAAAAAGATCAGCATTATCCCAGCCATGTTCTCTTTGAGAAATGTCTATAATGGACACAGCATACCAGGGGTCCTTCAAAGAAATAATGACACTTATTCCAGGTGGTGTTTTTCAGACAGGTCATTGAGAGGGTTTCAGAGGGGACAATTGGGAGGGAAGTTTAGTGTGAGTGGATAAGAGGCAAAGAAAGAGGAAATAGGAACAAAAACATAGCCACAAATATAGGATCTAAGTCCACTCCTCCTCTCTCTCTTGTGCCCCACAGCAATCTCACTGAAATAGTAACCGGGTTTTGAGTCCTTTCTTCCACTGACACTGGTACCTTTTCTTTACTCTATTCCCTGTTGGGTGTTTCAGGTTTACCTCCATCACAGAAAGATGTCTTGCTCCAGCCTGTCCTATCCAGAATGCGGGGTGGCCCGTCCCAGTCCAGTTTCTGGCAGCTGCAACGAGCCGTGTGTTAGGCAGTGCCCTGACTCTGAAGTGATCATCCAACCATCACCAGTTGTTGTAACCATCCCAGGACCAATTCTTAGCAATTTTCCTCAGCAGAGTGAAGTGGCAGCCGTTGGAGCACCTGTGGTCGGACCCGGCTATGGGGGCTCATTCGGTTATGGGGGATTGAACGGCTATGGGGGCGCTTATGGAGGATTGTATGGTTACGGGGGATTAGGTGCTTATGGGGGCCGTTATGGTTACGGGGGATTGTGTGGTTACGGGGGCCGTTATGGTTATGGGGGATTGAGTGGTTACGGGGGCCGTTATGGTGGACTGTGTGGTTATGGAGGAGGTTACGGGGGACTGTGTGGTTACGGGGGAGGTTATGGAGGATTGTGTGGTTACGGGGGAGGTTACGGTTATGGGGGAGCAAGCGGTTCTGGGGTATCTTGCCATAGGTACCTGAGTGGAAGCTGTACACCATGTTAAACCCTGCAGGAATATCAATGGTAAAAGAAAAGACCAGGAAATGAACAACAAGCTCTAGATTCAGACAGAGATTTCAGAAGTGCTGGGCAGGCACGGCTCCACTTGAATTCAATGCGAGCTGTGTCTGCTCAGCCCTTTCTCTCAGAGAGCGATTTCTGATATTATGCTTTTAAACTCTTTCTGCCAATGCTTTCCCAACCATATGCTTATTCTCTTAGTCACACGTGGACTCATTCTGAATGACACTCAGGCTGTTTGCACTAGCCCCACAGTACCAAAGAAATAGGGGCCTTAAGAAAGGCATCAGGTGTACTTATTATCACTTTAATTTGTTTGTCCAACTCTGAACCTGCAGCAAAGGAAAAAGAACATCTTGCCTCAAATGCATCCCACAGAAGCGGGTGAACAGTCGCAGCCCCTTTGGAAATACTTGAAATACATTCTTTCTGCTCTGTATTATTTCTTTCTGTAACTGTGCATTGCAAATTTCATTCTCATTAAAAACTATGCTGCATTATAATATCAGTCTTCTGGTTTTCCTTTTTCCTCCCTCCTTGTTTAAAAATCATGCTGGGAAATTCATCCCTGTAGAGCAGGCAGCACCAGGCACTTCTCAAGTTGCAACTTTTGAAGGTGTAGAGTGATAGGCCTTAAAGTGGTTCATAGCATTATGCAGGCCCTCTGCACAGGGGTCGAGTTCTTCCTTGCATTATCTGTGTAGCAAAAAGCTTTTTCCTGCTAACACTTACACAGATTTTCACTTTAAAAATGTAAATATTTCCTTTGATTTGAAAAAAGACCAGTCACATGGTTCATGGAAAGTGTCTGTGTTAATCTTTGCTGAATAGCCACCCAAATTTTTGGAAAAAAAAGGAAATTGGCCACCCCTAAAGACAAATTACACTACGCCAAAGTCATCTGCAGCAGTCAGGAATCTCCTTTGAGATATGAAGAAATTAGTACACTGACCATTATTTCAGTACAAGAATCTATGGTTTTTTAGGAAGCTGTTCCTCACTGCACTCCATATTACCATTTTTATAGAACCCCCCCCCCCCACCACCACCACCTCTCCGGGGTGCACTAGGCTCCAGCAAAACAAGCAGGTGCTTTGGGCAGCACCTTTCCAGAGGGCGGCATTTTGGCCATCCTTTTTTTTTTTTAAACTCGCTTCCTCCCTTCTCACAATCCTGCAGAAGTGGAACCACAGAGCAGCTGGGGATCCAGCATGGGAGCTGAGAACCCACGGGACCCTGGGAGCTGTAGTTCCTTGCCTAGCTCCCTGCCTATAGAGCCAGCCCTGGGGTGGGGAAAGAACTACATTTCCCAGCAATCCCTTGGCAGCTATCAACAGGAAAGGGAGGGGTAGGGAGTGAGGTAGCTGAGCCATGCTGCGAGTTGAAAGGGGTGGCACTGAGAATGGGGGATCCCACTAGAATTTAAAATGAAGAGTAAGGGAGGGGAGGCTCTGCTAGGGGGCTGTGGCAGCTTTAGATACAGTACCAGGCACGTAGGAGGATTTCCACTTCTGAGCCATGGAAGCAGAAATTGACTTTTCCTTTCCAGATTTAGCTAATATTCACAAAGGGAATCTAGCACCTGCCTTCCGGTTTTGAACACCTCACAATTCAGGAGGGCTCAAGCTCAGTTTGGGCAGCTGTTACTTCATTTCTCCCAAATCAAATACACTGATCCACTGTAACTTGCTGTAGAAAAAGTAGGATAAGAAATGAAGCAGCAAGAAATGCTTCCCAGTGGTTTTTAGGACTGGAATTGCATTTTCAACAGCTATTGCCCTTTTTTAAAAAAAAAGTTGTATTTGTTTAAAAGGAAGACAGTGATATTGCATTGGCAAATTCCCCATAGAAACAAAGAGTGGAACAAAAGAATAATAAAGGCACCTCAACTTTTCTTCATTTCTGGAGGACAGTCTTATAATATGCATCCAGATATCCTCCAATCACACAAGCTGAAAATTGTTCCACTTTACTGCAGTTCTGTAACCATATGGGAACCAATCCTGTCTGTGTTCTGGGCACATCCAAAATTCCTGCTGAATGACCTGCCCTGGGAGCGAGTTACCAGTGACCCAGGGCTGGGACAGCAGGGGGGTGCAGGTTGCGGGGGAGAGCCCAGGGCTGGGGCGGCAGGGGAGTGTGGGTGGGGGGAGGGCACTGGTGGGGGGGAAAGGAGGGAGCCCAGGGCGGGGGCAGGAGGGGAGTGCAGGGGGGGGGAACCCAGGGCTGGGATGGGGGGCAGCCAAAATTTATTTTGCTTTGGGCGGCAAAAAACCTAGAGCCAGCCCTGACTGCACATACCAAGATTGCATTTTCTACTATGTTTTTCTTCAACATGTCCGTGGCTCTCAGTTCCCAGAAGATGAATATTTTCTACTAATTAAATTTTTGATCTGAGAACACAAAGGACCATCCTGGCTCTTCAATGACATGATGTAATACTCAAACAGTGAGGGGAGACTTTGCCATCTGGCACCGGGTTTTATTTAAGGGCAATGCAGCTCTACTCTTCAATGTCAGACCATACCTAATGAGCCGTCTTTGGAAAGGAAAAACATAGGCATTGCTGCAGCAAATCAGGCCTCTCCCCCACAGTGGTGAGTGCCAGAGGCTTCACAGGGAGGTGCAAGAATCCCAGCAGAACTTTTTCACTATCCCCCATCAATCCGATCTCCCCCCAATATTAGATGATACCCTGAAGCACAATCCTTGCCAAACTTGAAGAAATGCAGTAAATCCATCTCAGTTGTTATTTGCTCTAGAGTACTGCAAGCACCATTCTCTCTGCATCACCAAGAGACATTTCTCAACTCATCCCTCTCCTTAGAGATACACCAGCTGCAGCATTAAAGAGCTGAATTGCCCAGGAATAAATCTTTTGCCGTTAAACAATGAGCCTTTCACCTCCAGATCACAGATTCATTGCTAACAAATGCCCTAATAGTGCCAATCATCCTCTCAAAAATATTGATTTACTTCTTTTTCCTTTTCTTTCTTTTCTTTTCTTTTTTTAAACAGGAAGGCCTAGCAGCTCTGATCCTTTGAATTCCAGACATAGCATTTCATGCAAGATTCATGATTTCACAGAATTAGACCTGGTCGAAATCAGCAACTATTCCAATGATCTCACTTCTGGATGCAGCTAAGCAAACCTCTCCCAAAATGAGCCATTAATTTTAAATGCCTGACAGGAAAAGATCCAGGCTACTTTTTCTGAAGTGCTGAGTACTCAAAACTCCCATTGAAGCTAACAGTATCTGTTTGTGCTCAACATTTTTTGATAACAGAGCACAAACTTTGCAGAGGTATCCAAAACTCGAGGACGTTTTTGACCACGAACGATATGGAAGTTTTTGGTGATATTAAAAGATAACAGCAGTACAGTTTCACAATCAAAGCTGTTTTGCCACCATTTTTAATTACTTGTTTCACCCTGGTCAGTCACAACATAAAGAAAACACAATAAAAGCCAAATATCAAAAAGCTTCTCCATTCTGCAGTGGCTGTTAGAAAGCTAAAAGGCAGAAATAAAAGGTCCATATTCATGGATAGGAGATAACCTAGCCAGATTCTCATTGACACTAAAGCCTTTTGACACTCCTCTGGCATTGGAAAGAGGCATTAAATTCAATATAAATGTAGGTAACGTACACCTGAAGGCCTCTGCTCCATTTGCACTTTACATAGCTCTTTAAAAACCATACTGCAATTGAGAATCAGGCCCACGGTGTTGATAATAGAGAAAGCACATAGCCAGGAAGGCATTAGAAGAAAGACCCATCATGGGAAATTTGGGAAACATTCAGCGTTTGCAGAGGTGCTGATTAAATGCAGCTCTTTTATAATTTCACAAAGAGGTCGATGTACTCAGCAATTCTCAAAGCTAGGGCTATGAGCTAAAACCTCAATCTGTATCTTGCTGTTCATGTCCTGGTTCTTCCTTTTACTTTGGATATGCCTATTGGGTTTAACATAGCCCACTATTTCCATTAAGGTTCCTGTGGCCCCATCACCATCCCCACAACCCTATATTCCTCCCACAACCTTGTAACCATAGAATCTCTTCTAACCATATGGACCCCAATAACCATGTCATGTCCCATACCCACAGGGACCTCCCAACTGTATACGCCTCCATAACGTTATAAGGCTCTATCACCACATAGGCCCCCATCACCCCTTCCAATGTCAGCTGCTGCTGAAGATCGCACGATGCTTTCCTGAGAGGAAGAACTGAGAATGGGTCCTGAGAAGGTCATGACAGCGCGTGGTGGTTGGATCAGCACTGTGGGCTCAGGGCATTGCCTTATGTAAGGCTTGTTGAAGCTGTCCACACAAATGCGTATGTCTAAGATTCAGGGCTAAATTCAAAGGATCACGAGCATCATCTGAATGCTTCCTCAGATAAAAAGAACAGGAGTACTTGTGGCACCTTAGAGACTAACAAATTTATTTCAGCATAAGCTTTCATGGGCTACAGCCCACTTCTTCAGATGCATAGAATGGAACACACAGACAGGAGATATTTATACATACAGAGACTTATTCATTTCACAGAGGAGAATAAGTCAGAGAAGTGGTTGGAAGACTTTGGAATCTTGAGTGTTTTTATAGAGTTTTGTAGACTGCCTGGGGGACTTCAGAGACCCTGCACTCCTGAAGGCTTAATTAGTTACAAAACAAACTTGGTGTAACTCCTTCAATTGATGTAGTTTTTTTCCCTCTGATGATTAGCTTGTTCCTAACTCCACATGGCGTGACATGCACCTTGCACCATACAACTCTCTCTCATCTTAAAACTTTATGGGCCAGCTACATTCCTGCTTTCATTCTACTGACTTCAGTGATGCTGCAATGGGCTATTTGGAAGCCTAGAATGGTAACTGTGCAGTGTAATAGAGAAGCCACGGTGAGTATGTGGCCTATTATTGGGTTTTATTTCTGACTCTGTCACATGCTCCAGATGTATCCTTCACCTCAGTGTGCTTTTCATTTCCCTTTCTTTAAGAAACATTCCTTTGTAAAGCTCAAGGGGCAGATGCTGAGCCAGGGTACAACAGTGCAATTCCATACACTTCAACTGAGGGAAGGCATTGACACAGCTGAGGTTAGAAGAAATGGCATTGGGGGTGTATTCTCTACTTTACAGAACATTCTAATTACGGCTGAAAAGCTTTCTGCAGAATGCCCTAGGTTGGTCAGACTTGGAATGAATCCTATCTCCTCTCACAGAAAGTGGACCACTGAAGAATTACTCCTTAACTCTGTCTGTTTTGTGCGTCTTCCTTTTCTTTACAAGCTGAATTCTCTTACAGGACCCAATTCTCTTGGTTGCTCATGAACAGAGATGCAGTAGCTGATGTTTCCCATTGACTTCACTGGACATTGCATCTGAGCAGTTGTGGTTGAAAGTGCCGAGTATGCTCAGACAGATGCACTCCACACAAGGTTGTCTCTAAACTAGCCTGGATAAAGTGCCTTGCTTCAGTTTGAAGCTGTGCTGGTACACACTGGCTCAACATCCACCCTTAAATGTAAAATAGATATAAAAGGGAAATGCAAAGGTACCTTGAGTGAAAATCAAAGAGCCCCAATTTCAGAGGCAGAGAATCACGAACGGAGTACTGGAATGATGTCTGAGACCTTGACATACATTTTTAAAGTGAATCTAATCGTTAATATTGGAACATCTAAACCCAGTAAATATTATTGCTACTATAATAATACATCTCTTTGGCTGTATAAAACTCGATGAGAGGTTATGAAGTGCTCTGAAATGCTTAGATCAGAGGAAGCCTCAGACAATGAATTTTGAAAGATCTTAAGATACCTTATTGCCACAGAGGTGAAACAAGGTCAGACAGGGAGTGATTGGCAGAGTCAAAAAAAACAGACCAATAGTTGGGACTATTCATGCCAAAAATTAACTCCATCTCTTGAACCCCACTGGACACTTACTGTTCATTGCTTCCAACTATGTCACTTACCTGAGAGTAACTCTTAGGGCTAGTCTACACTTACCTGCCGGGTCGACGCGGTGAGTTCGACTTCTCGGAGTTCGAACTATCGCGTCTAATCTGGACGCGATAGTTAGAACTCCCCGTGCGCTCCAGTCGACTCCGGTACTCCACCACTGCAAACGGCGGTGGCAGAGTTGACCTTGGAGCCGCGGACTTCGATTCCGCGGCGTCTGGACGGGTGAGTAGTTCGAACTAGGGTACTTCGAATTCAGCTACGCTATTCATGTAGCTGAATTTGCGTACCCTAGTTCGACCCCCCTTCTTAGTGTGGACCTACCCTTAGAGAGGGTCATTCTGGAATTTTTCTTATTTTGTTCTGATGATTCTTGGGGGAATTTTTTGATGAAACATCTTCTGATCTAAATGTGAACCATAATCAACAATCGAGGGTTTTGCACTCCACTAAAACTCCCTCTATTTGAAGGTGTTGGCCCAGTGGTGGGTATTTATATTTGAGCAGATTTAAATTATTTGGTACCAAATTGAATTTAATTGAATTCTCTGGTACCGCATTTGAATTCAATATGGAGAGTTTTATTCCGGTACAACACATGAACAAGCTTGAAATGTACACATTTGTAATTTCTTTGGACAATTATTATCCTCATGTATAAAGAAGCCTATGTTAAAGAGATGACTTACCCTGTACCTCATTTCACAAATCTGAAAGAATTCATTACCATTGGGTGACTATGACCCATGAGAGAGATGTGTTTCCAAGGAAAGAAAAAGTAGCACACACAGTGCACTTGGCGACTTTGTCTCAATAAGTGACATGCCTTAAAGTAGTGGTTCCCAAACTTGTTCCACCGCTTGTGCAGTGAAAGCCCCTGGCGGGCAAGTGTGGTTTGTTTACCTGCTGCGTCCGCAGGTTCGGCCAATCGCAGCTCCCAGTGGCCGCGGTTTGCTGCTCAAGGCCAGTTGGAGCTGCTGGAAGCGGCGCGGGCCGAGGGACATGCTGGCTGCCGCTTCCAGCAGCTCCGATTGGCCTGGAGCAGCGAACTGCGGCCACTCAGAGCCGCGATCGGCCAAACCTGCCTTACGGGCAGGTAAACAAACTGGCCCACCCACTAGGGGCTTTCCCTGCACAAGTGGTGGAACAAGTTTGGGAACCACTGACTTAAAGCAAGTTTTTGAAGCTTGAATTATATACTGGAATTTACAATGTTATCATAATCATGGAAAATAAATTAACAGATTTGGGTTTTATATAAATATGGTAATATGGAGTGCAGTGAGGAACAGCTTCCTAAAAAACATTAGATTCTTGTACTGAACTAATGGTCAGTGTACTAATTTCTTCATATCACAAGGGAGATTCCTGACTGCTGAAGATGACTTTGGTGTAATGTAATTTGTCTTTAGGGGTGGCCAATTTCCTTTTCCTTCCGAAAATCTCGATCACTATCCAGCAAAGATTAACACAGACATTTTCCATGAACCATGTGATTGGTCTTTTTCAAATCAAAGGAAATATTTACATTCCTAAAGTGAAAATCTGTGTAAGTGTTAGCAGGAAAAGGCTTTTTGCTACACAAATAATGCAAGGAAGAACTCGGCCCCTGTGCAGAGGGCGTGCATAATGCTATGAACCACTTTAAGGCCTTTATTCTCCTATCACTCCACGCCTTCAAAAGTTGCAACTTGAGAAGTGCCTGGTGCTGCCTGTTCTACAGGGATGAATTTCATCCAGCGCAATTTTTAAACAAGGAGGGAGGAACAAGGAAAACCAGAAGATCAATATTATGATGCAGCATTGTTTTTAATGAGAATGAAATTTGCAATACACAGTTACAGAAAAAAATAATACAGAGCAGAAAGAATCTATTTCAAGAATTTCCAAAAGGGCTGCGAACGATCATCCACTTCTTTGGGATGCATTTGAGGCAAGATGTTCTTTTTCCTATGCTGCAGGTTCAGAGTTAGACAAACAAATTAAAGTGATAATAAATACAACTGATGCCTGTCTTAATTTCCCTGTTTCCCTCACACTGCGGGGTTAGTGCAAGCAGCCTGAGTGTCATTCAGAATGAGTCCACGTGTGACTAAGAGAATAAGCACGTGGTTGGGAAAGCATTGGCAGAAAGAGTTTATAAGCATAATATCAGAAATCGCTCTCTGAGAGAAAGGGGCTGAGCAGACACAGCTCCCATTGAATTCAAGTGGAGCCGTGCCTGCCCAGCACTTCTGGAATCTCTGTCTGAATCTAGAGCTTGTTGTTCATTTCCTGGTCTTTTCTTTTACCATTGATATTCCTGCAGGGTTTAACATGGTGTACAGCTTCCACTCAGGTACCTATGGCAAGATACCCCAGAACCGCATGCTCCTCCATAACCGTAACCTCCCCCATAACCACACAATCCTCCATAACCTCCCCCGTAACCACACAGTCCACCATAACGGCCCCCGTAACCACTCAATCCCCCATAACCATAACGGCCCCCGTAACCACACAATCCTCCATAACCATAATGGCCCCCGTAACCACCTAATCCCCCGTAACCATACAATCCTCCGTAAGCACCCCCATAGCCGTTCAATCCCCCATAACCGAATGAGCCCCCATAGCCGGGTCCGACCACAGGTGCTCCAACAGCTCCCACTTCACTGTGCTGAGGGAAAGTGCTGAGAATTGGTCCTGGGATGGTTACGGCAACCGGTGATGGTCTGATGATCACTTCAGAGTCAGGGCACTGCCTAACGCACGGCTCGTTGCAGCTGCCAGAAACTGCACTGGGACGGGCCACCCCGCATTCTGGATAGCACAGGCTGGAGCAAGACATCTTTCTGTGATGGAGGTAAACCTGAAACACCCAACAGGGAATAGAGTAAAGAAGAGGTACCGGTGTCAGTGGAAGAAAGGACTCAAAACCCGGTTACTATTCCAGTGAGATTGCTGCGGGGCACAAGAGAGAGAGGAGGAGTGGACTTAGATTCTCTATTCGTGGCTATGTTTTTGTTCTTATTTCCTCTTTCTTTGCTTCTTATCCACTCACACTAAACTTCCCTCCTAACTGTCTCCTTTGAAACCCTCTCAATGATCTGTCTGAAAAACACCACCTGGAATAAGTGTCATTATTTCTTTGAAGGACCCCTGGTATGCAGTGTCCATTATAGACATTTCTCTAAGAGAACATGACTGGGCTACTGCTATCATTTCTTTTTCTTTGAGGATTCAACCTCTGCATGCAAACCAGTTGAGTCCAGTGTCAGAGTGTGGCTCTTGGGTTTTCTAAACCTCGGGAGTCACCAATACTTGCTGATGAATAAACAGAAACTTTTCTTTTCTCCAAATAAATCACTAAGACAAGATCCTCAGCTCTGGTAAACTGGGTTCAGATCCACTGGCTTCCATGGAGCGACCCTAAATTACACCATCTGAGCAGAAGCATCTTCAGTGGGTATTTCTGCTCATAAGAACGCTGGAATACCTAGACTGGATCACACCATTTGTCAGTTTAATAATTCGCCTGCCTCCAATACTAAGGAATAACAGCTACTTCAGATTAAAGTAGAAGACCCCTAAATTGGCCGTGTAGGGACTAAACTGGGAACGTTTCTTCCTAATCTAGCCAAGAGAGAAATGGCGAAGAAACTTTCTAAAGTTAATTTAAAGATTTAAATTCCCTAATTTGATTTCCACTTAATAGGAAATATGTTTCTCAATCGCATATGGTGCTCCTAAAATCCTCACCTTTGGCTTCAAATCATGGATCCACCACAACCTGCTACTGAATAGCTACACAAGATAATTATGGAACAACATTGTCATTCCTGATAAAAATCACAGACAGTGCATGCAAGATTCAGTCTTAAATGGAAATGGATCCTACTGTGACATCTCTTGGGTTAGAAAGAGATTGAGTCAAATTGGACTTACCCAGTTGACCGAGGAGCTGAAGTCCGAGAAGTGTTTAGAAGAACCCTGAGTCGTGAGCGCTTTTATACAGTTTCTAGGACTGCCTGGAGGATCTGTGATGTGTTTTATAGAGGGAGTCCCAAATTAGTTACCAAACAATCTTGATGGCCTTGTTAAATCCTCCTTTTGATGGAACTGTTTTCTCAGGGTTTGGGAGTATTGGGCTAATCTCAGCCTCAAAGAGAGTGACATGCACGTTGCAATCTGCGTTCCTAGTATTATTCCAATGACTTTCTTGGTGGTGCAATGAGAATGCGTGTCAAGGTGATTCAGAATTGCATCAGGAACACAATTGGCTGTCATGAGCAGAAATCCACTCTGGTCCTTTCAATTCATGCGGGTCATTGTTAGGGGCATTGGACAGTTCATTATAAACTTGCTAGGAAGCAAAGAGCCATTTTTCTGCATTCTCAAAAGCTCCATCCCCAACGGGTGAGATCCAATTCCCTTTGAAAACAATCAGAATCATTCCATTGCCTTCAGTGTCTTTCCTGTCGTGACTTTAAGTCTCAGATTCACCTTTTGGCAGAGGGATAGTACGATGCCTATGGACAACTTTAGCCCCAGTTTAAAATTTCAAACTATGTTTTAGCAGGGTCTTAAGTGAAGCGTGGGCCTTTGTGATGGCCCTCTGCCCAGAGGTGAATTTCACCTTAGGGTGATTAAACCTTGATCTAACATTGGACCTCCACTTGTGTCACCAATGCTACCTCAAAGGGTTTCCTAAACCAGATCTGCTCATGGGTCGATGGAAGGGATAGTGAGGAGTTAAAGGAAGCAGTGCTCTTTTCTAGAAAGGGTTTGAGTTAAATCATTGAATTTGTTCTTTGTTAGAAACCATCTCTCTATGACTGAGCTGACAAGAAACTAAGGTCTTGCAAGATAATGTAGCTGACTAAACCCTGGAAGAAGCCCAGGAGAGATGGAAATCATGGATTACGGGTGAAGGAGGAAAGGGCTATTGGCTGTGATTTGACATGGAGTCCGACCAGCCATAGGTTATGTTGCAGAAAACATTCCTGAAAAAACCAGAATGTTGTTTTAAGTGTAAAATCTATTTCTAGGAGTGTATTCTATATCCAGGGAAGAAGGCAGAAATGTCCTCCTGTGACTTGAAGGCCCTGAACCTCTTTCAATTTGAAGCAACTGTGCTGATTTACACCAAGAGAGCACCTTCATTTTTCTATAAATACACCAAATGCAAAATCACATTAGAAAGAAAATGAAATATCCCCAAATTCTGTGGCTTTGAATCATGCCCTGATTAAAGGAATGACATGAGAGACCTTGGCCTCTATTTTTTTTAATTGACTCTATTACTCATTGCAGAGGCGTCTAATCCCAGGAACAATTTATTAATCTTCTAAGAATACAACCCTTTTAATGTGTGAAAACCACCAATGAATGTTTACGAGGTGCTTTGAAATCTTGAGTTCTGAGAATGAAGAAGAACTTCCAGCCTTAACATGCTTACTACCCTTGTTTTATCCGCATAGAACAGTAGGCACATGGAGCTGAAGGTCACACGATTCTGATTCCCTCTACCACAGTTCAAGCTCAAGGTTCATCCCTGTTAGACTCTATTACAAGGCAACATTAGTTACACACTCAAGGAAAAGATAGAAATTGCCTGACTTGTAATTCCTTTGGAGAGTGTTGTCCTCAAGTATAAAGAAGAAACAATTAAAGTGGATCAAGCGTTAGTCATTTTTTTAATTGTTGATGCTTAGATCCAAGGATGCACCCACTATTTAACGAGACATGTTACTAATGTTGCCTTGTAATAGAGTCTAACAGGGATGAACCTCAAGCTTGAACTGTGGTAGGGGGAATCAGAACCGTGTGACCTTCAGCTCCATGTGCCTACTGTTCTATGCGGATAAAACAAGGATAGTAAGCATGTTAAGGCACGGGTGTCAGTTGCAGAAAAAAACAATAGTTCTGATTCCCCCACCACAGTTCAAGCTCGAGGTTCATCATTCTCAGAACTCAAGATTTCAAATGCAATCTTCGTATGTGCAGTTCCTGCAATATCAAGCGATGGTGCACCCAGGGGGTTTTGTATAAAAATGGTAATATGGAGTGCAGTGAGGAACAGCTTCCTAAAAAAACATTAGATTTTTGTACTGAAGTAATGGTCAGTGTACTAATTTCTTCATATCACAAGGGAGATTCCTGACTGCTGGAGATGCTCTCTTGGTGTAAATCAGCACAGTTGCTTCAAATTGAAAGAGGTTCAGGGCCTTCAAGTCACAGGAGGACATTTCTGCCTTCTTCCCTGGATATAGAATACACTCCTAGAAATAGATTTTACACTTAAAACAACATTCTGGTTTTTTCAGGAATGTTTTCTGCAACATAACCTATGGCTGGTCGGACTCCATGTCAAATCACAGCCAATAGCCCTTTCCTCCTTCACCCGTAATCCATGATTTCCATCTCTCCTGGGCTTCTTCCAGGGTTTAGTCAGCTACATTATCTTGCAAGACCTTAGTTTCTTGTCAGCTCAGTCATAGAGAGATGGTTTCTAACAAAGAACAAATTCAATGATTTAACTCAAACCCTTTCTAGAAAAGAGCACTGCTTCCTTTAACTCCTCACTATCCCTTCCATCGACCCATGAGCAGATCTGGTTTAGGAAACCCTTTGAGGTAGCATTGGTGACACAAGTGGAGGTCCAATGTTAGATCAAGGTTTAATCACCCTAAGGTGAAATTCACCTCTGGGCAGAGGGCCATCACAAAGGCCCACGCTTCACTTAAGACCCTGCTAAAACATAGTTTGAAATTTTAAACTGGGGCTAAAGTTGTCCATAGGCATCGTACTATCCCTCTGCCAAAAGGTGAATCTGAGACTTAAAGTCACGACAGGAAAGACACTGAAGGCAATGGAATGATTCTGATTGTTTTCAAAGGGAATTGGATCTCACCCGTTGGGGATGGAGCTTTTGAGAATGCAGAAAAATGGCTCTTTGCTTCCTAGCAAGTTTATAATGAACTGTCCAATGCCCCTAACAATGACCCGCATGAATTGAAAGGACCAGAGTGGATTTCTGCTCATGACAGCCAATTGTGTTCCTGATGCAATTCTGAATCACCTTGACACGCATTCTCATTGCACCACCAAGAAAGTCATTGGAATAATACTAGAACGCAGATTGCAACGTGCATGTCACTCTCTTTGAGGCTGAGATTAGCCCAATACTCCCAAACCCTGAGAAAACAGTTCCATCAAAAGGAGGATTTAACAAGGCCATCAAGATTGTTTGGTAACTAATTTGGGACTCCCTCTATAAAACACATCACAGATCCTCCAGGCAGTCCTAGAAACTGTATAAAAGCGCTCACGACTCAGGGTTCTTCTAAACACTTCTCCGGACTTCAGCTCCTCGGTCAACTGGGTAAGTCCAATTTGACTCAATCTCTTTCTAACCCAAGAGATGTCACAGTAGGATCCATTTCCATTTAAGACTGAATCTTGCATGCACTGTCTGTGATTTTTATCAGGAATGACAATGTTGTTCCATAATTATCTTGTGTAGCTATTCAGTAGCAGGTTGTGGTGGATCCATGATTTGAAGCCAAAGGTGAGGATTTTAGGAGCACCATATGCGATTGAGAAACATATTTCCTATTAAGTGGAAATCAAATTAGGAATTTAAATCTTTAAATTAACTTTAGAAAGTTTCTTCGCCATTTCTCTCTTGGCTAGATTAGGAAGAAACGTTCCCAGTTTAGTCCCTACACGGCCAATTTAGGGGTCTTCTACTTTAATCTGAAGTAGCTGTTATTCCTTAGTATTGGAGGCAGGCGAATTATTAAACTGACAAATGGTGTGATCCAGTCTAGGTATTCCAGCGTTCTTATGAGCAGAAATACCCACTGAAGATGCTTCTGCTCAGATGGTGTAATTTAGGGTCGCTCCATGGAAGCCAGTGGATCTGAACCCAGTTTACCAGAGCTGAGGATCTTGTCTTAGTGATTTATTTGGAGAAAAGAAAAGTTTCTGTTTATTCATCAGCAAGTATTGGTGACTCCCGAGGTTTAGAAAACCCAAGAGCCACACTCTGACACTGGACTCAACTGGTTTGCATGCAGAGGTTGAATCCTCAAAGAAAAAGAAATGATAGCAGTAGCCCAGTCATGTTCTCTTAGAGAAATGTCTATAATGGACACTGCATACCAGGGGTCCTTCAAAGAAATAATGACACTTATTCCAGGTGGTGTTTTTCAGACAGGTCATTGAGAGGGTTTCAAAGGAGACAGTTAGGAGGGAAGTTTAGTGTGAGTGGATAAGAAGCAAAGAAAGAGGAAATAAGAACAAAAACATAGCCACGAATAGAGAATCTAAGTCCACTCCTCCTCTCTCTCTTGTGCCCCGCAGCAATCTCACTGGAATAGTAACCGGGTTTTGAGTCCTTTCTTCCACTGACACCGATACCTTTTCTTTACTCTATTCCCTGTTGGGTGTTTCAGGTTTACCTCCATCACAGAAAGATGTCTTGCTCCAGCCTGTGCTATCCAGAATGCGGGGTGGCCCGTCCCAGTCCAGTTTCTGGCAGCTGCAACGAGCCGTGCGTTAGGCAGTGCCCTGACTCTGAAGTGATCATCAGACCATCACCGGTTGCCGTAACCATCCCAGGACCAATTCTCAGCACTTTCCCTCAGCACAGTGAAGTGGGAGCTGTTGGAGCACCTGTGGTCGGACCCGGCTATGGGGGCTCATTCGGTTATGGGGGATTGAACGGCTATGGGGGTGCTTACGGAGGATTGTATGGTTACGGGGGATTAGGTGGTTACGGGGGCCATTATGGTTATGGAGGATTGTGTGGTTACGGGGGCCGTTATGGTTATGGGGGATTGAGTGGTTACGGGGGCCGTTATGGTGGACTGTGTGGTTACGGGGGAGGTTATGGAGGATTGTGTGGTTATGGGGGAGGTTACGGTTATGGAGGAGCATGCGGTTCTGGGGTATCTTGCCATAGGTACCTGAGTGGAAGCTGTACACCATGTTAAACCCTGCAGGAATATCAATGGTAAAAGAAAAGACCAGGAAATGAACAACAAGCTCTAGATTCAGACAGAGATTTCAGAAGTGCTGGGCAGGCACGGCTCCACTTGAATTCAATGGGAGCTGTGTCTGCTCAGCCCCTTTCTCTCAGAGAGCGATTTCTGATATTATGCTTATAAACTCTTTCTGCCAATGCTTTCCCAACCACGTGCTTATTCTCTTAGTCACACGTGGACTCATTCTGAATGACACTCAGGCTGCTTGCCCTAACCCCGCAGTGTGAGGGAAACAGGGAAATTAAGACAGGCATCAGTTGTATTTATTATCACTTTAATTTGTTTGTCTAACTCTGAACCTGCAGCATAGGAAAAAGAACATCTTGCCTCAAATGCATCCCAAAGAAGTGGATGATCGTCATGCCCTTTGGAAATTCTTGAAATAGATTCTTTCTGCTCTGTATTATTTTTTTCTGTAACTGTGTATTGCAAATTTCATTCTCATTAAAAACAATGCTGCATCATAATATTGATCTTCTGGTTTTCCTTGTTCCTCCCTCCTTGTTTAAAAATTGCGCTGGATGAAATTCATCCCTGTAGAACAGGCAGCACCAGGCACTTCTCAAGTTGCAACTTTTGAAGGCGTGGGGTGATAGGAGAATAAAGGCCTTAAAGTGGTTCATAGCATTATGCACGCCCTCTGCACAGGGGCCGAGTTCTTCCTTGCATTATTTGTGTAGCAAAAAGCCTTTTCCTGCTAACACTTACACAGATTTTCACTTTAAGAATGTAAATATTTCCTTTGATTTGAAAAAGACCAATCACATGGTTCATGGAAAATGTCTGTGTTAATCTTTGCTGGATAGTGACCGAGATTTTCGGAAGGAAAAGGAAATTGGCCACCCCTAAAGACAAATTACACTACACCAAAGTCATCTTCAGCAGTCAGGAATCTCCCTTGTGATATGAAGAAATTAGTACACTGACCATTAGTTCAGTACAAGAATCTAATGTTTTTTAGGAAGCTGTTCCTCACTGCACTCCATATTACCATTTTTATATAAAACCCAAATCTGTTAATTTATTTTCCATGATTATGATAACATTGTAAATTCCAGTATATAATTCAAGCTTCAAAAACTTGCTTTAAGTCAGTGGTTCCCAAACTTGTTCCACCACTTGTGCAGGGAAAGCCCCTAGTGGGTGGGCCAGTTTGTTTACCTGCCCGTAAGGCAGGTTTGGCCAATCGCGGCTCTGAGTGGCCGCGGTTCGCTGCTCCAGGCCAATCGGAGCTGCTGGAAGCGGCAGCCAGCATGTCCCTCGGCCCGCGCCGCTTCCAGCAGCTCCAACTGGCCTTGAGCAGCAAACCGCGACCACTGGGAGCTGCGATCGGCCGAACCTGCGGACGCAGCAGGTAAACAAACCACACTTGCCCGCCAGGGGCTTTCACTGCACAAGCAGTGGAACAAGTTTGGGAACCACTACTTTAAGGCATGTCACTTATTGAGACAAAGTCGCCAAGTGCACTGTGTGTGCTACTTTTTCTTTCCTTGGAAACACATCTCTCTCATGGGTCATAGTCACCCAATGGTAATGAATTCTTTCAGATTTGTGAAATGAGGTACAGGGTAAGTCATCTCTTTAACATAGGCTTCTTTATACATGAGGATAATAATTGTCCAAAGAAATTACAAATGTGTACATTTCAAGCTTGTTCATGTGTTGTACCGGAATAAAACTCTCCATATTGAATTCAAATGCGGTACCAGAGAATTCAATTAAATTCAATTTGGTACCAAATAATTTAAATCTGCTCAAATATAAATACCCACCACTGGGCCAACACCTTCAAATAGAGGGAGTTTTAGTGGAGTGCAAAACCCTCGATTGTTGATTATGGTTCACATTTAGATCAGAAGATGTTTCATCAAAAAATTCCCCCAAAAATCATCAGAACAAAATAAGAAAAATTCCGGGTAGGTCCACACTAAGAAGGGGGGTCGAACTAGGGTACGCAAATTCAGCTACGTGAATAGCGTAGCTGAATTCGAAGTACCCTAGTTCGAACTACTCACCCGTCCAGACGCTGCGGAATCGAATTCCGTGGCTCCAAGGTCAACTCCGCCACCGCCGTTTGCAGTGGTGGAGTACCGGAGTCGACCGGAGCGCGCGGGGAGTTCGAACTATCGCATCCAGATTAGACGCGATAGTTCGAACTCTGAGAAGTCGAACTCACCACGTCGACCCGGCAGGTAAGTGTAGACTAGCCCTAAGAGTTACTCTCAGGTAAGTGACATAGTTGGAAGCAATGAACAGTAAGTGTCCAATGGGGTTCAAGAGATGGAGTTAATTTTTGGCATGAATAGTCCCAACTATTGGTCTGTTTTTTTTGACTCTGCCAATCACTCCCTGTCTGACCTTGGTTCACCTCTGTGGCAATAAGGTATCTTAAGATCTTTCAAAATTCATTGTCTGAGGCTTCCTCTGATCTAAGCATTTCAGAGCACTTCATAACCTCTCATCGAGTTTTATACAGCCAAAGAGATGTATTATTATAGTAGCAATAATATTTACTGGGTTTAGATGTTCCAATATTAACGATTAGATTCACTTTAAAAATGTATGAAAAGGTCTCAGACATCATTCCAGTACTCCGTTCGTGATTCTCTGCCTCTGAAATTGGGGCTCTTTGATTTTCACTCAAGGTACCTTTGCATTTCCCTTTTATATCTATTTTACATTTAAGGGTGGATGTTGAGCCAGTGTGTACCAGCACAGCTTCAAACTGAAGCAAGGCACTTTATCCAGGCTAGTTTAGAGACAACCTTGTGTGGAGTGCATCTGTCTGAGCATACTCGGCACTTTCAACCACAACTGCTCAGATGCAATGTCCAGTGAAGTCAATGGGAAACATCAGCTACTGCATCTCTGTTCATAAGCAGCCAAGAGAATTGGGTCCTGTAAGAGAATTCAGCTTGTAAAGAAAAGGAAGACGCACAAAACAGACGGAGTTAAGGAGTAATTCTTCAGTGGTCCACTTTCTGTGAGAGGAGATAGGATTCATTCCAAGTCTGACGAACCTAGGGCATTCTGCAGAAAGCTTTTCAGCCGTAATTAGAATGTTCTGTAAAGTAGAGAATACACCCCCAATGCCATTTCTTCTAACCTCAGCTGTGTCAATGCCTTCCCTCAGTTGAAGTGTATGGAATTGCACTGTTGTACCCTGGCTCAGTATCTGCCCCTTGAGCTTTACAAAGGAATGTTTCTTAAAGAAAGGGAAATGAAAAGCACACTGAGGTGAAGGATACATCAGGAGCATGTGACAGAGTCAGAAATAAAACCCAATAATAGGCCACATACTCACCGTGGCTTCTCTATTACACTGCACAGTTACCATTCTAGGCTTCCAAATAGCCCATTGCAGCATCACTGAAGTCAGTAGAATGAAAGCAGGAATGTAGCTGGCCCATAAAGTTTTAAGATGAGAGAGAGTTGTATGGTGCAAGGTGCATGTCACACCATGTGGAGTTAGGAACAAGCTAATCATCAGAGGGAAAAAACTACATCAATTGAAGGAGTTACACCAAGTTTGTTTTGTAACTAATTAAGCCTTCAGGAGTGCAGGGTCTCTGAAGTCCCCCAGGCAGTCTACAAAACTCTATAAAAACACTCAAGATTCCAAAGTCTTCCAACCACTTCTCTGACTTATTCTCCTCTGTGAAATGAATAAGTCTCTGTATGTATAAATATCTCCTGTCTGTGTGTTCCATTCTATGCATCTGAAGAAGTGGGCTGTAGCCCATGAAAGCTTATGCTGAAATAAATTTGTTAGTCTCTAAGGTGCCACAAGTACTCCTGTTCTTTTTATCTGAGGAAGCATTCAGATGATGCGTTCGTGATCCTTTGAATTTAGCCCTGAATCTTAGACATACGCATTTGTGTGGACAGCTTCAACAAGCCTTACATAAGGCAATGCCCTGAGCCCACAGTGCTGATCCAACCACCACGCGCTGTCATGACCTTCTCAGGACCCATTCTCAGTTCTTCCTCTCAGGAAAGCATCGTGCGATCTTCAGCAGCAGCTGACATTGGAAGGGGTGATGGGGGCCTATGTGGTGATAGAGCCTTATAACGTTATGGAGGCGTATACAGTTGGGAGGTCCCTGTGGGTATGGGACATGACATGGTTATTGGGGTCCATATGGTTAGAAGAGATTCTATGGTTACAAGGTTGTGGGAGGAATATAGGGTTGTGGGGATGGTGATGGGGCCACAGGAACCTTAATGGAAATAGTGGGCTATGTTAAATCCAATAGGCATATCCAAAGTAAAAGGAAGAACCAGGACATGAACAGCAAGATACAGATTGAGGTTTTAGCTCATAGCCCTAGCTTTGAGAATTGCTGAGTACATCGACCTCTTTGTGAAATTATAAAAGAGCTGCATTTAATCAGCACCTCTGCAAACGCTGAATGTTTCCCAAATTTCCCATGATGGGTCTTTCTTCTAATGCCTTCCTGGCTATGTGCTTTCTCTATTATCAACACCGTGGGCCTGATTCTCAATTGCAGTATGGTTTTTAAAGAGCTATGTAAAGTGCAAATGGAGCAGAGGCCTTCAGGTGTACGTTACCTACATTTATATTGAATTTAATGCCTCTTTCCAATGCCAGAGGAGTGTCAAAAGGCTTTAGTGTCAATGAGAATCTGGCTAGGTTATCTCCTATCCATGTATATGGACCTTTTATTTCTGCCTTTTAGCTTTCTAACAGCCGCTGCAGAATGGAGAAGCTTTTTAATATTCGGCTTTTATTGTGTTTTCTTTATGTTGTGACTGACCAGGGTGAAACAAGTAATTAAAAATGGTGGCAAAACAGCTTTGATTGTGAAACTGTACTGCTGTTATCTTTTAATATCACCAAAAACTTCCATATCGTTCGTGGTCAAAAACGTCCTCGAGTTTTGGATACCTCTGCAAAGTTTGTGCTCTGTTATCAAAAAATGTTGAGCACAAACAGATACTGTTAGCTTCAATGGGAGTTTTGAGTACTCAGCACTTCAGAAAAAGTAGCCTGGATCTTTTCCTGTCAGGCATTTAAAATTAATGGCTCATTTTGGGAGAGGTTTGCTTAGCTGCATCCAGAAGTGAGATCATTGGAATAGTTGCTGATTTCGACCAGGTCTAATTCTGTGAAATCATGAATCTTGCATGAAATGCTATGTCTGGAATTCAAAGGATCAGAGCTGCTAGGCCTTCCTGTTTAAAAAAAGAAAAGAAAAGAAAGAAAAGGAAAAAGAAGTAAATCAATATTTTTGAGAGGAAGATTGGCACTATTAGGGCATTTGTTAGCAATGAATCTGTGATCTGGAGGTGAAAGGCTCATTGTTTAATGGCAAAAGATTTATTCCTGTGCAATTCAGCTCTTTAATGCTGCAGCTGGTGTATCTCTAAGGAGAGGGATGAGTTGAGAAATGTCTCTTGGTGATGCAGAGAGAATGGTGCTTGCAGTACTCTAGAGCAAATAACAACTGAGATGGATTTACTGCATTTCTTCAAGTTTGGCAAGGATTGTGCTTCAGGGTATCATCTAATATTGGGGGGAGATCGGATTGATGGGGGATAGTGAAAAAGTTCTGCTGGGATTCTTGCACCTCCCTGTGAAGCCTCTGGCACTCACCACTGTGGGAGAGAGGCCTGATTTGCTGCAGCAATGCCTATGTTTTTCCTTTCCAAAGACGGCTCATTAGGTATGGTCTGACATTGAAGAGTAGAGCTGCATTGCCCTTAAATAAAACCCGGTGCCAGATGGCAAAGTCTCCCCTCACTGTTTGAGTATTACATCATGTCATTGAAGAGCCAGGATGGTCCTTTGTGTTCTCAGATCAAAAATTTAATTAGTAGAAAATATTCATCTTCTGGGAACTGAGAGCCACGGACATGTTGAAGAAAAACATAGTAGAAAATGCAATCTTGGTATGTGCAGTCAGGGCTGGCTCTAGGTTTTTTGCCGCCCAAAGCAAAAAAAATTTTGGCTGCCCCCCATCCCAGCCCTGGGTTCCCCTGCACTCCCTCCTGCCCCGCCCTGGGCTCCTCCTTTCCCCCACCAGTGCCCTCCCCACCCACACTCCCCTGCCGCCCCAGCCCAGGGCTCTCCCCGCACCTGCACCCCTGCTGTCCCAGCCCTGGGTCACTGGTAACTCGCTCCCAGGGCAGGTCATTCAGCAGGAATTTTGGATGTGCCCAGAACACAGACAGGATTGGTTCCCATATGGTTACAGAACTGCAGTAAAGTGGAACAATTCTCAGCTTGTGTGATTGGAGGATATCTGGATGCATATTATAAGACTGTCCTCCAGAAATGAAGAAAAGTTGAGGTGCCTTTATTATTCTTTTGTTCCACTCTTTGTTTCTATGGGGAATTTGCCAATGTAATATCACTGTCTTCCTTTGAAACAAATACAACTTTTTTTTAAAAAAAGGGCAATAGCTGTTGAAAATGCAATTCCAGTCCTAAAAACCACTGGAAACCATTTCTTGCTGCTTCATTTCTTATCCTACTTTTTCTACAGCAAGTTACAGTGGATCAGTGTATTTGATTTGGGAGAAATGAAGTAACAGCTGCCCAAACTGAGCTTGAGCCCTCCTGAATTGTGAGGTGTTCAAAACCGGAAGGCAGGTGCTAGATTCCCTTTGTGAATATTAGCTAAATCTGGAAAGGAAAAGTCAATTTCTGCTTCCATGGCTCAGAAGTGGAAATCCTCCTACGTGCCTGGTACTGTATCTAAAGCTGCCACAGCCCCCTAGCAGAGCCTCCCCTCCCTTACTCTTCATTTTAAATTCTAGTGGGATCCCCCATTCTCAGTGCCACCCCTTTCAACTCGCAGCATGGCTCAGCTACCTCACTCCCTACCCCTCCCTTTCCTGTTGATAGCTGCCAAGGGATTGCTGGGAAATGTAGTTCTTTCCCCACCCCAGGGCTGGCTCTATAGGCAGGGAGCTAGGCAAGGAACTACAGCTCCCAGGGTCCCGTGGGTTCAAAGCTCCCATGCTGGATCCCCAGCTGCTCTGTGGTTCCACTTCTGCAGGATTGTGAGAAGGGAGGAAGCGAGTTTAAAAAAAAAAAAGGATGGCCAAAATGCCGCCCTCTGGAAAGGTGCTGCCCAAAGCACCTGCTTGTTTTGCTGGAGCCTAGTGCACCCCGGAGAGGTGGGGGGGGGCGGTTTCTATAAAAATGGTAATATGGAGTGCAGTGAGGAACAGCTTCCTAAAAAACCATAGATTCTTGTACTGAAATAATGGTCAGTGTACTAATTTCTTCATATCTCAAAGGAGATTCCTGACTGCTGCAGATGACTTTGGCGTAGTGTAATTTGTCTTTAGGGGTGGCCAATTTCCTTTTTTTTCCAAAAATTTGGGTGGCTATTCAGCAAAGATTAACACAGACACTTTCCATGAACCATGTGACTGGTCTTTTTTCAAATCAAAGGAAATATTTACATTTTTAAAGTGAAAATCTGTGTAAGTGTTAGCAGGAAAAAGCTTTTTGCTACACAGATAATGCAAGGAAGAACTCGACCCCTGTGCAGAGGGCCTGCATAATGCTATGAACCACTTTAAGGCCTATCACTCTACACCTTCAAAAGTTGCAACTTGAGAAGTGCCTGGTGCTGCCTGCTCTACAGGGATGAATTTCATCCAGCATGATTTTTAAACAAGGAGGGAGGAAAAAGGAAAACCAGAAGACTGATATTATAATGCACCCCGGAGAGGTGGGGGGGGGCGGTTTCTATAAAAATGGTAATATGGAGTGCAGTGAGGAACAGCTTCCTAAAAAACATTAGATTCTTGTACTGAAATAATGGTCAGTGTACTAATTTCTTCATATCACAAAGGAGATTCCTGACTGCTGCAGATGACTTTGGTGTAGTGTAATTTGTCTTTAGGGGTGGCCAATTTCCTTTTCCTTCCGAAAATCTCGGTCACTATCCAGCAAAGATTAACACAGACATTTTCCATGAACCATGTGATTGGTCTTTTTCAAATCAAAGGAAATATTTACATTCTTAAAGTGAAAATCTGTGTAAGTCTTAGTAGGAAAAGGCTTTTTGCTACATAGATAATGCAAGGAAGAACTCGGCCCCTGTGCAGAGGGCCTGCATAATGCTATGAACTACTTAAAGGGCTTTATTCTTCTATTACTGCATGCCTTCGAAAGATGCAACTTGAGAAGTGCCTGGTGCTGCCTGCTCTACAGGGATAAATTTTTGCCAGTGTGATTTTTAAACAAGGAGAGACAATCAAGGAAAACCAGAAGACCAATATGATGCAGCATCGTTTTTAATGAGAATGAAATTTGCAATGCACAGTTACAGAAAGAAATAATGCAGAGCAGAAAAAATGTATTTCAAGTGTTTCAAGAAGGGCTACGACCGATCACCCGCTTCCTTGGGATGCATTTGAGGGAAGATGTTGCAGGTGCAGAGTTAGACAAACAAATTAAAGTGATAATAAATAAAACTGATGCCTGTTTTAATTTCCCTGTTTCCCTCACACTGCGGGGTTAGTGCAAACAGCCTGAGTGTCATTCAGAATGAGTCCACGTGTGACTAAGAGAATAAGCACGTGGTTGGGAAAGCATTGGCAGAAAGAGTTTATAAGCATAATATCAGAAATCGCTCTCTGAGAGAAAGGGCTGAGCAGACACAGCTCGCATTGAATTCAAGTGGAGCCGTGCCTGCCCAGCACTTCTGAAATCTCTGTCTGAATCTAGAGCTTGTTGTTCATTTCCTGGTCTTTTCTTTTACCATTGACATTCCTGCAGGGTTTAACATGGTGTACAGCTTCCACTCAGGTACCTATGGCAAGATACCCCAGAACCACATGCTCCTCCATAACCGTAACCTCCCCCGTAACCACACAATCCTCCGTAACCTCCCCCGTAACCACACAGTCCCCCGTAACCTCCTCCATAACCACACAGTCCACCATAACGGCCCCCGTAACCACTCAATCCCCCATAACCATAACGGCCCCCGTAACCACCTAATCCCCCGTAACCATGCAATCCTCCGTAAGCGCCCCCATAGCCGTTCAATCCCCCATAACCGAATGAGCCCCCATAGCCGGGTCCGACCACAGGTGCTCCAACAGCTCCCACTTCACTGTGCTGAGGGAAAGTGCTGAGAATTGGTCCTGGGAGGGTTACGGCAACCGGTGATGGTCTGATGATCACTTCAGAGTCAGGGCACTGCCTAACGCACGGCTCGTTGCAGCTGCCAGAAACTGGACTGGGACGGGCCACCCCGCATTCTGGATAGCACAGGCTGGAGCAAGACATCTTTCTGTGATGGAGGTAAACCTGAAACACGCAACAGGGAATAGAGTAAAGAAAAGGTACTAGTGTCAGTGGAAGAAAGGATTCAAAACCCGGTTACTATTTCAGTGAGATTGCTGTGGGGCACAAGAGAGAGAGGAGGAGTGGACTTAGATCCTATATTTGTGGCTATGTATTTGTTCCTATTTCCTCTTTCTTTGCCTCTTATCCACTCACACTAAACTTCCCTCCCAATTGTCCCCTCTGAAACCCTCTCAATGACCTGTCTGAAAAACACCACCTGGAATAAATGTCATTATTTCTTTGAAGGACCCCTGGTATGCAGTGTCCATTATAGACATTTCTCTAAGAGAACATGACTGGGCTACTGCTATCATTTCTTTTTCTTTGAGGATTCAACCTCTGCATGCAAACCAGTTGAGTCCAGTGTCAGAGTGTGGCTCTTGGGTTTTCTAAACCTCGGGAGTCACCAATACTTGCTGATGAATAAACAGAAACTTTTCTTTTCTCCAAATAAATCACTAAGACAAGATCCTCAGCTCTGGTAAACTGGGTTCAGATCCACTGGCTTCCATGGAGCGACCCTAAATTACACCATCTGAGCAGAAGCATCTTCAGTGGGTATTTCTGCTCATAAGAACGCTGGAATACCTAGACTGGATCACACCATTTGTCAGTTTAATAATTCGCCTGCCTCCAATACTAAGGAATAACAGCTACTTCAGATTAAAGTAGAAGACCCCTAAATTGGCCGTGTAGGGACTAAACTGGGAACGTTTCTTCCTAATCTAGCCAAGAGAGAAATGGCGAAGAAACTTTCTAAAGTTAATTTAAAGATTTAAATTCCTAATTTGATTTCCACTTAATAGGAAATATGTTTCTCAATCGCATATGGTGCTCCTAAAATCCTCACCTTTGGCTTCAAATCATGGATCCACCACAACCTGCTACTGAATAGCTACACAAGATAATTATGGAACAACATTGTCATTCCTGATAAAAATCACAGACAGTGCATGCAAGATTCAGTCTTAAATGGAAATGGATCCTACTGTGACATCTCTTGGGTTAGAAAGAGATTGAGTCAAATTGGACTTACCCAGTTGACCGAGGAGCTGAAGTCCGGAGAAGTGTTTAGAAGAACCCTGAGTCGTGAGCGCTTTTATACAGTTTCTAGGACTGCCTGGAGGATCTGTGATGTGTTTTATAGAGGGAGTCCCAAATTAGTTACCAAACAATCTTGATGGCCTTGTTAAATCCTCCTTTTGATGGAACTGTTTTCTCAGGGTTTGGGAGTATTGGGCTAATCTCAGCCTCAAAGAGAGTGACATGCACGTTGCAATCTGCGTTCCTAGTATTATTCCAATGACTTTCTTGGTGGTGCAATGAGAATGCGTGTCAAGGTGATTCAGAATTGCATCAGGAACACAATTGGCTGTCATGAGCAGAAATCCACTCTGGTCCTTTCAATTCATGCAGCTCATTGTTAGGGGCATTGGACAGTTCATTATAAACTTGCTAGGAAGCAAAGAGCCATTTTTCTGCATTCTCAAAAGCTCCATCCCCAACGGGTGAGATCCAATTCCCTTTGAAAACAATCAGAATCATTCCATTGCCTTCTGTGTCTTTCCTGTCGTGACTTTAAGTCTCAGATTCACCTTTTGGCAGAGGGATAGTACGATGCCTATGGACAACTTTAGCCCCAGTTTAAAATTTCAAACTATGTTTTAGCAGGGTCTTAAGTGAAGCGTGGGCCTTTGTGATGGCCCTCTGCCCAGAGGTGAATTTCACCTTAGGGTGATTAAACCTTGATCTAACATTGGACCTCCACTTGTGTCACCAATGCTACCTCAAAGGGTTTCCTAAACCAGATCTGCTCATGGGTCGATGGAAGGGATAGTGAGGAGTTAAAGGAAGCAGTGCTCTTTTCTAGAAAGGGTTTGAGTTAAATCATTGAATTTGTTCTTTGTTAGAAACCATCTCTCTATGACTGAGCTGACAAGAAACTAAGGTCTTGCAAGATAATGTAGCTGACTAAACCCTGGAAGAAGCCCAGGAGAGATGGAAATCATGGATTACGGGTGAAGGAGGAAAGGGCTATTGGCTGTGATTTGACATGGAGTCCGACCAGCCATAGGTTATGTTGCAGAAAACATTCCTGAAAAAACCAGAATGTTGTTTTAAGTGTAAAATCTATTTCTAGGAGTGTATTCTATATCCAGGGAAGAAGGCAGAAATGTCCTCCTGTGACTTGAAGGCCCTGAACCTCTTTCAATTTGAAGCAACTCTGCTGATTTACACCAAGAGAGCACCTTCATTTTTCTATAAATACACCAAATGCAAAATCACATTAGAAAGAAAATGAAATATCCCCAAATTCTGTGGCTTTGAATCATGCCCTGATGCTCTATGGTGGCATTTTCAGAAATGCTCCCAGTTCCACGCGCAGGGCCAGGTAGGCAGGCAGAGCTTCAGAGTCTCAATGCGTGGATGAGACGATGGTGTAGAGAGGAGGGGTTCACGTTCATTAGGAACTGGGGAAACTTCTGGGATGGGAGGAGCCTATACAGGAGAGATGGGCTCCACCTAAACCAAAGTGGAACCAGACTGCTGGCGCTAAACATTAAAAAGGTTGTAGAGCAGTTTTTAAACTAGGTGATGGGGGAAAGCCGACTGCCGCAGAGAAGCGTGTGGATCGGACACAGACTTCTCTTAGGGGAGAGTCTGATGATAGAGAATCTCCAGGTTATAGTCAGGAGCAGAGGAATGAGAAATATAATGTAAGGGCCGGATCAGATGATGAACAGTCACATAAAAAAGAATCTGGCACATCAGAAAAAGGCAGGCTAATAAACAGGGACAAGTTTTTAAAGTGCTTGTACACAAATGCCAGAAGTCTAAATAATAAGATGGGTGAACTAGAGTGCCTTGTGATAAAGGAGGATATTGATATAATAGGCATCACAGAAACCTGGTGGACTGAGAGCAATCAATGGGACACAATCATTCCGGGGTACAAAATATATCGGAAGGACAGAACAGGCCGTGCAGGGGGAGGAGTGGCACTATATGTTAAAGAAAGTGTAGATTCAAATGAAGTAAAAATCTTAAGCGAATCCACAGGTTCCATAGAATCTCTATGGATAGAAATTTCATGCTCTAGTAAAAATATAACATTAGGGATCTATTATCGACCACCTGACCAGGACAGTAATAGTGATGATGAAATGCTAAGGGAAATTAGAGAGGCTATCAAAATTAAGAACCCAATAATAGTGGGGGATTTCAATTATCCCCATATTGACTGGGAACATTTCACTTCAGGACGAAATGCAGAGATAAAATTTCTCGATACTTTAAATGACTGCTTCATGGAGCAGCTGGTACGAGGAACCCACAAGGGGCGAGGCGACTCTAGATTTAATCCTGAGTGGAGCAGGAGCTGGTCCAAGAGGTAACTATAGCAGGACCGCTTGGAAATAGTGACCATAATACAATAGCATTCAACATCCCTGTGGTGGGAAGAACATCCCAACTGCCCAACACTGTGGCCTTTAATTTCAAAAGGGGAACTATACAAAAATGAGGGGTTAGTTAGACAAAAGTTAAAAGGTACATTGACTAAAGTGAAATCCCTGCAAGTTGCGTGGGCCCTTTTAAAGACACCATAATAGAGGCCCAACTTCAATGTATACCCCAAATTAAGAAAAACTGTAAAAGAACTAAAAGAGCCACCGTGGCTTAACCACCATGTAAAAGAAGCAGTGAAAGATAAAAGACTTCCTTTAAAAAGTGGAAGTCAAATCCTAGTGAGGCAAATAGAAAGGAGCACAAACGCTGCCAACTTAAGTGCAAGAGTGTAATAAGAAAAGCCAAAGAGGAGTTTGAAGAACGGCTAGCCAAAAACTCCAAAGGTAATAACAAAATGTTTTTTAAGTACATCAGAAGCAGGAAGCCTGCTAAACAACCAGTGGGGCCCATTGACGATGAAAATACAAAAGGAGCGCTTAAAGATGATAAAGTCATTGCGGAGAAACTAAATGGATTCTTTGCCTCAGTCTTCACGGCTGAGGATGTTAGGGAGATTCCCAAACCTGAGCTGGCTTTTGTAGGTGATAAATCTGAGGAACTGTCACAGATTGATGTATCAGTAGAGGAGGTTTTGGAATTAATTGATAAACTCAACATTAACAAGTCACCGGGACCAGATGGCATTCACCCAAGAGTTCTGAAAGAACTCAAATGTGAAGTTGCGGAACTATTAACTAAGGTTTGTAACCTGTCCTTTAAATCGGCTTCGGTACCCAATGACTGGAAGTTAGCTAATGTAACGCCAATATTTAAAAAGGGCTCTAGGGGTGATCCCGGCAATTACAGACCGGTAAGTCTAACGTCGGTACCGGGCAAATTAGTTGAAACAATAGTAAAGAATAAAATTGTCAGACACATAGAAAAACATAAACTCTTGAGCAATAGTCAACATGGTTTCTGTAAAGGGAAATCGTGTCTTGCTAATCTATTAGAGTTCTTTGAAGGGGTCAACAAACATGTGGACAAGGGGGATCCGGTGGACATAGTGTACTTAGATTTCCAGAAAGCCTTTGACAAGGTCCCTCACCAAAGGCTCTTACGTAAATTAAGCTGTCATGGGATAAAAGGAAAGGTCCTTTCATGGATTGAGAACTGGTTAAAGGACAGGGAACAAAGGGTAGGAATTAATGGTAAATTCTCAGAATGGAGAGGGGTAACTAGTGGTGTTCCCCAAGGGTCAGTCCTAGGACCAATCCTATTCAATTTATTCATAAATAATCTGGAGAAAGGGGTAAACAGTGAGGTGGCAAAGTTTGCAGATGATACTAAACTACTCAAGATAGTTAAGACTAAAGCAGATTGTGAAGAACTTCAAAAAGATCTCACAAAACTAAGTGATTGGGCAACAAAATGGCAAATGAAATTTAATGTGGATAAATGTAAAGTAATGCACATTGGAAAAAATAACCCCAACTATACATACAACATGATGGGGGCTAATTTAGCTACAAGGAGTCAGGAAAAAGATCTTGGAGTTATCGTGGATAGTTCTCTGAAGATGTCCACGCAGTGTGCAGAGGCGGTCAAAAAAGCAAACAGGATGTTAGGAATCATTAAAAAGGGGATAGAGAATAAGACTGAGAATATATTATTGCCCTTATATAAATCCATGGTACGCCCACATCTCGAATACTGTGTACAGATGTGGTCTCCTCACCTCAAAAAAGATATTCTAGCACTAGAAAAGGTTCAGAAAAGAGCAACTAAAATGATTAGGGGTTTAGAGAAGGTCCCATATGAGGAGAGATTAAAGAGGCTAGGACTCTTCAGTTTGGAAAAGAGAAGACTAAGGGGGGACATGATAGAGGTATATAAAATCATGAGTGATGTTGAGAAAGTGGATAAGGAAAAGTTATTTACTTATTCACATAATACAAGAACTAGGGGTCACCAAATGAAATTAATAGGCAGCAGGTTTAAAACAAATAAAAGGAAGTTCTTCTTCACGCAGCGCACAGTCAACTTGTGGAACTCCTTACCTGAGGAGGTTGTGAAGGCTAGGACTATAACAATGTTTAAAAGGGGACTGGATAAATTCATGGTGGCTAAGTCCATAAATGGCTATTAGCCAGGATGGGTAAGAATGGTGTCCCTAGCCTCTGTACGTCAGAGGATGGAGATGGATGGCAGGAGAGAGATCATTTGATCATTGCCTGTTAGGTTCACTCCCTCAGGGGCACCTGGCATTGGCCACTGTCGGTAGACAGATACTGGGCTAGATGGACCTTTGGTCTGACCCGGTACAGCCTTTCTTATGTTCTTATGTTATGTTCTAAAGGAATGACATGAGAGACCTTGGCCTCTATTTTTTTTAAGTGACTCTATTACTCATTGCAGAGGCGTCTAATCCCAGGAACAATTTATTAATCTTCTAAGAATACAACCCTTTTTATGTGTGAAAAACACCAATGAATGTTTACGAGGTGCTTTGAAATCTTGAGTTCTGAGAATGATGAAGAACTTCCAGCCTTAACATGCTTACTACCCTTGTTTTATCCGCATAGAACAGTAGGCACATGGAGCTGAAAGTCACACGATTCTGATTCCCTCTACCACAGTTCAAGCTCAAGGTTCATCCCTGTTAGACTCTATTACAAGGCAACATTAGTTACACACTCAAGGAAAAGATAGAAATTGCCTGACTTGTAATTCCTTTGGAGAGTGTTGTCCTCAAGTATAAAGAAGAAACAATTAAAGTGGATCAAGCGTTAGTCATTTTTTTAATTGTTGCTGCTTAGATCCAAGGATGCACCCACTATTTAACGAGACATGTTACTAATGTTGCCTTGTAATAGAGTCTAACAGGGATGAACCTCAAGCTTGAACTGTGGTAGAGGGAATCAGAACCGTGTGACCTTCAGCTCCATGTGCCTACTGTTCTATGCGGATAAAACAAGTATAGTAAGCATGCTAAGGCACGGGTGTCAGTTGCAGAAAAACCCAATAGTTCTGATTCCCCCACCACAGTTCAAGCTCGAGGTTCATCATTCTCAGAACTCAAGATTTCAAATGCAATCTTCGTATGTGCAGTTCCTGCAATATCAAGCGATGGTGCACCCAGGGGGTTTTGTATAAAAATGGTAATATGGAGTGCAGTGAGGAACAGCTTCCTAAAAAAACATTAGATTTTTGTACTGAAGTAATGGTCAGTGTACTAATTTCTTCATATCACAAGGGAGATTCCTGACTGCTGGAGATGCTCTCTTGGTGTAAATCAGCAGAGTTGCTTCAAATTGAAAGAGGTTCAGGGCCTTCAAGTCACAGGAGGACATTTCTGCCTTCTTCCCTGGATATAGAATACACTCCTAGAAATAGATTTTACACTTAAAACAACATTCTGGTTTTTTCAGGAATGTTTTCTGCAACATAACCTATGGCTGGTCGGACTCCATGTCAAATCACAGCCAATAGCCCTTTCCTCCTTCACCCGTAATCCATGATTTCCATCTCTCCTGGGCTTCTTCCAGGGTTTAGTCAGCTACATTATCTTGCAAGACCTTAGTTTCTTGTCAGCTCAGTCATAGAGAGATGGTTTCTAACAAAGAACAAATTCAATGATTTAACTCAAACCCTTTCTAGAAAAGAGCACTGCTTCCTTTAACTCCTCACTATCCCTTCCATCGACCCATGAGCAGATCTGGTTTAGGAAACCCTTTGAGGTAGCATTGGTGACACAAGTGGAGGTCCAATGTTAGATCAAGGTTTAATCACCCTAAGGTGAAATTCACCTCTGGGCAGAGGGCCATCACAAAGGCCCACGCTTCACTTAAGACCCTGCTAAAACATAGTTTGAAATTTTAAACTGGGGCTAAAGTTGTCCATAGGCATCGTACTATCCCTCTGCCAAAAGGTGAATCTGAGACTTAAAGTCACGACAGGAAAGACACAGAAGGCAATGGAATGATTCTGATTGTTTTCAAAGGGAATTGGATCTCACCCGTTGGGGATGGAGCTTTTGAGAATGCAGAAAAATGGCTCTTTGCTTCCTAGCAAGTTTATAATGAACTGTCCAATGCCCCTAACAATGACCCGCATGAATTGAAAGGACCAGAGTGGATTTCTGCTCATGACAGCCAATTGTGTTCCTGATGCAATTCTGAATCACCTTGACACGCATTCTCATTGCACCACCAAGAAAGTCATTGGAATAATACTAGGAACGCAGATTGCAACGTGCATGTCACTCTCTTTGAGGCTGAGATTAGCCCAATACTCCCAAATCCTGAGAAAACAGTTCCATCAAAAGGAGGATTTAACAAGGCCATCAAGATTGTTTGGTAACTAATTTGGGACTCCCTCTATAAAACACATCACAGATCCTCCAGGCAGTCCTAGAAACTGTATAAAAGCGCTCACGACTCAGGGTTCTTCTAAACACTTCTCCGGACTTCAGCTCCTCGGTCAACTGGGTAAGTCCAATTTGACTCAATCTCTTTCTAACCCAAGAGATGTCACAGTAGGATCCATTTCCATTTAAGACTGAATCTTGCATGCACTGTCTGTGATTTTTATCAGGAATGACAATGTTGTTCCATAATTATCTTGTGTAGCTATTCAGTAGCAGGTTGTGGTGGATCCATGATTTGAAGCCAAAGGTGAGGATTTTAGGAGCACCATATGCGATTGAGAAACATATTTCCTATTAAGTGGAAATCAAATTAGGGAATTTAAATCTTTAAATTAACTTTAGAAAGTTTCTTCGCCATTTCTCTCTTGGCTAGATTAGGAAGAAACGTTCCCAGTTTAGTCCCTACACGGCCAATTTAGGGGTCTTCTACTTTAATCTGAAGTAGCTGTTATTCCTTAGTATTGGAGGCAGGCGAATTATTAAACTGACAAATGGTGTGATCCAGTCTAGGTATTCCAGCGTTCTTATGAGCAGAAATACCCACTGAAGATGCTTCTGCTCAGATGGTGTAATTTAGGGTCGCTCCATGGAAGCCAGTGGATCTGAACCCAGTTTACCAGAGCTGAGGATCTTGTCTTAGTGATTTATTTGGAGAAAATAAAAGTTTCTGTTTATTCATCAGCAAGTATTGGTGACTCCCGAGGTTTAGAAAACCCAAGAGCCACACTCTGACACTGGACTCAACTGGTTTGCATGCAGAGGTTGAATCCTCAAAGAAAAAGAAATGATAGCAGTAGCCCAGTCATGTTCTCTTTGAGAAATGTCTATAATGGACACAGCATACCAGGGGTCCTTCAAAGAAATAATGACATTTATTCCAGGTGGTGTTTTTCAGACAGGTCATTGAGAGGGTTTCAGAGGGGACAATTGGGAGGGAAGTTTAGTGTGAGTGGATAAGAGGCAAAGAAAGAGGAAATAGGAACAAATACATAGCCACAAATATAGGATCTAAGTCCATTCCTCCTCTCTCTCTTGTGCCCCACAGCAATCTCACTGAAATAGTAACCGGGTTTTGAATCCTTTCTTCCACTGACACTAGTACCTTTTCTTTACTCTATTCCCTGTTGCGTGTTTCAGGTTTACCTCCATCACAGAAAGATGTCTTGCTCCAGCCTGTGCTATCCAGAATGCGGGGTGGCCCGTCCCAGTCCAGTTTCTGGCAGCTGCAACGAGCCGTGCGTTAGGCAGTGCCCTGACTCTGAAGTGATCATCAGACCATCACCGGTTGCCGTAACCCTCCCAGGACCAATTCTCAGCACTTTCCCTCAGCACAGTGAAGTGGGAGCTGTTGGAGCACCTGTGGTCGGACCCGGCTATGGGGGCTCATTCGGTTATGGGGGATTGAACGGCTATGGGGCGCTTACGGAGGATTGCATGGTTACGGGGATTAGGTGGTTACGGGGCCGTTATGGTTATGGGGGATTGAGTGGTTACGGGGGCCGTTATGGTGGACTGTGTGGTTATGGAGGAGGTTACGGGGGACTGTGTGGTTACGGGGGAGGTTACGGAGGATTGTGTGGTTACGGGGGAGGTTACGGTTATGGAGGAGCATGTGGTTCTGGGGTATCTTGCCATAGGTACCTGAGTGGAAGCTGTACACCATGTTAAACCCTGCAGGAATGTCAATGGTAAAAGAAAAGACCAGGAAATGAACAACAAGCTCTAGATTCAGACAGAGATTTCAGAAGTGCTGGGCAGGCACGGCTCCACTTGAATTCAATGCGAGCTGTGTCTGCTCAGCCCTTTCTCTCAGAGAGCGATTTCTGATATTATGCTTAAAAACTCTTTCTGCCAATGCTTTCCCAACCACGTGCTTATTCTCTTAGTCACACGTGGACTCATTCTGAATGACACTCAGGCTGTTTGCACTAACCCCGCAGTGTGAGGGAAACAGGGAAATTAAAACAGGCATCAGTTTTATTTATTATCACTTTAATTTGTTTGTCTAACTCTGAACCTGCAGCATAGGAAAAAGAACATCTTGCCTCAAAGGCATCCCAAAGAAGTGGGTGATTGTTCGCAGCCCTTTTGGAAATTCTTGAAATAGATTCTTTCTGCTCTGTATTATTTTTTTCTGTAACTGTGTATTGCAAATTTCATTCTCATTAAAAACAATGCTGCATCATAATATTGGTCTTCTGGGTTTCCTTGTTCCTCCCTCCTTGTTTAAAAATTGTGCTGGATGAAATTCATCCCTGTAGAACAGGCAGCAGCAGGCACTTCTCAAGTTGCAACTTTTGAAGGCGTGGAGTGATAGGAGAATAAAGGCCTTAAAGTGGTTCATAGCATTATGCAGGCCCTCTGCACAGGGGCCGAGTTCTTCCTTGCATTATTTGTGTAGCAAAAAGCCTTTTCCTGCTAACACTTACACAGATTTTCACTTTAAGAATGTAAATATTTCCTTTGATTTGAAAAAGACCAATCACATGGTTCATGGAAAATGTCTGTGTTAATCTTTGCTGGATAGTGACCGAGATTTTCGGAAGGAAAAGGAAATTGGCCACCCCTAAAGACAAATTACACTACACCAAAGTCATCTTCAGCAGTCAGGAATCTCCCTTGTGATATGAAGAAATTAGTACACTGACCATTATTTCAGTACAAGAATCTAATGTTTTTTAGGAAGCTGTTCCTCACTGCACTCCATATTACCATTTTTATATAAAACCCAAGTCTGTTAATTTATTTTCCGTGATTATGATAACATTGTAAATTCCAGTATATAATTCAAGCTTCAAAAACTTGCTTTAAGGCAGTGGTTCCCAAACTTGTTCCACCACTTGTGCAGGGAAAGCCCCTAGTGGGTGGGCCAGTTTGTTTACCTGCCCGTAAGGCAGGTTTGGCCGATCGCGGCTCTGAGTGGCCGCGGTTCGCTGCTCCGGGCCAATGGGAGCTGCTGGAAGCGGCAGCCAGTATGTCCCTCGGCCCGCGCCGCTTCCAGCAGCTCCAACTGGCCTTGAGCAGCAAACCGCGGCCACTGGGAGCTGCGATCGGCCGAACCTGCGGACGCAGCAGGTAAACAAACCACACTTGCCCGCCAGGGGCTTTCACTGCACAAGCGGTGGAACAAGTTTGGGAACCACTAGTTTAAGGCATGTCACCCATTGGGACAAAGTCGCCAAGTGCACTGTGTGTGCTACTTTTTCTTTCCTTGGAAACACATCTCTCTCATGGGTCATAGTCACACAATGGTAATGAATTCTTTCAGATTTGTGAAATGAGGTACAGGGTAAGTCATCTCTTTAACATAGGCTTCTTTATACATGAGGATAATAATTGTCCAAAGAAATTACAAGTGTGTACATTTCAAGCTTGTTCATGTGTTGTACCGGAATAAAACTCTCCATATTGAATTCAAATGCGGTACCAGAGAATTCAATTAAATTCAATTTGGTACCAAATAATTTAAATCTGCTCAAATATAAATACCCACCACTGGGCCAACACCTTTAAATAGAGGGAGTTTTAGTGGAGTGCAAAACCCTCGATTGTTGATTATGGTTCACATTTAGATCAGAAGATGTTTCATCAAAAAATTCCCCCAAAAATCATCAGAACAAAATAAGAAAAATTCCAGAATGACCCTCTCTAAGGGTAGGTCCACACTAAGAAGGGGGGGTTGAACTAGGGTACGCAAATTCAGCTACGTGAATAGCGTAGCTGAATTCGAAGTACCCTAGTTCGAACTACTCACCCGTCCAGACGCCGCGGAATCGAAGTCCGCGGCTCCAAGGTCAACTCCGCCACCGCCGTTTGCAGTGGTGGAGTACCGGAGTCGACTGGAACGCGCGGGGAGTTCGAACTATCGCGTCCACATTAGACGCGATAGTTCGAACTCCGAGAAGTTGAACTCACCGCGTCGACCCGGCAGGTAAGTGTAGACTAGCCCTAAGAGTTACTCTCAGGTAAGTGACATAGTTGGAAGCAATGAACAGTAAGTGTCCAGTGGGGTTCAAGAGATGGAGTTAATTTTTGGCATGAATAGTCCCAACTATTGGTCTGTTTTTTTTGACTCTGCCAATCACTCCCTGTCTGACCTTGGTTCACCTCTGTAGCAATAAGGTATCTTAAGATCTTTCAAAATTCATTGTCTGAGGCTTCCTCTGATCTAAGCATTTCAGAGCACTTCATAACCTCTCATCGAGTTTTATACAGCCAAAGAGATGTATTATTATAGTAGCAATAATATTTACTGGGTTTAGATGTTCCAATATTAACGATTAGATTCACTTTAAAAATGTATGTCAAGGTCTCAGACATCATTCCAGTACTCCGTTCGTGATTCTCTGCCTCTGAAATTGGGGCTCTTTGATTTTCACTCAAGGTACCTTTGCATTTCCCTTTTATATCTATTTTACAGTTAAAGGGTGGTTGTTGAGCCAGTGTGTACCAGCACAGCTTCAAACTGAAGCAAGGCACTTTATCCAGGCTAGTTTAGAGACAACCTTGTGTGGAGTGCATCTGTCTGAGCATACTCGGCACTTTCAACCACAACTGCTCAGATGCAATGTCCAGTGAAGTCAATGGGAAACATCAGCTACTGCATCTCTGTTCATGAGCAGCCAAGGGAATTGGGTCCTGTAAGAGAATTCAGCTTGAAAAGAAAAGGAAGACGCACAAAACAGACGGAGTTAAGGAGTAATTCTTCAGTGGTCCACTTTCTGTGAGAGGAGATAGGATTCATTCCAAGTCTGACCAACCTAGGGCATTCTGCAGAAAGCTTTTCAGCCGTAATTAGAATGTTCTGTAAAGTACAGAATACACCCCCAATGCCATTTCTTCTAACCTCAGCTGTGTCAATGCCTTCCCTCAGTTGAAGTGTATGGAATTGCACTGTTGTACCCTGGCTCAGCATCTGCCCCTTGAGCTTTACAAAGGAATGTTTCTTAAAGAAAGGGAAATGAAAAGCACACTGAGGTGAAGGATACATCGGGAGCATGTGGCAGAGTCAAAAATAAAACCCAATAATAGGCCACATACTCACCGTGGCTTCTCTATTACACTGCACAGTTACCATTCTAGGCTTCCAAATAGCCCATTGCAGCATCACTGAAGTCAGTAGAATGAAAGCAGGAATGTAGCTGGCCCATAAAGTTTTAAGATGAGAGAGAGTTGTATGGTGCAAGGTGCATGTCACGCCATGTGGAGTTAGGAACAAGCTAATCATCAGAGGGAAAAAACTACATCAATTGAAGGAGTTACACCAAGTTTGTTTTGTAACTAATTAAGCCTTCAGGAGTGCAGGGTCTCTGAAGTCCCCCAGGCAGTCTACAAAACTCTATAAAATACTCAAGATTCCAAAGTCTTCCAACCACTTCTCTGACTTATTCTCCTCTGTGAAATGAATAAGTCTCTGTATGTATAAATATCTCCTGTCTGTGTGTTCCATTCTATGCATCTGAAGAAGTGGGCTGTAGCCCATGAAAGCTTATGCTGAAATAAATTTGTTAGTCTCTAAGGTGCCACAAGTACTCCTGTTCTTTTTATCTGAGGAAGCATTCAGATGATGCGTTCGTGATCCTTTGAATTTAGCCCTGAATCTTAGACATACGCATTTGTGTGGACAGCTTCAACAAGCCTTACATAAGGCAATGCCCCGAGCCCACAGTGCTGATCCAACCACCACGCGCTGTCATGACCTTCTCAGGACCCATTCTCAGTTCTTCCTCTCAGGAAAGCATCGTGCGATCTTCAGCAGCAGCTGACATTGGAAGGGGTGATGGGGGCCTATGTGGTGATAGAGCCTTATAACGTTATGGAGGCTTATACAGTTGGGAGGTCCCTGTGGGTATGGGACATGACATGGTTATTGGGGTCCATATGGTTAGAAGAGATTCTATGGTTACAAGGTTGTGGGAGGAATATAGGGTTGTGGGGATGGTGATGGGGCCACAGGAACCTTAATGGAAATAGTGGGCTATGTTAAACCCAATAGGCATATCCAAAGTAAAAGGAAGAACCAGGACATGAACAGCAAGATACAGATTGAGGTTTTAGCTCATAGCCCTAGCTTTGAGAATTGCTGAGTACATCGACCTCTTTGTGAAATTATAAAAGAGCTGCATTTAATCAGCACCTCTGCAAACGCTGAATGTTTCCCAAATTTCCCATGATGGGTCTTTCTTCTAATGCCTTCCTGGCTATGTGCTTTCTCTATTATCAACACCGTGGGCCTGATTCTCAATTGCAGTATGGTTTTTAAAGAGCTATGTAAAGTGCAAATGGAGCAGAGGCCTTCAGGTGTACGTTACCTACATTTATATTGAATTTAATGCCTCTTTCCAATGCCAGAGGAGTGTCAAAAGGCTTTAGTGTCAATGAGAATCTGGCTAGGTTATCTCCTATCCATGTATATGGACCTTTTATTTCTGCCTTTTAGCTTTCTAACAGCCGCTGCAGAATGGAGAAGCTTTTTAATATTCGGCTTTTATTGTGTTTTCTTTATGTTGTGACTGACCAGGGTGAAACAAGTAATTAAAAATGGTGGCAAAACAGCTTTGATTGTGAAACTGTACTGCTGTTATCTTTTAATATCACCAAAAACTTCCATATCGTTCGTGGTCAAAAACGTCCTCGAGTTTTGGATACCTCTGCAAAGTTTGTGCTCTGTTATCAAAAAATGTTGAGCACAAACAGATACTGTTAGCTTCAGTGGGAGTTTTGAGTACTCAGCACTTCAGAAAAAGTAGCCTGGATCTTTTCCTGTCAGGCATTTAAAATTAATGGCTCATTTTGGGAGAGGTTTGCTTAGCTGCATCCAGAAGTGAGATCATTGGAATAGTTGCTGATTTCGACCAGGTCTAATTCTGTGAAATCATGAATCTTGCATGAAATGCTATGTCTGGAATTCAAAGGATCAGAGCTGCTAGGCCTTCCTGTTTTAAAAAAGAAAAGAAAAGAAAGAAAAGGAAAAAGAAGTAAATCAATATTTTTGAGAGGAAGATTGGCAATATTAGGGCATTTGTTAGCAATGAATCTGTGATCTGGAGGTGAAAGGCTCGTTGTTTAATGGCAAAAGATTTATTCCTGGGCAATTCAGCTCTTTAATGCTGCAGCTGGTGTATCTCTAAGGAGAGGGATGAGTTGAGAAATGTCTCTTGGTGATGCAGAGAGAATGGTGCTTGCAGTACTCTAGAGCAAATAACAACTGAGATGGATTTACTGCATTTCTTCAAGTTTGGCAAGGATTGTGCTTCAGGGTATCATCTAATATTGGGGGGAGATCGGATTGATGGGGGATAGTGAAAAAGTTCTGCTGGGATTCTTGCACCTCCCTGTGAAGCCTCTGGCACTCACCACTGTGGGGGAGAGGCCTGATTTGCTGCAGCAATGCCTATGTTTTTCCTTTCCAAAGACGGCTCATTAGGTATGGTCTGACATTGAAGAGTAGAGCTGCATTGCCCTTAAATAAAACCCGGTGCCAGATGGCAAAGTCTCCCCTCACTGTTTGAGTATTACATCATGTCATTGAAGAGCCAGGATGGTCCTTTGTGTTCTCAGATCAAAAATTTAATTAGTAGAAAATATTCATCTTCTGGGAACTGAGAGCCACGGACATGTTGAAGAAAAACATAGTAGAAAATGCAATCTTGGTATGTGCAGTCAGGGCTGGCTCTAGGTTTTTTGCCGCCCAAAGCAAAAAAAATTTTGGCTGCCCCCCATCCCAGCCCTGGGTTCCCCCCCCTGCACTCCCCTCCTGCCCCAGCCCTGGGCTCCCTCCTTTCCCTCCCTCCAGTCTCCTCCCCCCCCCCCACACTCCCCTGCCGCCCCAGCCCTGGGCTCTCCCCCGCAACCTGCACCCCCCTGCTGTCCCAGCCCTGGGTCACTGGTAACTCGCTCCCAGGGCAGGTCATTCAGCAGGAATTTTGGATGTGCCCAGAACACAGACAGGATTGGTTCCCATATGGTTACAGAACTGCAGTAAAGTGGAACAATTTTCAGCTTGTGTGATTGGAGGATATCTGGATGCATATTATAAGACTGTCCTCCAGAAATGAAGAAAAGTTGAGGTGCCTTTATTATTCTTTTGTTCCACTCTTTGTTTCTATGGGGAATTTGCCAATGCAACATCACTGTCTTCCTTTTAAACAAATACAACTTTTTTTTAAAAAAAGGGCAATAGCTGTTGAAAATGCAATTCTAGTCCTAAAAACCACTGGGAAGCATTTCTTGCTGCTTCATTTCTTATCCTACTTTTTCTACAGCAAGTTACAGTGGATCAGTGTATTTGATTTGGGAGAAATGAAGTAACATCTGCCCAAACTGAGCTTGAGCCCTCCTGAATTGTGAGGTGTTCAAAACCGGAAGGCAGGTGCTAGATTCCTTTTGTGAATATTAGCTAAATCTGGAAAGGAAAAGTCAATTTCTGCTTCCATGGCTCAGAAGTGGAAATCCTCCTACATGCCTGGTACTGTATCTAAAGCTGCCACAGTCCCCTAGCAGAGCCTCCCCTCCCTTACTCTTCATTTCAAATTCTAGTGGGATCCCCCATTCTCAGTGCCACCCCTTTCAACTCGCAGAATGGCTCAGCTACCTCACTCCCTACCCCTCCCTTTCCTGTTGATAGCTGCCAAGGGATTGCTGGGAAATGTAGTTCTTTCCCCACCCCAGGGCTGGCTCTATAGGCAGGGAGCTAGGCAAGGAACTACAGCTCCCAGCGTCCCGTGGGTTCTCAGCTCCCAGGCTGGATCCCCAGCTGCTCTGTGGTTCCACTTCTGCAGGGTTGTGAGAGGGGAGGAAGCGAGTTTAAAAAAAAAAGGATGGCCAAAATGCCGCCCTCTGGAAAGGTGCTGCCCAAAGCACCTGCTTGTTTTGCTGGAGCCTAGTGCACCCCGGAGAGGTGGGGGGGGGCAGTTTCTATAAAAATGGTAATATGGAGTGCAGTGAGGAACAGCTTCCTAAAACACCATAGATTCTTGTACTGAAATAATGGTCAGTGTACTAATTTCTTCATATCACAAAGGAGATTCCTGACTGCTGCAGATGACTTTGGCGTAGTGTAATTTGTCTTTAGGGGTGGCCAATTTCCTTTTTTTTCCAAAAATTTGGGTGGCTATTCAGCAAAGATTAACACAGACACTTTCCATGAACCATGTGACTGGTCTTTTTTCAAATCAAAGGAAATATTTACATTTTTAAAGTGAAAATCTGTGTAAGTGTTAGCAGGAAAAAGCTTTTTGCTACACAGATAATGCAAGGAAGAACTCGACCCCTGTGCAGAGGGCCTGCATAATGCTATGAACCACTTTAAGGCCTATCACTCTACACCTTCAAAAGTTGCAACTTGAGAAGTGCCTGGTGCTGCCTGCTCTACAGGGATGAATTTCATCCAGCATGATTTTTAAACAAGGAAGGAGGAAAAAGGAAAACCAGAAGACTGATATTATAATGCAGCATAGTTTTTAATGAGAATGAAATTTGCAATGCACAGTTACAGAAAGAAATAATACAGAGCAGAAAGAATGTATTTCAAGTATTTCCAAAGGGGCTGCGACTCTTCACCCGCTTCTGTGGGATGCATTTGAGGCAAGATGTTCTTTTTCCTTTGCTGCAGGTTCAGAGTTGGACAAACAAATTAAAGTGATAATAAGTACACCTGATGCCTTTCTTAAGGCCCCTATTTCTTTGGTACTGTGGGGCTAGTGCAAACAGCCTGAGTGTCATTCAGAATGAGTCCACGTGTGACTAAGAGAATAAGCATATGGTTGGGAAAGCATTGGCAGAAAGAGTTTAAAAGCATAATATCAGAAATCGCTCTCTGAGAGAAAGGGCTGAGCAGACACAGCTCGCATTGAATTCAAGTGGAGCCGTGCCTGCCCAGCACTTCTGAAATCTCTGTCTGAATCTAGAGCTTGTTGTTCATTTCCTGGTCTTTTCTTTTACCATTGATATTCCTGCAGGGTTTAACATGGTGTACAGCTTCCACTCAGGTACCTATGGCAAGATACCCCAGAACCGCTTGCTCCCCCATAACCGTAACCTCCCCCGTAACCACACAATCCTCCATAACCTCCCCCGTAACCACACAGTCCCCCGTAACCTCCTCCATAACCACACAGTCCACCATAACGGCTCCCGTAACCACTCAATCCCCATAACCATAACGGCCCCGTAACCACACAATCCCCCGTAACCATAACGGCCCCCATAAGCACCTAATCCCCCGTAACCATACAATCCTCCATAAGCGCCCCCATAGCCGTTCAATCCCCCATAACCGAATGAGCCCCCATAGCCGGGTCCGACCACAGGTGCTCCAACGGCTGCCACTTCACTCTGCTGAGGAAAATTGCTAAGAATTGGTCCTGGGATGGTTACAACAACTGGTGATGGTTGGATGATCACTTCAGAGTCAGGGCACTGCCTAACACGGCTCGTTGCAGCTGCCAGAAACTGGACTGGGACGGGCCACCCCGCATTCTGGATAGGACAGGCTGGAGCAAGACATCTTTCTGTGATGGAGGTAAACCTGAAACACCCAACAGGGAATAGAGTAAAGAAAAGGTACCAGTGTCAGTGGAAGAAAGGACTCAAAACCCGGTTACTATTTCAGTGAGATTGCTGTGGGGCACAAGAGAGAGAGGAGGAGTGGACTTAGATCCTATATTTGTGGCTATGTTTTTGTTCCTATTTCCTCTTTCTTTGCCTCTTATCCACTCACACTAAACTTCCCTCCCAATTGTCCCCTCTGAAACCCTCTCAATGACCTGTCTGAAAAACACCACCTGGAATAAGTGTCATTATTTCTTTGAAGGACCCCTGGTATGCTGTGTCCATTATAGACATTTCTCAAAGAGAACATGGCTGGGATAATGCTGATCTTTTTCTTTCCTTTGAGGGTTCAACCTCTGCATGCAAACCAGTTGAATCCAGTGTCAGAGTGTGGCTCTTGGGTTTTCTAGACCTTGGGTGTCATCAATACTTGCTAATGAAGGAACAGAAACTTTCCTTTCTCCAAATAAATCACTAAGAACAAGATCCTCAGACCTTGTACTCTGGAAAAATGGCTTCCACGCAGCGACAATAAATTATGCCATTTGAGGAAAAGCATTTTCAATGGATATTTCTGTTCATAACAATGTAGGAATTGCTAGACTGGATCACACCAGTTGTCACCTTAATAATTCTCCTGACTCCAATAGTGAGGAGTAACAGCTACGTCAGAATGAAGAAAACCCCTGAATTGCCCATTTATGGATGAAGGTGGAGAAGTTTCTTCCTCATCTATCCAAGAGAAAAATGGATAAGGGACTTTCTAATGTTACTTTAAAGATTTAAATGCCCTAATTCTATATCCAGTTAATAGGAAATATGTTTCCTGGTTGCGTATGGTGCTCCAAAAATCCCCAACTTTGGCTTCAGATAACTACACAAGATAATTATGGAACACCCTATTCCCTGTTAAAAATCACAGGGAGAACATGCAAGATTGAGTCTTAAATGAAAATGGTCCCTACTGTGACAGCTCTTGGACTAGAAAGAATGAGTCAAATTGGACTTACCCAGTTCGCTGAAGAGATGAAGTCCAAAGAAGCGTTTAGAGGAGACCTGAGTCGTGAGCGCTTTTATACAGTTTCTAGGACTGTCTGGAGGATTTGTGATGCGTTTCTTACAGGAGGTCCCAATTAGTTACCACACAAACTTAATTGCCTCGGTAAATCCTCCTTTTGAACATGCTTTTTCTCAGGGTTTGGGATAATTGGGCTAATCCTAATAATGCACGTTGCAGTCTGCATTCCTTGTGTCATTCCAGTGACTTTCTTGGTGGTGCAATGAGAATGCATGTCAAGGTGATTCAGAGCTGCATCAGTAGCACAACTGGCTGTCCTGAACAGATATCCCCTTTGATTCTTTCAGTTCATACAGGTCATTGTTAGGGGCAATGGACATTTCATTATAAACTTGCTAGGAAGCAGAGATCTATTTTTCTGTATTCTCACGACCTCCATCCCCATCTCAGATTCAATTCCCTTTGTAATCAATCGGAAATATTCGATTGCCTTCAGTATCAAATTCACCCTTTGGCAGGGGGATAGAACAATGCCTATGGACAACTTTAGTTCTTCTTTAAACTTTCAAACTACGTCTTAGCAAGGACTTAAGTATAGTATGAGCCTTTGTAATGACCCTCTGCCTGGGAGTGAATTTCACACTACAGTTATTAAAATTTGATCTAGCATTGGACCTCCACTTGTGTCACCAATGCTGTCTCAAAGGGATGCCTAGAGTTGATTTACTTATAGGTCAAGGGAAGGGATGGTAAGGAGTGAAAGGAAGCAGTGCTCTTCTACAGGAAGGTTTTGAGTTAAGCTGTGAAACTCGTACTCTATCAGAAACCGTCTCTCTATGACTGAGCTGACAAGAAACTGAGGTCTTGCAAGATAATGCAGCTGACCAAGCCTGGAAGAAGCCCAGGAGAGGTTGAAATCATGGATTCTTGGTAAAGGAGGAGAGTGCTGTGGGATGAGATATGACATAAAATCTGACCAGCTATAGGCCGTGTTGCAGAAAACAATCCTGCAAGAACTGGAATGTTGTTTTAAGTAAACTATGTCTCTAGGAGTGCGTTCTGTATCCAGGGAAGAAGGCAGAAATATCTTCCTTTGATTTTAAGGCCCTGAATCACTTTGAAGTTTAAGCAACTGTGCTGATTTACACCAAGGGAGCGCCTTCCTTTTCATATTAAAATAATTTTAAAATACCAAATGCAAAATTACATTAGAATGAAAATGAAATATTCCCAAATTCTGTGGCTTTAAATCATGACCTGGTTAAAAGAATGAGAGGAGAGATCTTGGCCTCTATTTTTTTAAGTGACTCTATTAGTCAATGCAGAGGCATTTAATCCCAAAACAATTTAATAATATTCTAAGAATATAACTCTTTACATTTATGAAACACCAATGACTGTTCTTAGGTGCTTTGAAATCTTGAATTCTAAGAACACTGAACAATTTCCAGTCTTAACATCCTTACTATCTCTGTTTTATAGGTATAGAAAAAGGAAGGACATTGAGGTGAAGGTTGCATGGGTGTGAGTTGCAGAAACACAAATACAACCCAATACTTCTGACTCCTCCTACCATAGGCTAAGCACGTGCTTCATCCCTATTACACTCTTTTAGAAGATAAGGTTAGTAATATGTCTTGTTAAAAAATATGTGAATCCTTGGATTTATGCATCAATGATAAAAAAAAACCTGGCTAATTTTGGTCGACTTTACCTGTATCTCCTTTATATATTAATACAATACTTCTCCAAAGAAATTACAAGTCTGTTAATTTCTTTTCCATGAGTATGATAACATTGTAAATCCCAGTATATAATTCAAGCTTCTAAAACTTGCTTTAAGGCATGTCACCCATTGGGACAAAGTCGCCAAGTGCACTGTGTGTGCTACTTTTTCTTTCCTTGGAAACACATCTCTCTCATGGGTCATAGTCACCCAATGGTAATAAAATCTTTCAGATTTGTGAAATGAGGTACAGGGTAAGTCATCTCTTTAACATAGGCTTCTTTATACACGAGGATAATAATTGTCCAAAGAAATTACAAGTTTGTACATTTCAAGCTTGTTCGTGTGTTGTATGGGAATAAAACTTTCTGTATTGAATTCAAATGTGGTACCAGATAATTCAATTAAATTCAATTTGGTACCAGATAATTTAAATCTGCTCAAATGTAAATACCCACTACTGGGCCAACACCTTCAAATAAAAGAAGTTATAATGGAGGGCAAAACCCTTGATTCTTGGTTAAGGTTTGCACTTAGATCAGAAGACGTTTCACCAAAAAATTCCCCCAAAAGCAAACAAAATAAGAGAAATTCCAGAATAAGCCTCTCTAAGAGTTACTTTCAGGTGAATGACATAGTTGGAGGCAATGAACGGTAAGTGTCCAGTGGGGTTCAAGAGATGGAGTTAATTTTTGGCATGAATACATAAGAACACAAGAACGGCTGTACCGGGTCAGACCAAAGGTCCATCCAGCCCAGTATCCTGTTTACCAACACTGGCCAATGCCATGTGCCCTAGAGGGAGTGAACCTAACCGGTAATTATCAAGTGATCTCTCTCCTGCCATCCATCTCCACCCTCTGACAAACAGAGGCTAGGGACACCATTCCATACCCATCCTGGCTAATAGCCATTAATGGACTTAACCTCCATGAATTTATCCAGTTCTCTTTTAAACACTGTTATAGTCTTAGCCTTTTCAACCTCCTCAGAGGTTGGACTAGATGACCTCGGGGGTTGGACTAAATGACCTCCTGAGGTCGCTTCCAACCCTGATATTCTATGATTCTATGATTCTATGATAAGGAATTCCACAAGTTGGCTGTGCGCTGTGTGAAGAACTTCCTTTTATTTGTTTTAAACCTGCTTTCTATTAAGTTCATTTGGTGACCCCTAGTTCTTGTATTATGGGAATAAGTAAATAACTTTTCCTTATCTACTTTCTCCACATCACTCATGATTTTATATCTCTATCATATCCCCCCTTAGTCTTCTCTTTTCCAAGCTGAAGAGTCCTAGCCTCTTTAATCTCTCCTCATATGGGACCCGTTCCAAACCCCTAATCATTTTAGTTGCCCTTCTCTGAACCTTTTCTAGTGTCAGTATATCTTTTTTTTTAGATGAGGAGACCACATCTGTACGCAGTATTCAAGATGTGGGCGTACCATGGATTTATACAAGGGCAATAATATTTTCTCCTTCTTACTCTCTATCCCCTTTTTAATTATTCCTAACATCCTGTTTGCTTTTTTGACCACCTCTGCACACTGCATGGACGTCTTCAGAGAACTGTCCACGATGACTCCAAGATCTTTTTCCTGACTCGTTGTAGCTTAATTAGCCCCCATCATATTGTAGGCATAGTTGGGGTTATTTTTTCCAATGTGCATTACTTTACATTTATCCACATTAAATTTCATTTGCCATTTTGTTGCCCAATCACTTAGTTTTGTGAGATCTTTTTGAAGTTCTTCACAGTCTGCTTGGTCTTAACTATCTTAAGCAGTTTAGTATCATCTGCAAACTTTACCACCCCACTTTTTACCCCTTTCTCCAGATCATTTATGAATAAAGTGAATAGGATTGGTCCTAGGACTGACCCTTGGGGAACACCACTAGTTACCCCTCTCCATTCTGAGAATTTACCATTAATTCCTACCCTTTGTTCCCTGTCTTTTAACCAGTTCTCAATCTATGAAAGGACCTTCCCTTTTATCCCATGACAGCTTAATTTACGTAACAGCCTTTGGTGAGGGACCATGTCAAAGGCTTTCTGGAAATCCAAGTATACTATGTCCACTGGATCCCCCTTGTCCACATGTTTGTTGACCCCTTCAAAGAACTCTAATAGATTAGCAAGACACAATTTCCCTTTACAGAGACCATGTTGACTTTTGCCCAACAATTTATGTTCTTCTATGTGTCTGACAATTTTATTCTTTACTATTGTTTCAACTAATTTGCCGGTACTTACTGGTCTGTAATTGCCAGGATCACCACTAGAGCCCTTTTTAAATATTGGCGTTACATTCATTATTTCCAACTATGGTGTGTTTTTTCCAACCCTGCCAATCAATCCCTGTCTGACCTTCGTTCACCTCTATGGCAAACAGGTATAATAATAACTTTCAAAATGGATTGTCTGAGGCTTCCTTTGATCTAAGCATTTCAAAGCACTTCATAACCCCTCATCCAGTTTTATACTGCCAAAGAGATGTATTATTATAGTAGCAATAATATTTATTTGGATTAGATGTTCCAATATTAACGATTAAATTCACTTTAAAAATGTATGTCAAGGTGTCAGCTATCATTCCAGGACTCAGTTCATGATTCTCAGCCTCTGAAATTGGGGCGCTTTGATTTTCATTCAAGGTACCTTTGCATTTCCCTTTTATATCTATTTTACAGTTTAAGGGTAGATGTTGAGCCAGTGTGTACCAGCACAGCTTCAAACTGAAGCAAAGCACTTTATCCAGGCTAATTTAGAGACAACCTTGTGTGGAGTGCATCTGTCTGAGCATACTCGGCACTTTCAACCACAACTGCTCAAATGCAATGTCCATTGAAGTCAATGAGAAACATCAGCTACTGCATCTCCATTCATGAGCAGCCAAGAGAATTGGGTCCTGTAAGAGAATTCAGCTTGTAAAGAAAAGGAAGAAGCACAAAACAGATGGAGTTAATGAGTACTTCTTCAGTGGTCAACTTTCTGTGAGAGGAGATTGGATTAATTCCAAGTTTGACTAACCAAGGGAATTCTGCCAGACCCTTCTTCACAGAAAGCTTTTCAGCTATAATTAGAATGAGTTTGAAAATGGAAAATACACCCCCAACACAATTTCTTCTAATCTGAGCAGTGCCAATGCCTCCCCTCAATTTTAAGGCAAATGAAAAACTTTTTTGAATGAAAATCAAAGAAATCAAAAAAATCAAATTCGGAAGCTAGGAGTCATGAGCTGGCTATTGGAATGACATCAGAAACCTTAACATGCATTTGTAAAATTAATCTAATCCACAATTTGGGGCATCTAATCCCAGTACAAATATCCTATTAAAATAATACAACACTGTGGACACATACAACATTAATGAGCCTGAAGTGCTTTGAAGTTATTTGATTTGAGGAAGGCTATGATCATTGAGCATAATATCAATATTAGATCAGATTTATGTGTAGCAATTGAGGAGTAGGATACACAGGGAGCTGGTGGCAGAGTCTGAAGTAAAATCCAGTAACAGTGATTAGTAATGTCACATGCTCACCTGTGGCTCATCAACTACGTTGGACACTTTACTATTCTAGGCTTCCAAATATCCCATTGCAGCATCAATGAAATCAGTAGAATGAAAGCAGGAATGTAGCTGGCCCATAAAGTTGTAAGATGAAAGAGAGTTGCAGGGTGTAATGTGCATGTCACACTATGTGGAGTTAGGAACAAACTCATCATCAAAAACACGGAGGATAAAAACGACATCAATTGAAGGAGTTACGCAAAGATTGATTTGTAACTAATTAGAGCTTCAGGAACACAGGGCCTCTCAAGTCCTCCAGTGAGTCTACAAAACTGTATAAAAACACTCAGGGTTCAGCGATCTTCTAGTCACTTGAACTTTTTCTCTTAGGTGAATTAAACAAGTCGTATTAGACTCGCTCTCTCTGTAACCATTCTGATGATGTGTCAGTGACCCTAGTGAGAGCCACAAAAATGTTGAAGAAAAATGTAGTGGAAAATGTAATCTTTCTATCTGCAGTTCCTGCAAGATCAAGCCATGGTACATCCAGGGTATATTATAAAAGAATGTTAATATGGAGTGCAGTGAGTAATAGTTACCTCAAAAAGCCATTAAATTCTTGTACTGTATTAATGGTCTGCACATTAATCTCTTCATATCACACATAAGATTCCTTACTCCTGGAGGTGACTTTGGTAGAGTGTAATTTGTCTACATAGGTAGAACGAACTCTGTCAGGTGGGTTTACAACATCCTTCTGAAATTAATTTTTGGTCATGTCGTTTGACTGAGAATTGGAGATTCCCTGACAACCAGTAGATGAACACGTCAAGGCAAAGAATGAGAAGAATATTAATTTAACTACATGTTACTGGTGTAATGAAATCCAATATCTCAGTATGAAGCTGATGTATTTCTGCCCTGTTGCCCTAGATTTTTTCAGCATTGCAAACTGAGTGCTACAAAATTGGTATCAAGGGGCAACCTGGTTGAATTTATACCCCCTTTAGGTCATCATAAAAGACGGCTTTCTAGATGAATGCCAAGTGCTACACGTCACTGGAGGTCCCAGCAGAGGAGAAACTTTTAAACTATGAATCCACAAATGCCTGCAACTTAAGAACTTCCAAAAATATGGAAAAACTCCTTAGCAATGCTAAGAATCAGAGTCTATGTGCAACACTGAGTCCTAAATCACTAACATGACACCTCCACTGTCATAGAGAGAGAGATTCAAATCAAACTTACCCTATTCACCAAGGAGAGTAAGTCAGAAGAAGTGGTTAGAAGAGATTTGACTCATGAGAGGTTTTATACTGTTCCTCAGACCACATGGAGGGTCTGAGACACCATTGGGGCCTGAAGTCTTTATTAGTTACAAAAGAAATTGTGTTGCACATCATACTTTCAACTGATATAATTATTTTCCTCAGGGTTTGTGATTATTAATCTGTTCTCAGCCACACCTGGTACAACATGCCTACTACACACTGCAGATTTCTTTAACATTAAAAGTTATGGGCAAACTACATTCCTGTTATCATTCTCCTGACTTCATTGGAGTTACAATGGGAATGAATTTGAAAGAAAGTCAGAACTCGATCTGTGCATCAGTATCACATACAGGAATCCAATCTGGTCATTTAAATTAAATCCGGTATTGGTTAGAGTCATTCTAGCATTTTCCTAAGAATCAGGAAGCTTTTTTCTGTGTATTCAACTCATCCACCCATAATGTATCTGATCCAATTTAGGCTAAAACAAATGGTAGTTAATCCATTGACTTCATGAGACCCTATGACATGAAATTCACCCCTGGCAGAGAGGCAATACAAGGCCTGTAAACACATATGTCCCGCTTAAGTATTCAGAAGTAAGTCTTCTCAGAGACTTAAGTTTGAATGTGCTTTTATGCTGGCCCTCTGTCCTGTGGTTAATTTCACCCCATGGTGATTAGAAATACAACTCTCAATAGAGCTCCCCTTATGTCTCCAATGCTGTGCGATTAGGATGATCACCATGGGAGGACCACACAGAGCTGCTTACTGCAAGCATTGCTCATTGTTCACGTTGAGGGTTGGTACTATAAAGACTTTGAGTTATAACCTTGAACCTGTACAGCCTCAGCCGCCACGTCTCCATCCATAAGCCACTAAGAAACTTGAGGTTTTATGAGGAAATGCACTTGCGATAATCCAGAAGAAGCACAGGAGAAATGGAGAAAAGGCAGCATTGGACAAGCAGGAGATGGCTGTGGAATGAGATGAGGCTAATGCAGACTCCGACCAACCATAGGACATGCTTGCAGATACTTCTCTTGTAGAAGGTATTCCAGCTATACTACTTAAAGTGTTATATACACTCCAAAAATGTTCCCTCTAACCAGGGAAAGAGGAAGAGCATTTATTTGCTTTTCAAGTGTCACTGTAGCCAACAGAGGTGTAATGGTTTACACCAGCTGAGGATTTCATCCATAAATTATACAATGGAATTTTAATACAAAAGAGAAACACATAGCTTCTCTTTAATGAAAATCTAGTAGCCCCATTTCTGAGGTTAGAAATCATGATCTGATTAAGGCCTTGAAATAAGAGAACTTGAAATGCACTTTTAAAGTGACCCTATTACTCAGAACATGGGTGTCTTCCAGGAACAAAAACTTAACGTTACAATCAAACACTTTGGATGTGTAAAACTTCAATGGGTGTTTGGTGAAATGCTTTGGTATCTTGAGTTCTGAGAAAGCCTCACAACATAATTCAGAAGTGTTATCCTATTTTATATGCAGATAAACAGAGGCACATTTTGTTGAAGGTCACATAAGGAGTTAGGTGCAGAGACAGAAATAAAAGTCAATAGTCCTGACAGCTCTTACTACATGTTACTCTCTGGGATGAACACCATTGGACTGCATTACAAGACAACATTAGTAAAGTGTGTTGTCTTAATAATATTTAATATTTTTGACTTCCTAATATGCAACTTACATGACTGCAATTTTTACAAAGACTCAATTTTGTTATTATTTTGTTTGATGAGCTTCTCGATGAATCATCTTCTGATAACTTGTAAGCAAAAACCAGGTAGACAATGTCATGATCCACTTTAATGTTGCCTTCTTTATGCCTGGTGATAAAAATTCTCCAACAGAATGACAAGTATATAAATTGCATAGTTTTTCACAGGTGGTGTAGGATCGTAAACTTCAACTTAGAATTCAAATATCAAAAATGCTGTGATAAGACACTGCAGGAGGTCAGACTAGATGATCATGATGGTTGCTTCTGGCCTTAAAATCTATAAGTCTATGAGTTTATTCCTGTGCACAATCCCATTCCTCTTTCCCCTGCCTCTTCTTCTGACTGTTACTATCAAGCAAAATCTTAACTCCAGTCTCATGTTTTCCTCAAAATGTTTCTCCATCTCCTCCAGCAATGTGGATCTGGACCTGTTATATGTACATTTCCTGAGATTGTAGTTAAGATTTATTTTACAGAACAATCAGGGTGATTTTGCCCAGTGTAGTGTGTGTGTTATTCTTCCTTTCCATGGAAACACGTCTCTATGGTGGGTCACACTATTCTACTACTTATGAATAGTTTCACATTTGCGTAGCAACCAAGAGGTAGCATTTTCTCTTACCTCCGAATTCCCTTTCTTTTCAGGTTTTGGGTCAGTGGCTGGGATTTACACTTCAGCCTCCTTAAGAGACATACACTGCAGTTCTTCTTATTTTAATTACATATTGAGATTTGCAATCATACACCACACACAAACAAGCTTGAAAGTTACACAAGGATAATTTCTGGACAACTATTATTTTCATTTATGAAGAAGGAAAACTTAAAGTGGATCAGAACCTTGTCTAGCTGGTCACTGTTTTGACTTAGTTTGGAAGATAATTCCTACAGAAGCTTGCCAAACAAAACAAAAAAATTAACCAAGCCACAAATAAGTCCTTGTATGACTGATTCTCATCTTAGTAACATATTAAGAGTCCAAGAATTCAAATGATCTAATAGGGTTCATGATCAATGGCAAATGTAGCCTGATTTGGGGTGGGTTAGTAGGGTCAGTGGAATTTATCCACTTAATTTAGTTTTATTTAATAATTAATTTTCTAATTAATTAGTAATGTTAGTAATAATTAATAGATATCAATTATATGGATATGGTTTGCCAATATGTGTGATCAGAAGATAAGAGTTCGTCTTAAATCAGGCTTCACAGAATTTATACAAGGAGATTGGGGTATATGACAGGAACTTACCCTGAGACAAAATTAGTCAATCAAGACCTTTTATTTAAAATCAATGAAACAATAAGCAAATGCTAAAATGTTAAAAGCAGTTTGAGATTACAAAGTTACAAATATCACAGTTCTATAAGAGAGATACCTATGATAATAAACAGTTCTAAATTCACTCTGTGCAGTAGCACTAGGGTGTTGTTCACACCTCTGATAGATAGAGGAAGTGATGAAAATGGTTATGAGTTAAACCCTCTATAAACTAGATGCTTTAAAGGTAAAGCAGAAATTAGATTCCTTTATACTTACTGCTTTGAAAAGAAATAATACCACGACTTATCAGTAGTTGACAGCTTTCGTAGGAGAGACAGGGTGAGACGATGGAAGATAGAAAGATGGATGTATCACCTGCCTAATGGTGGATCGTCACCCTTTTTATAGGGAGAAATCCTTCCTCCTATGCCCAAATTTGTCTTTCCCCCACGGAAAGGTTAGGGTACCATCCCTCATAGGCCAACATAGATATGCGTATGAATGACAGATATGTACGTAGTTTGTGGTGTACTTGTTAAATTTGTGGGCAAAAATCCCCACTTTTCACCCTTTACTAGGTGAAAGGTCTTCAGACATTCAAAGGTCTGTATTCTATTATTACTTTTCTGAGTAAGGGTCCTAAAAGTTGTCTTCAGCATCATGCAGGATGTGACCAGAGTGTCTGGCCTGGATGTCTGTAGGTGTCTTGCATTTCTATTGCAAATAATTCTATTAATCTATGCAGCCTACACACTTTTATCAAAAAGACATTTTATACAGACCAACAGATTAATCCTCAGGGCTACACAAATATGTAGCACGTGTTGTCAAGACTACTGTGTTTTATTTCTGATGCTGACACTCGCTCTCTATGTGACCTTCACCTCAATGTGCCTTTGTTTATCTGCAAAAAAAACAGGGATGATGTCACTCATGGAGAATGTTCTACTTCCTCAGAACTCAGCATATCAAAGCACTTCACAAACACTCATTAAGGTTTTTGGTGTTCACAGTCTTGTATTACTATGCTATTAACTGTTGGTTACTGGAAAACGCCCTTGTTCTGAGTAAAGGAGTCAATTTAAAAAATGTATGTCAAGGTGACTCGTGTCACTCTCCAAATCATGTCACAATTTATAGTTCAAAATTTGGGACTTTCGATGGAAGAAACTTTGCATTTTCTTTTATGATAGAAATTCCTTTTTAAAGGTTAAGAGCAGGAGATCAGCCTGCATAGATCAGCACAGCTCCATAGAAACCAAGGATGTTCAGGACATTTAAATCAAAATAAGGCTCTCCACCCTTGTCTGGTTAGAGGAAACATTCTATGGTATTACACTTTTAAAGTCATTCTCATCCTGGTAGACAAGCTTCCTGCAAGTTAAGATTCTCTTTGCCGTTGGTGGATGGAGATTGTGTTGCAGATGCCATAAATGTTCCAGGGTTTATTACAGAGCCTTTATACAAACATTGCACTGCTTGTTTTCAACCACCACCATCCCTCACCTCAACCCAGGAGCAAGTGTGCAACAGGAAGAACATCTTCTGCCATGATAACTGGTAACATCAGTGGAGGTGGATTCTGAGCTGATTTTCTAATCAACATGAGGGGAAATTCACCTCTGGGCAGAAGAGAAGCACAAAGGCCTATACAAAACTTAGATCACTGTTAAGACCTTTTTTTAAAGCTGAAGTGGGACTCAGGTGGTTCATATTTCCATACTGTCCCTTTTGCTAGAGGAAAATCTCAAGTCAAAGGGCTAGATAAAAACCCACCCAGAGTAAAGACTCTCATTGACTTCAATGGGCAATAGATCAGAAAACTTGGGGGTGCAGGCTCTGAGAATGCACAGTGCTCCCTCACTCCTAGGAATTTCAGAAAAAACTGTGCAATGCTCCCCACACATGCCAGCATGGCTTACCAGGACCAAGCAGGATTCCTCTACAGGCCAGCAGATTGTGCAACAGATACAGCTCTGACTATCCTTTTGATTCATTCCCATTGTAACTCCAACACAGCTGCAAGAGTGAACCTATAATTGAATGGGTCCAATAAAAATTTTACAATGAAAGACACCCATGTTGTGTCATGTGTGTGTCATACCATGTGAGGCTAAAAACAAAATAGTCCTGAAAACAATTATATAAATTGATGGAGTGATGTGCACAGCAAAATGTGTTTTGAAATGGATTAAGATCTAAAAAAAGGGGGTGTTTCAGCTTCTCCCGGCAGTCTAAGATATTGTATAAAAGTGCTCACGACTCAGGTTTCTTTACCACTTCTCTTGACTTCTCCTCCTCGGTAACTTGGGTAAGTCTGATTTGACTGAATTTTTCTACACTTAACGAGATGTCATGTTAATGATGGTTTTAATTTAGGACTTAATCTTGCACATAACTCTGTGACTATTGGCTATATGAAGGGTTTTTCATTTAAAAAATTACAGTTAATAAGTTGCATGCTTTTGTGGAGTTAGAAGTTTATGCTACAATTTCAAGAGGTACCATAGATGGACCTGCAGACTGATCCAGCATGGCAATTCTTAAATCCTTATGTGCACTAGAAGCAATTTTAAATGCAGATCTATGAATAGTGGAGGTTACCTTAGGCCCTTGATTCAGTTGAACAGTGCTGATTTCTACCTGCTCAGGATCTGGGTCTTAGCATTTTATTTTGACAAAAGAATATTTTCCATTCATTCATTATCAAGTATTGCTGACACACAAGCTTTAGAAGCTAGCACCACCCTGTGATTCTGGAAAGAAGTGGTTTGCATGCTGAGACTAAGGGAACTAATCTTAAAAAAATTGTCCCTGCCTGTGTTGTACAAACATTTTGTAAAAGGAATAAAATCATCATGCGTGCATGACAGAAATATTGTATATTCTATGTTTACTTATTCCAGTCAGTGCTCCTGAAGCAAAGGAATTAAGAAAGGTTCAGAGGGGTTGGTTAGGAGGGAGGCTAAGAGAGAGGGGAGCAAGGGAACTAGGACAAGGCAATGGGAGGTAAAATGTAGCTGGGAACTGAGGGGCTAGATGATCATTGACCTGCTCTGTCTCTCTCTCTATGGTCCATGTTACAATTGTAACTGAGCTTTGTCCTTTCCATTCCGTTGGCTCTACTGCATGATGTTGACTCTTTTCCCTGCTGTGTGTTTCAGGTTTACCTCCAAGGCAGAAAGATGACTTACCACCACCAAAAGATTTCTCACCATTGGGGCTCTAACCCCTGTTGGAATGGGGGCTGGGGTGGTTATAGGGGCCATTACGACTGCCATCGGCCATGGGGTTACTACAAGCCATACGGATGTGGGTGGGGCTACAATGATGGCTGCTACTACCCTTATTCTTCCCGATGGGGCCATGGCTATGGTGGCTGTGGCTATGGCGGCTATGGAGGCTATGGTGGCTATGGCGGCTGTGGCTATGGCGGCTATGGCTATGGAAAGTGTTGGCCATGTTAAATCCAGCAGGAATAGCCCTGGAACAAGGAACAAGCAGGAAACAAAAAGCAAGATATGGATTCACGGCTAAGCTTATGGGCAATGGCTTTCAGAAATGCTGATTCCCACAACTCCCCTCAGAGCTGTGCGGGCTCAGCAGTTCTGTACATTTGCCCCATATCTATATTTCCCAAGTTACACTTTATGTCTGTTACGTCTCATATTCTCTGCTGCTTCTTTCATTATCCCAAGGCCTGAATCTCAATTCCATGAAGGCCCCTTTAGGCCAATCTGACAGTGTCAGTGAAACAGGGGTCTTAAGGTTGGGACAAATAACATTTACACCCACTTGAAAGCTTCTTACAGAGTGTGCAAAGGGGTCTTACTGGCAAAAGAGAATTATGCCTTGGTTGTTTAAGCCTTTTCCTGAATATATGTCATTTCTTTTTTCGTTTAACTGTGCTAGAGAAAATGTATCATGGAAAAGCAGCTTAGTGCTCTGCTCATATTGTGCTTTGTCTCATTTGACCCTGACTGGGATGAAACAAATACATTAAAATTGTTGCGAACAGGACTTGGTTATCAAACTCTACAGCGGCCAGGAAGAAAGAAGAACATCTGGTGTGAAATGTATCATCTTGGAATCAGTGATTCATTGCAGACCATCTCAAAAATCTGGAAATACATTCTTTCTTCTCTGCATTGTTTCTGGCTGTTCGCATGTACTCCTTTTCTTATTCACAGTAAACTTATTTTGCATCAGAATATCTGTTTTCTGGATTTCCTTTTGGCTCCCTTCTTTATTTACCAACCTTTGTGGCCCAGATTCAGAGAGCTTTGAAATCAATGTGAGAGAGGCACCTAAATACCCTTGTGAATCTGGGAATGTGGGTAGCCATTCACTCCCGTGCAGGAAGCCAACACCTGTGCACTACTTCAGTCCCATTTGAGCCCTGTAGTGTGAAGAAAATCAGGTCTGGCAAGGACTGTAAATCGTAAGAGAGGCATTAACCCTGCTGTTCCCCTGTTTGGGCCAGCTAAGCCAAAGAGGGTGATGGGGATTCCTTCTCATTCAGAACAGCTAGAGTTTTTCGGTTCAATACCTACTAATAGGAACTTGGTATGATCCAAATTGGCAACGCTAGCACTTCAGCTGTTCCGCGGATTCCCTCCCATTCTCCCGAGATTGAGAGCAGCGTGGTGTCCCCCGCCCGCCCCCAAGTTATTCCAACCTCACAATGTTGTTTAATTAAAAGCGTTTCCGAAATCTTAAGTATAATTGGGCTGTGACCATGTGTAATGGGGTCTCCTAACCCAAGCTTCTCCTTTTGTGGCACTATGTTCGCCCGCAACTGGGTGCCACTCAATCCACTTTTACAGGCCAGGGCAATGAAAAGACCAAACAAACTATTCCAAAGCAGTGTGTCTTCCTTAATAAAGCCCCAGGACAGGATCACATGTAATAAAACAATGATCCAGGTTCAGAGCCCCCCAAATTAAGGCTAAGCAAAGTCTCTCTGCCTTCTCAGGCTAGTCATCCAGAGCTTAAGGGAGATCACCGCTTCGTGAAGGATATTCAGCTTCTGGTCTCCTCCCCCCGCTCAGCTTCCTTGTGCTTTTTGAATAGTCATTAGGGCAGAGCGGGGAGTCTCCTAAATTGCTCCCAGGCTCTTCTGTTTTTGAGCTTCAGCCTGACCCTTAAAGGGGTAGTGCACTCTTTGACATAACTCCCCCTCTTTCAGGGACCTGTCTGTACACTCCCCGAATGTCCCAATGGCTTCATCTATTCATGAGAAGAAGTCCACCTTCCAATGGTGCTTTCCAGGACTTTGTTCTGCCTGAGAATGAAAGGTCTGCACTGCTAAAGACGACTGGGTGAGATGGGCATGTGAGTCCTTCATCATCTGGAGCTATCGCAAAGCTGCATGATGCATGACCACTATAACAGGTGTCCCAAACACCCGCATGGCCCAATGTATGCCCAAATATTCCTTTTTTGAGGCCTGTGGAATGTGTCCCTTTGTCCAGGAATTTTCTACCCAGATACAGGCTGGAACTGTAGGGACAGGACTGTGTCTAGAAGTCAGTGTGAAGAATCAGGTTGCAAAATAAATTGTAGCAGGAAATGTACAGCAGGTCCTGTCCATTTGCTGGATCAGAAAGAAGGCCCTGAGTCACTTCACACTTAGCCATTTTATATCAAAAGTCCTTTCTTTTTCTGCTGGTCTCTAGAAAACTCATTTTGAGCCACTCAATGCGAGCCTCACCATGGGCAGTACCTCTCTGGAGGATCTTACGGTTGTGCATAATTTACCTTAATTTTGACATTTAGAATGATTCAAAATGGGATATTAGGATGGAAGCTCAGGGTCAGTGGAGCAGGAGGACTGGAAATAGGAACAAATACAGAACCATGAACATGTGAACAAAGTCATAATTGTCCTGCCCCATCGCTCACTCTCTCTCTGTCTCTGCATAGACCTTGTTATAACAAAAATGGCCTTAAATCCTTTTCTTCCTCTGGCACTTGCACCTTATGGTGACTTACTTCCTGCTGCGCATTTCAGGTTTACTCCCATCGCAGAAAGATGTCTTGCTCCAGGAACCTGTGCAATCAGGGCAGGGGCGGCTCTAGTAATCCGGCCGCCCCAAGCAGGGCGGCATGCCGCAGGGGGCACGCTGCCGGGCGCCGGTCCCGCGGCTCCGGGGGACGTGCCAGCAGAGGGTGCGCTGGTCCCACGGCTCCAGTGGAGCTTCCGCAGGCATCCCTGCGGGAGGTCCACCTGAGCCACGGGACCAGCAGACCCTCCGCAATCACGCCTGCGGGAGGTCCGCTGGTCCGGCGGCTCTGGTGGACCTCCTGCAGGCATGACTGCGGAAGGTCCGGCGGACCCGCCTGCCGCCCTCCGGGGAAAATGCCGCCCCACGCGCGTTCTTGGCGCGCTGAGGTCTAGAGCCGGCCCTGAATCAGGGCCGTCTCCAGCTTTTTTGCTGCCCCAAGCGGCGAAGGAAAAAAAAGAAAAGAAAAACCCTATTGACCAGCCACCGAATTGCCACTGAAGACTGAAGCGGAGGGAATGAAGGACCCACCACCAAATTGCTGCTGAAGACCCGGACGTACCGCCCCAATAAAGGACGGAGTGCCGCCCCTTTCTGTTGGCTGTCCCAGGCACTTGCTTCCTTCGCTGGTGCCTGGAGCCAGCCCTGTGTGCAATGATGGCTACTACCCATCATTCTTTGTCTTGATATGTTCATAAACTAGACTGCAACAATTTCTAGATGTTTATGCTCTTCTTATAGATTTATGTGGAATGTTGCAAACACAGCTGACTAAGTCCATTCTCCCCACAGAAAACATGTATTAATTAAGTAACGGAATCCAATTTTTTTAATGTAGTGTGCACCCACAGTACTGCTATTGATCATTCCTTTATAAAGTCATATACACTGACCATGAGGTACCATGGCTTGGCATAGCAGGAGCCAAAAATAAATCAGTTACCTTTTCCTTTTTGAGGGTTCTCCATTCACAGAAGATAAATTTTCATTGATTATCTTTTTCATTTTTTTACATAAACAGAAATTATTCTGGGAGGGGGATATATTAAAAGACCAAATGATAAATAGATAGTATCATGCTATAGGAGGGATGGATGGATAGTTTAGTTTAGGGAAGACTGGAAAGCATATATATTTTTTAATCCTGGCCTGTCATGTTGAGCAGGCTACTGAGTGACACCTCAATAGTTATAACGAGACTGATTCATGTCAGAATTACTCATTTCAACAAAGAAAATAGGTCAAGAGAAGTTGTTAGAATAGCTTTGAATCACTAGAATTTGTATATAATTTCTCAGCCCTTCTGGAAGATCTGATACACCCTTTGATCTTGAGGTCCCTATTAATTACAAAACAAATTATGCTGCACAGATCACTTTTTCAACTGACAAAACTGTATTCCTCTGTGTTTATAATTACTACTCTGTTCTCAAACTCACACAGTAGTTATGACAGATATTGCAACCACATGAAGCATCTTTGAGGGAACATATTGTATAACATTTATATTAAGTTTTGGGCAGGGATTGCATGTATGATTGTGTTCTACTCCTGATGGGAGAGTATCACCAGGAACTAAAACACTGAGGGGTGAGTAAGGTAAATTACTCATGATTGTAAACACCTCCAGAGAGGTACCATCCCCTAGGAATGCTTGCATAAATTGGTTTACACTAGCTGAGGCTCTCACCCGTACACTATGCAATGGAATTTTATACAAAAGACAAATGTAAAGCTGCTATTCAATGAAAATCAAATAGCCCCAAGTTCTCAGGCTAGAAATCATGCATAGGAATAAGAAAACTTGACATGCTTTTTTAAAGTGACCCCTATTACTCAAAACATGTCTGTCTTCCAAGAATGAATGTTATCGTTATTATTATCATACAACACTTTGGACTTGTAAAATTGTAATGAGTATATGTGAAATACTTTGGTTTTATGGTTTGAAGTAAATGGGGTGAAATTCAATAAGGACAAATGCAAAATACTCCACTTTGGAAGGAACAATCAGTTGCACATACACAAAATGGGGAATGTCTGCCTAGGAAGAAGTCCTGTGGAAAGGGATTTGGGGTAATAGTGGACCACAAGCTAAATATGAGTCATCAGTGTAACAAAAAAAGCAAACATCATTCTGGGAGTATTCACAGGAGTGTTGTAAGCAAGATACAGGAAGTAATTCTCTCACTCTACTGCATGCTGATAAGGCCTCAGCTGGAGGACTGTGTCCAGTTCTGAGCACTGCATTTCAGGAAAGATGTGAACAAATTGGAGAAAGTCCAGAGAAGAGCAACAAAAATTATTAAAGATCTAGAAACCATGACCTATGAGGGAAGATTGAAAAAACTGTGCTTGTTTAGTCTGAAGAAGAGAAGACTGAGGGGGGACATGATTACAGTTTTCAAGTACATAAAAGGTTGTTATAAGGAGGAGGATGAAAAATTGGTTTCGTTAGCCTCTAAGGATAGGACAAGAAGCAATGTGCTTAAATTGCATCAAGGAAGGTTTAGTTTGGACATTAGGAAAGGGTAGTTAAGCACTGGAACAAATTGCTTCCACAAAGGGAGGTTGTGGTTTCTCTGCCATTGAAGGGTTATTAAGAACAGATTAGACAAACACTTGTCAAGAATGGTCTAGTTCTTACTTAGTCCTGCCTTGAGTGCAGGAGACAGGACTAGACGACCTCTCGAGGTCTCTTCCCATCCTACACTTCTATGATTCTATAAATTCTGAGGAAGCCCCCCAGCATCCAGCAGGAGTGTTGTTATCCTTATTATATATATAAATAAACAGAGGCATATTGTGTTGAAGGTGACACAAGGAGTCAGTAGCAGAAATCGAAATAAAAGACAATAATCCTGACAGCTTGTACCACGTGTTATTCTCTGAGATGAACACCATTAAACTGCATTACACAGCAACATTAGAAATGTGTGTTGTCTTATTAATAACATTTAGTATTTTTGGTTTCTTAATAGGCAACTTTATTTTGGACAATTATTTTCATGTATGAAGAAGGCCAAGATAAACATGATCTCAACATGGTCTAGTTTGTCATTTAAACTCAGTTTGGAAAATGATTCCTCCAGAAACTAGCCAAACAAAAGACAAAAACAAAATAAATCCATGAATGTGTCTTTGTGTGAATTAATCTTTTGCTCGTTTTCAGTGTTATGGTAGCTCTTATGGACCCGATATATTAGAGACACAAGGTGGGTGAAGTCATAGCTTATGTAGGTGAAAGAGAAAAGCTTTTTAGTTTACACAGAGCTATCCTTCTGCGTGACCTTGAAAGCTTACAGAAGTTGTCCAATAAAAGATATTACCTTCCCCACCTTATCTCTTGCTATTGACATATTTGTAAGCCAAGAATGTGAAGGGTCTAGGATGGTTCAGAATCAGTGAGAGGTATTAGCAGATGTAGTCAAAAATACGACCTCTTATTTTGGACTTTGCTACTTATTCTCTATGTGACCATCACCTCAACGTGCTTCTGTTTAATCTGTGTGTAAATCATGACTCCAGATATCAAAGCACTTCACAAACATTCATTAAGGTTTTTCATGTCCAGAGTGTTGGAATATTATGATAATAGTTACTTACTGGAAGATGCCTTTATGATGAGTAATAGAGTCACTTTAACAAAATGTATGTCAAGGTCACTTGTGTCATTCTCCTGATCAGGTCATGATTTGTAGCTCAGAGTTTCAGACTATTTGATTTCCATTGAAAAAAGATTGCATTTCCTTTTAGTATAAAAATTCCATTTGAAGTTTAAGAGCAGGAGATCAACCGGCATATATAAGCACAGTTCCACAGAATTCAAACATGTTCATGGCATTTGAATCAACATAAGGCTCTTCAATCTTGCCTCATTAGAGGAAAGAGTCTATAGGGTGAGAGGCTGTTACAATTTAAAAATCATTCTCAAAAGCTTTCTGCAAGCTCCGGGTCTTGCAGCATGCCCTAAAGTTGGTCAGCCATTGAATTAATCTAATCTTATAACAGCCTTGGCCGAGAAGGCCGTATCTCCAGCTTTCCTGTGTTTCATCTGAGGCTTTATCAGCTGCATTTTCCTACAAAATGAGAATTGTCTTGGCTGTTGTTGGATGTAGATCATGTTACTGATGTCATAAATGTTCCAGGATTGATCTCAAAGCCTTTATAAAATATGCAATGCTTTTTCTCACCCACCACCCTCCCTCAGCTCAACCCAAGAGCAACCCCACAGTAGCCAACCCCATGAACTTCTGCCATCATGATCATCCTGATCCCACAGCATTGGTGACATAAGTAGACGTGGATTATGAACTGAATCTCTAATCAATGTTTGGGGAAATTTACCCCTGCACAGAGGAACAGCACAAAGGCCAATTCAGCTCTTAGGTCCCTCTTAAGACCTATTTTGAAAGTTGAAATGGAACCTCGATGGTTCTTAACCTTATACCGTCTTTCTTCCAGGGGAGATTTTCAGATCATAGGGTCTGAGTCAAAACCCACCCAGAATAATGTCTCACATTGATTTCAATTGGCGTTAGATCTCAAAACTTGGGGTTACGGGTCTGAGCATTGAGATTCCCCCTCCCTCCTAGAAATTACAGGAGCTGTACCATGCCCACCATACATCTCAGCTTAGCTTAGCAGGACCAAACTGGATTCCTCCGCATGACAGCAGATTGTGCAACAGGGATGGCCCTGAATCTCCTGAACAACCATTCTCATTGGAACTCCTAAGTGGGTCACTAGAATGATACCAGGCAGGGATGTGTCCCATCAAACTTTAACATGAAAGAAACCCGTGGGCTTGTATGTGCACGTCATACCCCATGTGAGGCTAAAACACAACAATCCTGAACACAGACGAAAACAATTATCTCACTTGGAGGAGTCATGTGCCCTGCAAAATGTTTTGTAACTAATTCAGACCTCAAGCAAAAGGATGTCTCAGACTCTCTAGGCCATGTGAGAAACGGTATAAAAGCGCTCGCGACTCAGGGTTCTTTAACCACTTCTCCTGACTTATCCTGCTTGGTGACCTTGGTAAGTCTGATTTGACTCTATCTTTCTATAGCTATCAAGGTGTTGTGTTAGTGATGGTTTAACTTATGACTGAAACGTGCGCATAACTCTGTGATTATTGGCTCTGTTCAGGGGTTTTCCCATTGAAAATATGGTAAGTTACTAAGTTGCAGGCATTGATGTATTCATGGTTTAGAAGTTAAGGCTGAAATCTTCAGAGGTAAATAGAAATTTGGGACACTAGCTCTTCTTTATTTTCATTAAGAATGAAGTGTTCAAATCCCTTGGGTAGATTTGAAAAATCTCAGCCCCAACTTTTCAGTTAGTGGGGTTAGGAAGAAACTCCCCCAGTTTACTCCCTAACAGACCACTTATGTGTCCTTCTATTTTATTCTGTGGCAGCTGGTATCTACAATTTATCTGAGACAGATTATTCTGATCTGATCCAGTAGGGCAATTTCTATGTTCTTCTGAGCACTAGGAGTATACAAAGATGCAAATCCACAATTGGTGTAATGTAGCTTTACTCCATTGAACTCAGTTGAACAGTGCTGATTTCTACTGGCTGAGGATCTGGTTCTTAGTGTTTTCTTTTGACAAAAGAATATTGTCCATTATTGCTGACTCACAAGCTTCAGAAGCCAAATCTCTGATTCTGGAGAGAACTAGTTTCTCTGCTGAGCCTAAATCCTCCAAAGAAGCTAAGCTTAACAAATTTGTCCCTACCGTGCAAATATTTTGTAAAAGGGAATAAAAATCCCATGTGTGCATGACAGAAATACTCTGCATTGTATGTTTACTTACTCCAGACAGTGTTGTTAGGAGAAAGGGACTGAGACGTGTTCAAAAGGGTTGGATAAGAGGGAGGCTAAGAGAGAGGGGAGCAAGAGGACTACAAGGAGAAACTGGGAGGCAATAGGTAGCCAGGACATGAGAGTCTAGGTCATCATTTCCCTGCTCCATCTCTATCTCTTTCTATCTCCATGGCCAGCAATACAACAGTAACTGAGTTTTGACCCTTATTAATCCACTGGCCCAAGTGCATTGTGTTGACTCTTTTCCTCACTGTATGTTTCAGGATAACCTCCAGCGCAGAAAGATGACTTTCGACGAACTCATGAATGATGAATTGTATTATAACCCCTACTGTTACAAGGGCTGGCGCGGCTATAGAGGCCATTACGGCTGCTATCGGCCCTGGGGTTACTGGAGGCCATACAGGTATGGGTGGGGCCATCAGCATGATTGCCACTACCCTTACAGATGGGGCCATGGGTACGGCTATGGAAAGTTCTGGCCATGCTTAGCCGAGGAGCAATAGACCCGGAACAAGGAACAACCAGGAAACGTAAAGTGAGATACGGAATCCCAGCTGGGCTCACGGGCAATGGCTTTTGGAAATGCTGATTGCGCACAACTCCCATGGGAGCTGGGAGTTCTCAGCACCTCCGTAAATCTGCCCAGTATCTTTATGACTCTTTCCTCTAATGCTTTCCGTGCTGACTCTATGCTGCTTCTATATCTTTCTGAAGGCCTGAATCTCACCTCCATGTAGGCCCTTTTAGGCCACCCTGATATTGTAAATTAAGCAAGGGCCTTAAGGTTCACAGAAATGACATTTAAACTCACTTGAAGACTCCTTACAGAGCAGTGCACAAGGGTCTTTGTGGCAATGAGAATTAGGCCCGGGGTTTTCTAGGCTTTTCATGCGTATGTGCTCTTTGTCTCTGGCTTCAATTTTGCTACAGAAAATGTATCATGGAGAAGCAGCTTAGTGCTCTGCTCATGTTGTGATTTGTCTCATCTGACCCTGACTGGGATGAAAGCAATACCTTGAAATGGTTACAAACAGGACGTGAATGTCAATCACTACAGCTGCCATGAAGAAAGAAGAACATCTGGTGTGAAACGTCTCGCCTTGGAATGGGTTGTTAACTATCTCAAAATCCTGGAAATAGATTCTTTTTATTTCTGTCTGTTTCCGTGTGCTCCTCTTCTAATTCACATTAAACTGATTCTGCATCATAACAACAGTCTTCTGGTTTTCCTTTCTGCTCCATTCCTTATTTACCAACCTCTGTGGCCCAGATTCACAGAGCTACTTAGGTGCCTGACTCCCACTGTCGTCAATGTGAGTGAGGCACTTAAATACCCTTGTGACTCTGGGCCTGTGGACACTAATTCACTCCTGTGCAGGGAGCCAGCTTCTATGCCTTGCTTAATTCCCACTCAAGCCCTGTAATGTGAAGACAATCAGGTCCGGCAGGCGTCTGTAAAGCATAAGAGAGGTATTAGCCCTGCCGTTCACTTTTTTGTACAAACTAACCCAAATAGGGATTTTAGCGTTCCTTTTTAGTCACTACAGCTAGACCTTTTCAGCCATGGTTCCAAGCATGACAGAGAAAATATATGGAAAACAATAGACTTTCCAATATGCATTCTAAAAGCTCTCCGGGGTCACCATCAGTCTTATGGGAATCTAGTAGGCCAAAGCCTTTCCAACTCTTCTGCTAATTTTGGGGGCTCCTGGGACACAAGCTCCTGTCCGTTTGCTGGATCAGAAAGGCGGCCCTGAGTCAGTTCACATTCAGCCTGTTGATATCAAAAGCTCTTTCTTTGTCTGTTGTTCTCTTGGAAACCCACTGTGAACTAGTGAAATTCTGGAACAGCCTTCTAAGGGGAGCAGTGGGGGCAAAAGACATATCTGGCTTTAAGACTGAGCTTGAGAAGTTTATGGAGGGGATGGGATGAGGGGAGAGCCTAATTTTGGCAATTCATTTGGCAACTGATCTTTGATTATCAGCAGGTAACTATGCCCAGTGGTCTGTGATGGGATGTTAGATGGGGTGGGATCTGAGTTACTGCAGAGAATTCTTTTCTGGGTGCTGGCGGGTGAGTCTTGCCCACATGCTCAGGGTTTAACTGATCACCATATCTGGGGTCGGGAAGGAATTTTCCTCCAGGGCAGATTGGCAGAGGCCCTGGAGGTTTTTCGCCTTCCTCTGCAGCATGGGGCATGGGTCACTTGCTGGAGGATTCTCTGCAGCTTGAGGTCTTCAAACCACAATTTGAGGACTTCAATAACTCAGACATAGGTTAGGGGTTTGTTACAGGAGTGGGTGGGTGAGATTCTGTGGCCTACATTGTGCAGGAGGTCAGACTAGATGATCATAATGGTCCCTTCTGACCTTAAAGTCTATGAGTCTAGTCTATGCAAGCCTTCATGGGAGTGACACCTCTGTGCAAGTGTTTACAATTGTGAGAAATTTATCTTACTCACCTCTCACTGTTCTAGTTCCTCCTTCAGTAGAAAGGTGGATCTATACAGTCCCTGGCACACAGTGATACACAAACATTATACAGTATGTTCTCCCAGTGCTAGTGTGTGAGGTTACAATATCTGTCACAATTTCTGTGTGAGTTTGAGAACAGAGCAGTAATCACAAACACAGAGGAAATATAATTATATCAGCGACCTGTAATTAATAGGGACCTCAAGAGCAAAGGATGTCTCAGATCCTCCAGAAGAACTGAGAAATTGTATACAAGTTCTAGTGACTGAGAGCTATTCTAGCAACTTCTCTTGACCTATTTTCTTTGGTGAAATGAGTAAGTCTGACATGAATCAGTCTCATTATAACTATTGAGGTGTCATATTAATGATAGTCTTAATTTAGGATTGATTCTTGCATACACATCATCTGATTCTCATGAAGTTCAGGGCCTACTGTGGGACCCTGGACAAATCATATCTCCCTTCTGTGATTCAACAGCTATAAAATGGAAATAGAGGTAGTTACCTGCCTCACAGGCAAGGTGTATGGACTAATTAATCAAGGTTTTTGCATACATAAAATATGTGAGCTCTAAGTATGGTGAAAATTATTTCCCCACCTGTTATTGGATGACATAAAGTACAGTGCCATATCAGAAAAGAAATATGAACTTACATTTCTTGCTCACCTTGTGGTACTGCTGATGCTATAAAATACTTGTTTCTAACTGGGAGGTATCTCTCATATCATGGGAAACTGGAAGACATTAGTAATGTGAGTTTTACTTCCTACTCCCCCAATATCCTACTCAAAGTGGTAGGCCAGGATTTAAAAAAAAATGATTTCCAGTTTTCCCCAAACTAAACTATCCAGTCTCTAGCACAATAATAACTATTGATCTTTTTGTCTTTTAATATCTTCTCCCCACCCCAAAATGTCCATATTGATGTCAAAAAATCAAAAAGATTATCAATGAAAAAATTCTATCTGTTGAGAACTCCACACATTTAAAAGGTAATCAATTCATTTGTGGTTCCTGCCATGTCAAGGTATGGTATCTCAGGTCAGTTTAAAAAACAATGTTCATTAGCAGGACTGTGGGTACACACTACCTTGAGATCTCTTGGATTCCATTACTAAACTAAAACACAAGTTAGTTGTGTTTGCTACATGTCTTATGAGTCTATTTTTATTATATCTTTCGATGCTCACATAAAGACTAGAAAGTGTTGCAGACCAGGCTATGAACACATCAATACAGGGAATGCTTAAGGGGTTAATTTGTGTTTTACTGGTGGATCGGAATCCAGAATCTCAATATGAAGCTGAACGACATGGCATTGCCTGGATCTTGAATGGTCATCGAAAGGAGAACAAAGTGAATGTTAAATATCAGAACTTGTAGAGTTTACTTCCGTGACTGTCGACTTCTAACTAGATTCTAATCTCTACATGTCAGGGACAGGGGTAATACCTTCCTTACCTATGATTTACAGAGTCTTGCCAGGCCTGATGGTCTTTGCACTACAGGGCTCAAATGAGACTTGAAGAGGGAACAGGCACTGGTAGCCTGCACAAGAGTGAATTTTTACCCACACTCCCAGATTCACAAGGGTATATAGATGCCTCGCTCACATTGATTTCAATGGGAGTCAGGCACCTAAGTAGCTCTGTGAATCTGGGCCACAGCGGTTGGTAAATAAGGAATGGAGCAGAAAGGAAAACCAGAAGACTGTTGTTATGACGCAGAATCAGTTTAATGTGAATTAGAAGAGAAGCACATGCAAACAGACAGAAATCAAAAGAATCTATTTCCAGGGTTTCGAGACAGTTAACAACGAATCACTCATTCCAAAGCGAGACATTTCACACCAGATGTTCTTCTTTCTTCATGGCAGCTGTAGCGTTTGACATTCAAGTCCTGTTTGTAACCATTTCAAGGTATTTCTTTCATCCCAGTCAGGATTAAATCAGACAAATCACAATATGAGCAGAGCACTAAGCTGCTTCTCCATGATACATTTTCGGTAGCAAAATTGAAGCCAGAAACAAAAAGTACATGTTCACGAAAGGGCTAGAAAACTCCGGGCCTAATTCTCATTGCCACAAAGACCCTTGTACACTGCTCTGTAAGGAGCATTCAAGTGAGTGTAAATGTTATTTCAGCCAGCCTTAAGGCCCTTGCTTCCTTTACACTATCAGCGTGGCATAAAGGAGTCTGCCTGGAACTGAGATTCTGGCCCTTGGAGACTTATAGAGGCAGATAGCATGGAAGGCGTTTGAAGAAAGAGACATAAAATTAAACCTGGGAAATACAGATACGGGGTAGTTTTACAGAGCTCCTAGGCACTCACAGCTCCCATTGGAGTCATAGGTGCTCAGCATTTCCGAAAGCCAATCCCCAGAAGCTCAGCCGTGAATCCACATCTTGCTTTTCATATCCTTGTTGTTCCTTGTCCCTGGGCTATTCCTGCTGGGCTTAACAGGGCCAGTGCTTTCCATAAGGGTACCAATGGCCCCATCGGGAAGAGTAAGGGTAGGAGCAACCATGGCCCCACCCCCACCTGGACTGCCTCCCATAACCCCATGGCCTCCCACAGCCGTAATGGCCCCTGGAACCATGCCAGCACCCGTGACTCCAGGGGTTATAATAGAATTCATCATCAATGAGTTCGTCAAAGGTCATCTTTCTGCACTGGGGGTTAACCTGAAACACACAGCGGGGAAAAGAGTCAACATAATGCACTAGGGCCTGTGGAATAAAAGGCTCAATGCTCAGTTATTACTGTGTTGGAGAGAGAGACAGAGAGAGAAGGAGCAGGGAAATGATGACCTAGACCCTCATTTCCTGGCTATATGCTCCCTCCCATTCCCTCCTCCTAATTGTCTTCCTTCACTCATTCTTAGCCTCCTTCTTAACCAACCCCTTTAATTCTCTCTCAGTCTCTTTCTCTGAAAAATACTGATGGCAGAGTAAATATGTGCTATAGACTATTACTATCGCGCCTTGTGTTCTCTTTTACAAAAGTTTGGGGCAAAGTCTGGCCGGGACAAGGTAATAATGTTTGTGTCTTTGTGAGGATTTAACCTCAGCATGGAGACGAGTTCTCTCTAGAACCAGAATGTGGCGCTTTGGTTTCTAAAGCTTGTGAGTCAGAGATACTTGCTAATGAATTAATGGAAAATAGTCATTTCCCAAGGAAACATATGAAGGAACAGATCTTGAGCTGGATTAAATCAGCTCAGTTACACAGACTTCAGTGGCGCTTTGCTAACCTACACCAGCCTAGGATGTGCCTCTGAAATTCTTAGTTGCACACAAGAATATAATAATTGTCACATTATGTCAGACCAGTGGGCCATTTAATCCATTATACTGTCTCAGGGTGTTGAGTACCCAACTACTTCCAAATGAAGTAAAAGAACAGTTGTGGAAGGAAGTGGAAAAGTTTCTTCCCCAAACCTCTTAGCTAACACTGGGGTAGGAGATTATTCAAAGCTACCAAAGGGATTCCAATTCCCGATTTCCAATTAAGAGTCATAGGAATTGGATGTCAGAAACACACATGTTGCTCTGCAAATCCCGCCATTAACTTCTAAAGCATTAATCCACCAATGTCTGCAATTTAAGAACTATGGAAAACTCCTTAGTATTGCTAATAATCACAGGGTCTAGTTGGAAAATTCAGTTCTAAATTAAAACCATTACTAACCTGACACCTCAATAGTTATAGAAAGATTGATTCAAATCAGACTTACCCAATTCACCGAGAAAACTAAGTCAAGAGAAGTGGTTAGAAGAGCTGGACTCACAAGAGCTTTTATATTGTTTGTCTTACCACATGGAGGACTGAGACATCGCTGCGCATCAGGTCTTTATTAGTTACAAAACAAATTTTGTTGCACATGTCACTCTTCTAATTGATATAATTGCTTTCCTCAGTGCTTGTGGTTATTAATCTCTTCTTAAACTCACATGGAATAATGTGCACATCACATCCTGCAGGAATCAATTATACTAAATATTTTATGGATGAACTGTATTCCTGGTCTTATTCTCCTGACTTCATTGGTGTTACACTGAGAATGAATCTGAAGGAAATTCAGAGCCGGATCTGCGCATCAGTATCATGTACAGGAATCCAGTCTGGTCCTTGAAATCCATGCTGGTATTAGTTCAGGATATTTTGGCATTTGCCCACTGCAATTCTTTAGACTCAACTAGCCTTAATCCTGCATGCTCAGCACATCCACCCATAATGCAGCTGAACCAATGCCCATGGAAATGAATGGGTAGTTAATCCATTGACTTCAGTGGGCTGTTCATGAAGCCGCATGACTTGAAATTTACCCTGGCAGAGGGGCAGTACGAGAGCTATAAACCCCATAAGTCTCACTTAGACGCATTCAGAAATAGCTCTTCTCACACACCTAAGTTTGCATAAGCTTTTGTGCTGCCCCTCTGCCCTGGGGTGAATTTCACGTTATGGTGATGAGAAATACAGCTCGCAATAGAGCTCCAGTTATGTCACCAACAGCGTGGAATTAGCGTGATCACCATGGCAGAACTGCGCAAAGCTGTTTATTGAGGGGTTGTTCATTGTTCACACTGAGGGTTTGTGGGACAGTGTTTTATACAATCTTTGAGTTATAACTTTGACCTCATATGGCCTCAGCCACCACATTTCTATCTGTGAGCAGCCAAGAGAACTGAGGTCTTATGAGACAATGCAACTGACGTAGCCCAGGAGAAGCACAGGAGAGATGAAAAAAAGGCAGCATTGGCCAAACAAGAGATGGCTGTGGGATAAGATTAGGCTAATGCAGACTCTGAGCAGCCAGAGGTTATGCTTCCAGAGCCTTCTCTTGTAGAAAGTGTTCCGCCCATAATACTTGCAGCATTCTAGACGCTCCAGACAGTGGTTCCTCTAACCAGGGGGAAAGGAAGAGAATGTCTTTGATTTTCAGCTGTCACTGTAGTGAACAGAGCTGGAAAGATTTCCACCAGCTGAGGATCTGGCCCATAAACTATACAATGGCATTTTACACAACAGAGAAACACGTAGCTGCTATTTAATGAAAATCAAATAGTCCCAAATTCTGAGGCTGGAAATCATGACCTGATTAAGGCATAGAAATAAGAGAACGTGACATGCATTTTTAAGTGACGCTGTTGCTCAAATCATGAGCATTTTCCAAGATTGAACTATTAATATTATCATACAACATTTTGTACTTGGGAAATCCTAATCAGTGTTTGTGAAGTGCTTTGATATCATGAATTCTGAGGAAGCCTTACAGAGCATCCAGCAGGCCTATTATCCCCGTTTTATATGCAGATAAACAGAGGCTTGTTAATAACATTTAGTATTTTTGACTTCCTAATATGCAACTTACATGACTATAATTGTTACAAAGACTCTATCATGTTGTGGTTTTTTTGTTTTTTTGATGTTTTATTTTTCTAGGAGCTTCTGGATGAATCATCTTCTGGCCTTCTGTATACATGTAGATAATAATTCTCCAAAGGAATGACAAGTGTATAAATTACATAGTGGTCCATTCATGGTGTAGTATAGAATCATAGAATCTTAGACTCGCAGGACAGGAAGGGACCTCGAGAGGTCTTCTAGTCCAATCCCCTGCACTCAAGACAGTACTAAGTATTATCTAGACCATCCCTGACAGGTGTTTGTCTAACCTGCTCTTAAAACTCTCCAATGACAGAGATTCCACAACATCCCAAGCCAATTTATTCCAGTGCTTAACTACCCTGACAGGAAGTTTTTCCTAATATCCAACCTAAACCTCCCTTGCTGCAATTTAAGCCCATTGCTTCTTGTTCTATCCTCATAGGTTAAAGAGAACAATTTTTCTCCCTCAGTCTTCTCTAATTCAGACTAAACAAACCCATTTTTTAAAATCTTTCCTCATATGACATGTTTTCAAGGCCTTTAATCATTTTTCTTGGTCTCCTTTCTCCAATTTGTCTACATCTTTCCTGTAATGTGGCACCTAGAACTGGATACACAACACTCCATAATGTTTGCTTTTTTTTTTCAACAGTGTTAGACTGTTGACTCGTATTTAGGTTGTGATCTACTGTGACACCCCGGATCGCTTTCTGCAGTACTCCTTTCTAGGCAGTCATTTCTCATTTTTTATGTGTTCAACTAATTGTTCTTTCTGAAGTGGAGAAATTTGTATTTGTCCTTATTGAATTTCATCCTATTTCCTTCAGACCATTTCTCCAGTTTGTCCAGATAATTTTGAATATTAATCCTATCCTGCAAAGCACTTGCAACCCCTCCCAGCTTGGTATCATCTACAGACTTTATAAGTGTACTCTCTATGCCACTATCTAAGTCACTGATGAAGAAATTTAACAGAACTGGACCCAGAACTCATCCCTGATGGATCATGATCATAATAAGGATCAGTATCATAATCTTCAGTTTCGAATTCAAATATCCAGAACATTGTGATAAGACACTTAAGTTTATTCCTGTGGAAAAACCCATTCCTCACTTCTCTCCATCTGACTGTGACTATAAAGCAGAATCTTAACTCCAACCTCATATTTCCCTCAAAACATTGTCCCATCTCCTCCAGTAACGTGGACACTGGACCTGTTCCACCTACATTAGCTAAGGTTGCAGTTAAGATATTAAGAAGTAGTTTGCAATGTTGTTGTAGCTGTGTTAGTCCCAGGATATTAAAAAAACCAAGGTGGGAGAGGTAATATCTTTTGCAGGTGAAAGAAACAACATTTCACAGAACTATTCTTCTGCAATAGCTCAAAAGCTTACAGAAGTTGTTCCAATAAAATATATTATGTAACCCGCTTTTTCTTTTGTTAGTGAAATATTTGGAAGCCAAGAAAGTGAAGGGTCTAAGAAAGTTCAACATCAGTGAGAAGTGGGTAGCAAATGCTGTCTAGACTACGGCGCGTTATTTGTAACTTTGCCACTTCCTCTGTGACCTTCACCCCAATGTATCTCTCTTTATTTGCACATTAAACAGGCGTGATAACATTCTAGTAGATGTTCTATTTCCCCAGGACTCCAGATATCAAAGCACTTCACAAACGTTCATTAAGGTTGTTGATGACCAAAGTCTTTGATTATTACAATAGTAATAGTTTCTTACTGGAAGACGCCCTAATGAGTAATAGAGTCACTTTAAAAATGCATGTCAAGGTCACTTGTGTCATTCTCCTAATTCGGGCATGATTTGTAGCTCAGAGTTTTGGACTATTTGATTTCCATTTAAAAAAAGATTGCATTTCCTTTTAGTATAAAAATTCCTTTTAAATTTAAGAGCAGGAGATCAGTTGGCAGAAATAAACACAGCTCCATAGAATTCAAAAATGTTCATGGCATTTGAATCAACATAAGGGTCTTCAACTTTGTCTGGTTTCAGAGTAGCAGCCGTGTTAGTCTGTATCCGCAAAAAAAACAGGAGTACTTGTGGCATCTTAGAGACTAACAAATTTATTTAAGCATGAGCTTTCGTGAGCTACAGCTCACTTCTTCGGATGCATAGAATGGAACACACAGACAGGGGATATTTATACATACAGAGAACATGAAAAGGTGGAAGTATGCATACCAACAGGCAGAGTCTAATCAATTGAGATGAGCTATCGTTAGCAGGAGGAAAAAAACTTTTTGAAGTGATAATTAAGATGGCCCATAGAAGGTGTGAGGAGAACTTAACATAGGGAAATAGATTCAATTGGTGTAATGACCCAACCATTCCCAGTCTTTGTTTAACCCACAGTTAATAGTATCTAGTTTGCATATTAATTCAAGTTCAGCAGTTTCTCTTTGGAGTCTGTTTTTGAAGTTTTTTTGTTGCAAAATTGCCACTTTCAAGTCTGTCACTGAGTGGTTAGAGAGGTTGAAGTGTTCTCCCACTGGTTTTTGAATGTTATGATTCCTGATGTCAGATTTGTGTTCATTTATTCTTTTGCGTAGAGACTGTCTGGTTTGGCCAATGTACGTGGCAGAGGGGCATTGCTGGCACATGATGGCATATATCACATTGGTAGATGTGCAGGTGTATGAGCCCCTGATGGCATGTCTGATGTGATTAGGTCCTATGATGGTGTCACTTGAATGGATATGTGGACAGAGCTGGCATCGGGCTTTTTGCAAGGATAGGTTCCTGGGTTAGTGTTTATGTTGTATGGTGTGCGGTTGCTGGTGAGTATTTGCTTCAGGTTGGGAGGCTGTCTATAAGCGAGGACTGGCTTGTCTCCCAAGATCTGTGAGAGTGAGGGATCATCTCTAAGGATAGGTTGTAAATCTTTGATGATGCGCTGGAGAGGTTTTAGTTGGGGGCTGTAGGTGATGGCTAGTGGTGTTCTGTTATTTTCTTTTTTAGGCCTCTCCTGTAGTAGGTGGCTTCTGGGTACTCTTCTGGCTCTGTCAATCTGTTTTTTCACTTCAGCAGGTGGGTATTGTAGGTTTAAGAATGCTTGATAGAGATCTTGTAGGTGTTTATCTCTGTCTGAGGGATTGGAGCAAATACGGTTGTATCTTAGAGCTTGGCTGTAGACAATGGATCGTGTGGTGTGTCCGGGATGGAAGCTGGAGGCATGTAAGTAAGAAGAGCCTTTTAAGGGAAAAGTTGTTACACTTGAAAATCATTCTCATCATTCTCAAAAGCCTTTTGCAAGCTCTGGGTCTTGCAGCATGTTCTAAAGTTGATGAGATGTTGAATTAATCTAATCTTTTAACACATCCTTGGCCAAGAAGGCCATATCTCCAGCTTTCCTGTGTTTTGTCTGAGGCTTTATCAGATGCATTTTCCTGCAAGACAAGAATTGTCTTGGATACTCTTGGAGGGAGATCATATTACTGATGGTGTAAATATTCCAGGATTGATCTCAAAGCCTTTATAAAATATTGCAATGGTTTTTATCACCCATCACGCTCCCTCACCTCAACCCAAGAGCAACCCCACAGTAGGCAACACCATGAGCTTCTGCCATCATGATCATCCTGACCCCACTGCATTGGTGACATAAGTAGACGTGGATTATGAACTGAATCTCTAATCAATGTTTGGGGAACTTCACCCCTGCACAGAGGACCAACACAAAGGCCTATTCAACTCTTAAGGCCCTCTTAAGACCTAATTTGAAAGATGAAATGGGATTTAGAGAGTTCAAAGACCTTATACCGTCTTTCTTCCAGGGGGATTTTTCAAGTCATAGGGTCTGAGTCAAACCCACCCAGAATAATGTCTCACATTGATTTCAATGGGGGTTAGATCTCAAAACTTGGGATCTAACAGGGTCTGAGCATTGAGATTCCCCCTCCCTCCTAGGAATTACAGGAGCTGTACCATGCCCACCATACATCTCAGCTTAGCTTAGCAGGACCAAACTGGATTCCTCCGCATGACAGCAGATTGTGCAACAGGGATGGCCCTGAATCTCCTGAACAACCATTCTCATTGGAACTCCTAAGGGGGTCACTAGAATGATACCAGGCAAGAATGTGTCCCATCAAAATTTAACATGAAAGAACCGTTTCATTGAGGTGCTTGGAGCTTTCCTCTCACAGTCTTTGAGTGTCTCCATAGAGATTATTAATAAGGACTAATAGTGGGGAAAGTTTACTGACAGGTTTCTTTAATGTGGATGCTTTATCTAGAGACCTGTAACCAAACAAAGCCAAGTTTGCATGAGGAATCCTCTAGTCAATCTGTCTATGCCTCGTCTATGCCCAGGAAGCTCTTAAACAGAAATTCTTCCAGAGCTTAATTCTGGACTCACCAGTCCTCTGTCATAAGAACTGCCCATTCTCCATCCTGCTGTTCATTCCTTCTCTGCCAGATCCTCCACTGTTATGTAGAAATTAGAATCAATCTAGAGAGCCACCATTTATGCCAGTCTAATGTGGGAGTAAATTCTACAAGATCTGACACTTGACACTCACTTGCGCTCAACTTGCATGATTTAGAACAAAAGCAGGTGGGACCCAGAGAATTCAGCTTCAAATTGAGATCTATTTTTAATGATTTTTTTTTTAGGACAACCTAGTCTGTTCTCAGTTACATGTGTTAGTTGTGACAGTAATGAAACCACCGGCAGAATCCTTGGGGAAATGCTTTGTATTAAAATTATCTATCACTGTGTGCAAAGCAATGTAGGTATGATTGTGTCTGACACACACAGAGAAGAGGGTTACCACAGCTCCTGCAGGAACTTTAAAACCATAGGGGGTGATTAGAGTAAATCTTTGAGGAATAGAAACACTTCCAGAGAGGTGCCAGGCCCTGGCAGCCTGGCATATGGTTGTGCAGCCTTCAGTCCCCAGCTGAGAAGGGAGCCTAATGAGGGTCTCCAACCAAGAAAGGTGATGACTGGGAGCTGAAGGATTCACAGAGGGGGATACAGTTGCATTTCCACTGAAACTGTGAGAGTGTGATAGTCACATTACATCCACGTACAAGAAAGTATCCATGTGCCTCTCTCACACTGATTGCAATACAGGTTATGCACCTCATGAGTTCTGTGATCCTCAGCCACAGGGATTGGTTTAATAAGAAATGGAGCAGAAATGAAAACCAAAAGGCTGGTAATATGATGCAGAATGACTTTAATGTGAATTAGAAGAGGAGTACATAGCAAGAGACACAAGGAATGCAGAGCAGAAAGAATATATTTCTAGAGTTTCAAGAAGGTCCACAACGAATCACTGGCTCCACGGTGATGCATTTCATACCAGATGTTCTTCTTCCTTCATTCCCCTGTGGAGTTTGACAGTGAAGTCCCATTTCCAGCATTGTTATCCCAGTCAGGATCAAATGAGACAAAGCAGAATGTGAGCAGAGCACTAGGCTCTTTCTCTCTTATTTGTCTTCCGGAGCAAAGTTAGACACCAAGACAAATGGCCCATACTCAGCTACAGACCAACACACCCAGGGCCTAATTCCCACTGACACTGAGATCCCTTTATGTTGCTCTGTAAGGAGTCTGCGCATGAGTGTAAATGTTATTTGGGCCAACTTTAAGGTCCCTGCGTCACTGACCCTGTCAGGGTGGCCTAAAGGGGCCTTCTTGGAATTGGGTTTTGGGCTGGTAGATCGTTGTAGAAGAAGCAGTTAGAAGAGGAGGCATTAGCGGAAACAGTCACAAAGGGAAATAGAGCTACGAGGCAGCTTTCCTGAGGCACTGAGCAATCGCAGCTCCAATGGGGGTTGCTCAGCATTTCTGAAAGCCATTGCCCGTCAGCTCATCGGTGAATCGTATCCTGCATTTCGTTTCCTGGTTGTTCCTTGTTCCGGGTCTATTGCTCCTCGGCAAAACATGGCCAGCATCTTCCATAGCCGTAACCACCCCCCCATCGGTAAGGGTAAGAGTAGCAGGAGCCGTAATTATGGCCCCACCCATAACCGTATGGCCTGTAGTAACCCCATGGCCGATAGCAGTCGTAATGGCCCCTATAACCACCCCAGCCCCCATTCCAACAGGGGTCACAGCCCCAAGGGTGAGAAATCTTTTGGTGGTGGTAAGTCATCTTTCTGCCTTGGAGGTAAACCTGAAACACACAGCAGGGAAAAGAGTCAACATCATGCAGTAGAGCCAACGGACTGGAAAGGACAAAGCTCATAGGCTTTTGGAACATGGACCAAAGGGAGAGAGACAGAGCAGGTCAATGATCATCTAGCCCCTCAGTTCCCATCTACATTTTACCTCCCATTGCCTTCTCCTAGTCCCCTTGCTCTCCTCTCTCTTAGCCTCCCTCCTAACCAACCCCTCTGAAGCCTCCTGAGTCCCTTTCTCTTAAAAACACGACTGGAACAAATAAACATACAATAGAGAATATTTCTGTCACACACACATGGGATTTTTCTTCCCTTATAGTAAATGTTTATACAACGCTTGGCAGGAACAAATGTGTTAAGATTAGCTTGTGAGGATTTAACCTCAGCGTAGAGACCAGTTCTCTCCAGAATCACTGCGCGGTGCTTTGGTTTCTGGAGCTTGTGAGTCGGCAATACTTACTCATGAATGAATGGACAATATTCTTTTCTCAAAGCAAAACACGAAGACCCGGAGCCTGAGCAGGTAGATATCAGAACTGTTGAAGTGAATTTGAGCATCTAAGCTAACTTACACTACTTGAGGATCTGTGTCTAACACTGAAACTCATGCACATAGACATTGCCTTTCTGGAGCATATCTGAAGTCCAGCTAATATGTTAGTCTCTCTGAAATATTGTTGAGTAGCCACTGTCACCATATAAAGAAGTACACAGACACGGTTTCTTATGGAATAAACTGGTGACGTTTCTTTCTAGCATCCCTTAGTTAAAAGTTGAGTATGAGATTTTTCAAAGCTACCTAAGAGATTTGAACACCTAATTCTTAATGAAAAGAAACAGGAACTAGTGTCCCAAATGCCTAGGGACTTCTGAAAATTTCATTCTTTACTTATAAACCATGATTCTACCAATGCCTGCAACTGAATAACCACTATTTTAATGGAAAAATCCCTTTATGTAGCCAATATTCACAAAGTGATGTGCAAGATTCTGTGCTAAATTAAAACCATCCCTAAAGTAACATTTCAATAGCTCCAAAGAGATTGAGACAAATGGGACTTACCGAGCTCCTTACCGAGGAGGATAAATCTAGGGCAGTGGTTAAAGAACCCTGACTCGCGAGCGCTTTTATACAATTTCTCAGACTGCCTGGAGAATCTGAGACAACCTTTAGTTTAAGGTCTTAATTAATTACAAAACGTGCTTTGCTACACACGTCAGTCTTTCAGGTGATATAATTGGTTGTGTTTTCAGCCTCATGGGGCATGACACGCACAAACCTACAGGTTTCTTTCATCTGAAAAGTTTTATGGGGCCCAATCTAACCTGGAATTATTCTAGTGACCTCCATCAGATTTACAGTAGGAATTAATGCAAAGGTTAGTCAGAGCTGTATCTATTGCACAATCTGCTGTTCTGTGAAAGAATCCAGTCTGGTCCTTGTGAGTCATGCTGGTACATGCTGGGGGCATTGCTCAGTTCCTCCTAAAATTTGTAGCAAGGAAGGACCACTATGCAAAGCCTGGACCCTCAAGTTCTCTCATCTACTGCCCATTGAAGTCAATGAGAGTCATTACTGTGGGTGGGTTTTGTCTCAAGCTCTATGACTTGAAATTCCCCCCTGGAAAAATTATAGTATAACGCCTGTGCACCACTTACATCCCACTTAAGCCTTCAAAATAGGTCTTAAGAGGGACCTGAGAGTCAATTAGGCCTTTCTGCTGGCCCTCTTCTCAGGGGTGAATTTCCCCTCATGTTGATTAGGAGTTCCGTTCATAATCCACCTCCATTGTGTCACCAATGCCATGGGATCGGGGGATCATCTTGGCAGGAGCTCAGTGTGCTGCCTACTGTGGTCTTGCAAGAAAAGAGAGCTGATGAAGTCCCAGATGAAAAACAGGAAAGATGCACATACGGCCTTCTTGGACAAGACTATGGGATGAGATTAGATTAATTGAAAACCTGATCAGCTTTAGGAAATGCTGCAAGACCTTCAGCTTGCAGAATGCTTGTCTACCTTGCTGAGAATGATTTTCCAAGTATAACACACACCATACATTGTTTCCTCTAACCAGGCAAGGGTGAAGAGCCTTGTTCTGATTTAAAAGCACTGAACATCTTTAAAGTCTATGGAATTATTTTGATTCATTCCAGTTGATCTGCTGCTCTTTCCTCATAGGACAAGTTTTCAAGGCCTTTCATCATTTTGGTTGCTCTCCTTTCTCCAATTTCTTCAAATCTTGTCTGTAATGTGGCAGCAGGAAATGGACACAATACTCCAGTTGAGACCTAATCAGCATGGAGTAGAGCAGAAGAATTACTTCTCCTGTTTTACTCACCACACTCCTCTTAATACATCCCAGAATCTTTGCTTTTTTTGTAACAGTGTTAGACTGTTGACTGATAATTAGCTTGTGGTTAACTGACACCCCAGAAACTTTTCTGCAGTACTCCTTCCTAGGCAGTCATTTCCCATTTTTTATGTGTTCTCCTGATTGTTCTTTCTGAAGTGGAGTAATTTGCATTTGTTCTCATTGAATTTCATCCTATTTACTTCAGATCACTTCTCCAGTTTGTCCAGAATCATTTTGAATTTTAATCCATCCTCCAAAGCACTTGCCACCCCTCCCAGCTTGGTATCGTCTACAAACTTTATAAGTTAAGATTCTTAACTCCAACCTCATATTTCCCACAAAACATTGTACCATCTCCTCCAGCAACATGGACCCTGGACCTGTTCCACCTACATTAGCACAAAAAAGGTTCAGCATCATTGAAGTGAGTAGCAAATGCTATCTAGATTACTGTGCGTTATTTCTAATTTTGCCTTTTCCTCTGTGACCTTCACCTCAATGTATCCCTCTTTATTTCAACATAAAACAGGCGTGATAACATTCTAGTGAATGTTCTGTTTCCCCAGGACTCCAGATATCAAAGCACTTCACAAACATTCATTAAGGTTGTTGATGTCTAAAGTCTTGGATTATTACGATAGTAATAGTTTCTTACTGGAAGACGCCCTTCTAATGAGTAATAGAGTCACTTTAAAGATGCATGTCAAGGTCACTCGTGTCATTCTCCTAATAGGGTCATGATTTGTAGCTCAGAGTTTTGGACTATTTGATTTCCATTAAAAAAAAGATTGCATTTCCTTTTAGTATAAAAATTCCTTTTAAAGTTTAAGAGCAGGAGAGCAGCTGGCAGAAATAAACACAGCTCCATAGAATTCAAAGCTGTTCATGGCATTTGAATTAACATACGGGTCTTCAACCTTGCCTGGTTAGAGGAAAGAGCCTTTTGGGAGAGAGGTTGTTACACTTCAAAAATCTTTCTCATCCTGGTAATAAAGCTTTCTGCAAGCTCCAGGACTTGTAGCATGCCCTAAAGTTGGACATAGAATTAATCTAATCTTATAACACATCCTTGGCCAAGAAGGCCGTATCTCCAGCTTTCCTGTGTTTTGTCTGAGGTTTATCAGCTGCATTTTCCTACAAGACAAGAATTGTCTTGGCTGCTGTTGGAGGGAGATCATATTACTGATGGTGTAAATGTTCCAGGATTGATCTCAAAGCCTTTATAAAATATGCAATGCTTTTTCTCACCCACCACCATCCCTCAGCTCAACCCAAAAGCAACCCCACAGCAGGCAACACCATGAACTTCTGCCATCATGATCATCCTGACCACACAGCATTGGTGACATAACTAGACATGGATTATGAACTGAATCTCTAATCAATGTTTGGGGAAATTCACCCGTGCACAGAGGACCAACACAAAGGCCTATTCAATTCTTAGGGACCTCTTAAGAACTAATTTGAAAGATGAAATGGGATTTAGAGAATTCAAAGACCTTATACCGTCTTTCTTCCAGGGGGATTTTTCAGGTCATAGGATCTGAGTCAAAACCCACCCAGAATAATGTCTCACATTGATTTCAATGGGCATTAGATCCCAAAACTTGAGGTTACAGGGTCTGAGCATTGAGATTCCCCCTCCCTCCTAGGAATTACAGGAGCTGTACCATGCCCACCATACATCTCAGTTTAGCTTAGCAGGGCCAAACTGGATTCCTCCGCATGACAGCAGATTGTGCAACAGGGATGGCCCTGAATCTCCTGAACAACAATTCTCATTGGAACTCCTAAGTGGGTCACTAGAATGATACCAGGCAGGGATGTGTCCCATCAAACTTTTACATGAAAGAAACCCGTGGGCTTGTATGTGAACATCATACCCCATGTGAGGCTAAAACACAACAATCCTGAACACAGAAGAAAACAATTATCTCACTTGGAGGAGTCATGTGCCCTGCAAAATGTTTTGTAACTAATTCAGACCTCGAGCAAAAGGATGTCCCAGACTCTCCAGGCCATGTAAGAAACGGTATAAAAGCGCTCGTGACTCAGGGTTCTTTAACCACTTCTCCTGACTTATCCTGCTTGGTGACCTTGGTAAGTCTGATTTGACTCTATCTTTCTATAGCTATCAAGGTGTTGTGTTAGTGATGGTTTAACTTATGACTGAAACGTGCGCATAACTCTGTGATTATTGGCTCTGTTCAGGGGTTTTCCCATTCAAAAGAAAGGTAAGTTATTAAGTTGCAGGCATTGGTAGAGTCGTGGTTTACAAGTTAAGGCTGCACTCTTCAGAGGTACATAGGAATTTGAGACACAAGCTCCTCTTTATTTTCATTTAAAAGAAATTGTTCAAATCCGTTTGGTAGATTTGAAAAATCTCAGCCCCAACTTTTCAATGTGGGGTGTTTAGAAGAAACTCCCCCAGTTTATTCCCTACAGATGGCTTCTGTCTGCTTCTGCATTATTCTGTGGCAGCTGGTCCAGAACATTATTTGAGACAGATTATTCTGATCCAGTAGGGCAATTTCTATGTTCTCCTGTGCACTAGGAGCATATTAAGATGCAGATCCACAACAGGAGTAACACCACTGAACTCAGCTGATTCCTACCGGCTGAGGATCTGGGTCTTAGTGTCTTGTTTTGACAAAAGAATATTGGCCATTCATTCATTAGTACGTATTACTGACTCACAAGCTTCAGAAGGCAAAGCACCATGCTCTGATTTTGAAGAGACCTGATCTCTCTGCTGAGGTTAAATCCTCACAAGGAAACGATCTCGAACAAATTAGTCCCTCCTAATTGTATAAACATTTTGCAAAAGGAAATAAAACTCCCATGCGTGCATGAGAGAAATACTCTGCATTGTATATTTACTTACTCCAGACAGCGTTGTTAGGAGAAAGGGACTGAGACGTGTTCAAAAGGGTTGGATAAGAGGGAGGCTAAGAGAGAGGGGAGCAAGAGGACTACAAGGAGAAACTGGGAGGCAATAGGTAGCCAGGACATAAGGGTCTAGGTCATCATTTTCTTGCTCCATCTCTCTCTCTCTCTATCTCCCTGGCCAGCAATACAGTAGGAACTGAGTTGTGACCCTTTTTATTCCACTGGCTCAAGTGCATTGTGTTGACTCTTTCCCCGCTGTGTGTTTCAGGTTAACCTCCAGCGCAGAAAGATGACTTTCGACGAACTCATGAATGATGAATTGTATTATAACCCCTACTGTTACAAGGGCTGGCGCGGCCATAGAGGCCATTACGGCTGCTATCGGCCCTGGGGTTACTGGAGGCCATATAGGTATGGGTGGGGCCATCAGCATGATTGCCACTACCCTTACGGATGGGGCCATGGGTACGGCTATGGAAAGTTCTGGCCATGCTTAGCCGAGGAGCAATAGACCCGGAACAAGGAACAACCAGGAAACGTAAAGCGAGATACGGAATCCCAGCTGGGCTCACGGGCAATGGCTTTCGGAAATGCTGATTGCGCACAACTCCCATGGGAGCTGGGAGTTCTCAGCACCTCCGTAAAGCTGCCCAGTATCTTTATTGCCCAAGTTACACTTTATGACTCTTTCCTCTATTGTCTTCCACAACGTCTGGTGTGAAATGCGTCACCTTGTAACGGGTTATTTGTTGTCAACTTTCTTGAAACCCCAGAAATATGTTCTTTTTACTCTGCCTACTTCATGTCTCCTCCTGTGTACATCTCATCTTTTCACATTAAACTGATTCTGCCTCATAATAGCAATCTTTTTGTTTTCCTTTCGGCTCCATTCCCTATTTACTAGCCACTATGGCCCAGATTCACAAGAGCTGCTTAGGTGCCTGACTCCCATTGAAATCAGTGTGAGCCAGGCACCTAAATACCTTTGTGACTCTGGGGCTGTGGGTAACAACTCACTGCTGTGCAGGGAACCAGTCCCTGTGCATTATTTACGTCCCACTCGAGCCCTGTGTTGTGAAGCGGATCGGGTCTGGCAAAAGTCTGTATATCATAAGAGAGGTATCAGCTCCCTAGGTCCCCTCTCTGTACCAACTAGGTGCCGGGTTTTCTTTCCCTGTTCAGTGTCTAACAACAGGTGCTTCGCATGCTCAAGATGGGCAGTGCCAGTATTGAAACCATCCCTCCTATTCCTTCCCTCCCAAGGGTGTTTAATTCAAAGCCTTTCAGGTTTACAGTTCAGAAATCTTGAGCATCACTGGGCCTTGGTCCTGTGTAAAGGGAAGGGCCAACCTAAGCGCCCCCTTTGGGGCAGATGTGGCACTCTGGGTGAGCCACCTTCCCTCCCCCTACTCGTGTCAAGCCGCGCACTTGCACAGATCAGGGCAATGAAAAGACAAAACAAACTAGCCCAAAGAAGTGTCTCCGTTAGTGAAGCTCTGGGACAGGAGCCCATGTAATAACAAACCAGATGCCCTTATCTCTGGATCCATGTTCAGATCCCACTAACTAAAGTCCAGACAAAGTCTCTTGTTTCCAGAGCTGGGAGATCACAGCCTCTTACAGGCTGGTCAGCTCCTAGTGTCCCCTGCCCTATCCAGCTTCCTCTTCTGGATGAAATAGTCACTACAGCAGAGCGGGGAGTCTCCTTATTTGCCACAGTCTGTTCTGTTTGTGAGCTCCAGGCTGACTGGTAAAAGTGGAGTACGCTGCTTCACACACCTCCCTGCCCTGAGTGGACCTGTTGGTGCACTCACCGAATATCCAGATCTCATCTCTTCATGGGAAGAAGTCCACCTTCTCATGCCCCTTTTTAGGACTGTGTCCTACCCAGAACCAAAAGAACTGTAACGCTAAGTGCCACTGGGTGAGACAGGCATTTGACTCCTTCGTCATCTGGAGCCAAAACAGAACTTCACAATCTGTCAGCAGGACAAATACCCCTCAGTATTTAGTCTCCTTATTTCCCACCTGCCATTCTCTTGGGTTTACTCTCAGATTGGCCTCTCATAGCCTGGATGTGAAGGACCAGACTGGATCAAAAGGACCTGACTGAATTGCTGTATGTGTTACCGATGCACAGATACAACTGTGGTTGTCAGTAACTCCACTGAAGTCAGGAATGGAGTTTGCCCTTAAAACTTTTATTGTGAGAGACACCTGCAGGGTGTAATGTGTTTATCGTACTCCTACAGTTTTGTGTTAATACACCTGTATTCTCCCACTGTGGCCCCTTAAACTTTCCAGATACCAGTCATCAGCGCTCTTGGGTGGAGCTCTGCCTCTCTATCTACCTTCTGACAGGATGCTTTAAGCTGCCGGAGCTCCCTGCCTTACCCTGTGATATCCCCAGCAAGCCTGACTGCCTAAAGGCCAGCACCTGTAGCCCCTGCACTTTCTTTTCTCTCTGAGCTCCATGAACAGCGTATTGCCTTCAGTTACAAGTTACCACACAGCTCTTTCGGTGCAAGCACCTCTACCCTTCAGGTAAAGGCATTACAGAGAAAGCATGTGAAAAACAATCAATGTTCCTATAAGCAGGCTAAAAGCTTACCAGAGGCCTCACGCGGCTCTAGTCGGCCAAAGTCTTTCCTGCTCTTCGACAAGGATTGGGGACCGGCTTGGCCAGAAGGTCCTGTATGCTTGTGGATCAGAAAGGAGGCTCTGAGTCAGTTCAAGCCCAGACTTTTTATATCAAAAGCCCTTTCTTTGTTGGTCTTTGGAAAATCCACTGTGAATCAATCTATGCGAGCGTGTCTAGAGAGAGATGGTACCTCTGCGGTGGTGTTTACAATCATCTGTAATTTACCTTAATCGCCGCCCCACTGTTTTAGTTTGTAGGGAAGCAGTGATACCCTTCCCGCTGGAGTGCAACACAATCGTACATACAATCTCTGACCCACAGGGATATATAAATGGAATACAATACAGTCCCACAACGTTATTGCATAAAATTGCAATATTTTCACAACTACTACATGAGCTTGAGAACAGAGTAGAAATCACAAACACTAAGGAAAACAATTATATACATTGAAAGAGTCTTGTATGCAACGACATTAATTTGCAACTAATAAAAATATCATGAACAAAGGGCATCTCAGATCTTCCAGGAGAGCTGAGAAATTGTATAAAAGCTCTTTCAACTCAGGGTTATTCTACTACTTCTCTTGACCTCTTTTCTCTGGCAAACTGGGTACGTCTCATGTGAATCACTCTCTTTATAACCATTGAGGTGCCATGTAAGCGATAGTTTCCATTCGGGAGCAAATCTTGTACAGACGCTCTGATTCTTATAACTTATGGGACTTATGTGGGACCTTGGACATACTGTTTCTCCCATCTGTGCTTCCACATCTGTAAAATGGGTACAGAGATATCTATTTGCATCACACTCATCAACTCCACAAGTTACTATCCCTGCAACTGTTCAATGGAGCTTTCCTCTCACAGTCTTTGAGTGTCTCCATAGACATTATTAATAAGGACTAATAGCAGGGAAAGTTTACTGACAGGTTCCTTTAATGTGGATGCTTTATCTAGAGACCTGTAACCAAACAAAGCCAAGTTTGCATGATGAATCCTCTAGTCAATCTGTCTATGCCCCACCTATGCCCAGGTAGCTCTTAAACAGAAATTCTTCCAGAGCTTAATTCTGGACTCACCAGACCTCTGTCATAAGAACTGCCCATTCTCCATCCTGCTGTTCATTCCTTCTCTGCCAGATCCTCCACTGTTATGTAGAAATTAGAATCAATCTAGAGAGCCACCATTTATGCCAGTCTAATGTGGGAGTAAATTCTACAAGATCTGACACGTGACACTCACTTACGCTCAACTTGCATGATTTAGAACAAAAGCAGATGGGACCCAGAGAATTCAGCTTCAAATTGAAATCTATTTTTAATGATTTTTTTTTTTTGAGGAAACCCTAGTCTCTTCTCAGTTACATGTGTTAGTTGTGACAGTAATGAAACCACCGGCAGAATCCTTGGGGAAATGCTTTCTATTAAGATTATCCATCACTGTGTGCAAAGCAATGTAGGTATGATTGTGTCTGACACACACAAAGAGGAGGGTTACCACACCTCCTGCAGGAACTAAAACCGTAGGGGGTGATTAAGGTAAATCACTGAGGAAGGGAAACTCTTCCAGAGGGGTGCCAGCCCCTGGCAGCCTGGCATATGGTTGTGCAGCCTTCAGTCCCCGGCTGAGAAGGGAGCCTGATGAGGGTCTCCAACCAAGAAAGGTGACGACTGGGAGCTGAAGGATTCACAGAGGGGGATACAGTTGCATTTCCACTGAAACTGTGAGCGTGTGATAGTCACATTACATCCACATACAAGAAAATATCCATGTGCCTCTCTCACACCGATTGCAATACAGGTAATGCACCTCCTGAATTCTGTGACCCTCAGCCACAGGGATTGGTAAATAAGAAATGGAGCAGAAAGGAAAACCAAAAGGCTGGTAATATGATGCAGAATGACTTTAATATGAATTAGAAGAGGAGTACATAGCAAGAAACACAAGGAATGCTGAACAGGTCCCTGCGTCACTGACCCTGTCAGGGTGGCCTAAAGAGGCCTTCTTGGAATTGGGCTTTGGGCTGGTAGATCGTTGTAGAAGAAGCAGTTAGAAGAGGAGGCATTAGCGGAAACAGTCACAAAGGGAAATAGAGCTACGAGGCAGCTTTCCTGAGGCACTGAGCAATCGCAGCTCCCATGGCAGTGGTGGTTGCTCAGCATTTCTGAAAGCCATTGCCCGTCAGCTCATCGGTGAATCGTATCCTGCATTTCGTTTCCTGGTTGTTCCTTGTTCCGGGTCTATTGCTCCTCGGCAAAACATGGCCAGCATCTTCCATAGCCGTAACCACCCCCCCATCGGTAAGGGTAAGAGTAGCAGGAGCCGTAATTATGGCCCCACCCATAACCGTATGGCCTGTAGTAACCCCATGGCCGATAGCAGTCGTAATGGCCCCTATAACCACCCCAGCCCCCATTCCAACAGGGGTCACAGCCCCAAGGGTGAGAAATCTTTTGGTGGTGGTAAGTCATCTTTCTGCCTTGGAGGTAAACCTGAAACACACAGCAGGGAAAAGAGTCAACATCATGCAGTAGAGCCAACGGACTGGAAAGGACAAAGCTCATGGGCTTTTGGAACATGGACCATAGGGAGAGAGACAGAGCAGGCCAATGATCATCTAGCCCCTCAGTTCCCATCTACATTTTACCTCCCATTGCCTTCTCCTAGTCCCCTTGCTCTCCTCTCTCTTAGCCTCCCTCCTAACCAACCCCTCTGAAGCCTCCTGAGTCCCTTTCTCTTAAAAACACGACTGGAACAAATAAACATACAATAGAGAATATTTCTGTCACACACACATGGGATTTTTCTTCCCTTATAGTAAATGTTTATACAACGCTTGGCAGGGACAAATGTGTTAAGATTAGCTTGTGAGGATTTAACCTCAGCGTAGAGACCAGTTCTCTCCAGAATCACTGCGCGGTGCTTTGGTTTCTGGAGCTTGTGAGTCGGCAATACTTACTCATGAATGAATGGACAATATTCTTTTCTCAAAGCAAAACACGAAGACCCGGAGCCTGAGCAGGTAGATATCAGAACTGTTCAAGTGAATTTGAGCATCTAAGCTAACTTACACTACTTGAAGATCTGTGTCTAACACTGAAACTCATGCACATAGACATTGCCTTTCTGGAGCATATCTGAAGTCCAGCTAATATGTTAGTCTCTCTGAAATATTGTTGAGTAGCCACTGTCACCATATAAAGAAGTACACAGACACGGTTTCTTATGGAATAAACTGGTGACGTTTCTTTCTAGCATCCCTTAGTTAAAAGTTGAGTATGAGATTTTTCAAAGCTACCTAAGAGATTTGAACACCTAATTCTTAATGAAAAGAAACAGGAACTAGTGTCCCAAATGCCTAGGGACTTCTGAAAATTTCATTCTTTACTTATAAACCATGATTCTACCAATGCCTGCAACTGAATAACCACTATTTTAATGGAAAAATCCCTTTACGTAGCCAATATTCACAAAGTGATGTGCAAGATTCTGTGCTAAATTAAAACCATCCCTAAAGTAACATTTCAATAGCTCCAAAGAGATTGAGACAAATGGGACTTACCGAGCTCCTTACCGAGGAGGATAAATCTAGGGCAGTGGTTAAAGAACCCTGACTCGCGAGCGCTTTTATACAATTTCTCAGACTGCCTGGAGAATCTGAGACAACCTTTAGTTTAAGGTCTTAATTAATTACAAAACGTGCTTTGCTACACACGTCAGTCTTTCAGGTGATATAATTGGTTGTGTTTTCAGCCTCATGGGGCATGACACGCACAAACCTACAGGTTTCTTTCATCTGAAAAGTTTTATGGGGCCCAATCTAACCTGGAATTATTCTAGTGACCTCCATCAGATTTACAGTAGGAATTAATGCAAAGGTTAGTCAGAGCTGTATCTATTGCACAATCTGCTGTTCTGTGAAAGAATCCAGTCTGGTCCTTGTGAGTCATGCTGGTACATGCTGGGGGCATTGCTCAGTTCCTCCTAAAATTTGTAGCAAGGAAGGACCACTATGCAAAGCCTGGACCCTCAAGTTCTCTCATCTACTGCCCATTGAAGTCAATGAGAGTCATTACTGTGGGTGGGTTTTGTCTCAAGCTCTATGACTTGAAATTCCCCCCTGGAAAAATTATAGTATAACGCCTGTGCACCACTTACATCCCACTTAAGCCTTCAAAATAGGTCTTAAGAGGGACCTGAGAGTCAATTAGGCCTTTCTGCTGGCCCTCTTCTCAGGGGTGAATTTCCCCTCATGTTGATTAGGAGTTCTGTTCATAATCCACCTCCATTGTGTCACCAATGCCATGGGATCGGGGGATCATCTTGGCAGGAGCTCAGTGTGCTGCCTACTGTGGTCTTGCAAGAAAAGAGAGCTGATGAAGTCCCAGATGAAAAACAGGAAAGATGCACATACGGCCTTCTTGGACAAGACTATGGGATGAGATTAGATTAATTGAAAACCTGATCAGCTTTAGGAAATGCTGCAAGACCTTCAGCTTGCAGAATGCTTGTCTACCTTGCTGAGAATGATTTTCCAAGTATAACACACACCATACATTGTTTCCTCTAACCAGGCAAGGGTGAAGAGCCTTGTTCTGATTTAAAAGCACTGAACATCTTTAAAGTCTATGGAATTATTTTGATTCATTCCAGTTGATCTGCTGCTCTTTCCTCATAGGACAAGTTTTCAAGGCCTTTCATCATTTTGGTTGCTCTCCTTTCTCCAATTTCTTCAAATCTTGTCTGTAATGTGGCAGCAGGAAATGGACACAATACTCCAGTTGAGACCTAATCAGCATGGAGTAGAGCAGAAGAATTACTTCTCCTGTTTTACTCACCACACTCCTCTTAATACATCCCAGAATCTTTGCTTTTTTTGTAACAGTGTTAGACTGTTGACTGATATTTAGCTTGTGGTTAACTGACACCCCAGAACCTTTTCTGCAGTACTCCTTCCTAGGCAGTCATTTCCCATTTTTTATGTGTTCTCCTGATTGTTCTTTCTGAAGTGGAGTAATTTGCATTTGTTCTCATTGAATTTCATCCTATTTACTTCAGATCACTTCTCCAGTTTGTCCAGAATCATTTTGAATTTTAATCCATCCTCCAAAGCACTTGCCACCCCTCCCAGCTTGGTATCGTCTACAAACTTTATAAGTTAAGATTCTTAACTCCAACCTCATATTTCCCACAAAACATTGTACCATCTCCTCCAGCAACATGGACCCTGGACCTGTTCCACCTACATTAGCACAAAAAAGGTTCAGCATCATTGAAGTGAGTAGCAAATACTATCTAGATTACTGTGCGTTATTTCTAATTTTGCCTTTTCCTCTGTGACCTTCACCTCAATGTATCCCTCTTTATTTCAACATAAAACAGGCGTGATAACATTCTAGTGAATATTCTGTTTCCCCAGGACTCCAGATATCAAAGCACTTCACAAACATTCATTAAGGTTGTTGATGTCCAAAGTCTTGGATTATTACGATAGTAATAGTCTCTTACTGGAAGACGCCCTTCTAATGAGTAATAGAGTCACTTTAAAAATGCATGTCAAGGTCACTCGTGTCATTCTCCTAATAGGGTCATGATTTGTAGCCCAGAGTTTTGGACTATTTGATTTCCATTAAAAAAAAGATTGCATTTCCTTTTAGTATAAAAATTCCTTTTAAAGTTTAAGAGCAGGAGAGCAGCTGGCAGAAATAAACACAGCTCCATAGAATTCAAAGCTGTTCATGGCATTTGAATTAACATACGGGTCTTCAACCTTGCCTGGTTAGAGGAAAGAGCCTTTTGGGAGAGAGGTTGTTACACTTCAAAAATCTTTCTCATCCTGGTAATAAAGCTTTCTGCAAGCTCCAGGACTTGTAGCATGCCCTAAAGTTGGACATAGAATTAATCTAATCTTATAACACATCCTTGGCCAAGAAGGCCGTATCTCCAGCTTTCCTGTGTTTTGTCTGAGGTTTATCAGCTGCATTTTCCTACAAGACAAGAATTGTCTTGGCTGCTGTTGGAGGGAGATCATATTACTGATGGTGTAAATGTTCCAGGATTGATCTCAAAGCCTTTATAAAATATGCAATGCTTTTTCTCACCCACCACCATCCCTCAGCTCAACCCAAAAGCAACCCCACAGCAGGCAACACCATGAACTTCTGCCATCATGATCATCCTGACCACACAGCATTGGTGACATAACTAGACATGGATTATGAACTGAATCTCTAATCAATGTTTGGGGAAATTCACCCGTGCACAGAGGACCAACACAAAGGCCTATTCAATTCTTAGGGACCTCTTAAGAACTAATTTGAAAGATGAAATGGGATTTAGAGAATTCAAAGACCTTATACCGTCTTTCTTCCAGGGGGATTTTTCAGGTCATAGGATCTGAGTCAAAACCCACCCAGAATAATGTCTCACATTGATTTCAATGGGCATTAGATCCCAAAACTTGAGGTTACAGGGTCTGAGCATTGAGATTCCCCCTCCCTCCTAGGAATTACAGGAGCTGTACCATGCCCACCATACATCTCAGCTTAGCTTAGCAGGGCCAAACTGGATTCCTCCGCATGACAGCAGATTGTGCAACAGGGATGGCCCTGAATCTCCTGAACAACAATTCTCATTGGAACTCCTAAGTGGGTCACTAGAATGATACCAGGCAGGGATGTGTCCCATCAAACTTTTACATGAAAGAAACCCGTGGGCTTGTATGTGAACATCATACCCCATGTGAGGCTAAAACACAACAATCCTGAACACAGAAGAAAACAATTATCTCACTTGGAGGAGTCATGTGCCCTGCAAAATGTTTTGTAACTAATTAAGACCTCGAGCAAAAGGATGTCCCAGACTCTCCAGGCCATGTAAGAAACGGTATAAAAGCGCTCGCGACTCAGGGTTCTTTAACCACTTCTCCTGACTTATCCTGCTTGGTGACCTTGGTAAGTCTGATTTGACTCTATCTTTCTATAGCAATCAAGGTGTTGTGTTAGTGATGGTTTAACTTATGACTGAAACGTGCGCATAACTCTGTGATTATTGGCTCTGTTCAGGGGTTTTCCCATTCAAAAGAAAGGTAAGTTATTAAGTTGCAGGCATTGGTAGAGTCGTGGTTTACAAGTTAAGGCTGCACTCTTCAGAGGTACATAGGAATTTGAGACACAAGCTCCTCTTTATTTTCATTTAAAAGAAATTGTTCAAATCCGTTTGGTAGATTTGAAAAATCTCAGCCCCAACTTTTCAATGTGGGGTGTTTGGAAGAAACTCCCCCAGTTTATTCCCTACAGATGGCTTCTGTCTGCTTCTGCATTATTCTGTGGCAGCTGGTCCAGAACATTATTTGAGACAGATTATTCTGATCCAGTAGGGCAATTTCTATGTTCTCCTGTGCACTAGGAGCATATTAAGATGCAGATCCACAACAGGAGTAACGCCACTGAACTCAGCTGATTCCTACCAGCTGAGGATCTGGGTCTTAGTGTCTTGTTTTGACAAAAGAATATTGTCCATTCATTCATTAGTACGTATTACTGACTCACAAGCTTCAAAAGGCAAAGCACCACGCTCTGATTTTGAAGAGACCTGATCTCTCTGCTGAGGTTAAATCCTCACAAGGAAACGATCTCGAACAAATTAGTCCCTCCTAATTGTATAAACATTTTGCAAAAGGGAATAAAAATCCCATGCGTGCATGACAGAAATACTCTGCATTGTATGTTCACTTACTCCAGACAGTGTTGTTAGGAGAAAGGGACTGAGACGTGTTCAAAAGGGTTGGATAAGAGGGAGGCTAAGAGAGAGGGGAGCAAGAGGACTACAAGGAGAAACTGGGAGGCAATAGGTAGCCAGGACATGAGGGTCTAGGTCATCATTTCCTTGCTCCATCTCTCTCTCTCTCTCTATCTCCCTGGCCAGCAATACAGTAGGAACTGAGTTGTGACCCTTTTTATTCCACTGGCTCAAGTGCATTGTGTTGACTCTTTCCCCGCTGTGTGTTTCAGGTTAACCTCCAGCGCAGAAAGATGACTTTCGACGAACTCATGAATGATGAATTGTATTATAACCCCTACTGTTACAAGGGCTGGCGCGGCTATAGAGGCCATTACGGCTGCTATCGGCCCTGGGGTTACTGGAGGCCATATAGGTATGGGTGGGGCCATCAGCATGATTGCCACTACCCTTACGGATGGGGCCATGGGTACGGCTATGGAAAGTTCTGGCCATGCTTAGCCGAGGAGCAATAGACCCAGAACGAGGAACAACCAGGAAACGTAAAGCGAGATACGGAATCCCAGCTGGGCTCACGGGCAATGGCTTTCGGAAATGCCGATTGCGCACAACTCCCATGGGAGCTGGGAGTTCTCAGCACCTCCGTAAATCTGCCCAGTATCTTTATTGCCCAAGTTACACTTTATGACTCTTTCCTCTATTGTCTTCCACAACGTCTGGTGTGAAATGCGTCACCTTGTAACGGGTTATTTGTTGTCAACTTTCTTGAAACCCCAGAAATATGTTCTTTTTACTCTGCCTACTTCATGTCTCCTCCTGTGTACATCTCATCTTTTCACATTAAACTGATTCTGCCTCATAATAGCAATCTTTTTGTTTTCCTTTTGGCTCCATTCCCTATTTACTAGCCACTATGGCCCAGATTCACAAGAGCTGCTTAGGTGCCTGACCCCCATTGAAATCAGTGTGAGCCAGGCACCTAAATACCTTTGTGATTCTGGGGTTGTGGGTAACAACTCACTGCTGTGCAGGGAACCAGGGCCTGTGCATTATTTACGTCCCACTCGAGCCCTGTATTGTAAAGCGGATCGGGTCTGGCAAAAGTCTGTATATCATAAGAGAGGTATCAGCCCTCTAGGTCCCCTCTCTGTACCAACTAGGTGCCGGGTTTTCCTTTTCATTCAGAGCTTCTAGACCCTGTTCAGTGTCTAACAACAGGTGCTTCGCATGCTCAAGATGGGCAGTGCCAGTATTGAAACCATCCCTCCTATTCCTTCCCTCCCAAGGGTGTTTAATTCAAAGCCTTTCAGGTTTACAGTTCAGAAATCTTGAGCATCACTGGGCCTTGGTCCTGTGTAAAGGGAAGGGCCAACCTAAGCACCCCCTTTGGGGCAGATGTGGCACCCTGGGTGAGCCACCTTCCCTCCCCCTACTCGTGTCAAGCCGCGCACTTGCACAGATCAGGGCAATGAAAAGACAAAACAAACTAGCCCAAAGAAGTGCCTCCGTTAGTGAAGCTCTGGGACAGGAGCCCATGTAATAACAAACCAGATGCCCTTATCTCTGGATCCATGTTGACATCCCACTAACTAAAGTCCAGACAAAGTCTCTTGTTTCCAGAGCTGGGAGATCACAGCCTCTTACAGGCTGGTCAGCTCCTAGTGTCCCCTGCCCTATCCAGCTTCCTCTTCTGGATGAAATAGTCACTACAGCAGAGCGGGGAGTCTCCTTATTTGCCACAGTCTGTTCTGTTTGTGGGCTCCAGGCTGACTGGTAAAAGTGGAGTACGCTGCTTCACACACCTCCCTGCCGTGAGTGGACCTGTTGGTGCACTCACCGAATATCCAGATCTCATCTCTTCATGAAAAGAAGTCCACCTTCTCATGCCCCTTTTTAGGACTGTGTCCTACCCAGAACCAAAAGAACTGTAACGCTAAGTGCCACTGGGTGAGACAGGCATTTGACTCCTTCGTCATCTGGAGCCAAAACAGAACTTCACAATCTGTCAGCAGGAAAATTACCCCTCAGTATTTAGTCTCCTTATTTCCCAACTGTCATTCTCTTGGGTTTACTCTCAGATTGGCCTCTCATAGCCTGGATTTGAAGGACCAGACTGGATCAAAAGGACCTGACTGAATTGCTGTATGTGTTACCGATGCACAGATACAACTGTGGTTGTCAGTAACTCCAGTGAAGTCAGGAATGGAGTTTGCCCTTAAAACTTTTATTGTGAGAGACACCTGCAGGGTGTAATGTGTTAATCGTACTCCTACAGTTTTGTGTTAATACACCTGTATTCTCCCACTGTGGCCCCTTAAACTTTCCAGATACCAGTCATCAGCACTCTTGGGTGGAGCTCTGCCTCTCTATCTACCTTCTGACAGGATGCTTTAAGGCTGCCGGAGCTCCCTGCCTTATCCTGTGATATCCCCAGCAAGCCTGACTGCCTAAAGGCCAGCACCTGTAGCCCCTGCACTTTCTTTTCTCTCTGAGCTCCATGAACAGCGTATTGCCTTCAGTTACAAGTTACCACACAGCTCTTTCGGTGCAAGCACCTCTACCCTTCAGGTAAAGGCATTACAGAGAAAGCATGTGAAAAACAATCAACGTTCCTATAAGCAGGCTAAAAGCTTACCAGAGGTCACCAGCGGCCTCACGCGGCTCTAGTCGGCCAAAGTCTTTCCTGCTCTTCGACAAGGATTGGGGACCGACTTGGCCAGAAGGTCCTGTATGCTTGTGGATCAGAAAGGAGGCTCTGAGTCAGTTCAAGCCCAGACTTTTTATATCAAAAGCCCTTTCTTTGTTGGTCTTTGGAAAATCCACTGTGAATCAATCTATGCGAGCGTGTCTAGAGAGAGATGGTACCTCTGCGGTGGTGTTTACAATCATCTGTAATTTACCTTAATCGCCGCCCCATTGTTTTAGTTTGTAGGGAAGCAGTGATACCCTTCCCGCTGGAGTGCAACACAATCGTACATACAATTTCTGACCCACAGGGATATATAAATGGAATACAATACAGTCCCACAACGTTATTGCATACAATTGCAATATTTTCACAACTACTACATGAGGTTGAGAACAGAGTAGAAATCACAAACACTAAGGAAAACAATTATATACATTGAAACAGTCTTGTATGCAACGACATTAATTTGCAACTAATAAAAATATCATGAACAAAGGGCATCTCAGATCTTCCAGGAGAGCTGAGAAATTGTATAAAAGCTCTTTCAACTCAGGGTTATTCTACTACTTCTCTTGACCTCTTTTCTCTGGCAAACTGGGTACGTCTCATGTGAATCACTCTCTTTATAACCATTGAGGTGCTACGTAAGCAATAGTTTCCATTCGGGAACAAATCTTGTACAGATGCTCTGATTCTTATAACTTATGGGACTTATTGTGGGACCTTGGACATACTGTTTCTCCCGTCTGAGCTTCCACATCTTTAAAATGGGTACAGAGATATCTATTTGCATCACACTAATCAACTCCACAAGTTACTATCCCTGCAGCTGTTCAATGGAGCTTTGCTCTCACAGTCTTTGAGTGTCTCCATAGAGATTATTAATAAGGACTAATAGCGGGGAAAGTTTACTGACAGGTTCCTTTAATGTGGATGCTTTATCTAGAGACCTGTAACCAAACAAAGCCAAGTTTGCATGAGGAATCCTCTAGTCAATCTGTCTATGCCCCACCTATGCCCAGGCAGCTCTTAAACAGAAATTCTTCCAGAGCTTAATTCTGGACTCACCAGACCTCTGTCATAAGAACTGCCCATTCTCCATCCTGCTGTTCATTCCTTCTCTGCCAGATCCTCCACTGTTATGTAGAAATTAGAATCAATCTAGAGAGCCACCATTTATGCCAGTCTAATGTGGGAGTAAATTCTACAAGATCTGACACGTGACACTCACTTACGCTCAACTTGCATGATTTAGAACAAAAGCAGATGGGACCCAGAGAATTCAGCTTCAAATTGAAATCGATTTTTAATGATTTTTTTTTTGAGGAAACCCTAGTCTGTTCTCAGTTACATGTGTTAGTTGTGACAGTAATGAAACCACCGGCAGAATCCTTGGGGAAATGCTTTCTATTAAGATTATCCATCACTGTGTGCAAAGCAATGTAGGTATGATTGTGTCTGACACACAAAGAGGAGGGTTACCACAGCTCCTGCAGGAACTAAAACCGTAGGGGGTGATTAAGGTAAATCACTGAGGAAGGGAAACTCTTCCAGAGGGGTGCCAGCCCCTGGCAGCCTGGCATATGGTTGTGCAGCCTTCAGTCCCCGGCTGAGAAGGGAGCCTGATGAGGGTCTCCAACCAAGAAAGGTGACGACTGGGAGCTGAAGGATTCACAGAGGGGGATACAGTTGCATTTCCACTGAAACTGTGAGCGTGTGATAGTCACATTACATCCACATACAAGAAAATATCCATGTGCCTCTCTCACACCGATTGCAATACAGGTTATGCACCTCCTGAATTCTGTGACCCTCAGCCACAGGGATTGGTAAATAAGAAATGGAGCAGAAAGGAAAACCAAAAGGCTGGTAATATGATGCAGAATGACTTTAATATGAATTAGAAGAGGAGTACATAGCAAGAAACACAAGGAATGCTGAACAGATCCCTGCGTCACTGACCCTGTCAGGGTGGCCTAAAGAGGCCTTCTTGGAATTGGGCTTTGGGCTGGTAGATCATTGTAGAAGAAGCAGTTAGAAGAGGAGGCATTAGCGGAAACAGTCACAAAGGGAAATAGAGCTACGAGGCAGCTTTCCTGAGGCACTGAGCAATCGCAGCTCCCATGGCAGTGGTGGTTGCTCAGCATTTCTGAAAGCCATTGCCCGTCAGCTCATCGGTGAATCGTATCCTGCTTTTCGTTTCCTGGTTGTTCCTTGTTCCGGGTCTATTGCTCCTCAGCAAAACATGGCCAGCATCTTCCATAGCCGTAACCACCCCCCCATCGGTAAGGGTAAGAGTAGCAGGAGCCGTAATTATGGCCCCACCCATAACCGTATGGCCTGTAGTAACCCCATGGCCGATAGCAGTCGTAATGGCCCCTATAACCACCCCAGCCCCCATTCCAACAGGGGTCACAGCCCCAAGGGTGAGAAATCTTTTGGTGGTGGTAAGTCATCTTTCTGCCTTGGAGGTAAACCTGAAACACACAGCAGGGAAAAGAGTCAACATCATGCAGTAGAGCCAACGGACTGGAAAGGACAAAGCTCATGGGCTTTTGGAACATGGACCATAGGGAGAGAGACAGAGCAGGTCAATGATCATCTAGCCCCTCAGTTCCCATCTACATTTTACCTCCCATTGCCTTGTCCTAGTCCCCTTGCTCCCCTCTCTCTTAGCCTCCCTCCTAACCAACCCCTCTGAAGCCTCCTGAGTCCCTTTCTCTTAAAAACACGACTGGAACAAATAAACATACAATAGAGAATATTTCTGTCACACACACATGGGATTTTTCTTCCCTTATAGTAAATGTTTATACAACGCTTGGCAGGAACAAATGTGTTAAGATTAGCTTGTGAGGATTTAACCTCAGCGTAGAGACCAGTTCTCTCCAGAATCACAGCGCGGTGCTTTGGTTTCTGGAGCTTGTGAGTCGGCAATACTTACTCATGAATGAATGCACAATATTCTTTTCTCAAAGCAAAACACGAAGACCTGGAGCCTGAGCAGGTAGATATCAGAACTGTTCAAGTGAATTTGAGCATCTAAGCTAACTTACATTACTTGAGGATCTGTGTCTAACACTGAAACTCATGCACATAGAAATTGCCTTTCTGCAGCATATCTGAAGTCCAGCTAATATGTTTGTCTCTCTGAAATATTGTTGAGTAGCCACTGTCACCATATAAAGAAGTACACAGACACGGTTTCTTATGGAATAAACTGGTGACGTTTCTTTCTAGCATCCCTTAGTTAAAAGTTGAGTATGAGATTTTTCAAAGCTATCTAAGAGATTTGAACACCTAATTCTTAATGAAAAGAAACAGGAACTAGTGTCCCAAATGCCTAGGGACTTCTGAAAATTTCATTCTTTACTTATAAACCATGATTCTACCAATGCCTGCAACTGAATAACTACTATTTTAATGGAAAAATCCCTTTACGTAGCCAATATTCACAAAGTGATGTGCAAGATTCTGTGCTAAATTAAAACCATCCCTAAAGTAACATTTCAATAGCTCCAAAGAGATTGAGACAAATGGGACTTACCGAGCTCCTTACCGAGGAGGATAAATCTAGGGAAGTGGTTAAACAACCCTGAGTCGCGAGTGCTTTTATACAATTTCTCAGACTGCCCGGAGAATCTGAGACAACCTTTAGTTTAAGGTCTTAATTAATTACAAAACGTGCTTTGCTATGCACGTCAGTCGTTCAGGTGATATAATTGGTTGTGTTTTCAGCCTCATGGGGCATGACACGCACAAAACACCCTATAGGTTTCTTTCATCTGAAAAGTTTTATGGGGCCCAATCTAACCTGGAATTATTCTAGTGACCTCCATCAGATTTACAGTAGGAATTAATGCAAAGGTTAGTCAGAGCTGTATCTATTGCACAATCTGCTGTTCTGTGAAAGAATCCAGTCTGGTCCTTGTGAGTCATGCTGGTACATGCTGGGGGAATTGCTCAGTTCCTCCTAAAATTTGTAGCAAGGAAGGACCACTGTGCAAAGCCTGTACCCTCAAGTTCTCTCATCTACTGCCCATTGAAGTCAATGAGAGTCATTACTGTGGGTGGGTTTTGTCTCAAGCTCTATGACTTGAAATTCCCCCCTGGAAAAATTATAGTATAACGCCTGTGCACTACTTACATCCCACTTAAGCCTTCAAAATAGGTCTTAAGAGGGACCTGAGAGTCAATTAGGCCTTTCTGCTGGCCCTCTTCTCAGGGGTGAATTTCCCCTCATGTTGATTAGGAGTTCCCTTCATAATACACCTCCATTGTGTCACCAATGCCATGGGATCGGGGGATCATCTTGGCAGGAGCTCAGTGTGCTGCCTACTGTGGTCTTGCAAGAAAAGAGAGCTGATGAAGCCCCAGATGAAAAACAGGAAAGATGCACATACGGCCTTCTTGGACAAGACTATGGGATGAGATTAGATTAATTGAAAACCTGATCAGCTTTAGGAAATGCTGCAAGACCTTCAGCTTGCAGAATGCTTGTCTACCTTGCTGAGAATGATTTTCCAAGTATAACACACACCATACATTGTTTCCTCTAACCAGGCAAGGGTGAAGAGCCTTGTTCTGATTTAAAAGCACTGAACATCTTTAAAGTCTATGGAATTCTTTTGATTCATTCCAGTTGATCTCCTGCTCTTTCCTCATAGGACAAGTTTTCAAGGCCTTTCATCATTTTGGTTGCTCTCCTTTCTCCAATATCTTCAAATCTTGCCTGTAATGTGGCAGCAGGAAATGGACACAATACTCCAGTTGAGACCTAATCAGCATGGAGTAGAGCGGAAGAATTACTTCTCCTGTTTTACTCACCACACTCCTCTTAATACATCCCAGAATCTTTGTTTTTTTTGTAACAGTGTTAGACTGTTGACTCATATTTAGCTTGTGGTTAACTGTGACACCCCAGAAACTTTTCTGCAGTACTCCTTCCTAGGCAGTCATTTCCCATTTTTTATGTGTTCACCTGATTGTTCTTTCTGAAGTGGAGTAATTTGCATTTGTTCTCATTGAATTTCATCCTATTTACTTCAGATCACTTCTCCAGTTTGTCCAGAATCATTTTGAATTTTAATCCATCCTCCAAAGCACTTGCCACCCCTCCCAGCTTGGTATCGTCTACAAACTTTATAAGTTAAGATTCTTAACTCCAACCTCATATTTCCCACAAAACATTGTACCATCTCCTCCAGCAACATGGACCCTGGACCTGTTCCACCTACATTAGCACAAAAAAGGTTCAGCATCATTGAAGTGAGTAGCAAATACTATCTAGATTACTGTGCGTTATTTCTAATTTTGCCTTTTCCTCTGTGACCTTCACCTCAATGTATCCCTCTTTATTTCAACATAAAACAGGCGTGATAACATTCTAGTGAATATTCTGTTTCCCCAGGACTCCAGATATCAAAGCACTTCACAAACATTCATTAAGGTTGTTGATGTCCAAAGTCTTGGATTATTACGATAGTAATAGTCTCTTACTGGAAGACGCCCTTCTAATGAGTAATAGAGTCACTTTAAAAATGCATGTCAAGGTCACTCGTGTCATTCTCCTAATAGGGTCATGATTTGTAGTTCAGAGTTTTGGACTATTTGATTTCCATTAAAAAAAAGATTGCATTTCCTTTTAGTATAAAAATTCCTTTTAAAGTTTAAGAGCAGGAGAGCAGCTGGCAGAAATAAACACAGCTCCATAGAATTCAAAGCTGTTCATGGCATTTGAATTAACATACGGGTCTTCAACCTTGCCTGGTTAGAGGAAAGAGCCTTTTGGGAGAGAGGTTGTTACACTTCAAAAATCTTTCTCATCCTGGTAATAAAGCTTTCTGCAAGCTCCAGGACTTGTAGCATGCCCTAAAGTTGGACATAGAATTAATCTAATCTTATAACACATCCTTGGCCAAGAAGGCCGTATCTCCAGCTTTCCTGTGTTTTGTCTGAGGTTTATCAGCTGCATTTTCCTACAAGACAAGAATTGTCTTGGCTGCTGTTGGAGGGAGATCATATTACTGATGGTGTAAATGTTCCAGGATTGATCTCAAAGCCTTTATAAAATATGCAATGCTTTTTCTCACCCACCACCATCCCTCAGCTCAACCCAAAAGCAACCCCACAGCAGGCAACACCATGAACTTCTGCCATCATGATCATCCTGACCACACAGCATTGGTGACATAACTAGACATGGATTATGAACTGAATCTCTAATCAATGTTTGGGGAAATTCACCCGTGCACAGAGGACCAACACAAAGGCCTATTCAATTCTTAGGGACCTCTTAAGAACTAATTTGAAAGATGAAATGGGATTTAGAGAATTCAAAGACCTTATACCGTCTTTCTTCCAGGGGGATTTTTCAGGTCATAGGATCTGAGTCAAAACCCACCCAGAATAATGTCTCACATTGATTTCAATGGGCATTAGATCCCAAAACTTGAGGTTACAGGGTCTGAGCATTGAGATTCCCCCTCCCTCCTAGGAATTACAGGAGCTGTACCATGCCCACCATACATCTCAGCTTAGCTTAGCAGGGCCAAACTGGATTCCTCCGCATGACAGCAGATTGTGCAACAGGGATGGCCCTGAATCTCCTGAACAACAATTCTCATTGGAACTCCTAAGTGGGTCACTAGAATGATACCAGGCAGGGATGTGTCCCATCAAACTTTTACATGAAAGAAACCCGTGGGCTTGTATGTGAACATCATACCCCATGTGAGGCTAAAACACAACAATCCTGAACACAGAAGAAAACAATTATCTCACTTGGAGGAGTCATGTGCCCTGCAAAATGTTTTGTAACTAATTAAGACCTCGAGCAAAAGGATGTCCCAGACTCTCCAGGCCATGTAAGAAACGGTATAAAAGCGCTCGCGACTCAGGGTTCTTTAACCACTTCTCCTGACTTATCCTGCTTGGTGACCTTGGTAAGTCTGATTTGACTCTATCTTTCTATAGCAATCAAGGTGTTGTGTTAGTGATGGTTTAACTTATGACTGAAACGTGCGCATAACTCTGTGATTATTGGCTCTGTTCAGGGGTTTTCCCATTCAAAAGAAAGGTAAGTTATTAAGTTGCAGGCATTGGTAGAGTCGTGGTTTACAAGTTAAGGCTGCACTCTTCAGAGGTACATAGGAATTTGAGACACAAGAAATTGTTCAAATCCGTTTGGTAGATTTGAAAAATCTCAGCCCCAACTTTTCAATGTGGGGTGTTTGGAAGAAACTCCCCCAGTTTATTCCCTACAGATGGCTTCTGTCTGCTTCTGCATTATTCTGTGGCAGCTGGTCCAGAACATTATTTGAGACAGATTATTCTGATCCAGTAGGGCAATTTCTATGTTCTCCTGTGCACTAGGAGCATATTAAGATGCAGATCCACAACAGGAGTAACGCCACTGAACTCAGCTGATTCCTACCGGCTGAGGATCTGGGTCTTAGTGTCTTGTTTTGACAAAAGAATATTGTCCATTCATTCATTAGTACGTATTACTGACTCACAAGCTTCAGAAGGCAAAGCACCACGCTCTGATTTTGAAGAGACCTGATCTCTCTGCTGAGGTTAAATCCTCACAAGGAAACGATCTCGAACAAATTAGTCCCTCCTAATTGTATAAACATTTTGCAAAAGGAAATGAAAATCCCATGCGTGCATGACAGAAATACTCTGCATTGTATGTTCACTTACTCCAGACAGTGTTGTTAGGAGAAAGGGACTGAGACGTGTTCAAAAGGGTTGGATAAAAGGGAGGCTAAGAGAGAGGGGAGCAAGAGGACTACAAGGAGAAACTGGGAGGCAATAGGTAGCCAGGACATGAGGGTCTAGGTCATCATTTCCTTGCTCCATCTCTCTCTCTCTCTCTCTATCTCCCTGGCCAGCAATACAGTAGGAACTGAGTTGTGACCCTTTTTATTCCACTGGCTCAAGTGCATTGTGTTGACTCTTTCCCCGCTGTGTGTTTCAGGTTAACCTCCAGCGCAGAAAGATGACTTTCGACGAACTCATGAATGATGAATTGTATTATAACCCCTACTGTTACAAGGGCTGGCGCGGCTATAGAGGCCATTACGGCTGCTATCGGCCCTGGGGTTACTGGAGGCCATATAGGTATGGGTGGGGCCATCAGCATGATTGCCACTACCCTTACGGATGGGGCCATGGGTACGGCTATGGAAAGTTCTGGCCATGCTTAGCCGAGGAGCAATAGACCCGGAACAAGGAACAACCAGGAAACGTAAAGCGAGATACGGAATCCCAGCTGGGCTCACGGGCAATGGCTTTCGGAAATGCTGATTGCGCACAACTCCCATGGGAGCTGGGAGTTCTCAGCACCTCCGTAAAGCTGCCCAGTATCTTTATTGCCCAAGTTACACTTTATGACTCTTTCCTCTATTGTCTTCCACAACGTCTGGTGTGAAATGTGTCACCTTGTAACGGGTTATTTGTTGTCAACTTTCTTGAAACCCCAGAAATATGTTCTTTTTACTCTGCCTACTTCATGTCTCCTCCTGTGTACATCTCATCTTTTCACATTAAACTGATTCTGCCTCATAATAGCAATCTTTTTGTTTTCCTTTCGGCTCCATTCCCTATTTACTAGCCACTATGGCCCAGATTCACAAGAGCTGCTTAGGTGCCTGACTCCCATTGAAATCAGTGTGAGCCAGGCACCTAAATACCTTTTTGACTCTGGGGCTGTGGGTAACAACTCACTGCTGTGCAGGGAACCAGTCCCTGTGCATTATTTACGTCCCACTCGAGCCCTGTGTTGTGAAGCGGATCGGGTCTGGCAAAAGTCTGTATATCATAAGAGAGGTATTAGCTCCCTAGGTCCCCTCTCTGTACCAACTAGGTGCCGGGTTTTCTTTCCCTGTTCAGTGTCTAACAACAGGTGCTTCGCATGCTCAAGATGGGCAGTACCAGTATTGAAACCATCCCTCCTATTCCTTCCCTCCCAAGTGTGTTTAATTCAAAGCCTTTCAGGTTTACAGTTCAGAAATCTTGAGCATCACTGGGCCTTGGTCCTGTGTAAAGGGAAGGGCCAACCTAAGCGCCCCCTTTGGGGCAGATGTGGCACTCTGGGTGAGCCACCTTCCCTCCCCCTACTCGTGTCAAGCCGCGCACTTGCACAGATCAGGGCAATGAAAAGACAAAACAAACTAGCCCAAAGAAGTGTCTCCATTAGTGAAGCTCTGGGACAGGAGCCCATGTAATAACAAACCAGATGCCCTTATCTCTGGATCCATGTTGACATCCCACTAACTAAAGTCCAGACAAAGTCTCTTGTTTCCAGAGCTGGGAGATCACAGCCTCTTACAGGCTGGTCAGCTCCTAGTGTCCCCTGCCCTATCCAGCTTCCTCTTCTGGATGAAATAGTCACTACAGCAGAGCAGGGAGTCTCCTTATTTGCCACAGTCTGTTTTGTTTGTGAGCTCCAGGCTGACTGGTAAAAGTGGAGTACGCTGCTTCACACACCTCCCTGCCCTGAGTGGACCTGTTGGTGCACTCACCGAATATCCAGATCTCATCTCTTCATGAGAAGAAGTCCACCTTCTCATGCCCCTTTTTAGGACTGTGTCCTACCCAGAACCAAAAGAACTGTAATGCTAAGTGCCACTGGGTAAGACAGACATTTGACTCCTTCGTCATCTGGAGCCAAAACAGAACTTCACAATCTGTCAGCAGGACAAACACCCCTCAGTATTTAGTCTCCTTATTTCCCACCTGCCATTCTCTTGGGTTTACTCTCAGATTGGCCTCTCATAGCCTGGATGTGAAGGACCAGACTGGATCAAAAGGACCTGACTGAATTGCTGTATGTGTTACCGATGCACAGATACAACTGTGGTTGTCAGTAACTCCACTGAAGTCAGGAATGGAGTTTGCCCTTAAAACTTTTATTGTGAGAGACACCTGCAGGGTGTAATGTGTTTATTGTACTCCTACAGTTTTGTGTTAATACGCCTGTATTCTCCCACTGTGGCCCCTTAAACTTTCCAGATACCAGTCATCAGCGCTCTTGGGTGGAGCTCTGCCTCTCTATCTACCTTCTGACAGGATGCTTTAAGGCTGCCGGAGCTCCCTGCCTTATCCTGTGATATCCCCAGCAAGCCTGACTGCCTAAAGGCCAGCACCTGTAGCCCCTGCACTTTCTTTTCTCTCTGAGCTCCATGAACAGCGTATTGCCTTCAGTTACAAGTTACCACACAGCTCTTTCGGTGCAAGCACCTCTACCCTTCAGGTAAAGGCATTACAGAGAAAGCATGTGAAAAACAATCAAATGTTCCTATAAGCAGGCTAAAAGCTTACCAGAGGTCACCAGCGGCCTCACGCGGCTCTAGTCGGCCAAAGTCTTTCCTGCTCTTCGACAAGGATTGGGGACCGGCTTGGCCAGAAGGTCCTGTATGCTTGTGGATCAGAAAGGAGGCTCTGAGTCAGTTCAAGCCCAGACTTTTTATATCAAAAGCCCTTTCTTTGTTGGTCTTTGGAAAATCCACTGTGAATCAATCTATGCGAGCGTGTCTAGAGAGAGATGGTACCTCTGCGGTGGTGTTTACAATCATCTGTAATTTACCTTAATCGCCGCCCCACTGTTTTAGTTTGTAGGGAAGCAGTGATACCCTTCCCGCTGGAGTGCAACACAATCGTACATACAATCTCTGACCCACAGGGATATATAAATGGAATACAATACAGTCCCACAACGTTATTGCATAAAATTGCAATATTTTCACAACTACTACATGAGCTTGAGAACAGAGTAGAAATCACAAACACTAAGGAAAACAATTATATAAATTGAAAGAGTCTTGTATGCAATGACATTAATTTGCAACTAATATAAATTTCATGAACAAAGGGCATCTCAGATCTTCCAGGAGAGCTGAGAAATTGTATAAAAGCTCTTTCAACTCAGGGTTATTCTACTACTTCTCTTGACCTCTTTTCTCTGGCAAACTGGGTACGTCTGATGTGAATCACTCTCTTTATAACCATTGAGGTGCCACGTAAGCGATAGTTTCCATTCGGGAGCAAATCTTGTACAGACGCTCTGATTCTTATAACTTATGGGACTTATGTGGGACCTCTGTCATAAGAACTGCCCATTCTCCATCCTGTGTTCATTCCTTCTCTGCCAGATCCTCCACTGTTATGTAGAAATTAGAATCAATCTAGAGAGCCACCATTTATGCCAGTCTAATGTGGGAGTAAATTCTACAAGATCTGACACGTGACACTCACTTACCCTCAACTTGCATGATTTAGAACAAAAGCAGATGGGACCAGAGAATTCAGCTTCAAATTGAAATCGATTTTTAATGATTTTTTTTTGAGGAAATCCTAGTCTGTTCTCAGTTACATGTGTTAGTTGTGACAGTAATGAAACCACCAGCAGAATCCTTGGGGAAATGCTTTCTATTAAGATTATCCATCACTGTGTGCAAAGCAATGTAGGTATGATTGTGTCTGACACACAAAGAGGAGGGTTACCACAGCTCCTGCAGGAACTAAAACCGTAGGGGGTGATTAAGGTAAATCACTGAGGAAGGGAAACTCTTCCAGAGGGGTGCCAGCCCCTGGCAGCCTGGCATATGGTTGTGCAGCCTTCAGTCCCCGGCTGAGAAGGGAGCCTGATGAGGGTCTCCAACCAAGAAAGGTGACGACTGGGAGCTGAAGGATTCACAGAGGGGGATACAGTTGCATTTCCACTGAAACTGTGAGTGTGTGATAGTCACATTACATCCACATACAAGAAAATATCCATGTGCCTCTCTCACACCGATTGCAATACAGGTTATGCACCTCCTGAATTCTGTGACCCTCAGCCACAGGGATTGGTAAATAAGAAATGGAGCAGAAAGGAAAACCAAAAGGCTGGTAATATGATGCAGAATGACTTTAATATGAATTAGAAGAGGAGTGCATAGCAAGAGACACAAGGAATGCTGAACAGGTCCCTGCGTCACTGACCCTGTCAGGGTGGCCTAAAGGGGCCTTCTTGGAATTGGGCTTTGGGCTGGTAGATCGTTGTAGAAGAAGCAGTTAGAAGAGGAGGCATTAGCGGAAACAGTCACAAAGGGAAATAGAGCTACGAGGCAGCTTTCCTGAGGCACTGAGCAATCGCAGCTCCCATGGCAGTGGTGGTTGCTCAGCATTTCTGAAAGCCTTTGCCCATCAGCTCATCGGTGAATCGTATCCTGCTTTTCATTTCCTGGTTGTTCCTTGTTCCGGGTCTATTGCTCCTCGGCAAAACATGGCCAGCATCTTCCATAGCCGTAACCACCCCCCCATCGGTAAGGGTAAGAGTAGCAGGAGCCGTAATTATGGCCCCACCCATAACCGTATGGCCTGTAGTAACCCCATGGCCGATAGCAGTCGTAATGGCCCCTATAACCACCCCAGCCCCCATTCCAACAGGGGTCACAGCCCCAATGGTGAGAAATCTTTTGGTGGTGGTAAGTCATCTTTCTGCCTTGGAGATAAACCTGAAACACACAGCAGGGAAAAGAGTCAACATCATGCAGTAGAGCCAACGGACTGGAAAGGACAAAGCTCATGGGCTTTTGGAACATGGACCATAGGGAGAGAGACAGAGCAGGTCAATGATCATCTAGCCCCTCAGTTCCCATCTACATTTTACCTCCCATTGCCTTGTCCTAGTCCCCTTGCTCCCTTCTCTCTTAGCCTCCCTCCTAACCAACCCCTCTGAAGCCTCCTGAGTCCCTTTCTCTTAAAAACACGACTGGAACAAATAAACATACAATAAAGAATATTTCTGTCACACACACATGGGATTTTTCTTCCCTTATAGTAAATGTTTATACAACGCTTGGCAGGAACAAATGTGTTAAGATTAGCTTGTGAGGATTTAACCTCAGCGTAGAGACCAGTTCTCTCCAGAATCACAGCGCGGTGCTTTGGTTTCTGGAGCTTGTGAGTCGGCAATACTTACTCATGAATGAATGGACAATATTCTTTTCTCAAAGCAAAACACGAAGACCCGGAGCCTGAGCAGGTAGATATCAGAACTGTTCAAGTGAATTTGAGCATCTAAGCTAACTTACACTACTTGAGGATCTGTGTCTAACACTGAAACTCATGCACATAGACATTGCCTTTCTGGAGCATATCTGAAGTCCAGCTAATATGTTTGTCTCTCTGAAATATTGTTGAGTAGCCACTGTCACCATATAAAGAAGTACACAGACACGGTTTCTTATGGAATAAACTGGTGACGTTTCTTTCTAGCATCCCTTAGTTAAAAGTTGAGTATGAGATTTTTCAAAGCTACCTAAGAGATTTGAACACCTAATTCTTAATGAAAAGAAACAGGAACTAGTGTCCCAAATGCCTAGGGACTTCTGAAAATTTCATTCTTTACTTATAAACCATGATTCTAGGAATGCCTGCAACAGAATAACTACTACTTTAATGGAAAAATCCCTTTACATAGCCAATATTCATAAAGTGATGTGCAAGATTCTGTGCTAAATTAAAACCATCCCTAAAGTAACATTTCAATAGCTCCAAAGAGATTGAGACAAATGGGACTTACCGAGCTCCTTACCGAGGAGGATAAATCTAGGGCAGTGGATAAAGAACCCTGAGTCGCGAGCGCTTTTATACAATCTGAGACAACCTTTAGTTTAAGGTCTTAATTAATTACAAAACGTGCTTTGCTATGCATGTCAGTCGTCCAGGTGATATAATTGGTTGTGTTTTCAGCCTCAAGGGGCATGACACGCACAAAACACCCTATAGGTTTCTTTCATCTGAGAAGTTTTATGGGGCCCAATCTAACCTGGAATTATTCTAGCGACCTCCATCAGATTTACAGTAGGAATTAATGCAAAGGTTAGTCAGAGCTGTATCTATTGCACAATCTGCTGTCGTCTGAAAGAACCCAGTCTGGTCCTTGTGAGTCATGCTGGTACATGCTGGGTGCATTGCTCAGTTCCTCCTAAAATTCGTAGCAGGGAATGACCATTGTGCAAAGCCTGTACCCTCAAGTTCTCTCATCTACTGCCCATTGAAGTCAATGAGAGTCATTACTGTGGGTGGGTTTTGTCTCAAGCTCTATGACTTGAAATTCCCCCCTGGAAAAATTATAGTATAATGCCTGTGCACCACTTACATCCCACTTAAGCCTACAAAATAGGTCTTAAGAGGGACCTGAGAGTCAATTAGGCCTTTCTGCTGGCCCTGTTCTCAGGGGTGAATTTCCCCTCATGTTGATTAGGAGTTCCGTTCATAATCCACCTCCATTGTGTCACCAATGCCATGGGATCGGGGATCATCCTGGCAGGAGCTCAGTGTGCTGCGTACTGCGGGGCTGCTCTAGGGTTGATCTGAGGGGAGGTGGTGGGTGAAAACAAGCAGTGCAGTCTGTTAGAAAGGCTTTGAGATAAACCCTACTATATTTACAGCATCATCAACTTGATCTCCATCAAACAGCAGTCAAGACAAATTGTGGTCTTGCAAGAAAATACAGCTGATTAGATGAGACACAGAAAAGATGGAGATATGGTCTTCTTGGCCAAGACTATGGGATGAGATTAGATTAATTGAAAACCTGATCAGCTTTAGGATATGCTGCAGGACCTTCAGCTTGCAGAATGCTTCTCTACCTTGCTGAGAATGATTTTCCAAGTGTAACACACACCATAAGTTGTTTCCTCTAACCAGGCAAGGGTGAAAAGCCTTGTTTTGATTTAAAAGCACTGAACATCTTTAAATTCTATGGAATTGTTTTTATTCATTCCAGTTGATCTCTTGCTCTTAAACTTTCCAAAGGAATTCGTATAATAAAAGGCAATGGAAAGCTTCTTTTAAATGGAAATCAAATAATCCCAAATTCTGAGCTGCAAATCACAACCTCATTAGGGGGTTGACTTGAGTCACCTTGACACACATATTTTTAAAGGTGAGTATATTACTCAATTGAATGGCGTCTTTCAGTATCGAATTATGAATATCATAATAATATACTGCTTTATATATCAAAAGCTTTAATGAGTGCTTGTGAAGTGCTTTGATATCCAGAGTCCTAAGGAAGTAGAACATCCTCCATGAGTGTTTTATGATCCCTGTTTTTATGTAGAGAAACAGAGGCACATTAAGGTGAAGGTCAGACAAGAAGCAAGTTGCAAAATCCGAAATAAAACCCAGTAGTCTTGACAACATGTGCTATGTACTTACCATTGGTCCTGAACTCACTTAGTCTCTTCACATTCTTGGCTTTTAAATAGGTCAGGTTGAAATTTCAAGTCACAGGGCCTGAGACAAAACACTCTATCCGTTTATTTCATCTGAAAAGTTTTATGGGACACAATCTTTCCTGGACTCATTCTAGTGACCTCCGTCAGATTTACAATAGGAATTAATCCGAAGGTTAATCACAGCTGTATCTGTTGCATAACTACTATTTTAATGGAACAACCCCTTTATGTAGCCAATACTCAGTTTATACAACTCACAAAGTTGTATAAAAGATTGAGTCTTAAATTAAAATCATCACTAACGCAATATCTGCTAGTATGTGCTGGGGGCATTGCACAGTTCTTCCTGAACTTTGTAGGAGGGAAGGATCACTGTGAAAAGCCTGCACTCGCAAGTTTTCTAATCTACTGCCTGTTGAAGTCAATGGGAGTCATAACTCTGGGTGGATTTTGTCTCAGGCCCTATGATTTGAAATTTCAACCTGACCTATTTGAAAGCCAAGAATGTGAAGAGTCTAAGAGGGCTCAGGACCAATGGTAAGTACAAAGCAGCTGTCAAGACTACTGGGTTTCATTTCTGATTTTGCAACTTGTTCACTGTTTGACCTTCACCTTAATGTGCCTGTTTCTCTGCAGGAAAAAAGGGGATCATAGAATTCATGGAGGATGTTCTATTTCCTCAGGACTCTGGATAGCAGAGCACTTCACAAGTACTCATTAAGGTATTTGATACACAAAGCAGTATATTATTATGATATTAATAGTTTGATACTGGAAGACGCCCTTCTATTGAGTAATATTCTCAACTTTAAAAATATGTATGTCAAGGTGACTGGGGTCATTCCCCTAACGAGGCTGTGACTTGTAGCTCAGAATTTGGGATTATTTGATTTCCATTTAAAAGAAGCTTTCTATTTCCTTTTATTATATACATTCCTTTGGAAAGTTTAAGAGCAGGAGATCAACTGGAATGAATCAAAACAATTCCATAGAATTTAAAGATATTCAATCCTTTCAAATTAAAACAAGGATCTTCACCCTTGCCTGGTTAGAGGAAACAATGTATGGCTTGTGTGTTACACTTGGAAAATCATTCTCAGCAAGGTAGACAAACATTCTGCAAGCTCAGGGTCTTGCAGCATGTCCTAAGCTGGTCAGGTTTTCAATTAATCTAAGCTTAGCCCATAGCCTTGGCCAAGAAAGCCGCATCTCCATCTTTTCTGTGTTTTTTCTGGGGCTTTATTAGCTGTATTTTCTTGCAAAACCACAATTTGTCTTGGCTGCTGTTGGATGGAGACCATGTTGCTGATGCCAAAAATATTCCAGGGTTTATCTCAAAGCCTTTATTAAATATTGCACCCCTTGTTTTCACCCACTGCCATCCCTCATCTCAATTCCACATTAGGCAGCACACTGAGCTTCTGCATGGTGATCACCCTGATCCTGCAGCGTTGGTGGAGGTGATGTAGGAACTGAATTTCTAAGCAACCTAAGGGCAAATTTCAAGTCATGGGACCTGAGACAAAACTCACCCTGAGTAATGACTCCCATTGACTTTAATGGACAGTAGATCAGAAAACTTGGGGGTCCAGGATATGCTCAGTGGTCCTTCCCTCCTACAAATTTCAGGAAGAACTGTGCAATGCCCCCAACACATACCAGTATGGCTCACAAGGACACACCTGGATTCCTTTCCATGACAGCACATTGTGCAACAGATACAGCTCGAACTAACCTTTAGGTTCATTCTTATTGTAAATCTGACAGAGGTCATTAGAATAATTAGCAATTAGAATAAAAGTGAAGATTGTGTCCCATAAACTTTTGAGATGAAAGAAATGTGTAAGGTGTTTTGTGCATGCCATGCCATGTGAAGCTGAAAACACAATAATCCTGTAAACAATTATATCAGCTGGAAGAGTGATGTACTTAGCAAAGCATGTTTTGTAACTAATTAAGACATCAAGCTACAGGATGTCTCATATTCTCCAGGCAATCTAACAAATTGTATAAAAGCACAAGCGACTCAGGGTTCTTTAACCACTTCTCTTAACTTAACCTTCTCCGTGAGCTCGGTAAGTCCCATTTGTCTCAATCTCTTTGGAGCTATTGAAATGTTACATTAGTGACAGTTTTAAATTAGGACGGAATCTTGCGCATAACGTTGTGAATATTGACTATGTAAAGGGATTTTTCCATTAAAATAGTAGTTACTCAGTTGAAGGCAGTGGTGGATTCATGATTTAGAAGTAAAGTCTGCAATTTTCACTGGTACCTAGGCATTTTGGACACTAGTTCCTGTGTATTTCCATTAGGAGTTAGGTGTTCAAATCTCTTAGGTAGCTTTGAAAAATCTCATATGCAACATTTAACTAAGGTTTGTTAAAAAGAAACATCCCCAGTTTATTCCACAAGAGACCACTTCTGTATACTTCTCTAGTCTGCGGTAGCTGGTACTCAACAATATTTCAGACAGACTAATGCATAAGATGGACTTCTGGTCTGATCCAGTATGGCAATTTCTATGTCCTTATGTGCACTAGTAGCAATTTTAGATTCAGTCCTACAATTGGTGTAAGTTAGCTTAGATCCCTGAATTCAGGTGAACCTGCTCTGTCTCTCTCTCTCTATGGTCCCCGTTACAATTGTAACTGAGCTTTGTCCTTTCCATTCCGTTGGCTCTAATGCATGATGTTGACTCTTTTCCCTGCTGTGTGTTTCAGGTTTACCTCCAAGGCAGAAAGATGACTTACCACCACCAAAAGATTTCTCACCATTGGGGCTGTGACCCCTGTTGGAATGGGGGCTGGGGTGGTTATAGGGGCCATTACGACTGCTATCGGCCATGGGGTTACTACAGGCCATACGGTTATGGGTGGGGCCATAATTACGGTTCCTGCTACTCTTACCCATACCGATGGGGGGGTGGTTACGGCTATGGAAGATGCTGGCCATGTTTTGCCGAGGAGCAATAGACCCGGAACAAGGAACAACCAGGAAACGAAAAGCAGGATACGATTCACCAATGAGCTGATGGGCAATAGCTTTCAGAAATGCTGAGCAACCACCACTGCCATGGGAGCTGCGATTGCTCAGTGCCTCAGGAAAGCTGCCTCGTAGCTCTATTTCCCTTTGTGACTGTTTCCGCTAATGCCTCCTCTTCTAGCTGCTTCTTCTGCAACAATCTACCAGCCCAAAGCCCAATTCCAAGGAGGCCCCTTTAGGCCACCCTGACAGGGTCAGTGACGCAAGGACCTTAAAGTTGGCACAAATAAGATTTACACTCATGCACAGGCTCCTTACAGAGCAACATAAAGGGATCTCAGTGTCAGTGGGAATTAGGCCCTGGGTGTACTGGTCTCTACCTGAGTATGGGCCATTTGTCTTGGTGTCTAACTTTGCTACAGAAGATGAATAAGAGAGAAAGAGCCTAGTGCTCTGCTCACATTCTGCTTTGTCTCATTTGATCCTGACTGGGATAAAAATGCTGGAAACGGGACTTCACTGTCAAACTCCACAGGGGCAATGAAGGAAGAAGAACATCTGGTATGAAATGCATCACCGTGGAGCCAGTGATTCGTTGTGGACCTTGAAACCCTAGAAATATATTCTTTCTGCTCCGCATTCCTTGTGTCTCTTGCTATGTACTCCTCTTCTAATTCACATTAAAGTCATTCTGCATCATATTACCAGCCTTTTGGTTTTCCTTTCTGCTCCATTTCTTATTTACCAATCCCTGTGGCCGAGGGTCAGAGAATTACTTTGGCTTCTAACCTATATTGCAATCAGTGTGAGAGAGGCACATGGATACTTTCTTGTATCTGGGTGTAATGTGAATAACATATTATCACTGTTTCAGCATAACTGCAATTGTATCCCCCTCTGTGAATCCTTCAGCTCCCAGTCATCACCTTTCTTATTTTGAGACCCTCATCAGCTCCCTTCTCAGCCAGGGATTGAAGACTGCACAATCCTTATGCTAGCCTCCCAGGGTGGTACCTCTCCGGAGGTGTTTCCATTCCTCAGTGATTTACCTTAATCATTGTTTTAGTTCCTGCAGTAGCTGTGGTAACCCTCCCCTTTGTGAGTGTAAAACATAATCATATCTACATTGCTTTGCACACAGGGATATATAATATTAATGCAATACATTCCCTCAAAGATACTGCATCTGTTTTCATGATTTGTCACAACAAACACATGTAGTTGAGAGCAGACTAGGTTTTTCTCAAAAAAAAAAAGAATCAGTAAAAAATAAAAATCATAGAAAAAATGATCAGTGAAAAATGTTCATCTTCTGAGAACTGAGAACACCCAAAATGAAAAAGATATTCTTTCATTTATGGTTTCTTCCATGTCAAGCCATGGTACCTCATTTTCAGCTTATACAATTGTATAGGACAATTTTCATTAGCAGTGCTGTGGGTCCATGCTACCTTAATAACCTTTACAGAATTAATACACATTGTATGTTGGGAAAACAGACTCAGTCAATTGTGTTGGCAACATTCCTGATTTTCTACAAAATTAGAAACTGCTGCAGTCCAGTTTATGAGCCCATCAAGAGAAAAAAATGACAAAAATATACAGTTTTATCAGTGGAATGAAATCCAAAACTTCCATATCAAACTGCCATTGCCCCTGGATCTTGTAAAGTGATTGCAAATTAAGTGTCTAGTATCCGATCTTGCAGAATTTACATCAATATTAGCCTGGCATGAATGACAGTTCTCTAGCTGGATTCTAATCTCTACACATCAGTGGAGTATCTGGCAGAGAAGAAACTGGTGGGAAAGAGACAGTTATGATGAAAGAGAGCTGGTGTGTCCAGAATTAAGGCCCAGGGGAATTTCTGTTTAAGAGCTGCCTGGGCATGCATGGGCATAGACAGATTGACTAGCAAAATCATCATCAGGGCCTGAGGTAGCATTAGTCATGCAAAATGAGCTTTGTTTGGTCAAAGGGCTCTAGATAAAGCATCTGCATTAAAGGGACCTTTTACCACTATGAATCCTTATTATGGATGCACACAAAAAGCATGGGAGAAAAGGTCCATGGAACAATTACTTGGACAGCGAGTTGTGCAGTTTATGCCTGTAATGTAAGTAAATATCTCTGTTCCTGTTTTACAGACATAGGCACACAAAGGGGGCAAATGACATGTCCAAGATTCCACAATAAGTCTCATAATTCATAAGAACCACAGAGTGTATATGCAAAATTGACTCCCAAATTACAACTAGCACCAATGTGACACCTCACTAGTAATATTGAGAGTGATTCAGATCAGCCTTACCCACTTCACCAAAGAAAAGAGGTCAAGAGGAGTCGTTAGAATAGTCCCGTATCTCAACAGGGACTACTGAGGATCTGAACCCTGGAGGATCTGAGACACCCTTTCTTCATAAGGTCCTTATTAGTTTCAAACCAAATTTTGTTGCACACATCACTCTATGTTTGTGATTATTAGTCTATTGTCAGCCTCCCATGAGAGTTGTGTCGTACTTTGCAATTCTATGCCGTACCTTCACAGGACTCTATTGTGTGAAGTGTATACACCGTGGGCCAAGGATTGTATGTATGATTATGCTCTACTCCAAGGGGGAAGGTTACCACAGCTTCTTCAAAAACAAAAACAGTGGAGAGTGATTAAGATAAATCATTGACGAATGGAAACACCTCCAGAGAGGTGCCACTGGGGTTATCCAGGAATTAGCAGTGCAAACTGTGTTTTCCAGAGAACAACAAAGAAAGGAACTTGATATAAAAAAACTGGGTTTGAACTGACTCAGGGACTTCTTTCTCATCCACAAATGGCCAGGCCTTCTCTTCAGGGGGGGTTCCACCCTGGCAGAAGGGCTGCATAAGGCTGATGGTGACCTCTGGCAAGCTTTTAGCATGCACATAGGCACTTTCATTGTTTTTACATGTCTTCGGTAATGCTTTTACCTTAAGAATCCTGCTGTGTCCTTAGAAAGAGCAGAGTGGTGAATTGAAACTATTAGCAATATGCTGCTAACAGATTTCAGAGTGAAAGCAGCACACAGGAACTGGCCTTTAGACTGGTTAGCTGGGGATATCACACTTGAAGGCAGGGTGCTGTGCAGCCTTAAAAGCTGTGGTCAGATGAGAGAGAGAGGCATATCTCTCTACCCACAGTAGGTGACAGCTGGGAGTCAGAAACCTTAAGGGAGTGCCCTCGAGGGATCACAGGGACAGTTAACAGAAACTGTGATAGTATGGTATGCACGTTACACTGCGTGGTCTCCAGGTGTCTTTCAAGATAAAGTTTTATTGGCAAACTACATTCTTGGTATCATTTTCCTGACTTCACTGGAGTTTACAATGGAAAGGTATCCCAAGGTTATTTGGGTTAGTCGGTACAAAGAAGGGAACGGCAGGGGTAATACCTCTCTTATGATTTTCAGACTCTTGCCAGACCTGATTCACCTCTCACTACAGGGCTACAATGGGATTTAAGTAGTGCATGGTCACTGGCTTCCTGCACAGCAGTGAACGTTTACACGAAGAATGTTAACACTGATTTCAATAGGAGTCAATATCTAAGGCGATTTGTGAACCGGGGCCACAGTGGTTGCTAAATAAGGAATGGAGCAGAAAGGAAAACCAGAAGGCTGGTATAATGATGCAGAAACTTTAATGTGAAAAAGAAGAGGACTACACAGCAAGAGACAGAAACAATGCAGAGTGGAATGGATATATTTCCAGGGCTTCAGGAAGGTCTACAATGAATCATTGGCTCCATGATGATGCATTTCACACCAGATGTTCTTCTATCTTCATTGCAGCTGTGGAGTTTGACAATCAAGGCCAGTTTGCAGCCATTTTGAGATACTTCTTTCATCCCGGTCAGAATCAAACGAGACAAAGCACAACTTAATCCCAGGACTCAGCTGCCTCACCAATATACAACTTTTATAGTACTGTTGAAACCAGAAACCAGCGGCACATATTCATGAAAAGGCCAGAACACGTAGGGCTCGATTCGCATTGACACAACGGCCCCTTACCCAGCTCTTTAAGGAGCCTTCAAGTGAGTGTAAATGTTTTTTGACCCACCCATAATGCCCTTGCTTCACTTATTGTATCAGAGTGGCCTAAAGGGGCCTTCATGGATTTAAGATTCATGTCTAAACTGATCATTCTAGAAGAAGCAGAGAGTTTGGAAGGTATTAGAGGAGACAGTCATAAAGTGTAATCTGGGAAATAGAGCTATGGGGAAGATTTACTGAGGTTCTGAGCACTCCCAGCTCCCAGGGGATTCGAGGGTGCCCTGCATTTCTGAAAGCCATTGCCCATAAACTCAGCCATTAATCTGTATCTTGCTTTACATTTCCTGGTCTTTCCATGTTCCAGATCTATTCCTCCTCAGCGAAACATGGCCAGCCCTTTCCATAGCCGTACCCCCAGCCATATCGGTAAGGGTAAGGGTAGCAGCAATTGTAGTGATGGCCCCAACCATACTTGTACGGCCTTTGGTAATACCACGGCCTACAGCAGCCGTAACCTCTGTAACCACGATAGCCCCCATAACAGCAGGGGTTATAGTACAATTCGTCAATGCTTTCGTCGAAAGACATCTTTCTGTGCTGGAGGTACACCTGAAACACAGCAGGGGAAAGAGTCAGCACAATGCACTAGGGCCAGTGGAATAAAGGGTCAAAACTCAGTTACTATTGTATTGGAGACCATGGAGAGAGAGAAGGATCAGATGGTGAGCTGGGTTATACAAGCTCAGTTACACTGACTTCAGTGGAGCTATGCTGACTTACATCAGCCAGAATCTGTGTCTAAAATTGCTAGTTGCACACATAACATAGGAATTGTCATACCAGCTCAGACTGGTGGTCCATTAAAATAATTATCCTGTCTCAAAGAGTATTGAGTACCAGCCACTTCCCAATGAAGTAGCCCTTTATGGAGGAAAGTGGATGGGTTTCTTCCCAAAATCCTTCAATGAAAGCTGCTCTATGAGATTATTCAGAGCTGACAAAGGGATTTCAGTTTCCTATCTCCAGTTAGTAGTCATAGGAACTCTGTGTCGGAAACACATATGTTCCTCTGCAAATCCCACCCTTAACCTCTAAAACATGAATCCGCTAATGCCTGCAACATAACAGCCACAAAAAATTACAGAAAAAATTCTTTAAATTGCTGAGAAACATAGAGTCAACATACAAGATTCAGTCCTGAACTGAAGAGATTACTAATGTGCCACCTCAATAGTTATAGAGAGATTGATTCAAATCAGACTTACCTAGTTCACAGAAGACAGTAAGTCAAGAGAAGTGGTGAGAAGAGCCCTGAGTGGCGGGAGCTTTTATACAGTTTCTCAAATGGCCTGGAGGATGGGACACACCATTTTGTGCATCAGGTCCTTATTAGTTACAAAACACATTTTATTGGACTGTTTGTTGTGACTCTATTAATTGAGGAAACTCTTTCCTCAGTCTTTATGTTCATTAGTCTATTCTCACCCTCACATGGTACAACATGCAAACTATACCCTGCAGGTTTCTTTCCTATGGAAATTTTCATGCATATGCTACATTCCTGTATCATTTTCCCGACTTCAGTGGAATTACAGTGGGAATGAATCTGAAGGAAATTCAGAGGTGGATCTGAGCATCAGTAGCATGTACAACAATCCAGTCCAATCTTTCAAATCCATGCTGATATTGGTTTGGGATATTCCGGCATTAACCACTGCAATGTCATGGAGCCTGTATTTTGCATGCTCTGCACATCCACCCACAATGCATCTGATCCAATGCACACTGAAATGAATGGTAGAGCATCATGGCAGAAGCTCACAGTACTATTTGTTCCAGGGCTGCTCATTGACAGCATTCAGGGCTGGTGGCACAGGGTTTCAGAAAGGCTTGGAGTAACAATCTTGAATTTATACCACCTCAGAAACCACATCTCCATCCTTGTGCAGCTAAGAGAAGGGAGATTTTATGGGAAAGTGTGGCCATGAGAGCCCAAGTGAAGCATGGGAAGATGAAGAAAAGGCCTCACTAGCCAAGCAAGAGACGTCTGTGGAATGAGTGTAGGTTAATGCATTCTCTGACCAGCCAGAGCTCATGTTTCCAGATCCTCCTCTTGCAGGAAGTGTTTCAGTAATCAACGGAGCCGGAACGATTTACAGCAGCTCAGGAGCTGGCTCGGGAACTATAAAATGGAATTTTATATAAAAGAGAAACACGTATCTTCTATTTAATGAAAATCTAATAGCTACAAATTCTGAAGCGAGAAATCATGACCTGACTAAGGCCTAGAAATGAGAGAAACTGAAATACATTTTTGAAGTGACTCCATTATTCAAATATGTATCTTCTATGAACAAAACATCAACATTGTAATCATACAACACTGCATATATAGAACTTTAATGACTGTTTGTGAAGTGTTTGATATCCTGAGTTACCACTTACCATCTGACATGAGTGTTATTATCCTTATTTTCTATGCAAATAAACAGAGGCACGCTGGGCTGAAGCTCACCCGAGGAGTCAGTTGCAGAGACAGAAATAAAACCACATAGTTCGATTTCTCATGCCACATGCTACTCTCTGGGTTGAACATTATTAGACCACATTACATGATGTCAGTCAAGTGTTTTGTTAATAACATTTCGTGTTTTTGGCTTCCTCATATGCAATTTACATGCCTGTAATGGTTACCGCGACTCTATCATATTATCATTTTGTTTGGCAAGCTTCTGGGCGAATTCTCTTTTGATTTAAGCATAAACAAAGACCAACTAATGTGTTGATCCACTTTAATTTTGCCTTCTTTGTACATGGAGATACTAATTTTCCAAAGGAATGATCAGAATGTTCATTACATAAATGTTCATTGGTGGCTTAAGATTATAAATTTCCATTTATAATTCAAATATTAAGTACTGAAGTGATAAGACACTTCTGTGTATTCCTGTGAAAAATTCTGCTGTTATTGTCAAACAAAATCTTAACTCCAGCCTCGTTTGCCTCAAAACATTTTTCCACCTCCTCCAGCAACGTGGACTCTTCAACTGTTCCACGTTTATTTGCTGAGTAGGTCAGTTACATAGGTGGTAATCGGTGGTGTAGGATAGTCAACCTGTATTTAGAATTCCAATATAAAGTTTGGTCACTCCCATGCAGAAGAATCGGAAGATGATTCCTCCAGAAACTTGTCAAAACAAAATAAAAAAAGAACTCATGAACGCATCTCTCTATGTCAGGACTTCTCAAAATTTACTACAGCAGCCCAGGAGGTGGGACTGAAGCCTGATCTCGCCCAAGCCCTGCCCTCCTCCCTGGGGTGGGGGCAAAGCGAAAGCCCCACAGCCCCTGGCCACAGGGCCAAAGCCGAAGCCCAAGGGCTTCCGCCCCAGCCCCTGTAGCCCCACTGCCCCTGGCTGAAGTCTTCTGGCTCGGGCTTTGGCCCTGGGCCTCAGCAAGTCTAAGCCAGCCCTGGCGACCCCATTAAAATGGGGTCGCAACCCACTTTGGAGTCCTGACCCACAGTTTGCGAACCACTGGTCTATGCATTACTCTCCTCTTAGTCAAATGTTTAGAATCGAAAAATGTGAAGGGTCTGAGAGGGTCCAGGCCCAACGGGAAGTATTTAGCATGTGTTGTCAAGGCTAATGTGTCTAATTCTGTCTGCAACTCATTTCCTGTAAGACCTTATTCTCAATGTTCCTTTGTTTATCCACATATAAAACAGGGATGATAGCACTAGTGATGGATGTTCCACTTCCTTGGCACGCTGGGTATCAGCCCTCTTCACAAACACTCATTAAGGCTTTTGATGTCTAAATTATTGAATTATGATGATAATAATAGTTTGTAGCTGGAAAACACCCTTGTATTGAGTAACAGAGTCACTTTAGAAGGAATTAATATCTAGATCAGAGAGTCTCAAACTTCATTGCACCACGACCCTCTTCTGACAAAAATTACTACATGGCCCCAAGAGGGAAGTGAAGCCTGAGCCTGGCCTCAGCAAGTCTAACACCAGCCCTGGCGACCTCATTAAAATAGGGGTGGGAACCCACTTTGGGGTCCCGACCCACAGTTTGAGAACCGCTGATCTAGATCATTCCTGTCATTCCCCTAATAGGATTGTGATTTTCCCTTCAGAATTTGAGATTATTTGATTTCCACTAAAAAGAAACTTTGCATTTCCCTTTATTACACAAATTCCTCACAGCACGAGATTGACCAGCAGAGATCAGCACAGCCCCACAACTTTCGAAGGTGTTCAGTGCCTTAGAATCACAACAAGGCTTCTCACCCTTGCCTGGTTACAAGAAACAGTCCGCAGAGACTCTGGTACACTTGAAAAATCATTCTCCTCAAAGTAGACAAGGGTTCTGCATGCTCAGGTTCTTGCACCATGACCTAAAACTGATCAGATTTTCAATTACCCTAATCTCAGCCCATTGCCTTAGCCAAGAAGGCCATATCTCCATCTTTCCTGTGTTTCCTCTGAGGTTTTATCCGCTGCTTTTTCATGCAAGACAAGAATTGTGTTGGCTGTTGTTGGATGGAGATCATCTTACTGATGCCAGAAACATTCCAAGATTTATCTCAAAGCCTTTATAAAACATAACTTGTTTTCACCCACCACCAACCCTCACCTCAAACCAAGAGCAGCCCTGCAACAGGAAGCACAGTGAATTTCTCCCATGATGATCACCCTGATCCCACAGCACTGGTGCCACAACTAATTGAATTTCTAATCAACCTAAGGGGAAACTCACCCCCCAGCAGAGGGTCAGCACAAACTCCTGTGCAAATCTCAAGATCTTTTTTGTAACTGTATGTGGGACTTAAGTGGTTCATAGGTCTTAAACTGTCCTTCTGACAGAGGGAAATTTCAAACCACAGGGCCTGAATGTGCCCTTCCTCCTTGGAATTCCCTAGGGGGAACTGGCCTTGGCCCCCAGTACATACCAACACATATCAGTGTAGCTTTAAAGGACCAAACTGGAGTCCTCTATGTGACAGGAGATTGTGCAACAGATACAGCTCTTAATAACCTTCCAATTCATTCCTGCAGTAACTATGGTGGAAGCACTAGAATGATACCAGGAATGAATTTGTCTCAGAAAACTTTTAAGATGAACGAAACCTGCAGTGTGCCATATGCATGCCAAACCATGTGAGGTAGAAACCAATAATCCTCAAGACTGAAGAAACCAATTATGTCAACTGAAGGAGTGGCATGCACAGCAAAATATTATTTCTAACTAATTAAGACCTCAAGCAATAGGGTGTCTCAGATTCTCCAGGCTATCTAAGAACCTGTATAAAAGCACTCACAACTCAGAGTTCTTTAACCACTTCTCTTGACATCTCCTCCTCAGTGAACTCGGTAAGTACAATTTGACTGGATCTCTCTATAGCTATCGAGATGTTGCGTTAGTGATCATTTCAATTTTGCACATAGACTCTGATTACTGTCTATCTTAAGGGTCAGAGGGGTAGCTGTGTTAGTCTGGATCTGTAAAAGCAGTAAAAAATCCTGTGGCACCTTATAGACTAACAGACGTTTTGGAGCATGAGCTTTCGTGGGTGAATACATTGTCGGATGCATCCAACGAAGTGGGTATTCACTCACGAAAGCTCATGCTCCAAAACGTCTGTTAGTCTATAAGGTGCCACAGGATTCTCTGCTGCTTTTATCTTAAGGAAGTTTCCACACAAAAAAATTATTATTAAGTTACAGGCATTGGTGGATTCATGGTATAATGTGAAGGTGGCAATTTTTTTCAGAGGTACATAGGTATTTGGGATACTAGTTTGGGTTTATTTTCATTAGGAAAAAGACATTTGAATCCCTTAGGCAGCTTTGAAAAGGCTCGTCAACCCCTTATAACTAAGGGGTGTTAGGAATAACCCCTAACCCCAGTTTATTGAACAACAGACCATCTCTGTGTTCTTCCAATCTATTCTGCAGCAGTTAGTGCTCAAGAGCATTTCAGGCACATTGCTACACTGGGTGGATCTCTGCTCTGAACCAGTAAGGCAATTCCTGTGTTCTTATGTGCTGTACTAGCAGTGTTAGACGCAGATCCCCAGCTGCTATAAGTTAGCCTAGCACCGTTCAGCTCTGTTGAACAGTGGGGATTTCCACCGGTTCAAGATCTGGTCCTTAGCGTTTTGTATCGACGAAGAATATTTTCCATTCGTGCCTGGTCAAGTATTGCTGACTCACAAGCTTTAGAAGCCAAAGTGTTACGTTCTGATTCTGGAGAGAAGTGCTCTGCATACTGAAGTTCAATCCTTACAGGAAACTAACCTGAACATATTTATCTCAGCCATGCTTTGTACAAAGACTTTCTAAGGGCAATACAAATCCCACGCCTGCCTGACAGGAACAGTCTCTACCATATGTTTCCTTCTTCCACTCAGTGTTTTTAAGATAAAGGGATTGAGAAGGGATCAAAGGGACTGGTTAGGAGGGAGGCGAAGAGAGAGTGGAGCCAGAGCGCCAGGGGGATGACGCCATGGGAGGCAAAATGGAGCCAGGAACTGAGGGACTAGGTCATCATTTCCCTGCTCGCTCTCTTTCCGCATGGCCCCCATGTCAATAGGAACTGAGCTTTGACCCGTTTATTCCACCAGCTCTAAGGCATTATGTTGACTCTTTTCCTTTCTGTGTGTTCCAGGTTTACATCCAACATACAGAGATGTTGTTCCACCACCAAAAGATTTGTAAGCCTTGGTGCTGCAAACCGCACCAAAAGATTTGTAAGCCTTGGTGCTACAAACCGTGGGGTTATGGAGGCGATTATGGAGGCGGTTATGGAGGAGGTTATGGGGGCGGTTATGGAGGAGGTTATGGGGGCGGTTATGGGGGCGGTTATGGAGGTGGTTATGGATACTGCCCGCCATTCTGCTGCAAAAAGCCATTCAAGTGCTGCTACCCCTATCCCTGCTGCTACCCATATCCCAAAAAGTGCTGCTTCCCATATCCCAAAAAGTGCTGCTACCCCTACCCCTATCCCTGCGGCCCATACTACCAGTATCCATGTTTAGCTGAGGAGGAATAACCATGGGACAAGGAACAACCAGGAAACGAAAAGCAAGATATGGATTCACGGCTGAGCTCATGGACAATGGCTTTTGGAAATGCTGAGTGCCCACAACTCCCATGGGAGCTGTGAGTTCTCAGCACCTCAGGAAACCTGCATCAAATTTCTATTTCCAAGGGGACACTTTAGGACAGTTTCCTCTAATGTCTCTGATACTCTCTGTTTTTCTCTAGCTATCTGAAGGCCCAAATCTCAATTCCATGATGGCCCCTTTAGGCCTCTCTGACAGTGTCAATGCAGCAGGGGCCTCTGGGTTCATACAAATTATATTTACACTCAGTTGAAGGCTCCTTACAGAGTAATGTCGAGGGGCATAAATGTCAATGAGAATTAGGGCCTATGTTTTCTAGCCTTTCCGTGAATATGGATCAATTGTTTCTGCTTCCACCACTGCTACAGAAGACGTACAACAGAGAAAGAGGTTACTCCTCTGCTGATATTGCGCTTTGTCGAATTAACTGAAAATGGCTGCAAACAGGACTTGATTGTCAAACTCTGCAGCTGCACCAAAGAAAGAAGAACATCCGATGGGAATTGCATCATCTGGGAGCAGTTAATTTGTTGTCATCCTTCTGGACACCCTGAAAATGTCTTTTCTACTCTGCATTCTGTCTGTTCCTATGTACTCCTATCATATTAGCATTAAAGGGATTCTGCAAAATGATATCAATCTTCTGGTTTCCTTTCTGCTGCATTCCTCATTTACCAGCCTCCATGAGTTGGGGGCCTAAATACTTTATGACTCAGGCCCTGTGGGTAACAGTTCAGTGCTGCGCAGAGAGCCAGTGACTGTGCACTACCATTCGAGCCCATGAGGCCCCTGCCAGTCGGGTGTTCGGGATCCCGTTTCATTGGGAACAGCTCGACCTTGTCAGCCACAGTTTAATGCCTAACAAAAGGAGCTTGGTGAGTTCCAGATGGGCAATGTGAGAACTTAACCGGTTCCTCCAATTCCCTCCCACACCCTGAGCTGAGAGAGCAGCCTGGTGTCCTCCCCACAAGGTACTCTGACCTCTCAGCACTTTTTAATTCCATGGGCTTCAGATTCAAGTGTAAGAAATCAGAAGCATAACAGAGGTGTGGCCCTGGTTTTTAACAATGCTTTTAGGGAAAAGGGGAGGGTCATTTCACATTTACTTCAAACAGAGGGAGCTGCCTAATACAGTATATCACTGTCCTCATTTTAAGATAGCCCTATTTTGTTCAAGTCACACCTTCGAGTGTATGTTTGTGTGTCTCTTTCCTATCCAGGGGGATACAGGCTCAGGCAGAGTATTTCAACCCTGAATTTGAAGTTGTCAGATTGAGGTCAATTAAATGGAACCCCCTGGTTAATTTTAAGATTAAATCAGAAACTTCCTTCTAATGACCCATTCGTTAAGAACAGACTGCAGGACCATATGGATACATTATAAGTCCACATAGTATTTATGGATATTAGTACAGAATACAGGATAAGTTAGCCAGAAAGCAGGGATAGCTTCATCCTATCAAAGGCAAGAGCATCTCGTATGATCTGAATTGCTTCAGTTGTAAGAAGTTGTTTCAGAAGTGTGGCAAGGGCTGTTAGAAATAGTGGTAAATCAGATTCCATTCGAAAATTGGTTATTTTTAGAAGGGATTGTGGAAGGAATTTCAACTTTCCGCCCATTGAAAACCATGTATTTTTATTTTGAAAGTTGGTAGCACTAGGAGAGATGGAGAGCTTATGGGAGGGTGTGGGGCTGGCGGGTTGGTGCTCTGGGCACCGAGGAGAGGAAAAGGCGGAGAGTCCTGGGATGAAGGGAAGGTGGCACTGCGCTAATACCCTGCTATCAACTCTCCTAACAACCAACCTCATCACTGAGTGCATATGGGGCTTTTTCAGTGGTGCATCTCACACCACTTTGGAAAAGAAAAACAGGTAGTTGCTAAACATTCAGATTAGGGAAACCTAAATAACCCCATTTTCTTAATACACCCTGGACTGCTATTTTGAAGCAGGCAATGTTTTTCATATTGGACACGCATGTGTGAACGCAAGTTATAGCGCACCAGTGAGTGACACCCAATTCCCCAGTTAGGCTCAGAGATTTTATAGAAACAGCCGCATCACAACGTGTGAGCTAGGCTTGCAAGTTTATCATCCCAGCCTGATCTAACCCTGTGCATTTCTCTTCCATAAAGGGTGGGGGGAAGAATACGGAACACACATTTTCATTTAGACGTTATGAATGATGCATAAACGTTGATTCATTACTCCTCACAACTTCTCTGTGACAGGAGTATCTGCTTTTGTTCACATGCCACAGCTAGAGAAACGGAGGCATGGAGGCAGGCAGGGATTTGCTCACAGATGTAGGAACTGATTTGCTCAAGTTCAGACAGTGAGGCCCTGTCAGAACTGGGATTAAAACACAATTTCCAGACTCCCAGCCTTTTTGGTTATTTCCTCAAACTCTGTTACCCCTCTATGGAAACCCCCTCATGTCTTGCTGGTGCGATGAGTTATAAACTCTTCGGCCACAGATTTGGTTTAAAGATAATCTACCTTTGCCCTCTAATATGGGACCCATAACATGGCCACATTCTTTGAAATACAGAAACACAAGACTTTCCATTTTGATCCTATCAATGACCCATCAAATCCAGCATCATGCCTCTGACGGTGACCAGCAACAGCTGCTTCAGAGGAAGGCGCAAGAAACCCTGCAGAAGGCAGTTGTGGGATAACCTGCCCATAGGAGAAGGTTCTGACTCATTTCCATTAATTACTCAGACCTAATCTCCATTATTGGCTAATGCCCTGAGGCAGGGAAGTTTATATCCCTGCCAAACAAAGTGGAATAAGTCCATCTCCATCTACCGCTGCTTGAGGATACTGCACACACCATTGTGCCTGGATTGCCCAGGGCACGCACCAACTTCTCACTCTCCTTCGAGATACAAGAGTGAATAGCGCGTTTACAGCAGCAGCATTATACGCCTGGCTTCCTGTGGAATAAAGCCTTGGGCAATCTGACAATGTGCATTTCATCTTCAGAGCACAGCCCTCATGGAGAACAAACACCCTGGTAGCTCTGAGACCATTGTTCTTACCTCCTGAGACAGACTCCACTCCTCACTAACCTCCCCTTGTGGCCAGGCACGGCCTCGCCTCTTTCCTGCTGGGGAAAGCCCCTGCTCATGCTCACTCCAGTGCTGTGGTGGTTTCTCTGCCTGGTAACGCAACCCTCCAGCCGGGTCACCAGCTTTCTTCCACCAAATTCCATGGCCCCAACTCTACCAAACTACAAGTCCAAGAACTGTCTACCCCTTTAAGGGTCAGCCTGGAGCTCTCAGACAGAACAGACTTCCTGCTTCACCCTAGTAACTTTTCAGGTAGGAAGAGGAAGCTGAACAGCCTGCAAGAGGCTGTGATCTTCTTCCATTTCTGGAAGCGTGGCCTGAGCTGCACTCAAAATGTGTTTGGACTTTCTTTTGTTGGATATGAGCCTGGATGCCGAGTTAGGGGCCTTCCATTTGTTATTACATGTGCTCATGCCCAGGTCTTCATGAAGGGATACAAAATTCTTTGGATTGCTTTGTTTTGTATTTTCACTGCCCTGACTTGTGCAAATGGATTGGTTGACACCCAAGTGAGGGAAAGAGAGTGGACTTATCTGCAGTGCCGCACCTGGTCAAAAGGGGATTTAGGGATCCCACCTCTTCATGGATGGCTAATCGTGCTTCAGATCTGTGAACCTTAAGTAGGAAACTCTTTCAAATGCAACTGTTGAGAGCTTGGATTACCTTTGGGGGCAGGGAGGGGCAGCAGGCTGCTCTCACACCTCAGTAGTACAGGAGAAAATAGGAAGAATGGTTTAAGTTCTGGCATCACCCATCCGGAATATACCCAGCTCCTGAGATAAGGTATTGAACCATGACTGAAAGGTCTGGCTGTTCTGAATCAGAAGGAATACGCAACACCCTCTCTGGGTTAGCTGATACAAAGAGGGGAACCGCAGGCTAATACCGCTCATGATTTCCAGCCTCTTGGCACCATCAGGCTCGAGTGGGATGGACGTAATGCACAGGTACCGCAGTGAATTGTTACCCCCAGGCCCACACTCACAAAAGTAGATCGGTGCCTGATATACTGATTTCAATGGGAGTTAGGCGTTGAAGTAATCTGGGCCACAGATGGAGCAGAACCAAAAACCAGGAGACTGATCTTATGATGCACAATCATTTTAATGTGACAGAAAAGAGGAGCTCACAGGGACAGGGAGAAAAAAGGCAGCATAGAAAGAATATTTCCGGTGTTTCAAAGTGCTGAGAAATGAATCACTCGCTCCAAGGTGATGAATTTCACACCAGATGTTCCTCTTTCTTCATTGCACCTGTAGAGTTTGACAGCCAAGTCCAGTTTCCAACCATTTAGAGGGACTTGTTTCATACCAATCAGGGGCAAACGAGACAAAGCACAATATAGACAGAGCACAGCTGCTTCACCGTTATACATCTTCTGTAGCAAAGTCAAAGGCAGACACTAATGGCACATAGTCACGAAAAGGCTAAAACACACATGGCTAATTCTCAAGCAAAGACCCCTTCAGGCTGCTCTGTAGGGAGCCCTCCAATGAGTGTAGATGTTATTTGTCCCTAAAGGGGCCTTCGGGGCATTGAGATTCAGGCCTACGGAGCGTTATAGAAGAAGCCATGAGGATGGGAGGCATTAGAGGCATTAGAGGTAAATGCAGCTACAGCGCTGAGCACCCACAGCTCCCAGGAGAGTCGAGGGTGCTCAGTATTCCTGAAAGCCAGTGCACAAATGCTCATCTGTGAATCCGGATCTTGCTTTTCGTTGCCTGCTCACTTCTGGTTCCGTGGCTACTCCTCCTCAGCAAAACCAACTTGTCCATATTGGTATCTCGGACGACACTGGCAAGGATAACGGTAAGGGTAAGGGTATGGGTATTGGCGGCCACAACCACACCTGCGTTGCTGGGGGTAAAACCATGGCTTCCAGCCCCTGTACCAGAAACTGCTCTGGCAGCCAGGCCAACAGATCTCTTCCGGGTAGAAATACATCTTCCTGCTGCGGAGGTAACCCTGAAACACACAGCAGGGAAAAGAGTCAACAGAATACACCATGGAAGAGAAAGAGAGAGTCTGAGCAGGCACATTATTACCCAGCTTCGCAATGCCTGGCTATATTTTGTCTCCTGTTTCCTCCTCTTTACTCCATGTTAGACACCCTCCTAACCAGCCACTTTGAACCCTTCTCAATCCCTTGGTTTCAAAACACTGACTGAATTAAGTAAACATGGGATACGATATATTGCTACCATGCATGGAAGAGATTTTTATGGCTCTTACAAAATGTCTTTACAAGGGACGGCAGGAACACACGTCCGAAGGTTCCTTTCCATGTGAGGATTTTAGCTCAGCACGCAAACCACTTCTCTCCACAACCAGAGGGTGGCACTTTGGCTTTTAGAGCTTGTGAATCGGCAATTTCTGCTAATGAACGAATGGGAAATATTCTGTCCTCAATACCAAATGTTAAGGACCTGATCCTGAGCTGGGTTAAATCAGTTTAGTTACACTAACTTCATCGGAGACATGCTGACCAACACCAACCTAAGATCTGCCTCTAAAATTGCTCCTTGCACACCTGGAAACAGAGGAATTGTCAGACTTGGTCAGACCAGTGTCCGTTTAATCCAATCTCCTGTCTCAAAGAGTGTTGAGTACTAACGGCTTCTGAATAAAGTTGTCAAACACAAAAATGATCCTTTATGGAATAAACTAGAGTCGTTTCCTCCCCCAAACTCTCATTTAAAGCTACACTATGGGGTTATTCCCACTACTGACGAGGTGCCAGTTCTCTATTTTCATTTAAGAGTAATAGGAACTGGGGATCAGACAAATGTGTTGCTCTGCAATTCCCACCTTCCTCTTCCCAAGCGTCAATTCACCAACGCCTGCAACTTAAGAACTACAAAAAAAAATTGGTGGGAAAATTCCTTAGCATTGCTGAGAATCAGAGTCAACGTACAACATTCAGTCCTAAATGACAGCAGTCACTAACATGACACCTCAATAGTTAGAGAAAGATTGATTCAAATCAAACTTACCCAGTCGCCAAGGAGAGTAAATCGAGAGAAGTGTTTGAAAAGCCTGGCCTCACAAGAGCTTTTATACTGTCTAACAGACCTCCGGGAGGATCTGAGACACCCTTTGTGTATGAGAGCCTGCTTAGTTACCAAACACATTTCGTTGCACATGACATTCTTTCCGCCAATGTAATTGTTTTCCTTATGAATATTAATCTATTGCCAATCTCATATGGAACAACATCCATGATACGCCCTGCAGAAGTCTTTGATATGAAAATTTTCATGGGAGAACTACATTCCTGTTATCATTTTCTTGACTTCACTGGACTTACAATGAGAATGAATCCGAAGGAAATTCAGAGCTAGATCAGTGCAACAGGATCACGTATAGGAATCCAGCCTGGTCCTTTAAATTCAGGCTGGTTTTGGTTAGGGGGTTTGTGGCATAGACCACTGCAGTCCTTTAGAATCAGGGAGCCTTCAGTCCTGGCACAAGGGCAATATAAGGCCTGTGAACCACTTTCGCTTTCAGAATAGGTCTTCTCAGCCTTAAGTTTGCCTAGACTTTTGTTCTGCCTTGGGATGAATTTCACTTTATCAGGATAAGAAAATCATCTCTCAGTAGGCCTCCACTTATTAGGGTGATCATCAAAGCAGAACATTACAGTTCTGCTTATTGCATTGTTGCCCACTGTTTGTGTTGAATGCTGGCGGTACAGTGTTTTCTAAGGGCTTGGAGTTACAACCTCAGCACTCACATCTCCATCCATGCGCACCTAGGAAAACTGAGGTCTTCTGATCAAATGCAGATGATGTAGCCCACGAGAAACACAAGAGAGATGCAGAAAAGACACAAGATTGATATGAGATGATATTACACCAATTCTGGCCAGCCAAAGAACATGCTTCCAGATCCCTCTCTTGCAAAAAGTGTTCCAGCAATAATATTATATAAAGTTATATACATCCCAAACAGTGACTAACCAGGGAAAAGGGACAATCATTTCTTTGACTTGCAAGGGTCATGAAAGTCACAGTTGGACAGATTTACACCAGCTGAGGATCTGATGCATAATGCATAATTCCTTTACAATGGAATTATGCATAATGGATAATGCATAATTCCTTTACAATGAAATTTTATACAAAAGAGAAATATATCACTGCTATTCAATGAAAATCAAATAGCTACAAATTCTAATGCTAGAAATCGTGACCTGCTTAAGGTGTAAACAGGAAAGAGAGAGAAATATATGTTTTTAAAGAGAATCTATTACTCAAAAGATGGGCATCTTCCAAGAATAATAAATTATTATAATTATGCAACACTTTGCATGTCTAGAACTTTAATGAGTGTTTGTGAAGTGGTTTTATATCCTGAGATTTGAGCATGCCTCAGAACATACTGTAGGAGTGTTGTTATCCTCATTTTATATGCAAATAAACAGGGGAAATTGAGTGGGAGATCACAAAATAAGTCAGCTGAAGAGAAAGAAATAAAACCCAAATGTCCTGACAATTCGTACCATGTGTTACTCTCTGGGTTGAGCACTATTAGTCTGCATTGCAAGATAACATTAGTAAAGAGTCTTCTTCATAACATTTAGTGTTTTTGTCGTCTTAACATGCAATTTACATGACTGTAATTGTTAAAGAGATTCAGTCATTTCCTTGTTATGTTTGGCGAGCTTCTAGATGAATCTTCTTCTGATCTAAGCAAAAACAAACCTCACCTATATAGTGTAGTGTTCCACTTTAAGTTGGCCTTCCTTACCCATGGAGATAATAATTCATCAAAGGAATGGTAAGTATGTCAATTACATAGTTGGTCATCGGTGGTGTAGGATCGAAAACTTCATTTTAGAACTCAAATATCAAAGTTTGTGATGAGACACATACAGTCACTGCTAGAAACTTGTCAAAACAAAAAACCCATGAATGAGTCTCTCTATGAATTACTCTCTTATTAGTGATTTGTTTAGAATCCAACAAAGTGAAGGGACTGACAGGGTTCAGGATCAATGGGAAGTATGTGGCACATGTTGTCAAGACTAATGTGTCTACTTCTGTCTCTGCAGCTTACTTCCTGTAAGCCCTTATTCTCAATGTGCCTTTGTTTATCCACATATAAAACAGGGATGATAGCACTCATTATGGATGTTACACTTCCTTGGCACTCTGGATATCAAACCTCTTCGCAAACACTCATTAAGGCTTTTGATGTCTAAAATATTCTATTATGATGATGATAATAATAGCTTGTTGCTGGAAGACACCCTTGTATTGAGTAACAGAGTCACTTTACAAGGAACTAATATCTAAATCATTCCTGTCATTCCCCTGATCAGATTCAGAGGGGTAGCTGTGTTAGTCTGGATCTGTAAAAAGCAACAGAGTCCTGTGGCACCTTATAGACTAACAGATGTATTGGAGCATGAGCTTTCATGGGTAATACCCACTTCGTCAGATGCATCTCACGAAGTGGGTATTCACCCACGAAAGCTTATTCTCCAGTACGTCTGTTAGTCTGTAAGGTGCCACAGGACACTTTGTCCCTAATAATATTGTGATTTTCCCTTCAGAATTTGAAGCTTTGCATTTCCTTTCATTATACACATTCCTCAGAGATTGACCAGCAGAGATCAGCATGGCCCTGTAACCTTCGAAGGTGTTCAGAGCCTTTGAATCACAACAAGGCTTCTCACCCTTACCAGGTTACAGGAAACATCCCATGGAGACTCTGGTACACTTAAAAAAATATTCTCATCATAGTAGACAAGCGTGCTGCAAGCTTGTGTTGGCTATTGTTGGATAGAGATCATCTTACTGATGCCAGAAACGTCCCAGGATTTATCTCAAAGCCTTTATAAAACATAACTTGTTTTCAACAACCACCAACCCTCACCTCAAACCAAGAGCAGCCCTGCAACAGGAAGCACAGTGAGTTTCTCCCATGATGATCACCCTGATCCCACAGCTCTTGTGCCACAACTAATTGAATTTCTAATTAACCTAAGGGGAAACTCACCCCTAAGCAGAGGGTCAGCACAAATGCCTGTGCAAATCTCAGATGCCTGTTAAAATCTCTTTTGAAAGCATGTGTGACTAACATGGTTCATAGGCCTTACACTGTCCTTCTGACCTACGGAAATATCAAGCCATAGAGCCTAAATGCTCCGTTCCTCCTAGGAAATTGCATAGGGGAGACTGCCCTTGGCCCCCAGGACATACCAACACATGTCAATGTAGCTTTATAAGACCAAACTGGAATCCTCTGTATGACAACAGATTGTGCAACAGATACAGTTCTTAATAGCCAGTTCATTCCTGCAATAACTCTTATGGGGTCACTGGATTGATATCAGGAATGAATTTGTTCCATAAAACTTTTACAATGCATGCCATCCCATGTGAGGTACATAACTCAATAATTCTGAAGACTGAAGAAACCAATTATATCAATTGAAGGAGTGACAACCGCAGCGAAATATTTTTTCTAATTAAGACCTCAAGCAAAAGGGTGTCTCAATTCTCCAGGCCATCTAAGAAACTATATAAAAGTGCTCGCGACTCAGGTTTCTTTAACCGCTTCTCTTGACTTCTCCTCAGTGAACTGGGTAAGTGCAATTTGACTGAATCTCTCTATACCTATCAAGATGTAGAATGAGTAATCCTTCTAACTCTGGGCCTTATTTTGCACATAGACTCCGATTACTGTCTATGTTAGGGGTGTTCCATTAAAAAAATGTGATTATTAAGTTCCAGGCATTTGTGGATTCATGGTACCGAAGTCAAGGTGGCAATTTTTTTCAGAGGTACATAGGCATTTGAGACACAAATTCTGTTTAATTTCACTATGAAATAGGCATTCGAATCCCTTAGGCAGCTTTGAAAAGGCTCGTCAACCCCTTTTAACTAAGGGGTGTTGGGAAGAACCCCTAACCCCAGTTTATTGAACAACAGACCATCTCTGTGTTCTTCCAATCTATTCTGCAGCAGTTAGTGCTCAAGAGCATTTCAGGCACATTGCTACACTGGGTGGATCTCTGCTCTGAACCAGTAAGGCAATTCCTGTGTTCTTATGTGCTGTACTAGCAGTGTTAGACGCAGATCCCCAGCTGCTGTAAGTTAGCCTAGCACCATTCAGCTCTGTTGAACAGGGGGGATTTCCGCCGGTTCAAGATCTGGTCCTTAGCGTTTTGTATTGACGAAGAATATTTTCCATTCGTGCCTGGTCAAGTATTGCTGACTCACAAGCTTTAGAAGCCAAAGTGTCACGTTCTGATTCTGGAGAGAAGTGCTCTGCATACTGAAGTTCAATCCTTACAGGAAACTAACCTGAACACATTTATCTCGGCCATGCTTTGTACAAAGACTTTCTAAGGGCAATACAAATCCCACGCCTGCCTGACAGGAACAGTCTCTACCATATGTTTCCTTCTTCCACTCAGTGTTTTTAAGATAAAGGGATCGAGAAGGGATCAAAGGGACTGGTTAGGAGGGAGGCAAAGAGAGAGTGGAGCAAGAGCGCCAGGGGGATGACGCCATGGGAGGCAAAATGGGGAACTGAGGGACTAGGTCATCATTTCCCTGCTCGCTTTCTTTCCGCATGGCCCCCATGTCAATAGGAACTGAGCTTTGACCCGTGTAGCAATGACGGAGCCAAGTCAGTCAGTCTGTTCCTGTGGAGCGCCCCCAACGGGGCTGACCACGTCTATTTATTATAAGTGGTTACATAAATCATGCTATTATACGCATGTACAAACTCAAGCCAACGTCTCGCCCCCTCTCCTGGTTGGTGCTTTATGCACTGTGTACTCCAGAGATATACACCTAGTCAGCGCTTAATCTGTGTGTGTCCTGACCGGAAGTGTGTGGGGGGGTGGGAACCACTTCAGCCGCTCTAAATCCGGGGGCGGCATTCCTACCCCCTTAGCGCTTAAGAAGTGTAAAGTTCCTACAGACCCGTTTATTCCACCGGCTCTAAGGCATTATGTTGACTCTTTTCCTTTCTGTGTGTTCCAGGTTTACATCCAACGTACAGAGATGTTGTTCCACCACCAAAAGATTATTAAACCTTTTTGCTGCAAACCGCACCATCAGATTTGTAAACCTTGGTGCTACAAACCGTGGGGTTATGGGGGCTCAAGCGGTTATGGAGGCGGTTATGGAGGCGGTTATGGTGCAAAAAGCCCGCCATTCTGGTGCAAAAAGCCATTCAAGTGCTGCTACCCCTACCCCTATCCCGGCTGCTACCCCTATCCCAAACCCTGCTACCCATATCCCAAACACTGCTGCTACCCCTACCCCTACCCCTGCGGCCCACGATACCAGTATCCATGTTTAGCTGAGGAGCAATAGCCATGGGACAAGGAACAACCAGGAAACGAAAAGCAAGATACGGATTCACGCCTGAGCTCATGGACAATGGCTTTCGGAAATGCTGAGTGCCCACAACCCCTATGGGAGCTGTGAGTTCTCAGCATCTCAGGAAACCTGCACCAAATTTGTATTTCCAAGGGGACACTTTAGGACAGTTTCCTCTAATGTCTCTGATACTCTCTGTTTTTCTCTAGCTATCTGAAGGCCCAAATCTCAATTCTGTGATGGCCCCTTTAGGCCGCTCTGACAGTGTCAATGCAGCAGGGGCCTCTGGGTTCATACAAATTATATTTACACTCAGTTGAAGGCTCCTTACAGAGTAATGTTGAGGGGCATAAGTGCCAATGAGAATTAGGGCCTATGTTTTCTAGCCTTTCCGTGAATATGGATCAATTGTTTCCGGTTCCACCACTGCTACAGAAGATGTACAACAGAGAAAGAGGTTACTCCTCTGCTGATATTGCGCTTTGTCGAATTAACTGAAAATGGCTGCAAACAGGACTTGATTGTCAAACTCTGCAGCTGCACCAAAAGAAAGAAGAACATCCGATGGGAAATGCATCACCTGGGAGCAATTGTTTTGTTGTCATCCTTCTGGACACCCTGAAAATATCTTTTCTACTCTGTATTCTGTCTGTTCCTATGTACTCCTATCATATTAGCATTAAAGGGATTCTGCAACATGATATCAATTCTCTGGTTTCCTTTCTGCTTCATTCCTGTTAGTTGGGTGCCTAAATACTTCATGAATCTGGCCTTGTGGGTAACAATTCACTCCTGCAAAGGGACCCAGTGCCTGCGCACTACTTACAAGCTCATAGTCAAAAGAGAATCAGGTCTGGCAAGAGGCTGTAAATCAGGAGAGATGTTACCCTGCAGTTCCCCTACTAGTACCAAGTAATGCCAGTCGGGTGTTTGGGATCCCTTCTCATCAGGAACAGCTCGACCGTGTCAGCCACGGTTAAATGCCTAACAAAAGGAGCTTGGTGAGTTCCAGATGGGCAATGTGAGAACTTAACCGGTTCCTCCAATTCCCTCCCACACCCTGAGCTGAGAGAGCAGCCTGGTGTCCTCCCCACAAGGTACTCTGACCTCTCAGCACTTTTTAATTCCATGGGCTTCAGATTCAAGATAACATGTGTTATCGAAGTGAGTGGTGCATTTGTTTCTAGCTACAAACAAATTCCAAAGAGAAAGAGGCTTCCGAAGGCAGGACAGCAAGAGTCAATGTAGGTGGAATTTAAGGACTGGTCTGGTGGGGGTTGTTAAGGAAATCTAGGGTAAGAACGCTCTCCTGATAGAAAAGCTTAATGGGAAACAATTTACATTTCTCTAATTGTAGGGAACGTTTGCTGCCCCCCGGGAATAAAATGAATGGTCAGGGTATTCAAGCATATTCTGTCAGCCTACCTGCTGTTCGTATGATGAAAGCCAATGGCCTCGTATTATACCCAATTGCCCAAGACCCTTGAGCTAACCAAAGGATACAGCATTATAATGTTGGAGAAATAGGCCTTATTAGGAAGTGAGTGGCAGTGTTTACCAAGACAGTCTTTCAGTGCAGAAGGATGAAGAATGACTAGTCGGATCTGATCAATTTTGATCAAGGTTCTCTCGTGGCCCATTGCTTGTCGCAAAAGCAAGTCTCAGGATATGGAATATAGGAATGATTTATCTCCATTTTATCTGGTTTATCCTTCAAGAAACTTTTCTAGCTAAGGATGAGAGATTTTGGCCCCCAGGCTTTGAGAAGAGGTGCTAAGCATGCTAAGAGCTGGCCCTTTATGTTCCCATTCAATTCAGTGTTACTCCTCTCAAGTCAACACCAGGTCTTTAGCTTCCCAGATAAATCGGTTTCATTAACCCTGACCAGGCTCTCCTCTCTGGGTAATATCAACTCCCGTATGGAAAAGGACCCATTAGCTAACTTTGTACTTTGGAGAGACTTTAATGCTTGACTGGGTCCTGGGGACACGGAAATTCTTAATCTTTCCACAAACTCAGGAAAAGGTGTTCAGTGTTCAAGTATCAAAAAAGTATCCTATTCACATAGGCCTATTGAAAGCAGCGTTCTGGACGTTCCTAGACAATACCCTGTACATAAGCATACTATCATACTATAGCGCCCCCTCTGGGGAAGTTATCTATCGTAAGACAAAGAGTGTTTCCTTTCATTTCCCCTAGACAATCTATGGAAAAGGTATGAAAAACCTTGCATTGCATGCATTCTGTAATTTTAAATAGATTTGGGTTGGAGCTGTTGGTGGAGGATGTGATAATGTGGAATGACATTTCACATTGACCTCAGACAGAGGGAGCTGCCTGAGAGTATTGAACAGTACTAATTTTAAGGTAGCCCTGTTTTTACTAATTCGCCCCTTTGGGTGTATGTGTCTCTCCGATCCAGGGGGAACCATCTCAGGCAGAGTATTCCAACCCTGAATTTGAAGTTGTCAATTTAAAGTGAATTAAATGGAACCTCTTAGTTAATTTTAAAATTAAACAGAAACATACGTCTAATGACCTGTTAGTTTAGAAGAACAGACTACAGGAGTATATGGATGCATTACAGGTCTATGTAGTATTTACTGACATTGGTGAAAAGTTACAGGATGATTTAGCTAGTGAGAAGGGATAGCTTAATCCTGTGAAAGATAAGAAAGTCTGGTAAGATATGAATTGTTTCGGTCCTAAGAAGCTGTTTCCGGAGTGTGGCAAGGGCTGTTAGAAATAGTGGGCCACCAGATTCCATTAGGATATTAGTTATTTTTAGAAGGAATTATAAAAATTGTTAAATAAGAAAAAGTTGGATCATCAAAGGGCCCTTTGGAAGGAATTACAACTTTGCTTCAGTCAAAAACCATGTGGTTTTATACTGGAAGTTGGTCGCACTAGGTAGTAAAGCTAAGGTAAACACTAAAGCTCTTACCCTTAAACATTCATGGGAGAGAGATTCTTGTTCTCTTTATAGTGATAACCCAGCTATCCATCCTCTAATATGGTCTGTTTCGACGGACTTTTCCTGCCATGTTCTTCCAGAATTCTTCCACTTTCCATTAGGAAAGTTACAGTTGTAGTAAGTCTTTGACATTGAGTGTTTAGAGTAAAGTTTGTGCTCAAATTTTATATGCTGTGGCTACTAGAGGCTGGGATAAATTTAGAACATTAAAGGCAGGGCAAAAGGAGAATGCTTGGCTTCCCTAGCTATGCTGCAGCTGCTTTACTCAGGGCAGAGGTGAGCGAATGCTCTATCTCCACCAACGCACAATGCCTCTCTATTATTTTGGATATGAACTGAGAATATGAACTTACATCAGCCACCGAGGTTACATCTGCAGGAACAGTTTAAGTCCGAAACTGTAAATTTTCCCCTGCTTTTGAAAGTCTTTTGATAGCTCCATTCTTGGGCGATTTCAGAACTAGGTTTTGTCAAGTCTTCAGATAAGAATGTGATAATATACATTAAGCTTTGAGCTGAAGAGATCTAACCAATAACATGGTGCACGTGCTCTTTACTCAGTGTTCACTCTTGTTATACACGATTCAGTAAAGTCCATTCTCAAAAGAGACTTATGCATGGTTAAGGTGAACCATATATGAGCTGCCCTTTGATTTCAGTAAAACCAACCACATGGTTCAAGTTAAGCACCTGTCTACATCTGGCCTGATTGCCCCTGAAATTTGCACAAGTCAAATATGTTCACCGTCAAAGCCATCCCACTATTAATGAGAGGAAACGTTGCCCTCACCCCTCAAGTGACTTAGGAATTCTGTTCTGAACCTTAACTACTGACACGCCTCCATACGAACTTTCAATTTCATTCTTCTTTCCCGGTCCTGCCAGGCCCTCTAGTGGCCCAAAGAGGCCAGACAAGCAGAAGTCACTCTGGATTCTTAAGGGAATATAAGATTCTATCAGATCAGATCCTCTACAGCCACTTTGCCCTCAGTTGGCATTGGTGTATGTTTTTTCAAGATCCAGAGCAATCTTAAATGGGACTAAAATATTTTAGCTGCGTGTACAGAGACCACGACCGATCCCGCCAACCAGTATTGTCTCCTTGTTTCCTTGTACTCCCACCTCTGTACCCATCTGTTGTCTCTCTCCTATACTTAAATTGTAAACTCCGTGGGGCAGAGACCATCATCTTGTTCTGTTTTCATACAGCCCCTAACGCCATGGGGTCAAGGACAAGGGCTCGTAGGTGCTATATTAATACAAATAATAAATAGAGATTTTGGGGTTCCAATAAATCTAAATTAAATGAATGCTCTTCTTATTCTTTATCCTGACGTGTTTATGAACTGAAAAGATCATTCACGGTGGATGCTGCAAACATACCACTCATATGGCTCTCTGAATCAGGTCTTGATTTATAGCCCCCAGGGGGTTATTGTCCATTAAACCGTGGCCTCGCTTGTGCTTTCATAAAAATTCCTTAGGCAATTTACAAGAGTCACTGAAAGGGAGTGGAGTTGGTGCATCAGGGACAGGAGCTCCAGAGGGCAAGGATGCCAACCCAGGGCTGTTTCAGGGATCCGAGACAGAGAGATCTGCAGGCAGTGGGACAGATGGGATGGTGTGCGACTGGGAGGTTGGTGCTCTGGACAGCAAGGGGAGGGAAGTCTGGGAGAACTGGGAGGAATGGTAAGAGGTACTGAGCTAACAACCTGAGACCATCTCTCCTAGCAACCAACCACATCGTTGATGATTATGGGGCCTTTTCAATGGTGCATCTCAAACCCATTATGAAAAGAAAAACAGAGCATTGATAAACATTCAGCTTTGAGAAAACTAAAGAACTCCCTTTTCTTTATACACCGAAGCAGGAGATGCTTCTTTTCTTACTGGTCATTCATGGGTGAGCGTGAGTTATAACACACCTGTGACTGACACCCAGTTTCCCACACTTAAAGATATTCCCCAGTAAGGCTCAGAGATTTTATAGCATGCCTAGCAAGTTCATCGTTCTAGCCTGATCTAATGCTGTGCTTTGTACCTTCCATAAAGTAAAGGAAGAATTTCAAGTATATATAGAACACATTCTTATTTAGATGTTCAAATTGCAGCATAAATCTTGACTCATTCCTCCTCGCAACTCCTCTGTGACACCAGTAACTGCTTCTGTTCACATTCCACAGATAGGGAAACTGAGACACAGAGGCAGGAAGTGATTTCCTCAAATTCACACAGTGAGGCCCTGGCAGAACTGGGATTAACACTCACAGATTCCACACGCCAGGCCTTTTGGATGGCTTCCTCAGACTCTGTTGCCCCTCCCTGGAAATCCCCCCATGTCTTGCTGGTGAGATAAGTTATAACTCTCCAGCCATAGATTTGGTTTAAAGAAAAGATACCTCTCCCCACTAATACAGGACCCTTACGATTCCCACATATTTTGCAACACAAACACAGGAATTTCAATTTTGATCCTACCAATGACCTGTCTAGTCCAGCATCATGCCTCTGATGGTGATCAGCAACAGCTGCTTCAGAGAAAGGCACAAGAAACCCTGCAGAAGGCAGTTGTGGGATAACCTGCCCATAGGAGAAGGTTCTGACTCATTTCCATTAATTACTCAGACCTAATCTCCATTATCGGCTAATGCCCTGAGGCAGGGAAGTTTATATCCCTGCCAAACAAAGTGGAATAAATCCATTCCAGTCTACCGCTGCTCGAGGATACTGCACACACCGTTGTGCCTGGATTGCCCAGGGTACGCACCAACTTCTCACTTTCCTTCGAGATACAGGGATGAATAACACATTTACAGCAGCAGCATTACAGGCCTGGCTTCCTGTGGAATAAAGCCTTGTGCAATCTACCAATGTGCATTTCCTCTTGAAATCATGGCTCTTTTTGAGAACTAACTCCCTGGTAGCTCTGAGACCATTGTTCTTACCTCCTGCAACAGAGTTCACTCCCCACTAGCCTCCCCTCGTGGTGCAAACACTTTTTCATGGAGGGTCACAGTGACAATGAATAATTTCAGGTGTGTGGAGCATGGCACGCAGTTGGCTTTCCCCATAGCTCCAAATTTCCTTCCATTTCAGATTTGTGATGGGAATTAACACTTGAGCAACCTGAAGTGTCTTATCAAAGATTTTGCTATTGAATGATAGACTGAGATTTATGATTCTACACCAACCACCACCAAGTAGAAAATTTACACATTTGTCTTTCTTTGGAGAACTACTATCCTCATGTATAAAGAAGGCAAAGGTAAAGTAGACAACAACATTGGTCATTATTTAGGCTTAGATCAAATATGACTAATCCAAAAGCTCACAAAAAACCAGCCAAACAAAAAAACCTACCCCCTGAGTGAGTCTAATTCTGGTATTTAAGGCAGCTAAATAGGGCTTGGGGCCAGTGGTTAGTCCATGGCATAAGGAGTCAGGAGCCCTGGATACTATTTCTATCTCTGCTACTCATTCTCCACCTCAACACGCTTGGTTTATCTGCATACAAAACAAGGGAAACAACAGTCACGCTTCTTCAGAACTACGGATTTCACAGCACTTCACCAACACTCATTAACATTTTACACACGCAGTAATAGTTTGCTATTGGAATTAGACACCCTCGTCCTGAATAGTCACTTTAAAAAGTGCATGTTGGGGTCTCTCATGTCTCTCTTCTAGTAAGGGCATGATTGATAGCCTAAGAATTTGAGTCTATTTGACTTTCATTACACAGTAGCTGTATGTTTCTCTTTTTTACATATAAAAAAACCTTTTCAAACATTATGGGCCAGATTCAATGGAGCTGCGCTGATTTACACTAGCTGAGGATCTGGTTTTAACTAGTTCCATGAAACTAAGGAGATCAGCTCCTGTGTATAACAATGGAAGCATAACTTTTCTCCTGTTTGCAGTTTAGGATGCATGGATACAATATTGAACCATTTTGAGGAGCCTTTGTCACTAACCAAGAAAGGTCAGCAATGAAGGCTTTATAGATGAGCAGTGTCTCATGGGGAGGGGACGGGCAAAAGGTTCCTTGGTGTCTGAAAAAGACAAAGAGCGAGAAGAAGGGTGAAATAATTCAAACGTGCCTAGAACAGATGTTGTTTGTGGTGGTGGTGTAGCTGTGTTGGTCCCCAAATATGAGGGTGAGGTAATATCTTGAGCTCTAGAAAGAACGAGGAGTACTTGTGGCACCTTAGAGACTAACAAATTTATTTGGGCATAAAAGACACTCTTGGTACCTTTCCCAGACCAAGCTTGTCTCTTTCACAGCAGAAGTTGGTCCAATAAAAGATATTACCTCACCCACCTTGTATTCATAATATTGCTGTCATTCTCTCTCTGCCCACATAAGCCGGAAGCAACCGTCCTCTCCATAACAACTAGGAGTCCAGGCATCATTTTTTCCAGGCATGTATGTTTGTCTCGGGAGACAAACATACGTGGTTCAAAGTGTGAGACACCTTGACCAAAGGATCTCAGATAAACTGAGGCTGTCATCCACATCGCCCAAGCTCCAGTGCTGAACAAAGTCTTCACACTTTCATTAACGCCTTTGACAAGAACCTCTCATGATGTGCATTGCTTAGAATTCCCATCTTGCTGTCTGGCTACAAGAAATTAGTTACCAGGGCGAGGGGTCAGGGGTTGACACTATAAGTCAAATACTATCTAAGGAATAATTTGCTGTGTGCAGAAAACTGAAGCTCAGTTAGAAAGTGTATGGTCGTCTGCCTTTGGAATCAGAGATATGTTTCCCTGCCGGTCAATAAGAAGTCTTGTTCCTCCAGTGAAATGTCTCATATCCTAGTCCAAGGCCTGAAGGAGGCAAAACGAAAAACATAAAAAGCCTCCGATAAGAAAAGGATCAAAGCAATTTGCTATTTGCTGATGCCATCTACTGGATATTGATGGAAGCAGCAGAGAAACTGAGAACTGCTAGCAATTAGGAAGCAAAAGGATTCCCTTCCTACATATCCTGAAATGGGGTAGGTAAAGCTGAGGTCACTGTAGGGACCACAGACTTAGCTGAACCAATGTGGACAGTCTTTCTCCTTTTCTAGAGTTGCAGGACTAATTAGAAGAGTTTTGCTGAAACCACAAGGCTGCAGAATCCAGAAGTGCAACCAGTCCCTTGCTCAGACCCATGGACTTACGCTCCCCTTCTAGGGTTATAGGGTGACCAGACAGCAAATGTGAAAAATTGGGACAGGAGCCTATATAAGAAAAAGACCTAAAAATCGAGACTGCCCCTATAAAATTGGGGGGGATACCCACTTCTTCAGATGCAAGTCAAGTGCATCTGAAGAAGTGGGTATTCACCCACGAAAGCTCATGCTGCAGAACGTCTGTTAGTCTATAAGGTGCCACAGGATTCTTTGTTGCTTTTACAGATCCAGACTAACACGGCTACCCCTCTGATATAAAATTGGGACATCTGGTCAACCTATAGGGTAACCAGGACTAGAGCTGGGCAAAACATTTTGACATTTCCCTCCAGTGAAAATGCAGATTCAGGCAGACCAAAACTCATGCTGATTTCACCGAATCTTTTCAGTTGGAGGGTGGGGGGGTGTAAAAAAAATCACTGAAAAGGTTGAAACATTTCATGTGAACATTTTCCAAATGAAATGTTTGGATTTTTCAGTTCAAAAGGACTTTTCATTCATAAATTTTATTTTACAAAATTGAAATGAAACATTTTGTTCCAGGCTAAACAAAATGTTTAATTCAGCCTAAAACAAATTTTGTGTTGACTTTTCAGTTAACTGCAAATTTTGAAAAATTGTGTTTTCAGGCCAACATGAGATTTTTTTGTTCTTTTCCCAGGATTGCCAGCAAACCCAAAAAAAATCCATTATTCACATGGCTCTAGCCAGCAGTGAGAAGAAGAAACGGTAAAAGTTAATTTCAGCAATTAGATTCTTCTTTGTGTTCTTTAATATCAGTAACCAAAAGTTCCTTCCTGATTCTGAACTCTTTCTAGTGAGACAGCAAGCCGTCATATTTTGGATTTTAACTAAGCAATGCTTTACACATGCCTATCACAATATGTGGTATAGCACATCCAGTGCACTAAATAGCCCAACGATGATGTGGGCAAAACCAATCAATGAGCTCTTGAATGAACTCACACAGGAAAATGATAAAAGACAAAAACATCCTATCATCTGTGGGTGAACGCTTTTCATAAAGCAATCAGTCGCTGTCTGACCTATCAGCCCTGATCCTCAAAGGAAACCTGCACAACACTTTCAAAAGATGAGCCTGGGAGTTTAAATTCCTAACTCTGTGAGACACTTTAAGTCATGGACTGAACAGACACGGGATTTATGGCTTATTATAGCACTCTGAACCCACTAACTCTCCTTTTTGTCCTCTGACTGCAGAGGTGTTAATGGGCCACTCTACCTTGAATGGTCCCTTGGAATATATGCTCCATCTTGTATTTAGCTGTGATGTTGGAATACCTCTCCCATCCCTGCAGAAGAGCTCTGTGTAACTCGAAAGCTGGTCTCTCTCCCCACCAGAAGTTGAGGTCCAATCTGACCTCAGCCACCTTATTTCTCTATTTCTCCTTTGTAAATCCAAAGATAGGCTGCGGAAGAACATCAAACCTTTACGCATTTGCTTTTGGTATTATAAAGTAGCCCCTTTCAAACCAAACACTAGAAGCCACAATGACCACCTTCATAAGTACTGTATGTCTTACAGCTTTACTCCTTGGAGAATTACAGGGCTATGGGACAGTCTAGTATGGAGCTTTCTCAGCCTCTTCTGATGAAGTTGTCCACTTGGTATAAAGTAATTAGTCATTGGCGGAGGGACTTGAACTTGGGTATCCATTCCAGGTGAGTATCTTACCTACCAGGCAACATTCATTTTCACCCTTTCCCTGGCCAGGGGACTATGACTTGACCCTATAAATGACAATTTGACAAAGTGACGTTTTCTTTCAACCCAACTCGAAATTTTTTCCACTTTTCAATTTCCTGAAAATTTTTAAAAAAAATTTACTTTCACTGAGACTCTAAAAAGTCCCCCCTCACCCCGTTTTTCAGAATTGCCAGTGAACTGAAAGCTCCATTATTCACCCAGCTGTAAGCACGGTATCCAAGTGACAAAGAATAATTTCAACAGTGTGTATCAGAACACAGGAGAGGTTTTCCCCGTTACTCCAGATTTCCCACCTTTTAAGATTCTGGCAGTGGGAGGAATTTGCACTTGAGTGACATTAAGCAATTTGTACCAAAGCTTTTCGTTCTGGCTGAATTCTGTACTGAGATTTACAATCTTGCACCAGCCAGAAATAAGCTTGAAATTTGCGCATTGCGTATTTAGAGAATTGTGAGCCTGGTATGAAGAAGCCAAGGCTAAAGTAGATTGCAAGATTACATAGTTTGTCATTGTGAAGATTGCATCAGAAGATAATTCATCCTGAATGTCACATGCAAAGCTGAATGAATCTCTGTTATTCTTGTGTTAATGCCCCATTTTCAAACAGGAATACGAAGGGTTATTTAACAAAACATGTTATTAATACTGTCTTGTAATGCAGCCTAATGGAATCAGGACCAGTGGTTAGCACGTAGCGCAAGGAGTCTAGATGTCTTAATTTTATTGGTCTCTGCCACTTACTGCCTGTGTGACCTTGACCTCAATACTCTTCCGTTTATCTGCATATAAAATAAGGATAATAGCAGTCACGGGGGACGTTCTGAGGTTTCCTATAAACTTAGGATTTCAAAGCACTTCACACCCCTCTCAGTGACGTCGTATTATTATAGTATTAACAGTGTGAAACTGGAATTCAGTGTCCTCATAGAGAACAACTGAGTCATTTTCCAAATACATCTCAAGGTCATGTTGTTTCCCTACTCAGGTCATGACTTATAGCCTCAGAATCTGGGGCTATTTTACTTTTGGTTCAATGGGTCTCAGCACCTCCACTGTAAAAATTGTTCCAGCCCCCCTAGTTGGGGATGGTGGTGCTGAGCAGATGGAAAAAAGATATTCCTGTTTGCTAGGAATTGCAAGTGTAAACTCCTCCATATCCCCAACCACTACCAGAGAAGAGTTAAAGGACCAAGCTGGAGTCCTCTTCGCGACTTTTCTAAACATGCTGATTGTTCTACTCATGCACCTCTACGCCGCCTCCCTGCTGCTAATCTTTTAAAACAAATTAAAAGATCTAAACATATGGAGATCCTGCAGGAATGAATCTATCTCAACTTGAGGTCAGTGGAATGATACATCACATGAATTGCACCCATGAAGTTTTACAAGGAAAGGAACACACTAATAATCACAAGCCATGAGTAAAACAGTCACATAATGTAGAGGAGTTATGCAGTCCAGAAATTTTGATTGGGAACTAATTAAGCCCTCATGCACCAAGGGTGTCTCATAGATTTCAGGCTGTCGGAGAATGAATATAAAAGCTTTCACAACTCGGGGTTTTTCTAACCACTTCTCTTCATTTGTCCTTCGCTGTGACCTGGGTAAGCCTGATTCGACTTCATCTCTTTATAATGATTAAAATGTGATTTACTGATATTTTGAACTTATGGCTGAGTCCTGCATAAATATTCGTAGCAACCTCAGGGGATTTGTTAACATAAAAAAATCCTTTTTTAGTTATTCAGTTTTCAATTGCAGGTATTGGTGAGGCTTTAGGTGGGAAGGATGGGATTTGGAATGAGATTTGGATGCCCATAATTCCTATTAATTTTGAGGAGAAGTAAACATCCAGATCACCTCAGTGGCTCTGAAAATCTTTTGCTACTGGAGAGCATTGCTTTATGCACTTTTAAAAATATACCTCAGCTGCTTTCAATGAAGCTTTGCCATTTTACAGCAATTTACAATCTGGCCATAACCATTTCCATGAAATTGCAGAGATCATCTTTTATTTATCACCACTGAAGTGTAATGTTATTGATGTTTTCCACATAGGCTAGAGGGGTACGATTTCTTTATGAATTTAGAGGGATTTAGGCACTGATTGCAACTGAACCTATCTCAGGTTCCTGTGCAAATTCCAGCATTTTAGCTAGCTAGCCTCTGTTACTATAGTACTGAACTTTCATCCTGTATCCCACTTACACTTGTGCCTTATGTTCACTCTACACCGTAGTGTGTGTTTCAGGGTTACCTCCACCTCAGAAAGATGCCTTGTTCCAGAAATGTGTGCACTGCTGGGGGCTCAGCATGCGGCGTGGCACGCCCCAGGCCATATACTGACAGCTGCAACCAACCATGTGTCATTCAGTGCCCTGACTCGAAAGTGATCATCTACCCACCACCAGTTGTCGTGACCTTCCCAGGACCTATCCTCACCACTTTCCCGCAGGAAAGCGTAGTGGAATCCGTAGGAGCTCCTGTCGTCGCAAGCGGCTATGGGGGCACGTCTGGTTCGGGGGCTTTCGGAGTGGGCCATGGAAACCGTGACCTGTGTGGCCCATGTTAAATCCAGAAGGAACAGCCAAGGAATGAAAAGCAGGGTACAGATTCACAGTAGAACTTAGGGTCATGGCTTTCAGAAGGGCTCTGCACCCACAACTCCTGCTGAAGTCAGTGGGAGCTGTGAGTGCTCAGAACCTCTGAAAAGGAGGCACAGACACATCTTTCATGTTATTCTTTATTATTCTTTTCTCTAAGGTCTTCCCAACTATCTGCTGCTTCTAATTCTCAGTTCCACTGCAGGTTCTTTACACTCTTCTGGCAGAGTAAAGGAAGTTGGAGCCCTAAAGTGGGCATAAATTCCATTTACATTCAATTTAAAGCCACTTTCCATTGCCAGAGAGGTGTAATGGGGCCGTTGTGTCAGAGAGAAATTCAGCACTTTAGGTTCTAGCCATTCCTTGAATAGAGAGACTGTTTGTTGCTAGTTTCTGATGTACAATGCAGAAGTCATTTAATCTTCTTCTTATGTTGTACTTTGTCTCCTTGGGTTTTCTCTGGGGTGATACCGCTAACTTAAATTGCCTGAAAAAAAAACACTTGATAGGCAAATTTCACAGCTGCACCAAAGAAAAAAGAACGTCTTGCTCCAATTGCATCTCCTTGGAGCAAGTGATTGGTTGTAGCCTTTTTGAAACCCTAAAAATAGATTTTCTGACCTTTGCATTATTTCATTCTGCCACTGTATATCCCTCTTTTCATTCACATTAAAAATCATGTTGCCTCACAGTATGGTCTTTCTGGGGTTTGTTTGTTTTTTGTGCCATTCTTGGTGATTTTCCCTTCACCCAATCTGGGTGCCTTAAGTTTTCAGGGCCTACTTAATTTTGTACCTCTTAGTGTGGGGTGTTTCTCAAAGGAGAGTGCTCAGCTGCTACATGACTGTGACAAACGGGACAGAATGGTGTGTGCAGCACTCCAGAGAAGCTGTAAACTGATATGGAGTTACTCCACTTGGCCAGATTTGGAGGGGACAGAAACCCTCCTGCATCAGGGCCCCAGCCAGTAATCGATGTTTGGTTTAACTATTGGGGGGTTGGCAGAAGCTTCCCCTATGAGCAGATTATCCTATAACTGCCTTCCGCTGGGTTCCTTACACATTCCCCTGAAGCAGCTGGCATTGACCCCTGTTAGAGACAGGATCCTGGACTACATGGACCACTAGTCTGCTCAAGTATGGAGATTCCTATGATTCTGTTTTCTAGAGGAAGAGGCCATATCACCTTTCCCATATATGTCCTGAGAGAGAGAACTCATCTTACTAGCAAAAGATGATAAGGCATTTCCATCTTTAGTGACTCTGTTTCCCCATCAGTAAAATGGGAATGAAAATAGTTACTAGCATAAGAGAGAGGATGTGAGATATAACTAGTAGAGCTAGTCAGAAAATGGATTTTCCATCCCAGGAAAAATTTGAAGATTCTTCTTTTTTTATTTTTTATTTTTTTGGTCCCAAACAGGAGTTTGTCAAAACAGAATTTTCCAGTGGATAACACTTCCAAAGTTTTCCAACCAGCTCTAATAACTAGTTGATATTTTTGTAGTATTTTGAACATATAAAAAGATATGAGTTGTAATGAAAATTATTTTCTCCTCGGTGAAGGGATGGGATAATGCATCAGAAAAGATGTATCAGAAAAGAAATGGAAACTTAGTTTCCTTGCTCACCTTGTGATCCTGCTGAGGCTACAAAATATGTTTCTTACTGGGGGAAAACTGTTGGAAACTGTAGAATTGGTCACAAGGTGAGTTTTAGTTCTCACTAATAAGAACCCAGGACCTCACAAACCATATCCTGGGTCAATGAGACAGGACAGGGTTAAAGAAAAGTATGTTATTCAATTTACCCTAAGCTATCTATCTATCCATCCCCACATGGACAATCTCCCTATCTATCCATCCCCATGCACATCATCTCTCTCTCTGAATAGTTTTATTTTATAACTCATCGGCACTGTGCCCATTTGAACGCTCTGTATTAACTCTATGATGATGATCATTCAGAGATTGGGTAGACAACTGTGAACACAGACCCTCTGACCTCTCCTCACAAGGCTCCACTCCCAGCTGCCTACAGCACCCACCCACATACGCACAAATTTCTCTCCCTCCCATGGTCCCCTAAGTCCCTGGCTCCCCCAACTTCTCTTCCTCCCACTGACTCCAGTCTCCCCAGAGCACTCAATCACCAGCACCACAACTCCTCAGAATACTTGTCCCCAGCACTTCCTCTCTTCTCCATCTCACGGCGTCAGCCAGCCTCTGCTTCTCCCCTCCCTGAACACCTCTCCTTTACGCTTCCTTTTTCCACAAACCCATTCCCCAAGTCCTCCTCTGCTCCCCTGAGCCACGGTCCTCAACACCAGCATCTCTTGTCACTGCCCCACCCCAGAACGCCTGTCCCAGCACATACTCTCCCTGCAGTCCCAAAACCCCCAGAGTTCCTCCGCCCAGGAGCATCTGCTCTGACATCCTCACAGCTCTATCCCTCTTCATCTCATTGTCCTCAAAACATTTTCCCATCTGCTCCAGCCATATGGACCTTGGACCTGTTCCATGCACAAAGTACATTGGCTGAGGTCGCAGTTAACATTTTGTTGTACAGCACCAGTAAGGATGAATGTGCCAAGTGCAGAGCCAGTGTCTTTCTGTAAGGGGAAAGACTTCTCTACTTTGGGTCACAATGTTCCATTGACAATGAATAACATCAGAGGTATGGAGCAGGACACAGAGTTGGCTTTACCCTTAACGCCAAATTTCTTTCCTTTTAAGGATTTCACTTAGTGGTGGGAATTTGCATCTGAGCAAGCTTAAGTTTCTTATCCCAATGGTTTTGTTGTTTCATTAAATGTGGCAATTTACAATCCTACAAAACACATGAAGAAGCCTGAAGTTTACACGCTGGTCATTCCTTTGGAAAATCACTGTCACTCTGGATAAAGATGGCAAAGTGACATATCTAGTTGGTCATTGTTTCTGCTTAGATCAAAAGACACTTTATCCAGAAGATGAATAATTAAAAAAAAACACCCAAACCTGAAGCTCCCTCTATAATTGTTGCTCTTGTTATAATGACTTATTTGGAAGCAAAAAATGTTAAGCATTTTAAAGAAGACATGTTATTACTCTTCCCTTGTGACAAACTCTAATAAGGGTCAGGACTAATAGTTACCATGTGGAACAAAAGTCTGTACCATTGGGCTGTATTTATGACTCTACCACTAAATTGGTATATGCATTTCAATGCAACTTGCCTGTCTTGATTTGCTTATAAAACAAGGATAATAACACCAGTGCTGGATGTCCTGAGGCTTTCTCAGAACTTCAAAGGGTATCAAAGCACTTCACAAACATTCATCAATGTTTTATATCTCCAGAGTGGTGGAGTCTATTATATTAATAGCTTGACGCCTGCATTAGATGTCAAGGTTGCTCATTCATTTCCCTAATCAGGCCATAATATAACCTCAGAACGTGGAGATCTTTGTTTTTCATTAAAAAGTCACTTTGTTTATTTCCCCTTTTTTTGATAAAAATTCTTATTCATGTTCATGGACCAGTTCCTCAGCTGGTGTGTATTGGAACGATTCCACTAACCAGTTTGGGGCGTACCTTATACTTTAAAAATCATTCTGTGTATGGCTGGAAAGGTTTCTGTGGGAGAAGGATCTCATAGCACTTCCTAAAATTGGCCAATCTTTGAATTAGTCTCATCTCAGCCCCCAGTCATCTCCCCTTAGCCAAGAATGCCTGGTCTCCATCTCGCCTTTGCTTTTTTCCTGGGCTTTGCTAGAAGCAGTTTCCCACAAGCAAACCACTCATTGATTTCAGTGGGCATTGGATCAGAACCTCTGGGGTGGAGGTTCTGAGCGTGCAAAACAAAATTTCCCTTCCCTGGGAACTGCAAGCTTAAACGCCATCATTACTCCAACCAACACCAGCCTGGATTTCAAGGACCAAATTGGAATTATGAGTCTGACCCCAAATGTGGCTACCCAAACACGGCTGATAATCTTATGCGGATAATCAAAGAACTAAATGCATAGAGCTAGATTCATTCATGCTGTAACTCCAGTAAAGTCAGTGGAATGACACAAAAATGTCTTTGACCCATAAAGCTTTAAAATGAAAGGAACCTGTGGGTGTAACATGCACATCATATTATCTAGGGCGGAGACAGACTTAAAAAAAATCACAAGCCATGGGGTAATATAATGTAATCATCTGGAGGAGTTACACCTCTAACAAATTTTCTTTGGTAACTAATTAGGCTCTCTTGCACAAAGGATGTCTCTGCTCCAGAAGCTCTGCAAAGGAGTATAAAAGCTCTCAACCCAGGATTCTTCTAACCACTTCTCGAGTTATTCTCAGTGAACTGGGTAAGTCTGATTTGGCTTCATCTCTTTAAAACTATTAAAATGTTATGAACTGGCACTTTTAACTCAGGACTGAATCCTGCCCAAATATTCTGCAATTTTTAGCATTTCCATAAAAGAACTCTTTCGTAGTTGTACTGTTGCAGACATTGGTGAATCAAGCCTTTAGACACTAAAATGAGATTTTTCCACGTAGTTTGGATGCCGTATTTCCATTAATATTGTGGGGGAAGTAACATCCTAATCTCTTCGTTAGCTTTGAAAAAATCAGAGCCTACATTTTTTGACACTAGACAGGATTGTTTTGGGGCATTTTAAAGAAATATTAACACGGCCAAGCTTTCGATGACTTGATGGAGCAACACCAATTTAGGACGTGGCCTTAGCCAATTCCATGTATCTACAAATGTCAGCTTTCATTTATAACAAACTGAAGTATAACATCCTTGCAGTTTTCAGTTTAGGATCTATGGGAAAGACTTCCTAAGAATTTAGAGGGATTTAGTCATTGATTCCAACTGAAAAGTGTGTAAATTCCAGCCTATCTGTTTAGACACCATTCCAATAGTATCTGAGCTTTCATCTTTTACTCCACTAACATTTGTGCCTTATGTTTACACTGCTGCTTAATGTGTGTTTCAGGGTTACCTCCATCTCGGAAAGATGTCATGCGGGGCAAACTTGTGCATTGATGGGGGCTCAGCATGCGGTGTGGCACGCCCCAGGCCATATACTGACAGCTGCAACCAACCATGTGTCACGCAGTGCCCCGACTCGAGAGTGGTCATCTACCCACCACCGGTTGTCGTGACCTTCCCAGGACCTATCCTCACCACTTTCCCGCAGGAAAGTGTAGTGGAATCCGTAGGAGCTCCTGTCGTCGCAAGCGGCTACGGGGGCACGTCTGGTTCAGGGGCTTTCGGAGTGGGCCACGGAAACTGTGGCCCATGTGGCCCATGTTAAATCCAGAAGGAACAGCCAGGGAATGAAAAGCAGGGTACAGATTCACAGTAGAACTTAGGGTCGTGGCTTTCAGAAGTGCTCTGCACCCACAACTCCTGCTGAAGTCAGTGGGAGCTGTGAGGCACAGATGCATCTTTCATGTTATTCTTTGATTCTTCCCTCTTAGGTCTCCCCAACAATCACCTGCTTCTTTTATTAGCAGTGGGGGCCTAATTCTCAATTCCACTGAGGGCCCTTTACATCACTCGGGCAGGTAAGAATCTGGAGCCTTAAAGTGGGCACAAATTCCATTTCCCTTCAGTTTGAAGCCACTTTCCGTTGCTAGAGAGGTGGAATGGGCCCTTAGTGTCAAAAAGAAATTAGGCACTTTCAGTTCTAGCCTTTCCCCGAATAGGTACCATTTGTAGCTGGCTTTTAAGTTTGCCGCACAAGATGTATAAGGCAGATGCCATTTGGTCCTCTGCTTATGTTGTGCTTTGTCTCATTTGTCACTCTGTGGGGTGAAAGAGCTAACTTAAAATGCCTGAAAAGAAAAAAAATGTGATTGGCAAATGTCACAGCTGCAACCAAGAAAGAAGAACATCTTGTTTTAATTGTATCTTCTTGCTGTAAATGACTGGTTGCAGCCCTTTCTGAACCCCTAAAAATATATTCGCTCTCCTCGGCATTATGTCTATGTTCCACTGTGTTCTCCTCTTTTCATTCACATTAAAAATCCCATTGCACCATAGTATTGGCCTTCTAGTTTTTCTTTTCGCTCCACTCATGATAATTCTCATATCACAAAGGCCCTTCATTTGCTTGCCTCCAGGTTTAATTTAGTTTAATTTTTTCTCCTGGTTCGGTGTATCTCCCCAGAGAGAGATCAGGCACTGCATGACCTTGGCAATCCAGACAGACTGGTGTGTGCAGTATCCCAGAGCACCTGTAAATTAAGCCGGGGACATCTCTGATGCTGCGGGGAACTGGGAGACAATCACCAGGTGTATTTTAGAGCACACTTCTCAATAAGAATTCAGAAAGCAAACACAGCGCCAAAGAACAAAATTATTCAATATACCCTAAACCATCTCTGACATTTTTTGACATTGGTGCCTATCAGAGCACTGTATGAACTCTGTGATAATGATTTGGTACAAGGTTGTTAACCTACCTGTCTTCACAACACTCCAGACCTTCCCTATTCCCGAACCTCCACAGCTCCAGCCCACAAGCATACCTCCTCCCTTCCCTCCCAATGTGCCCCAGGTCCCTGGAGTTCAGTTCCTTGACCCCCCAACTCCCTTCCCTCCCACGGATTCCAGTTTTCCCCAGCTCTTCTCTCCCTACAGCACTGGATCACCAATACCACCTCAATTCCTGGGAATACAGGTCCCCAGCACTTTCCTTTCTCTCCTTCTCATGGTTCCGGCCCTCCACCCCCTGGATCACCTTCCCATTACTCTTCCCTTCCACACTAGACCACAACCCGCAGCCACTCCCTGCTCCATAGAGCCACTGTACCCCACACAAGCATTGTCTCCATCTCACTGCCCCTCCGCCCCTCAAATCCCCAGAGCTCCTGTCCCACACCTGTCCTCCTATGCCCCCTGATTTCCTCGATCCCCAGTCCCTGCCCCCAGACGTCCTCGCCCCATCCCTCTGCATCTGATTGGTGCTATAAAAGGAAAATCTTAACTGTGACTTCATATTTGCCTCAAAACATTTTCCCCAACTCCCCCCATATGGGCCTTGGGCTTGTTCCATGCACAAGTCACAGTTGCTAAGGTCGCAGTTAAGATTTTATTTTATAGCATCCATCAGGATGAATGTGCCAGTTGCAGAGTGTGTGTGTGTGTGTGTGTGTGTGTGTGTGTGTATGAGTGTGTACATACACCCCTTTCTGAAAGTAGAAACAAAAACACACCACACCCCAACTTCAGTGAGTCTCTAAGAATTACTCTGATGTTAATAACATTTTCAGAAGCCAAGTATGGTAAGTAACATGAGACGTTACTGATGTAGTCTTGTAATGCAACCTAATGGGGTCGGGAGTAGTGGTTACCATGGGGCACAAAGAGCCAGCACCATTGGGTCGTATTTCCAGCTCTGACATGAACTCCCTGTATAATTGTCACCTGCCTCTGCGTCTCTTTATTTGCACATTAAACAGGGATAATAATATTCCTACGCTCTAGAGGATGGGGCCATATCATTGAACTAGTATTTAAGGATAGAGCTGTATTCCCTTTAAACAAATCCTACAGCCCAGGATTAAAATCTGCAACCCAGCAGAAAACCATTACGGCATTTCCTCCAGGGGCAGTCAGGTCTGAAGACATGGTCACAGGGCTGGGAGTCTGGTCTGAAGACATGGTCACATAATCCCAGTCACGTCAGTGATTTATCGTGTGACTTTGTGAAATTGACATCCCCCGCAGTGCTTCAACTCCCCCCTTTGGTAGAATAGGGAACAAAAGAGTTACTTGCATCACAGAGGAGCTGTGTGGAGTCATTGGTAAGGTTTTCTGCAGCATTTTAAACGTGTAAAATAATACGGGAGTTCTAATAAACATATTTTCCACACCTGCTATTGAATGGCCTAACGCACAGCACCATATCAGCAGCGCTGCCCAGAGGATTCAGGGGGACTGTGGCAAAGCAATTTCGGAGGGCCCTTCCATAAAAAAAAAGTTGCAATACTATAGAATACTATACTCTCATCGGGGCCCCTTGCCCCCCCCAGCCCCGGGGGCCCTGCATATCAAAGGGGATCGATGAGCTTGTTTTTCTGGCTCACCTTGTCACCCTCCTGATGCTATAAAATATGTCATATCAAGGCGGGGAGCTCTCCCAAGTCATGGAAAACTAGTGGCTAGAACACTGGACTGGGACACTGAGGACCTGGATCCTATTCCCGCCTTTGCCACTGGCCTGCCGGGTGGCCTTGGGTAAGTCATTGCCTCTCCCTGTATTTCAGTTTCCCCAGCTGTAAAATGGAGCTGATCATACTGATTTCCTTTGTAAAAAGCTGGAAGAGGTGTAAAAAAACAAAAACAAAAACCCCTGCAGAATCTATGGGACGTAAGATCAATGGTGATAAAACAAAAGCTATGCACACCTCCAGCATAGGCCTTGCTAACTAACAGTGTGAGCCAAAGCCTGTGAACCGGAGTAGGCTGAGCCTTGGCAAAATAGCAACACACTAGGCATTAGCCAATCAAGTAAGCACATTCCTGACCTTAGAGGATGGTGCAGAAACACCCAGAGTTCTCAACTAACTAAGTAAACACATTCCTAGAAGATGGTGCAAGGACACATAGACCCCTGGTAAGATAAGGAAGAAAGACAGGACAATGGATGAGGATGTTCTGTTTGAACTAGCAGGTACAAGGGTAACTAACTAACAGCATCTGGAGTGTAACACAAAACTTGTTTGTATCAGTGTCTCAAAGGAGAAGTCATAGGAGGAACATTGTTGAGATGGTATCTTGTCGTGGGCATACCTGTAACCACTAAGCCAGGGCACTAGGACCATGCTTTGCCAACACTAACCCTGGATGAGTGCCTTTCACCACTGAACCAAGCCTGTTGTCTGACTTTATGAGTAACATTGAGCTCTGCTGAATCAGCAAGCTACTCTGGTGCAGCTAAATTCAAGAGCTCTAAGAAACAGCAGCACTAGCAGCAATAACCCTCAGCAGTACTAACAGTCAGTCGTCTCTCAAAGTAAGGCGACATCCCACATACCTGACATCCTATAAAGATGAATCTTTAAATACATTTTCCATCTCATGAAAAATTTGGAGATTTATTTATATTTTTTGGTCCCAAACAGGGGCTTGGCCAAAAACATTTTTCCAAAGGAGAACACTTCCAACCAATGTTTCCCAACCAGATCTAATAATTAGTTGATATTTTTGTAGTACCTTGAACATATAAAACATATGAGTTGTGAAAATGTTTTCCTCCTCGGTGAAGGGATGGAATAATACACAGCACTGTATCGGAAAAGAAATGGAAACTTGGTTTCCTTGCTCACCTTGTGGTCCTGCTGAGGCTACAAAATATGTTTCTTACCAGGGAAAATCTCTGAAGCTGTAGGAAAGTGGGAAATTGGTCACAAGGTGAGTCTCACACCTCCTATGTTGGCCTCAAACAGTTTTGTCATGAGATATAGTCTATTGGAACAGGGGGGTCCTATGGCCACCAGAGCATTTCATAAGGCCGATGTCCTCCTTCGACACACACTCTAGCAGCCGATTTATGAGCATTTTGTTGTCATGTTTACATCTTGTAGTTTACACGTGTGTAAATAGACAATACTGTCCATACTGTACTGTCTAAATACATAACAAAACAAGCTGAACTTGAAATATAAATGACTTTAAATCTTATTAAAATATGTAGAATTTATTTGGCCCACACAAGGTTGGGTTTAGGTTTACGTGGCCTTGCTATATAATAGGGTTGGGCACTACTGTACTAAAACATTAGCGTTCTATTATTTCTAAGGTAACCAACCCCAATCATTTCCTATGAGAATTTTTCCTAATCATTCTTGTCAGCCATCTCTGAAACCCTTCTAAGCCCTCTTTGATGTAGAATAGAAAATAAGCCACTTAGCGAGACTCCGATAGTATTACCAAAATTCTGGGCTATGTATTGAGATTACCCAAGCGATGCCACCAACGAACAAGTACGAAAAACAGGCCTTGGTCTATCTTTGGGACAATCATTTTCCTCATGTGTAACTAAAAAAAGCAAGTATCAGAGGGGTAGCCGTGTTAGTCTGGATCTGTAAAAGCAGCAAAGAGTCCTGTGGCACCTTATGGACTAACAGACGTTTTGGAGCATGAGCTATCGCGGGTGACGAAGCATCCAACGAAGTGGGTGTTCACCCACGATAGCTCATGCTCCAAAACGTCTGTTAGTCTATAAGGTGCCACGGGACTCCTTGCTGCTTTTAAAAAAAGCAAAGCTACAGTAGCCCTGGGCATTCTCTCGTACGGCATCGTTTAGGCAAAAGATGCACCTAGCAAATTTGAGTCATTCAGAATTTCACAAGCACAGCCAAACAAGCGTCTCTAACAACTCCTCTCATGTTAGCGACACATTTGGAAGCCAAGGATGTTAAGCACTATTTAATAATACGTGTTGCTAATGCCCTCTTGTAACACAGTGTAATATGGGGCAGCACCAAGGGCCGGAACAAAGGACTTCAGAACACCTGGGTCCTGTTTCTGGCTTTGCCTCTCCCTCCCTGTATGACATTCACCTCGGTGTGTATCTTTTTAGAAGAATAATGGCAGGCGTGAGGGCTATTCTGAGGTATCATTGCAACAAAGGATTTCAAGGCTCTTTGCAGATATTCACTGCTGTTTCATATGTGCAAAGTGTTGTATTATTATAATGTTAGTAGCGTGTTACTGAAGTAACATGTTACTCATGGACTGAATATTAGCGTCACTTCAAAAAAAGAGTCATGTCAAAAAGTCTCACGTCGCTCCCCAGATCAGCTCATGATTTATAGCCTCAGAATTTGGAGCTATTTGATTTTCATTAAGCAGTAACTTTAAAAAAGTTGAGGCCTGATCTTGTGCTGGTGTGAATCAGCACCACTGCATCAACTTCAGTCACTGTATGTTGATTTATACCGGCTGAGGATCTAGGCTGTATTTCAAATTCGGTTTTCCTAGGATGTTCCATCTGTCAGTGACCTGTTCTCTCCCTTTTTTGGGGTGTAAAAAACAGCCTCTGTGTCTTTCAGGCATGTTTGCACATTTGTTTTGCAGGCTCACCTGCCTACAGTTTATAGCTTCCTGGACCTTCAATCATCTCCTGCTTCCCTGCAGATTTAGCTCTGATCTGTAAAGACAGGAGGAGGAAGGATGGCTTGGGGATTAAGGCAGAAGGCTTGGAGAATGGAAGGCCATGATTTTCAAAAGTGATTAGCAATCGTGGGCAGCCAACTTGCAACACTTTAAAGAGTCCTGATCTTCAGAGGGCAGGTGCTCAGGACTTTCTGAAAATCAGGCTCCTTTGAGGTGATTCAGGTTGGACACCTAAAGCCATCAGTCACTTTTGAACACTTTGGCCTTGGGTTTGGCCACAGACATCTTGAATGATCTTGTATAAAGCAATAACCTCTCCTCCTCAGCCTCCTCCTATGCTAAAGGGAGGAGGACAGCACTTTGTTAATGCAGTGTTGTTGTAGCCCTGTTGGTCCCAGGATATCAGCGGTGGGTGAGATAATAGCTTTCATTGGACTAGCTTTCGAGCAACACAGAGCTCTTCTTCAGGTCTGGGAAAGGTACCAAGAGTGTCCCATCTTGTATTTACCTGTGACAGATTGTTTAGCATAACTAATTAGCATATATTCTATGGGACAATTCAAGGTGAAGTGGCCCATTTACGCCCCTGTAGTAATAGGATAAAGAAGGGGAGTTAGTGGGTTACAGATTGTTGGAATAAGCCATAAATCCAGGGGTTTTATTAAGACCGTGACTTTTAGGGTCTAGCAAAGTTATGAATGTAAGATCCCAGGCTTGTCTTTTGAAGGCGTTGTGCAGGTTTCCTCTGAGGATGAGGACTGAGAGGTCAGCTATAGAGCAATCGCTGTGTGAAAAGCATTCACCCACCGGTGATAGCATGGTTTTGTCTTATTTTCCTGTGTGGGTTCTTAAATAGGACATAGGCATTGTGTTGGCCTTCATTTCAGGAGTGAATTTCAACCCCAAGGGCCTGAATTGAAGCTCCCGTTGACTTTAGTGATCATTGGATCTCATGCAGAGTGAGTAGTTGCGGGATGGGACTGCTAAGCACGCAAAGACTCCCATCTGCCCCAGAACTGCAAAGGTAAATTTCCCAATACTCCCAACTAGCTACAAGCCAGGATTAAAAGGACCAAAATGGAATCTTGCACGACATCGGCTCGCTCTACCCATACACCTCTCTGAGCCACTTTTCTATTTTTAATTTGCTAAACGAAGATCTAAAACATGGAGCAAGATTCATTCCTGCAGTAACTCCAGCGTGGTCAGTGGAATGGTGCCAAGTATCATTGGCCAATAAAGTTTTCAAATGAAAGGAAGCTGCAGGGTGTGTCATGAACACTGGGGCGGAAAACAGACTAATAACCTCTGTAAAAGAAACGCATCAAATGGAAGAGTAATGCCTGTAAAACAATTTCATTTTGTAATTAATTAGGATCTTATGCAAAAAAGATGCCTCTCTTCCTGCTGGCAGTCTGAGAATCCATATAAAAGAACTTGCAACTGGGAGCTCTTTTAAGCACTTCTGTCGACTTATTCTCTGCCGTGCACTGGGCAAGTCTGATTTGACTCAATCTCTTCGTAAGTATCAGAATATCCCTTTTTCTCAAGGGTTTTAACCTTAACTGAATCTTGCCAAATACCCCTGACTCTTAGAATGTTAAGGGGTTTCTTTCCGTAAGAGTCTCTTTTTATAGTTATTCAGTTGCAGGCTCTGGTGGATTCAGGCATGAGAAGGTAAGGCTAGAATTTTCAGTATTTAGGATACCCAGTTCCCATTCATTTTACTTAGAAAATTGGGTACCCATATCCCTTAGCCAGCTTTGAAAAATCTCAGCCCCAGTAACTTTTATGCTCGAGAGTCTTATTTAGTGAATTTTTGAATATCTGTCTGGCCAGATACTCAGCTGAGTTCAATAGACTTACACCAGTTTACACCAGCTATGAATCTGGCCCTAGCCCTTCTCCAGCTACAAAGATAGGAAGCTCAGATTTCATATCTAAATAGCAAAGTGTAATTTTATGGTTATTTTCTGTAAGATAAAGGGCTGGGATTGTCTATGGGATTTGCGTGCCGAACTCTCATAAAACTCCCCACTTACTGGTTCTTGTGCCTTCCTTTGAAGGAGTTGGTATTGCGCAGAGTGGGAGAGGAGACACTGGAGGAGGCAGACTACTAGTCTGAAAATTCTCCTGTTCACGTGCATATAGGTTAGCAATTTTAAGGCCAGGTCCTCAGCTGCTCCTTTGAAAAACCAACTCAGCTGTGTTCATTTTCAGCAGCCGAGGATCTGGCCCATTTGGGTTTTGTTTTCACAAAAGAATATCTTCTGTTACAAGTCAGCAGTACTTGCTAATGGAGTAAGATCTGGAAACCAAAGTGCAGCTCTGTGATGCTGGACAGAACTAGTTTGCAAGCAAAGGTTAAATTTGAATTAGGAAAGTAGCATTATTAAAATTGTCACCACCATATGCTGGGGTGAAAATACCAGCTGTCCATAATAGAAATATTCTAGATTGAGGGTTTACTTCTTTAATCCACTGGTTGGCCTTTGCTTTCTTCTGTGGCTTTATTAGAACAATTCTAAGGCATTGCAGGACAGAGCAGAAGAGAGACTAAAAGATGAGGCAATATAGCACAGTGCACCAACAATGGTACAAGGACCTTGGAGTTGAAGAACTGGTTTGGGACAGGAAATCCGAGTTCAGTTCTTGCCTCTGCTAAGATTTCATGCATGTCCTTAGGCAAATCAACTGGGGCCAGATTTTCCAAGAAACTCACTGCTCAATATACTCAGATGGAGTAATAATCTGGCCCTTAATTTCCCAGTGCCTCAAGCGCAAATTGGAGATAAACTTTCCTTTGTTTTGTCTATTTAGAGTGTAAATTATTCCAAGCCGGGACCTTCTCTTACTGTGTGTGTATAGTGCTCAGCATAGTAGCAACACCCAGTTTGTCTATAGCTCTTTTCATCAGTAGATCTCAAAGCACTTTACAAGGAGGTCTCGATCATTATGCCCATTTTATGGACAGTGCAATCAAGGCAGGAAGCAGTGAAGTGATACTTACAGTCACCCAGCAGCCTAGTGGCAAACCTGGGAATGGAACCTAGGTCTTCACTGGGGTCCAGTGCTCTAGCCACTAGACAATACTGCCTCTCAATTGGGAACTCTAGCCACTGGCTCACTAAGCAACCCAGGGCAAGATGCTTCTGGGCCTCAGTTTTCCCCTTTATAAAATAGGGATAATAACTAGCTATAACACTGCTGTTGTGAGGACTAATGGCTCCACATAGCAGTGAACAAGCATGTTGCCGGGCAAGTAGTGGGTAATACATTTATTAGTGGTTGAAGCTATAAAGAAAAGGGTTAGGAGTTGCAAAGGAGCAGGCTCAAGAAAGAGAGTGGGAGGACAAGAGAGGCAGAGGGTTGGAGATGGTGCAAGCAGTGATGATCTCTAGGAAAGGTTATCAATGAAGGCTTTATGGATATGTGTGTGCCCTTAATGTGCTCTCTTTGCCCTTTGCCTACCTGCCTATATTCCTTCCTTCCATATCTATTTAATCACGGTCACACATACCAGTCTGTCTACACACCTAAGTTCTTACACAAGCTCCATCATAGGATCTGAGCTTGAAGCCTCTTAACCTATCGGTTCTGTTGTGTTGCACTCTATTCCTTCCGGTGTGTTTCAGGCTGACCAACTCCACAGGAAGATGTCTTACTTTGCCTACCAGTACAAGCAACGGAACTACACCCCCTACTCAACGACACGCCTCATGCCACATGCCGAACCCTGCCTGGTTAAAGGCCCATCTCCACGCGTTACCAAGTGCGCAGAGTCATGTGATGTGAAGCACCCAGCACCATGCACTACCAAGTGCAGAGACCCATGTGCTGGGAAGCCCTCGGTCCCATGTGCTACTAAGTGTTTTGAGCCACATGCCCATAAACGCCCAGTGCAGTATATCCCCAAATTCTCCGAGCCAGCAGGTGTGAAATGCTCGACACCATGTGTCACGAGGTATCATGAGCCGTATGGTTTAATACACCCTCAGCCATTCCCAGAGAGATGGAATCCATGCGCTCCACCATATGTGCCTCCCTATGTTACGGGATACCCTCAGGCATGTGGCCCAACATATGTGCCGTCTTTTCCCAAATACCCATATCCTTATGCTCCCCAGTGGCCCGACACGTGGGGCTATGGAAACTGTGGGCCATGCTAAACCCAGAAGCAACGGCCACAGAATAAAAGCCAACCAGGAAATGAAAAAGCTAGATACAGATTCACAGCTGAGTTTATGGGCATGGCCTTCAGATCTGCTGAGCTCCCACCATGCCAGTTGAAGCCAACGAGAGTGGGCGCTCAGTGTTACTGAAGAACAGGGCCATCACTCTTTACCACGCTATCCTTTACCTTAGATTTCTGACTATTTACTGTAGTGGCACCATAGCTACTTGCTCCTTTTATTATTAACACAGTGGGCTTGAGTTCGTTACACTAAGGCACTTTGACAACCGCTCTGCCAGTGTCGAGGAGGTTAGGGCCCTAAGGTGGGCCTCTGTTGTGTTTACACACACGACAAGATCCCTTCAACGACCAAAGGGGCATAAAATAGCCTTAGTATCATGAGAATTCGGCCCTGTATATTCTAGCCTTTCTAAGAATATGTACCATTGGTTTTTGTTTGTTAACGTGGCGACAGAAGATGTTTTGTGCAGAAGCTGTTTTTAATTCTGTGCGTATATGAGGCTTTGTCCTATATGAAGCCCACAGGGGGTAAAACAAGGAGCTTAAAATGGCGGAAAAAACAGAACTTGATTGCCCAACTCTACAGCTGCAACAAAGAAAGAGCATCTTGAGTGAAGTGACTTACCTCAGAGGGAAGTGCCAGCTGACTTCGTAGCTCTGGTATATGACTGGAAACCTGAAAGTGTATTCTCTGTACTTTGCATTATTTCATTCTGCACATTGTATACTCCACTTCTTACGCATTAAAACTCACATTGCTTCACGGCACCTGCTGTCGCTTCCTCCTCCGTTCCTTATTTACAATTCACCACGGCTGGAAATCCCGTTCACAGATGGGCCAGGAGGCAGCTCATGCACCACCTCACGCCACACTAATACTAAGCCTTACCTCTCATACAGCACTTTTCATCGGTAGGTCTTAAAGCACTTTACTAAGGAGGGCAGTGTCATTCTCCCCAGTTTACAGATGGAGAAACTGAGGCACAGAGCGGTGAAGTGACTGGCCCACAGTCACTCAACGGGCCAGCAGCAGAGCTGGGAATAAAACCCAGTTCTCCCGACTCCCAGACCAGTGCTCTATTCACAAAGCCAGACTCCGGTAGCCAAGGTCTAGCAAAGGAAGGATGGTCGGAGGGGTTAGGGAACTAGGCCAGGGGTTGGGAGACCTGGGTCCGAGCCCAGGCTCTGACAGACTTTTCGGGTCTGCCCGTCTGTACAACAGGCATAACAGCCCTGCCTCACGGGGAGCTGGGAGGGTGGGCACGGCACTCGAGTACTACAACAATGGGGGCCTGTGGCCAAGTCTACGTGGGCTGGGTATTATTATTATTATGCGCCACTAAATCCCACGTGGGCCAAGTTTCAAGAGCTGGGGCCTGATTCTCCTCTCGCTCGTGCTGGTGTAAATCCAGAGTCACACCTGCCATGTCTCCCACACCGGCCAGGGCGCTCCCGCCTCTAACTGCCCACCCCACTGCGGTCGCCTCGGCAACGAGCATTCCTTAACCTGGGGACACTCTAGGCTCTGTCTCTGTGGTCACACCCAGCTAGGAGGACTCTAACGATCGATTAGAGCAGTGGTTCTCAACCTGCGGCCCAATCAGCACACAGCTGCGGCCCATGTGACATCCTCAGGGCCATAAAGGTAGTATTGGATGCGGCCCACAATGGTAAATAGGTTGAGAACCACTGGATTAGCGATTTGGAGCTGTCTAGAGCAGTGGTTCTCAACCAGGGGTACGCGTACCGGCCCTCCAAGGGGTACGTCGCCTCAGCTAGATATCTGCCTGGTTTTACATCAGGCTACATAAAAAGCACTAGCGAAGTCAGTACAAACTAAAATTTCGTACAGTGACTTGTTTATACTGCTCTATATACTATATCAGTGTTCTCAACCTGGTGGGGGCAACAACAGGGGGTTCGCAGGATGAGTTTATGGGAGTCATAAGTGCAGAGCTGGCATTGGGGATGGCAAGCGGGGGCCCCACAAACCTAAGATACATGCTGAAGCCACCCGGAGTTCACAAATTGTGACATCTCCTTGTACTAGGTTTAGGATTCTTCCCTGTAACTGCTTCCAGAGCTTCTCCATCCCCATGCATTTCTCCTGATCGTAATGCTCTACCAACCCTGATATTCTATGATTCTATGTTACTGAATAATAAGAACAATTTGTTTCTGGTTTCTTGATGAGATGCTGCAAAAGAGACTTTGTTTCTCAACATATGCTTTAGCCTTCCAATGACCTTCTGCATCTTAAACCCGGAGACTGTCCAAGGATGAAAGCAAGGCAGTTTAAAAACTCTGCAGCAAGAAAGGAGGGAAAAGAGTGTCTCCTGAAGTCTCTTATAACATGAGATTTTATACCTATTGTACCTTGTCTAGCTCTTTGCAGATACATGACATGGGTGCTGCATTGATTTAGCTGCAAAAACTGCATCCTCCACCTCTCTTTGCTATTAAAATGAAATCACGCTAGACTACTACCGGTTGTTTCCTTTATTTTGCATTTCCTGCTCTATCCAGACCTCTGTTGACCAAAATCCAGATGCAGTAAACAAAAGGAAACCACTCATACTGGTGAACATTAGTAGAGCAAGAATTTTCATGAAAAAATGACTCTTAGCTATAAGACCACAAGAGAACAGAAAAAAAGAGCAACTTTCACTTTGAAATATCATAGCATTGCTAACCCAATAAACCAGTTTTTCCATCAGTCACAGACTAGCTCCGCACCCACAAATGGAATTAGTCTGATTGCAAAACAGTTTTTTCTTTGATTCACAGTGAGAAAGCATCCTTAGAAACAGGCTTGATACTTAAAACACCATGTATAAACTGTCACAGCATGTGGCAACAAAACACTTTCCACATTTCAGTCATTTGTCACATTTCAATGGCTTGTGTCACACAATGGCAGGTCAGAAGGCTCGGAAGAGTGTCTGTTATCCTGCGGAGAAACTGCTCTTTGGAATTTAATACCGTCCTGGTGTCAGTTCAGTTATGCAAATGATTGAATTTGTGAGCCTTACACGTAACTAAGGCACAACCAATGTGGGTTTCTGGGTTTGTTATCTTAGCAATGGGTGGGATCTGTAACTGATCAAAGGAGAATGTCATATGTGGACTCCCACACTGACAGCACCTTCGGAACCCAAGCCTTCCATGTGTTATATAAATAGATTGATACACTATGTAGTGATGATGTAACATTGTCTAATAGTTTTCAGGGCACAGCATAATCCCACATGTCCCTGTGTCTGAGAAAATTAGCAGGCCCTATGACATCCAAACACCACAGCCCAGCTACTATTTTTCTTCCCCTCCTACCTTGAAGCCGTTCCCCAGGGCTCTCTAATCGTCACAAATAAGACATTTGTAAAAGGAGCTCTCAATGCAACAAAAATAAATGTACTCACAGGACTGCAGGCTGGGACCTTTAACTGCATCCCAGGGCAGGGGAATCTCCTAACTCGAGAGGGAGCGAGGGAAGGGTGGAACGTGGCTCCATTCCATAACGTTCTGGGTAACCCAGTTAACTCTGTTATGACCACTTCACTACGTGCGCAATAGTGAAACAATGGATTTGGAGATGCCAGGAGCAGCTCCTGCAACGCTGTTATTCAATGAGCGCTCTATGCAAAGCAGGATGCTTTTGTGCTTAAGGCACCAGACAGTTCCCAGCTCCATCCTTAGTTTCCTGTGGGACTTCAGCCAACCACTTGATCTGTGTGCCTCAGTTCCCCACCTCTACCATAAGGATAATAATGATTTGGATACAGTAGAGCCCACCAACCCCACGGAACAAAGAGATGGCCCCCTACACCAGAGGGCTTGCAATACAAGTTCCCTTTCTCCCTTGACTATTTAGACTGCAAAGGTGAGATTTACAAATGTATTCAGGCATCTAACTTCCATGGATTTCAGTAGGAGCTAAGTGCCTTTGGGAACCCCACCCTAAGCTCTCCAGGTCAAGGAGCATCTCTTACTAGGTATATGTCCAGCCCTGAGCTCAGTGGGACCCCTGGCTGCTATTTGTAATAATAATTTACATTTGCTTTTGGGACAGATAGGACAGTTTCTTGCAATATCCTGTCCAGACCTTATTGAATTAAGTTTGAGTATCTTAGGAGCTCGTTGTATTAAAAATGCACGTGTTGCTGTACTATTGTGTGTAACATCTGGGGCGTCAGGAGGAGAAAGACCCGGATAATGTAAACCCTAGGAAGGATTATGAGCTTCCGATTATTTTTTTTAAAAAATGGGCCAGACAAAACTGAATGTTTAGTTAAGTGAGTTTTCTAGGAAATATTTGGGAGAGATACAAATTACCCACCTCAGGCTGGACCCATCCTTTAGAAACTGCACCCTGAGACAGCCATTGTCTGCTGATCATCTATTATGTGAGGACAAAATCAGAGGCCCAAACTGGACAAGAGAATGACCCTCAGTTCATGGCGGTGCTTGTTCTATGTCAAGGCAGTTATGAACTTGTAACCACAGAAAAACGCCTTGGACTGGGGGTGAGGGGAGTGTTGAAGGACTGTTCACCCACCAGAGCCTCTGCTGGAGTTGGGGTGATCGCCGGGAAGCATATTTGCCCGCGTGTCGGCTCTTCGATTGGCATTAATACAGTTTCTCCATAGCGCTTTTACCATCAAATAAGTGGACGTGTTTCGAAAGAGCTAGGTGGTCATTAAACTGTGGTAATTACGCTGATTAGGGCCTGTGAGGAGGAAAGCAGAACAGCTGGCTGAGGCAGGCTGACTTTGCTGGGGGAATTCACAGTGTAGGCAGAGAACTGTGCAGCCTGGAAATATCTGCTCAGGAGGGACACCATGACATGTGTCTCTGCCCCAGAGTGGTGACAGCTGGGGGGCCAGGAACCTACGCGTGGGTGCCCTTGCTGGATCATCAGTGGCAGGATAGAGACACGGTTGCCCTTGAACTGGGACAGTCTTATACTATCCCCATTCATCATAAAAGTTCCTGTAGCAGCCCCATATATGAAACTTCCAGGCTTTATAAAGGCAGCAGCGTTTAGCAGCTAGAGCACTGATGTGGGACTCTTGAAGCCTAGGATTCGAGACTAGTCCCAGCCTTGCGACCAGCCTACTGAGTGACCTGGGGTAAGTCACGCCAGTTCTGTGCCTCGGTTTCCCTATCTAAAAAGGAGCAAGTGATACCTCCTGTGTGAAGCGCTTTGCAATCTGCTGCTACGAGAGCTAGGTATTCTTGTTGTTACAGAACATACTTGCGTGCAGTTTCTTTCTTTCATCATTAACACAGGTCAATTCCTCCTGCATTGCAAAGCGGAATTGCATGCAGAGGCTTAGCCCTTAGCAACGCCAGAATGCATTCTTGCTTTTCATATTGCACACAAAGGAAACTGACTCCAAGGCAGAGGTCCAGCATAAAGGTCTCTTGCAAGACTTAAATGCAACTTAACCCCTGGTTTGAGGATTTAATAAGCAATAGGCCCAGTGCCAGAATTCAGTTTGACCCAGAGAGAAAATGACCTGCTTTCGCTTTTTTGTCGTCTAATCTCCCCACACCCTCATGAGCGTGACCTAAAGTCATAGGCCAAAGCTAGAGTGAACTGGCATAACTTCACTGAAGCCAGTGGAGCTACTATGACTTACACCAGCTGAGGATCTGACCCACTGTGACGGAAAGGATAAATAATGATCTCCACCAGTGGCTGCGGAGCAAAGCTGCGTGCAGGTAGCTTGAATCTGCTTATGTGCTCAGGTTAAAAAGTAGAGCTGAGCTTTGTATGTGTTACCAATAAACTGGGCATTTTTGCCATTCGTTGGCATAGCTACAGTGCTGCAACATCAGCAACTTGTGTTCCTTTTAACAACCTGAACAAAGGATCCCTTCAGAGGCTGTTTGCACAATAATCCCTCCCTCCACACCTTGAAAATTACACCAAGCGGCTCCCATGATGCCAGCATCTTTGTCAGCAAGGTAGTTAAATCCTGTGTGCTAATGAAGTGCATTAGTAAAAAAAAAAAAAAGACACCTGTTTGGGATATTCTGCATAGAAATATTTTTATTTATCATATTCTGCATATAGAGGAAGGCCATCTAGAATTAGGGAGCCAGGTCCCCAGGTGATGTAAATCAGCACAGCTCCACTGAAGTCAATGGAGGCATGTCAGTTTCTATGAGATGAGGATCTGGCCAATCATATACACACAACTGACTCTTTAGCTAAAGAACACAGTGCAATTTGGATACCCTTACCTAACAGGACCACAGTGGAGTTAAGGTGAATAAGGGTAGCAGGAATCTAGCCTACGGTTAGGAAATTCAAGGATATCCCAAAGTATAATGAGATTATAAAATAAAAAACATACAAGAGTTTTGGAAGGGAGTTAAACTTCCATCATTCAGGGCATAAACTAACTTCTGTTTTAGGGAGGTTAGGAAGAATCCTTGGGAGGAGATGTTCCCAGAACTGCCTACTGCAGGGCGCATTAACCTTACTCTGAAAGTATCTGGTACTGGTGACTGTTGAAGCCAGGAACCTCGACTACCTGGACCCCTGCTCTGATCCAGTCCAGCAATTCCTATAACTGCTAAACTTTGGGCATGTACAAGGATATCGCCGCAGAAATGAATTCCAGGAGCCGGCTTTTGGGTTCGACTGTCCTAAAAGCGCACAGGAACTCAGGCTGAGATTTTCAGAGTTGAGTGCCTAAATTCAGGCACCTAAACAAAACAAAACAAAGAGGCCCAAATTTCAGAAGTGTTCAATACCTAGGGCAGTGATTCCCAAACTTTAACACCCTGTGAACCCCTTTCACTAAAATGTCAAGGCTCGCAACACCGCCCTCCCCCCGAAAAAATGAATCTTTCCAGGGATTTTCTCCTTTACTTGAGTATAAATTATAAATTCAGTGATCTTGGAAATATAATTTTGTTTTTATGACATGCTTATTACGCACTGTTTATTATTAATTATTTATCATTATAGTACTTTTATTACATTATGAAAACTACAACACTCTTCCAAGATCTCACTTTCGTAGCCTGTATCATTTTGAATAAGCCTGTTATTAGATAAGGCTCCTCTGTTTCAGCAAGGAGTAGCAGATGTGAAACAGCATGAAGGTATTTAAGAAGCCAACTCAAAGAGTTCCTCCTACACAAGCATTCAGGTCTTGAGCGGTGCCGGCAAACAACACACGTTACAACAAAGCTTAAAGTGTTCTTCATCATAATTTTTAAAACAATACTAGATGCCTATTTAATTTTAAAAACAGCAAAAAATATCCACCTCCCTTTCCATTTCTTATAAGGAGTCTTGAAGTTGGAATCTCCTCAGTGTGATAGAGACGCTTGCTTTGATCTGCTTAACTCTTGGAAGTCCAGGGGCTACGGGGTGCTGGCCCCGTGCTGCTGGAGTCCCTAGGGACAGCTCCGTCCGCCGTTAGAGAATTTTTTCCCAAGAACCCCTTGGAACATTTTGCGAACCCCAGTTTGGGAACCACTGACCTAGGGTGACCAGATGTCCCATTTTTAAAGGGACAGTTCCATTTTGGGGGACTTTTTCTTATATAGACGCCTATTACCCCCCCAACCCCATCCCATTTTTTCACAGTTGCTGTCTGGTCACCCTATCGATACCTATGAAAAAGAACCTAGCTGGCAATGGGAGCTGGAAATCAGATCCCACATCTACAGTCCTAATCCAAAGACCACGGAAGTCAAAGTGAATCCCTAAATATGGGGTTTGGTGCCTAACTTTAGCTACAAGTTTGAAAGCTTGAGCCTGAAAAGTCATGTACCCTGGCATTTTGCCTCTTCCAGGTTTTCTTCAGAGGTCTCCTGTCCCAGTAGGAATATTCATAATAAAAAATATGGAATGCTTTGTCTTCACTGCACTAAGATCCCCCACGAAGAGGGCCTACAACACTTAGAAGCCTCGCTCTTGTTTTTGAAAGTGACTTAGGCACTTAAGCGTTTTCAATGAATGGGACTTTGGCTGCTAAATGCTTAAGGTACTTCTGTAAACTTCCCCCTAGATCAGTCATTTTCTTTAGTTAGAGCAGCTTTTTGGAGGGGATAAAGGAGTTAACCTAGAAAGAGCAGCTGCCAACTGAGTGTTTTAATTCAGCAGCATCACAAGCAGTGACTCAAGTGAGAGTTTCTAATAAAAATTAATAGTAAAAGTAAGACTGTAAATGCCAAGCATTTCTCTGTTGCAAGGAGGCAAGCTCAGGGACTATATAAAAAGGTCTTCCCCTCAGAGGCCTCCTGTATTCTCCTCGTTGTGTTTCTCTGTGGCATCGAACCAGGTAAGTCAATGTTAATTGGTTTTAAAATAATGTAGAGCTCTGAGTTCACGGCTAGTGTTTCCTATAGCTCAGACTGTGGGCATCTAGTTCTTGGGAGGACAGATCCTGGTTGGTTTAAGTGGCCGTTAATGATGGCAAAATTTAATGGGCCTGTTTCTCCACTTGTGTGGGTGTCAGTCAGGAGAAGCTGCACTGAAGGCAATGGAGTTCACACACATGAAAGGGGGAACATCAGCTGTGAGCAGAGATAGCACCCAATGCCTGGAGAGCACTTACGCTCTAATTGGAGAGCCCCAGGGGGTTTCAATGGTGTTTTCCTCTCACTGTTCATTAAAGAGCCATCAAAACATTTCACTGGCCAGTGGAAGATCTGCCCCCTAGCCTTTTATTTCACCAGTGGCCGATGCAGTAAAATGTATGTAAAAGCTGTCCTAACATTTGTTTCAGGTTTAGCGCCATTGCACTGAAAGATGTCTTCCCACCAACATCAGCAGCAATGTAAACAGCCATGCATGCCACCTCCGTGCAAGGAGCCAGATCGTCCTAAAACCACAGATCCGTGTCCCCAGCAGTGCACAGAGCCGTGTCCCCAGCAGTGCACAAAGCCACATCCTCCAAAATGCGCGGAGACGTGTTCTCCAAAATGCCCACCTGTACAGCAGCGCTAGAAATAGCAGCATTATAAGTACAATCCGCAGCAGCACTGCAAGGAAAAAGCAAATCCCAAACGCAGGAAGCCAAGTCACGTAACTTTTAATTGCTTTAGCTTTATGCATCTTTCCTTTATAAAGCTCAGAATTGGTTCTGTTAATAAGTTAGGGCAGCAACCTATGGGAGTGTATTGGCTTTTAAATACATAATTCGGAAGTTGTATAGTTCTGAGCACACGTGTATGCATTTGATTGTGTCTGGAAAAAGCTCTGGAAATTCCTGGTACATGAACAAATCAGAGCAAAACAGGAATCTCCTAAACTGATATCCAGTGATAACAGCTAGAATAAAAACAGAAGAATTGCCAGACTTCAGTGTCTTATTATTTGCGATTGGCTGAGTTTGTTCTTCTATTGCACTGTTTACACCCAACAGCTACACCATGTCGTCTTTTCAACTTTCTTGCTCCTTTGCCCACCCTGCTTAAGCGCAGGGTGGCAAGTCTCCAACTTCATGTGAAAAGTGAAATCTTACAGCGAGTGATACTTTGGTCTGTGCGTGTTCTCATTATAGCACAACTTTCTACAGCCGCTTTGCATCCATAAATCTTAAAGCCCCTTTACGAAGGAAGGTCAGTATATAACATCTTTTCACATGAGCTTCTAACAGAAATGTAGGGTCCTGCAGGGTGTTCCCACTGAGAGGAGAAACAGGTGATGGAGTCAAGTATTTCTTTGACTCACTCTTGTTTATTTACGTTTCCCAGAACAGAGGAGGAACCAAACAGGAGACAGTTTCCAAGCTCAAAGCATCCAGCCCCAAACCTCTGAGGGCTTCTCCTAGAACCTCCACACTGGGCCTGTCCAGACTTCTTTCTGAGTCTGATCTTTTGTGCTTCTCCCCCACAACCCACATTGTTACTCAAAAAAACACCCATCAAAGCGCACCCACTCACATAGTTCTGACTCCTGAGCAGCCTTTGTTTTAGATGAGAGCTGCTACAAAGCAGCTTAATTATTTCTTACAGCTCTCTTACATGAAGGTCAGCAATTACACCCACCCTATAACAGCATCCTTAACTCTGTGGTGAAACTAAGTCACATCACATCACCACAGGCCCCACAGCCAAAGCTAGGAATAGAACCCACATTCACCGATTCCCAGGGCAGCGAGCTAGTCTCTGAATGCCGGGCAGTGACAGCTAGACCCTCTTGCTACATGTTTACAATAAGACCCATTTCCTAGACTCAACATGTAAAGCCAGAAGAGACCACCAGATAATCTAGTCTGACCTCTTGTCTGCCCCAGGCCACCAAAGCTACCCACCTGCACACTCAACCCAGCAATCAGCAGCTCATGAGAGTAAATTATGATGTGCCATAGGCAGAGCAAAGGAGGGACTGAGGTGAACCAATACCCGAAGCCCCCGCAGTGGCAGGGGATTTAGACATCCTTTTCAGCATTATTGAGTTACTACAAGTCACTGCAGCCAATTGACTGAGGTTGAAGTGAGGGTGAAGTGTAGCCAGATAAATTAATGCTCATTAAAGACTTTTAAAAATTTTGGCATTTGTAGTCAATGACATTTGGCCGTGTAATTCCACCATCTCTGCAAGGCGTTTCCTGAACAATTCATTCAACTTTTTCTTTATGCAAGTTGTCAAATTAAATATTCACTTTTTAAAACATTTGGCCTGATTCAAAGTGGCACAAGAGCATTTAACAGACAAACTGATGAGCTAAGCAGTTGTAATTAGGGCAATTTAACCCTGGAGTTTGGAAAGCTGCCACCTAAAAGATGCTCAAAATTCTGAATGAAGAAAGAGCCCCCGGGAGACTCCACATAATACCATGTGCCTACGATTCAAAGCTGCATGAAGTTTGCAGCTGACTAAGCATTATGCATCTTGGTCAGCGAAAGCGTAGATACGCCCCCTTGAGGATATTAACATTTTAGGCTGCTTTGCATTGTCAAAGAGCTTTGTGAAGATGAATTTATTCATGGTCCCCTGTCAAGTAGCCACGTTTGGGCTTTTTTAATGGTATAATTAGCTGTTTATGTCACCCAAACAATGGGATTAGAGGAAGCCCTGCATCAGCCATCGCGCCACGGAGGCTATGGGTGTGAGTCTGTTGCTCTGTACCTGGAGTCACCAGAGACTAGTGCAGAGTATAAAATTCTGCCAGTTCAGAATGGTGGGGCCTGGATTTCACTCAGGCCCCCATTAGCTGCTCTAACAGCATGAAGGAGCTTTTCAACTTTTTTTTTTAAATGTCACAAATAAAACTCACATCAAACTGCAAAATCAGAAAGTTTCAGATTGAAAATTTGCAAAACTGCTCGTTTCAAATTTTTCTGATTTTTAAATCAAAAAATTGGCAAAATCAACATGAATCCACAAAATGTTTGTGTCTCCAATCTGCATTTTTCACTGAAAACAAGTTGTGTGAAAAGTTTTGCCCAGCTCTAGCTGGTTCACACAACTGAACTGTTTTTTTTTTAAAGGGAAAAAATTCAAAAAATATCCCCCTCCTGCCCCTCCCCCTTTGAATTTCAAAACTACAAAGATTTTTAACTGGCAATATAACTCATCAAGAAGCAGGAGGGAAATTTACCAAGATTTCATTCAAATTCTTTCCACGGATTTTGAAAATTTCATCAAAATTTTGAGCCAACTCCAGCTTGTTTTAACGAATTTTTGCCAGCTAATGGCCTCCCTCCGGCTCACCCTGGAGTGCCTTGGGATGAGTCTGAGAATTCTGAGTCCACTTCAACTTTTGATTACACCTCCTTCTACTCGGACTCATTGTTTTCAAACATTCACCATCTGGGATGAAGCGTCCCATCCTTGAGTGGATCTGGCTCTTTGCTGCCCCCTAGAGCCGATTCCTCAGCCCGGCCTCACCTGCCCAACGATACCACCTAGTGGAAGGCCTTCTCGAGACAGGCATTCACATCGATTTGGAGGGATTAGGTGCCGGTAAGGTCTTCCCCTGCTTCCCTGCCCCACATTTCAATAGCAGAGACTCCCTGAGCTGAAGCACTTAAGGGCAACTGAGGCCTGGCTCAGAACTTTACACAAGGGGCTGTGGAGAAGGAGGGGTTTTGCGGGTTAGAATCCAGGTTTGGAAGCTCTGGAGGTATCCGAGATTGTCTGGCCCCTCTTGAGAACCCCTTCTGCATATAAGGCCTTTGTGGCCAATGAGGCACTGACTGAGGGACTCTGAACCAGCCCTGGTCCTAGCCCCAGTGGGTTATCTGAGATTGTCAGATATTAGGGTGATAACTGTGGTATAAGAACCTACAGTAGACTAGGATGCAGTATGAATATGGCCACAGATTTTACTGCTTTTGGGATCCAAACAAGAATATGACCCACAAACCCTATCATAAGGATTTCCTTTGCTTACCCTGGGGTCTCCTGTGAAGGTCTCTCTAGATCAGATCCTGCCCAGTGGTCTCTGATCAATGGGGAATGATTCTGGACAGCTGAGCAGCATATGCCATGAGCTGTCTCTGAATTCTAGAAAAGTGATATTTTGTATGTACATGCACAGTTTTTCCACTGGAAGAGATTCCAATTTTTTTTAACAAGACAGTTGCAAAAGTGTTTGCAGTTTGAAACATGCATCTCACTATAGCCACATGGTGGAAGGAGTCTACCTGGCCATAAACTATAAAGGGAATGCCTTAACTTGGTCAGTTTGGGGCATGAAATTTAAAAATAAAAGGGATGAGACTGAAAGCTAATCTGAGCATGCTCAGTCCACAATATTAGTTACACCCAATGAGCACTCTGCATATACGCTGAGCCTTTCATTCCTAAAAATAGAGAGACAGATAGACAGACAGAGTGTGTAAGTAATAAGGGCTTAATTCACCCATGAAATGCAGCCACCTCTGTGGTGGGCAACTGTTTAAACAGGGCACAGAAGCATCGCACAAGTGTTTAGCTCAGAAAGTGAAGAAGCCACCGGCAATGAACTGAAACTGCAGGAGGAGTTTAGGGTGCTGCAAATATAATTATCCAGATTGGAATTTGACTAAAGCATGAGAATTAACTGCCAGGCTCTTGCAAAAGTTGTCATGGGATCTTTGGAGATCACAAGAGATTAGGCGTTGGTTTTCCATCTCAGCTGACTAATGGCATGCGCACTATGAGACGGAATCAGAATGGAATTAGATTAAAGAACTGCCCCCGACTGACTCGTCAGCGCAAATTTTTGCATCTTTCAAGCATTCTTCAGAGGTCTCCTATCCAAGCAGGAATATTCATAAATAAAGATATACAGCACTTTTTAGCGTGCTTCTCACCTTCAAAGCAGACCACAAACACAACTAATTAAACCGACTCAGTCCAACTCAGTAAGGCTTATAAAGGCTATCTCAGAGCATGCTGTGGCTGCAGTGCAGCAGAGATGAAGGGGGAGCGTGATCTCTCAAGACAGAACTAGGGGTAATGGTCTCAAGTTGCAGTAGGGGAGGTCTTGGTTGGATATTAGGAAAAACTTTTTCACTAGTAGGGTGGTGAAGCACTGGAATGAGTTACCTAGGGAATAAGGTGGTGGAATCTCCTTCCTTAGAGGTTTTTAAGGCCAGCTTGACAAAGTCCTGGCTGGGAAGGGATGATTTAGTTGGGGTTGGTCCTGCTTTGAGCAGGGGGTTGGACTAGATGACCCCTGAGGTCTCTTCCAACCCTGATATTCTATGATTCTATGATCTTTTATATATTAGAATTTTCCCCTGTGAAATTGTTTTTCTAGTTACAAACCCAGCATTCCTAGGCTCAGACCTTGAAACCACCCTCAGTAAGATGCACTATGCTACACATGCAGTTGAATCATACACAAATTTCCCTCTTGCATTTGCACAGGAGATGCTGGAATATTGCACAAGGTGGTTTCAGCAGGTGAAGAATGAATGTACTTGAGAGAAGACAAAACAGACGAGAACGTTCTCGTAGCAGGGTTGTTATAGCTGTTCCGTGCAGCTGGAAAGCTCTAGGCAGAAAATACAGAGGTAAATAGTTGCAACACTGGCCAGTTCTGAAGGTGGAGAAGAGCAAGTGTTATGGACTCCTAGGTGGATATATTATTAATACAGGTCATGTGCAACTAGGTGAAACAGCAGAAAAATAGGTCATGTTTAAAAGGAAAGCAGTGCTAACTAGAGTGACCAGATGTCCTGATTTTATAGGGACAATCCTAATTTTCGGGCTTTGTCTTATATAGCCGCCTATTACCCCCTACTCCCTGCCCCGATTTTTCACAGTTGCTAATTGGTCACCCTAATGCTAACCCTGTTTCCTATTAGCAGTGAAAATAAAGGGGTCCCGTTGCTGAGACCAGTCTTCTCAAAAGGGACTCAAACCGAGATGCCAGGAGGATGATTTAAAAAGCGGCTTAACACCTACTGCTCTTGTTATTTCTATTCCCATAGTGCCCGGGGGGGCCCAAACGAGATTGAGGTCGCACCGTGGTGGGCGGTGCACAGGTATAGCCAGAGACAGTCCTTGCCCCAGTGACCTTAGTCTCCGAATAGACAAGAACGCCTCGTTCGTCCCCTTTTCCAGAGGGGGCGCCAAGGAACAGAACACTGAAGGGGCCAGATTTAGGTGTCTAAACCTCAGCTAGTGACATTTTTGAAATTGCCTAGGCATCTAACGGGCACTGATTTTAGTGGGAGTGAGGTGCATCGGCCTGCCTGCATCTTTAGGTGCCTAAAGACCTTTAAAAAGCTGGCCCTACGCGACTTTTCCAAGGTCATAGCAGGAGTCTGGGGTGGAGCCACATCTCTGAAATCCCAGCCTCGTCCTTTGGCCACAAGACTATTCTCCCTCTGACTTCAGTGGAAGTGCCCAGAAATTCAACGGGAACGGCAGGTCCAAGTCCTGCTTCTTGGCAGGAGTTACTCCATGGCTTTGCAGCAGCTTCTCACGAACGCATTCTGTCTTGTTCAGCCGTCTTTACCTTAACTATTCCCCCAGCACTCACAGCCACGCTGGGCTGGATCCAGCCAAAGCATGAACAAACTTGACTTGGGAAACTGACAGTCTTGACTAATTGACTTTATTATTGTAAGAGCCAAAAACTCCTGTGGGCTAGAATCTACCTTCCTTACAACAAGAAGTCCCCAAGCGAGGAGTCATCCATCACATGGGACAGATGTAACCATGAGCCGTTGATTTCCGTGCAGAAAGGCACCACTCCACAGGAAGGATGGCAGAATCTGACACTGTCTGTTTTGCTTGCTTATTACACCTACAGCCTGTGGAGACCATCGCTCCCATGTGACATCCAGGTGTTAATTGACATTGCACTCAGCCTTCAGCTCCTTATTACACCTGACAACTTTTATGTTCATTCAGAAAGCGATGAAAGACTGTGGCTCTCTTTCTGATCATTACACCAGTTTGATCACATGGGTTATGAGCAGCCGGAGGTTGTGAAAGGACAAGTGTACGTGTCACAACTTGTGTAGCACGAAGCTTAGCGCAGTTCGCTCTGCGGGGGGTGGGGGCCTGGGATTGGTGTGTTGATTCTCTCCTTCCCCACCCTAGATACACTTCATCTTAGCCCTGATCTACACTTAGATTGGGATGACATAGCAACAGCGCTCAGGGGTGTGAAAAATCCACACCCTTGATCGCCACAGTGACGCAGGGAGTTACGCTGACACAGATGCAGATGGTTGACAGTAGAATGCTTCCATCGACCTAGGTACCTTTGCTCGGGAAGGTGAAAAAATGTTCCGTTGCTATAGGCAGCGTCTACACTATAGTGCTACAGTGGCATAGCTGTGTAGCCATAATGCTTGTAGTGTAGACGTGGCCTTAGCTGTGGTCTGGATCATAAGGAAAAGTGGGGGAAGGAGAATGATCTACATTGAAACACGGGTGGCCTGGAAGAGTCTGTTTTTATCACCAAAGAGAAAGCCATTTGGGTAGAAATCATCTCCTAGAGAGCCATGTACAAAGGAAACCTTCTGCAAATAGTTGTGAAGTGGTGCGCCCACCAAGGTCCACCTGTCCTACAACAGCCCGTCAGTGGGCAGAAGGGTGGGTCTAGGAACAGACTACGCTTTGCCTCCAGCTGAGCCCCGAGATGGAAATCCTGACTTCTCCTTGACCCTTCTCCACCAGATGTGGGCACCATATTGACATTTCCCTTTCTCCTTCAAATGGAAGAACAGAGGTGTAGGATAGGCTTGTTGAAACTTCTATAAATCCAAAAATCTAACTCCTGGCTTCATCTGGGACACGCCCACAAGAATAGCCTTACTCGGTGTCCCCACCCTGCTCTCTAGCTGACACCAGGAGGGGCAGAAAGACATGAACTATTTATTTTTTAAATATTTCTTTTAAAGGAAGCAGTTGTGTTACATTGTACAAGATGCGGAAGAATGATGGGTTAGAGGAAACAAGGAGATATACTTGTTAAAAAACACATTACCCAACATCAAACTCAGTACTTGAAAAATGTGTGCCTGGGATGTTGAAACACCTAGAAAAAGACAGGCCTGGTCTACACAGGTTTGAGAACAGTGTAGCTGTGAGTTAGGGAAGTGGAGTGGGGGGGATGTTTGTTTTTTGGGGGATGGGGTTTACACTAATCTAGTTATCAGTACAAGCCCTAGTTTCAATACAATAACACCAGTGTCAAGATGCCTTATTTTGGTATAGCTTAACCCCTTCCCATATGAGTATAAACTATACTGGTGTGAGTACATTCACACTGGCATAACTGTGTCCACACTAGGCAAATGCCACTTTAATTACACCAGTAGGGTTAAGTGATACAATTTGTGAGTGGACAAGGTCTTAGGAGCACAAGCGCCACTGGCTTCCAGTCAGACTTGTGCTCCAAACTCACTTAGGGCCAGATATGTAAAGGTATTTAAGTACTTAACTCCCACTGATTTCATAGAATCATAGAATATCAGGGTTGGAAGGGACCTTAGGAATTCATCTAGTCCAACCCCCTGCTCAAAGTAGGACCAATCCTCAACTAAATCAGGACCAGTCCCCAACTAAATTTCACCTACTTTGGGAAAATATGGGCCCATGCTTCTCACTGATACGGAGTGTTTGGGCAATCTTGCCAAGTCAGAGATTCTTACTCCTCTGCAAAAGGCAAATCCTCTCCTTTTCATGAGGTTTCTTGTGCTGAGGAACTATTCTCCCATGGAGGGTGTCATCTCATTTTTAAAATGTACTGAATTTTTTAGAACCTCAGGTCTTAATGCAGGAGAGCTTAATGTTCAGCATGTGCCTAAGTGGTATCCTGAAATGGGGGCCTCAGATTGGTTCTCGTGCTGGTCAAGCTCTGGGCCAGTCCTTATTGGATCAGAAATTGCCTTCCCATCCCTAGTGTCTGTACTTCATGAACAGGATAATCCTGAAAATAAACCTCACCCTTGAAGTATGTATCCTGCCATAAACCAGTGGCAGGATGCTGCCAGAGATGATAATGAGCCAATTAGTAGTTTCCCTTTGGTGACTGCATGTCCCTTAAGACACATGCAAACTATTTGGATCATATGAGGAGGAAGGTGGGTGAATGCCATGAATCAACATGAGTAAACAGCTGGGTGGCTTATAAATTGGTCTGCCTGCATCATCTGATGATTAACTCGGGCATTGTTATCCCCCTGGGCTGCCACCTCCACTGAGGAGGTGTCTTGTGTCAAGGTCATTATAGTCCTTGCGCCATTCCAGATGGAAATTGAAGTTGTGATTGCGAGCAGCAGGTATTATCTCTCCCCTTCCACCATTTACATGCAATATATTTTTACTAGTTGACTCACTATTAGCAGAATGCATAAATTCTTTAAAAAATAGATTTATAGATGCCAGTACCAAAAAGGCTCATTGTCATCATCTAGTCTGACCTCCAGAGACCTTCACCAGGGAAGATCTGTGACTAATATAATCACCCTCCCAGCTGGGTGTCATCTGCAGATATTATAAGCACATTCTCAACTCCAGTATCCAAGTCATTAATGAAAATATTGACCAGTACAGGACCCAGGACTCACTCCTGCAGGACCCTACTAGATAAGTCCTCTGAGTTTGACAGTGAACCATTGCTAACTCTGCCTACAGTCTTTCAGCCAGTTATGCACCCATTGTATATTAACTTGATCTAGACCACATTTTCTTAGTTTGCTAATGAGAATGTCATGGGGGACTTTGTCAAAAGCCTGACTAACCCCCCCCCCAAGATTTACCACATCTACAGCTTCCTCCCATCCAGTAAGCCAGTAACCCTGGAAAAGTACAGGTTGTCCCTTAGCTGCTTATGTATAGCCACACACCTCCTGGGTGTGGTGTTCTGTCCCAACTAGTGGCACCGAGACCACATAGCGAGAGAGATCAAATGAATCTGCTCTACAGCCTTAGCTAACAGCCAGTTGGCTTTAGCTCATGCAGCAGAGGCTCATGCACTAAGTTCCAGAGATCCCATGTTCAATCCCATCCACTGACAACCAGCGTCTGTTGGTGTTCCACTTCCAGATTCTTTAATGATTTGTACCAATATCTTTCCAGGTATCAAGTTAGGCTGACTGGTCTAGAATTCCCCAGATCCTCTTTATTCACCATTTTAAAGATAGGTGCTTGTGTTTGCCCTTCTCCAGTCCTCTTGGACCTCACCCCGCTTCCACAAGTTCTCAAAGATAATTGCTAACCATTCCAAGATTGCTTCAGCTAGTTCCTTAAGTACCTTAGGGTGAATTTTATCAGGCCCTGCCAACTTGAATACATCTGAATATTCTTTAATCGGATCTGTCCCTGTTTTGTCTTACATTCCTTCCCCCTTCTTGTTAATATTAATTATGTTGAGTATCAACCTTTCTAAGTGAAGACTGAAGCAAAAACAGGCATTAAACACCTCAGTTTTCCTGGTGTCATTAGACCTGCTTCTCTGCTAAGTAGAGGATCTACATACTTTCCTTTGTCTTTTTCTTGATCCAAATATATTTAAAGAACTTCTTATTGTCTTTTGTGTCCCTTTGTAGGTTCAACTCATTTTGTGCCTTAGCCGATCTGATTTTGTCCTGGCAGGCTTGTGCTAGTTTTATACTCCTTAGCAATTTGTCTAAATTTACACGTTTTGTGAGATTGCTTTTTGATTTCCAGGTCATCAGAAAGTTCCTGGTGGAACCATATTGGCCTCTTGCTGTTCTTCCTAGAGTTGCTTTGCAGCAAGATCATATTAAAGGCCCAACTGCAAACTGTTTCCTGGAGAAACGGCCTGTTTTTCTGAATTCCTTTGTCCCTTAGATTTTCATCCCATGGCACCCTGCCTACAATTTGTCCCCAATACTTTCCCAGCGCTTGTTGGAAACTTTGAGTTTTGCTATATTACTTTTCCAACAGATGTCTGGGTCCTTTGAGTCCTCCATTACTAGCAGGTCTTGTGTTCTCGTAGGAGCCGTACTGAGAACACAGTGTACTGTCAACCGTATCATCTGATGAATGACAACATCATTTACATTGCCTTCCTCTCCACCAAGCAACGATACGATGTCTTGTGCCATCTAATCCTTGCTCCTTTCTGTGGTAATACAAATTAAGAACAATTAATTAATACATCATCATTACCGTCATTTTATAATTTCCTTTATTATTGAGCATTTACATACAACTCAGGGGATTCTCTGAGTTAATTGAGTAATCGTGGTTTAGATTCTTCTGTGATTATGTCTGTGATTAATACTGGCAAAATGAGAGTTTAGAACTTATCTCCTTATCTCCTGGTTCATGGCGGTCATCAGAAACACCCCATCTGGCATTCTAGGATTTATGAATCAGTTCCTATTCCTGTACCTGTAATTTATTTATTTTTACACTGCCCAGTACAGCACAGGAGACTCAAACACAAGCACCGTAGAGTGTGTCTACGCTGCAGTCGTGACATTGGATTGCAACTAGCTTTAGCGTGAGCAGCTCAGATATGGAGGAAAAGTGACATCACGTCACGGCTTGGGTCAGGAAAGCGTTACTATCCAGGGCAGCAGGGACGACAATCTCAAGTACATTCCTGAATCGGGACCTGCAGCGGGGGCGGGGGGATTCCATGGAAGAAGCAGAGGATTTGAGAATAGACAGAAGCTGTTGAGCTAGTTGGAGAAAAGACCATATGCAAGAGACTACAACTGGACATGATCAGCACTTTACAGGTGGAGAAGAGCAAGTACATAGTGTTATGGACTCCTAGGTGGATACATTATTAATACAGGTCCTATACAACCAGGTGAAACAGCAGGATAGCAGGCCCAGAACACAGAGGAAGACTCCATTCTGCCTTGGGATCGGCCAACACAGACGCATGAATACATAAGACTCCAATTGGGTCACATGCAAACAGATGAGGAAAGAGGGGAGTGGAACTGAGGAGTAAATACTCCTACAGAAGTGAGATTACATCTGGAAAAGTCATCGTTATACAATGCAGGTGAAATTCCACCCCACACAACAAGGCAGCATCAGGCCTAGGCAACACTTCAAGTTCTTAAAATAAGGTTTAAGTCAAAGGTCCGCAAACTGTGGGGCACGCCCCCCTAGGGAACGCGGAGGAACATTTAGGGGGGCATTGCTGGGACCCAGGCCATCCCCCATGGGGGGCAGGGAGGGAGCACCACCCAGCTCCTCTCCTCTGCCAGCTCTGCTCCTGGGGCAGCCCCGCCCTCAGCTGTGGCCCCAGCCTTGGCCCCCTCTTACCCTTGTCTGCGTTTCCCCCTCCTAGAACTGCAGTCCCGCTCCCAGCCCCAGGAGGAAAGGGGGTGCGAACGGGGGGCACAAGGTAAAAAGTTTGGGGACCACTGGTTTAAATGGTTCTGAGTGGTGGATATCCCTTCTGCTGGACCTCTGCCCAGAGCAGCAACGGTTCTGAAATGCTCTTTAAAAATCTAACACAGTATTTGTCATTGGCGTGATGTGCCCGTACTGTCTGACGGCCTGGCTCTTTCACCACAGGGTAGCAGAGCCAGCATGGCCCCTTAGGAGAAGAGAGAGAATTCCCTTTCTACTCGTCATCTAACCACTTACTCTTCAAGAGACCATGTCAGAGCAAGGAATAGCACTAACCCACTGTCCACTGAAACCAGTTTGAACAGAGTAAATCAGAGGGGAGAACCTGACTGAGAGATTCACAGGATCTGGGATTGCAGATCTCCCTTAGCTCGTAGAGTAGCAGAAGACCAGATGAACTGAAATGGTCGTGCAGGCTGTCGGTCGATCATTCTGTTTTCTCTAGTGTTTTGTTCCAACTGCTAAATACAAATCCTTTATTTTAAGGAAGCTGTTTGTTACCACCCTGGTCACAGGTTCTTGAAGGGCAAAAATGCAGATGACCGAAAGCCAGTCAGATGTGCTAGGTGATCACCCGGTGGTACGTGGGGCAGCATACCTGGGTCACAGTCTGGGAGTGGAGGTATTGCAAGAATCCACACCTCCACTCTTAGACTTGAGCAGCTGCCCTCAGAGACCGAGCCCTGTAACCCTGATGCTATCACAACACAGTGAGGCAAACCCATGTATTGACTTCCATGGAGCGGCACCCACATTACAACACCGCTGAATTCGGACCAGGGGATGTTGGAGACGGCTTCCCATCCTTCATGCCCTACGAGTGCTTCACGGGCCGCGTGGCCTGGGTTTGATGATGCCAGTTTACATCTGCGTTCATGTCACTGTCGGAAGGCTAGACTACCCCAAGGGCAGATATTCCAGCCAGTGACGACAAACCAGCGCCGCTATATTACTTCCTTTTTCCACGGCAGGTTCTGTTCAAATTAATAACTCATCACAACCACCAGCCCAGTAGTGCTAGGAGATGCAGTGAGAGAAAGTTTAATTCAACTAGATAATTAATTGGTAGAGTAGCTCCCAGTGCTCTAATCACGGTTCTAGAACTGAACTCAGACCCAGCCTTCCTTAAGGAGGAATTATGCTTGTTTTACTCACATGAGTAATACTACTGGAATCACTGGGCCTGCTTGTGTGAGTAAGGCCAGCACAATTTGGTCTTAAAAGTTCTGAAGGGTTCATAAGGTTTTTTTCTGCCCCCGGACAAATTTGAATTTCTGTGGCTCTAACGCAGTGGGAAGTGCCAGTAACTTTACAAGAAAGCCTTTGATCACAAGATCTCCAGCTCAATTCAGCAGACTCAGGGCTCATCTTCACCCCAGGAGGGACGCTAGTACACTCAAGTTTATGCAACTCAGGCAAACCTCTGTCATCTGAACTAGGAGCATTTTTGCCGAAAATGGTCATGAAAAAGTGTTTTCCTGTGTTCCCGTCGGTCAGGCCTAATAGCCTTATTTCCTTAGACCGGGAAACAGGGCCAGCTCCAGGGGTTTTGCCGCCCCAAGCAGCCCCAAAAAAAAGAGAAAAGCCGCGATCATGATCAGCAGCAATTCAGCGGGAGGTCCTCAGCTCCGGGCAGGAGCGAGGGACCCTCCGCTGAATTGCCGCCGAATACCTGGACATGCCGCCCCTCTCCGGAGTGGCTGCCCCAAGCACCTGCTTGCTAAGCTGGTGCCTGGAGCTGGCCCTGCCAGGAAACCAAATGGTTTAATGGCAATGGAAAAAAATGAACTCGCCAGAGCAAATGCAGTTCTAAATTCCCCAGAGCCTCCTTCTTCACGCTTACATAGGCCTATTCCAGGGGTTCTTAATCCTTCCCAGATCCTGGCTCCACTCTGCTGTCAATGACACTCTTTGGAGGCACCACATTCAGTAACTCATGGAGGAGGTAGTTTGGGACCAGCATTTCATTCCCACTTGAGACATATTTGGAGGGCCTTGTGCTTCATTCTGGAATAGCTTCCATGTGTAGACACAGTCTCATCCTGGTCTCTGCTAGCCAGAGATCAGCCTAAGCCCTGAAGCTAGTTTAAAATCCCTTTCCTAAATTTTTGAGGGAAGTTGACAAGCTAAGGCCGTTACCAGGAGAAGGGACAACGAGCCTCAAGCAAAAGGAAGGATGGGAACAGACGTGATGAGACAAGAGAGACGTGATCCTGGGAGATAGCAACAACAAAGAAAATCTCCTCTTTCCCATGCTGCTCTTGCACATGATCCTGGTCTGTTAGCGTTAACCCGACAGTGCACAACTCACCGTCCCGGAAGCACATCCTCACAGCAAGACCCAGCATTGTAACATCTCCACCTCTTCCCACCTTCAGGCCTTAGTGGTCTGGAATGGTGATCTGCCCCATCACCTCAATCAGGTTCCTCTTCCATCCAGATGCTCTTAACCTTTCCAGACTACCGTAGCCCTTTCAGGAGGCCGATTTGTCTTGTGTATGCCCAAGTTACACCCCACTTGCTGAAAAACTACTCGTTATGTACTAGGGGTGGCTAGCCCGTCACGCCACCACAACCGCGATTTTTAGCACGTGAGCTCGATCAGAGCACGAATGGGTTTGTCTCCTGGAGCTGGACATTACGGCTTCCAGCTGCAGGGTAAACGGACCCAGAGGGCTCTGTTCCCCCAGCCCAACAACAGATAATGGAGATCCCTATGCAAGGTGGAGGGTGCCTGGGCAGTTCCGAATACAAGTGGCCTGAGCTGGAAATCGATCCGGAGGCCGCAGCCAACAACCCCACGCTTGGAGAACAGCTCTACGGCATCTTTAATACCCAGGGGCGTGCGGGATCTCGGCTGGATGCCACAGACTAAAGATGTCAGGGCTAAAATCTCACTGGCTCGCTTCATCCAAGGGACAGCACTAATCTCTACAACATCTAGGCACTGTACAATGCCTACGGCATTTCTTGACATGGCCTGCGCAGGGAGAGAGGCCAGCCTCCCTGAGACTAGACCCTTCAATAAAGGATTGTGGCCCAGCCCCGCAGGATCACTCCTGGGAGCGAGATGCCCCCAATAGACACACACACACAGCGCCGTGAGCACCGCCTCCATGGTAGCTACAAACACTGGGGAAGGACGAGGGGGCGCGTGCTCTGGATTCAGTCTCCACTCAAGCAGGTGGATGAGAAGGGGGCAGAGAGGGAAGGGGCAGCAGGGGAGCCATCCCTGCCCACTCCAATGGGCTGGTCAGTAGAGCATAACAGCACCCAGTCCAGTTACTGGTATTGCAGTAATTACCTCCCGTGTAACTCAGTGTAACTCGGTGGAGCTTCCTGGGACAGGCATTCCTGAGGGTGGCATTGCTCTGCACCAGACCGGGCTGACCCCCTGGGCTCCATCGCCTTCTGTGATCCGACCACAAAGCAGGAGGGGTGTCAAGACAGGTGCCGGCTTGGCAGCTGGCAAGGAGTAACAGCTGCTACCAGGGAGTGTAACATGGCTCCAGGCAGGGGGTTGCAAAAGAGTTTACGTCTAGGGAAAGTGGCTTATGTGGCACGTTGGGAGAGTAAAACAAACTCTTTATTCTGCAAGGTCTACAGGAAGGGACCAGGCTGGGGGCGGGGGGCGCTCTGAACTGCCTGTGTGGAGGCAGGAGGTCCTGTAGGCATCCCGTGTATTATTTGATCCGAGCTGCTCCCAGCCAATCCCAATCCAAGAAAACCCATTCATGTTGCTGGAGGCCTGACCTAAGAGGTTTCTCACGATATACCATGCTTATTTCTTCTCTGATTACTTTGTGTTCTCTATTCATCATCCCAGGCACACCAGGCTCAACTTCTCCATGGTGGGCTGAGCTGGCCTGAAGTCCACTGTTTGGCTGTAGAGTCAGGGGGGTGGACAGGTGGCCAAGCGCCCCTTCCTCCCCGACACAGCCTCCAGGTTCTGCTCCGAGCACAACCCCAGTCCGTGGCATCCCGGGGCACCTTGACTCCACCACCGTGCTTGTCAGGGAGGAGGATCATCCAGACCATGATATTCATCACTCACCGTTGGAGTGCTGCCACCATCACAACAAAAACACAGGCCTGGATCACAGGCAGAAACATTCCAGACGTGCTCCGAGGTGACCACCACCCTTTATAAACACAGGCCCAGTACAGCCGTATCTTTTAGCCACCTACACGCAAACCAGACTGGAAAACAAGCTGGCCTGCTTCCCGCAGCCAGATGGAAACACAGACACAAACAACTGGGAGCAAAGGCTAATTAACGGGGCATTGGCGCTCATTCAACCAGGTCCTGATCACAGTCCCAGGTAGCCTACCCCAGCACGCTCCTGCACATCCTCCTTACGCCTCTTTCCCTTTTATTCCATTTGTATTTTAGGAAGAGTCTCTGAATCCTACAAATCGTGGCAAAACTCCTATTGACAGGGATCCCTCGGTCAACATTATCTCATTAGTGGGACTCACCCAGATGACCCGATTGGAGATATTGCTACCCTGTGGTCCCTGCCTGTTAGGGGTGAAAAACAGCATTGGGACAATGGGGCAGGAAGGGCTGTGGCAGAGAGGAAGGATGGTCCAGTGGTTTAACCCTAGGGGGTTAAAGCACCCCCTAGCGCGTGAGGGTCCTCAAGCAAGTCACTTAGCTGCTCTGTGCCTCAGTTTCTCCACTGTAAAATGGGGATGATAAGACTAGTCTCTTTCACAGAGGTGCTGTGAGGATAACTATACCAACAACCATGAGATGGCCAGATGGCCCCATGATCACAGTCATGGGGGCCTTAGAAGAACTTAAGACAGAATTTTGTTTTGCGCAAAATTTGGACATTCTCTGGTGTCGTTCCATTTCAGAACAGAAAAAAAAATATCAAAATTGCGGCATTTCCTGCAAAACAGCAAAATCCAGTCTGGCTCAGCTCGGCTCCCACCAGCACCTCTAGCTTCCCCAGCTCCAGGCCCTACTTTTCCTGAAGACAGGGTCTCTGGACATGTGTGGAGGCGCTTTCCCATCCCTTGCTTTTCAGGAGTGTGTGGGGAGCCCTGACCTTAGCAGGACAAGCTGCTCGATGGACTGGTGATGAACCAGCTACAACAGCCCTGGGCCAAGCAGCTGCCAGGATGGGTGGGGATCTCCTGCCATGTCATCCTTTGGAATGGAGGGTCTTGCTGGCTGCAGAACCATCATATGGGGAAAGCATGTAGTGACCAGGCCTGGCCAGCGCCCTGTGGCCCACTGTTCCTGCTGAGAATCCAAGTCTGGTGGGCTATGCAACACAGATTTTGGGGCAAAGGGCTGGTGGCTGGAATGAAACAAAGTAGGTTATTTTGGGTGGGAGTCTCCCGTCGTGGTCGACGGAGGAGAGTCGGTTTCTTTTAGGGCGTCTTCCTGTGCGAATGTAAAGTGACCAAGGATCTGCAGATGTGTGCGCATGCCGGGCAGATGTGGCCTCTTCCTGTTTTCTTCGCTCACGTTTCTCTTTGGCTTTTTTCTGCTCTGCTGTCATCCTGATTTGTCGGCAGCTTGACTTCAGATCAGCTTGGCCAGCTTTTTGGTGAGCTTTGAGAGTGTCCTTATGTCATTTTCATGGGCCACCGTGTGCCTGCGCCCATTTTCAACTGTCCATGAAATATGGCTTTGGGGAGTCATGTCCCAGTCCAGGACTTTGAGTGGCTGGAACAAAGCAAATTAGGTGTATTGGTAAGCTGAAAGGGTGGCTGCATAGATGGTTCTGGAGACCCAGGGTTGGTTTCTGCAGATCAGTTCATCTGCCATTTTGCAGACAGTGAGGAAAGGGTTGCTGTTGGCCTCCTCACCCCAGCCCTCAAAGGATTCCCTCAGTTCCAAGCACAAATTAAGTAAATTAAGCTATTCAGTAGGACATGCAATTAAATACATTTGCAGCAGAACATAACAGGTGATGCAGAGGAGAGATATTGATCTGAAATGACAAGATAAACATTCAGTGTTAAACAGATGGGTATGTAGAGCAGGGTTTGGTTGGTAAATAAACCCATCACCATTCCTTGGGGTGTCTCACTTCCCTTTGGAGAAGCCAGGGTACCAGTATAAAAGTTCTTACGTCCCAAGGATCCTCATTCACTCGACTTTACTTCTTAGCATTTGTTTCCAGCTGCTGAACAAGGTAAGTCAGTTTATTCTGAAGATTTTTTTTCCTGGCTTATTAATGGGTGATCACTTCTTTCCTAGATTTTGAAGTATGAGCTGCAAAAAATCCATACTGAGTCTGGTCTGGACAATTCTCTTCCAATCCCAAACTCTCATGGTCCAGGTGGGCCATTGCTCTGATGCAATGCAGAATGTCTTAAATGTGCTGGGCACAAAGTGGGAAGAGAATCCAGATGGGTAGCAGCAAGGAGACAGGGCTAGGATAGCAGATGCTGCATGTTTTAGCACCCTAGAAATCCAGATGGGTCCATAATGGGACCGCGGCTTTGAGACTGAGCTCTCTTTGCAGGTGCAAGCATGTCTGCAAAGTGCTAACACATTTTTGATGCTACTGCAACATAATAATAATAATAATAATAATAATAATAAATTAGCTTTTGCAGAGCAGTTTTGATCCATCGATCTCAAAGCACTTTGCAAAGGAAGCTCAAGATCCTATCTACATTTGACAGCTGTTCCACTAGCACAATCCCAATGAATAATAATAATAGAAACCACAATAACAATATTAGCTTTTTGCTAACAATAATAGCAAGGGTGGCCTATGTGATAACTAAAGGAGAGGGAGCTCCCTTTGATGGACACCCAGCCAGCCAGTTAGCTGTTCTTTACTTGCTTTACCTGTAAAATGTTAAAAAGTCCCCAGGTAAAGAAAAAAAAAGTGGGCACCTGACCTAAAGAGCCAATGGGAAGGCTAGATTTTTTTAAAATGGGGAAAGAAACTTTCCCTTTGTCTGTTGTTCTCTGGGATGAACCCCCAAGAACCTAGTTTGGGGGCTTAATTTTTGGAATTGCTCTTTCAAAATCTAGCAAATGCCTAAATTCCAGATATATTTTCTTTGGGTTTGTTTTAATAAAATTTACTTTTTTTAAGAACAGGACTGGATTTTTGGTGTCCTTAGAGGTTTGTGCACATGTTGTTTAATGTAGCTGATAGCCACGGCTAATCTCCTTTGTTTTCTTTCTCAGCTCTTCCTCGGAGGGGGGTGAAAGGGCTTAAGGGGACCCCACAGGGAGGAATTCCTAAGTGCTCCTTCCGGGGTTCAAAGGGGTTTGGTTTTGCATTTGGGTGGTGACAGCGTTTACCAAGCCAAGGTCAGAGGGAAGCTGTAACCTTGGGAGTTTAATACAAGCCTGGAGTGGCCAGTATTAATTTTTAAAATCCTTGCGGGCCCCCACTTCCTGCACTCAGAATGACAGAGTGGGGATTCAGCCACCTGATCATGTCTAACTAAACATTCCCTGTCCAAATTATTTCTCCTAGGTATGGAAAATACTTTTTCATACGTGGTTCAAACCTTACCCAGCATTTCTGCGTATAGCATTGCTGCTCCGTCCCTGCAGCCCAGAGAACAACAGACAAAGGGAAAGTATCTTTCCCCATTTTAAAAAAAATCTAGCCTTCCCATTGGCTCTTTAGGTCAGGTGCCCACTTTTTTTTCTTTACCTGGGGGACTTTTTAACCCTTTATAGGTAAAGAACAGCTAACTGGCTGGCTGGGTGTCCATCAAAGGGAGCTCCCCCCCTTTATTTATCACAGCGTATTATCTGCCAGGTGCCCAATTCTGGACCCCGGAAAGTAAACTATTTTGTTCGAGAACCAAAAAAATTATACCATGGATGTCATAATGTCTATATATTTTCAAAACAGTTCTTTAAAGCAATGACATAAAATATGCTCTTGTTTCTCTTACAATCTTTCTACCAAACTGGTCAGAATTTTTGTTTTTTCCCCAGTGGAAAAGTTCAACTTTTCATCAGAAACCGGCAAACCAAAACATTTCAGCCAAAAACTGAATATTTTTAGTTCTTGATGAAGAGTCCAAATTTTCCTCCAAAAATTTCATCAAAAAAGAAAAGTGCATTAACCTTGGAAAATGCTACTCTGCTTCAATCAGTTTGCTTTTAAACCCAGACACACACTTTTCTTTTGAACCCCGCATTCCTTTGCCCTTCATTTAACTTCTGACATTTTATGTGCAGTGTTGGAATGCAAGGTGGCCTCTTCCGTTGTCATACTTAGAGAAATTGAGAAAACTCAACTCTATTGCGGCTTTTGGCCTCAAAGCCCCCATGGCTTAAGAACAGCTGAAGATGCTGTGAATCCACAATGGGAAAATGAGGTTCACAAGTTTTCAGTGACTTTTTTTTCATACCTGCCAATCCCTCTAACTCTGTTTGCAATGGGACTTTCCATTCAGCCACTTGCAACTGGTCCATCTGAGTGGCAATATGTACGTTCCTATCTGGCCTCTAGAGAGACCAGCTGGGGAAAATCCCCATCAGTGCACCCACACAGCTAGCAGCTAGTGACCCTCTGACAAGTTCATGGCCCACAGGTTGAGCAAAATTTAAAAAATTGCTACTGTATATTAGCACAGGACAGTAAAAGCCAGTGTCTCCTGCTTTTGCAAACCCTGAGAGCTTTTGTTCCTTTCAGGGTTCCCTAGCCTGCTGGAAGATGTGTTCGCATCAAAAGAAACAGGACTGCTATGAGATCCCAGCTCAGGCTGGAGGATCCTTGAGCTATGGTGTTGGAGCGGGCTCATCGTGCTGCGGCTCCGGGGAGTCCTGCCAGAAGATTATAATCGCCGGGGGTGACAGTGGAGGCTCAAGCAGTGGCAGTGGGGGATCGTACGGCTGCAGTGTTGGAGGGGGATCAGACGGTGGGAGCGGGGGATCAGGGCAAAAGATTATCATTGCAGGCGGTGGCAGTGGGGGCTCGTCCGGCAGCTGCACTGGAGGGGGATCAGGCGGTGGGAGCGGGGGATGGTCAGGCGGCTGCACTGGAGGGGGATCAGATGGTGGGAGCGGGAGATCAGGGCAAAAGATTATCATCGCAGGCGATGGCAGTGGGGGCTCCTTCGGCAGCTGCACTGGAGGGGGATCAGGCGGTGGGAGCGGGGGATGGTCAGGCGGCTGCACTGGAGGGGGATCAGACGGTGGGAGCGGGGGATCAGGGCAAAAGATTATCATCACAGGTGGTGGCAGTGGGGGGTCATCAGGCAGTTGCATTGGAGGGGGATCAGGCGGTGGAGCGGGGATGGTCCGGCGGCTGCACTGGCGGGGGCTCCGACGGCGGGAGCGGGCGAGCAGGGCAAAAGATTATCATCACAGGTGGTGGCAGTGGGGGGTCATCAGGCAGTTGCATTGGAGGGGGATCAGGCGGTGGGAGCGGGGGATGGTCAGGCGGCTGCACTGGAGGGGGATCAGACGGTGGGAGCGGGGGATCAGGGCAAAAGATTATCATCGCAGGTGATGGCAGTGGGGGCTCGTTCGGCGGCTGCACTGGAGGGGGATCAGGCGGTGGGAGTGGGGGATCATACGGCTGCAGTGTTGGAGGGGGGTCAGATGGTGGGAGCGGGAGATCAGGGCAAAAGATTATCATCGCAGGCGATGGCAGTGGGGGCTTGTCCGGCGGCTGCACTGGAGGGGGATCCGGCTACGGCGCTGGAGGCTCAGCTGGCTGTTGCAGTGGTGGCTCAGATGACTTCGGCAGTGGAGGTTCCCTGCAGTCGACGCAGCGGAAATGCCCCATTGTGATCCCATGCATGGAGCAGCAGCAGACCAAGCAGCCCTGCCAGTGGCCCCCAAACCTGACGAAGTAACAGCCATGGAAGCAACAAGGGATAAAATCCCAGAACATAAACGTGCCAGTTGACTCCTGGTTCTCATGAAGCTGCTTTAATTTCCAATGCTTTGCATGGCTTGTTTCTGTCCTAAGCTGCAGGTTCTCTCTTCTCTTCGCCAGCTGAACCCCGGATCACTGACCTATTGCCGATGCCCTCGAGAAATGTGAATTGTGCTTCAAGGCTGAGATAAAAATCCCGTTCCTCAGTTCCCTGCTTTGATCTCCAATTGTGCATGTGAGAAAAAAATAAAACATCTAGTGCATGAAAACCAGAGTGTCGGGGTGTTCGCTTTAGTCTCTGCTCCCCTGCCAGCCGTTCACCTGGTGTCGGACTAGAAACTGACCTCTGATTAACACAGCTGTTGTGCCACTTAGAAATCCCAGAAGGCGGAAGGTCCGATCCTCAGCTGACATGAATGGGTGTTGTCATGCTTCCTAACATGGCCTCACAGCATCTACTGCATCTCCTCCAGGACTACACGGGAAAGGACCAGATTCTGAGCCCGGACACACATTGAATTGTTCCTTACCACATGGGTATTCTCACTGGAGACACCAGTGCTACTCCTGGAGTAAGTGCTACTCAATGAGTGTAAGGCAGGACTGGGACTCGGGAGGTCCCAGTTCAACTTCCAGCTCTCCTACAAATTTCTCCTACTGCAGTTCACTTTAGCCTTTGACGCTAAGAGCCCCTGGCTTTTAAACAGAACAGGGTAGCTAGACGGATCCCTTGCGTGGTAACCTACTCCTCTCTCTCTGCTGAGAATGAGAGAGTTCGCTGGCCTTCCGGCATGCTGCAGAGGCTGGCACATGGGCTGAGGGGCCTTTCAGGACATGTCGTGGTGTGGGGAAACTGAGTCCTAGTCTGCGCTAGTATAACCGTGTCAGTTGTGTGTGATTTGGTACGGCCACGGCCCCAGTGAGGACCCAGATAGGTGCCCTCTACTGATCTCTCTTGTTCCCCTTCCTGATCTGGAATAATCTGAACAGCTACCAGCACTTTTATACCAGCATCACTCCATCCACACTCAGGAGGGCAGCCACTTAACACAGCAAAACTCTCTAGCATAGACAAGCCCTTGGGAGTGCTTGAACTGACATTGACTCAGCTTGTTCGTCCTCAGTTTTCCCCTTTAATTAGAGAGTCCTGTCCATATTACACAGCACATGCTCCCAGAGAGACTTGGCCAGCACATGCAACAAGTGCTGACCCAGGACGGCCGTGCCCCTTAGATAGCGAGGGCTAATTCTCCCGCAGCGCTTGATTAATGCATGGACTACACCCTCGGAAAGAGAGCAAGAACCTCTCTTAGCTCCCTGGACGGTGCTTTTCAGCACTGAGCCTGCAGGCAGAACGTCAGAGCACGACATGCCTGCTAAAGCCAGCAGGTGCAGAATGACTCCTTGGCAAAGCAAGACAAGCTACCTGGACTGTAGGTTCGAGTGTGCAGAGTCAAACGGGGCTGCACCTGCCTGGGCAAGTAGGCAGGCAATGAGTGGAACCTTAGTTACACACACCCCTCTCTTATTCCCTGGCCGGTGCATCTGAGCCAGCGGGTGAAGGATTTTGATTTCCTGCTGGCAAAGGCTAGTGGTGAATCACACCCCGCACCCAGGAGCATGAGAGGAGCTAGGAGAGAAATATAGATTCCTGGGATGCCCCTGGGGTCAGGCTGCCCAGAAAAACATGGCAAAATGCACCCCTGAAAGTGTTAGAAAACAAGAGGAAGAATCACCAAAGATCTCTAACTAGCTTTCCGTGCACCGCACTTTAACCAGGGAGACAGGTTTTGCAGAAGCCAAGAGGGGAGATCTGGCCTAGTGCCTCATTAAAGCGATCAAGGCAACAAGCAATGTGTAGTTATGGTTATTAGACAGTCCAGCGAAAGTGTTAGCATTAGCTACGGCCTATTGACAGATCCGTGCACACCTCCCTGGAGGTGGAAACCCCCCTGCAGGCGTACGCTTTTAAGGGAGTTTTCTCGAGGTGGGACTGTTCATTTTAGGAGCTCCTTTCAGGCTTTGATGGGACACTTCCTGCCTGTTAGATCAAGGGAATGAAACAATGTTGTGTAAATGGCGCTGCCTGCACTGGAGGTGTGGCTAGCTGCATAACTGCCTTCTAGTTTCACAGTTGTGCAAGACTTATTCACCTGGGGAATCCTTACTCATGCAGGTGGTCTGAGTGACTTCACCAGTGAGTAGGGACTCACCAACATGAACAGAGTTTGCACAATCAGAGACAAAGAAAAGAGCATGTGTCATTAATCAGAGTAATTAACCATTGGAACAATTTACCAAGGAGTCTCCATCACTGACAATTTTTAAATCAAGATTGGATGTTTTGCTAAAAGATCTGCTCTAGAAATTATTTTGGGGAAACTTCTCTGGCCCGTGCTCAACAGGTCAGAGTGATCGCAATGATCCCTTCTGGCCTCAGAATCTATTAACCTACGCTGGCAATGGCTGGCTTGGAAACAGATCTGTATATTTCAGAAGGGAAACATCAGAAAAAATGAAAAAATTCCATTTTCTTTGCGAATATTCTTTTTTCTTTTTTTTTATTTTCTTTTTTTTTTTTTACGGGAAAACATATTAAAAACAAACCCAATGATTTTTTTTAATGTAATGTTATCATTTGGGGGGTTATTTTTCCCTCTGGCCTCTTCTTTGTTTGCTTTCACTCCCTTATTAGAAAACAGGACAAAAAGCCAAGATGAGAAAATGGGGAACCAGATCTATTTCTTAATCAGCCATTTGAAGAGAGGTTTCCAGGTATTTTCCCAACCTGCAGAAAATTCTTTCCTGTTTCTTGCACGTCCTGGGCAAAGCTTTCAGAGTCGGCTGCCACACAGGACACATCTCGTTATTCCAAGGCCACAGCTGCACAGGGACGTGGTTATGAACAGATTCCATCCACATCTGTTTTGAGTGGCCGTTTGGGCCTCTTAGGGAGATTGCCTGGATTGGTTTACAAACCGTATTACACAGCTGCCTCCTTGGGCAGCCACTACCCCTCTTATTGTGAACTCTTCCACTGAGAACAATTTCAGGCACTCAGTGTGGGGTTGTTCCAGCCACGGGGCCAAACTGGTGTGGTTGGGGCCTGCTGATCATTGCAGTCAGGCACAGCACTTCCCACTAATACCAGATTATATTCAACACCCACTGCACCCACGTCACTTCACAGTTGTGAAACAGGGGTATTGGCAAAGCATCTGGAGCATCTGAAATGAAGGGTCTGTGCCAAGTCCTAGGCATGGCTTTGGCTCGATAGCCTAAGAAATGACGACATTGCAAGTTAAAATGGAGGGAGCCATTCACTTTAGAAAATCTTGGCCATTGTTTAAAAGACCTGTCCTGCCAATTCGAGCCACAGGAAACTACCACCGAATATTGTATCCTACCTCCTCGTTCACTCCCTGGACAGGGGGATTTCAGATATTTCAGGTAAGGACCATCTCTTCTTGAGGTGCTGCAATACAAAAATTACCCCTGCATGACAGTAAGATATTAAACAACCAAAACCACCCTCACCGTTTGCCTCATCTCCACTTGCAAGGCACATCGGGTGGGGCGAGCAATTAAAAGTTTGTGAAACACAAGGAAAAGAAATGATCTAAATCAAAGGCGATGAGTCAAATAAGCTTTTGAAGTCGGGGGATAATTAGAGGCTGTAAATATATTGGTCATTGTCCCCCAGCCAAGAGCAGGGCTTAGGAAAGGTATAAAAGTTCCCATACCCCTAGCAGCCTCATTCACTCAGCTTCACGCCTAGCTCTGGTGTTCTTGCTGGCATTCAAGGTAAGTCCTTATTCTAATGAAACTCTTTACTGTTCATTAAAATTAACTTAATAGTTTTCAGACTACGAGCTGCCAAAATCTATTAAGAGTCTAGCTCTGGACACGGAAATTATTCAGACTCCAGTTCCGAGCTGGTGGGTGGGCTGTCCGGGCTCGATGCCAAAGCTGGCAGTAGAATTGGATGCCAAGTAGCATTTGATTGTAATTTACCTGCACGACGTAGTGCCTAGGATCTCTAGCTTTCTGAAGCCAAAATAGAAAGATGTGAAGTGAAGAATAGGAAGCGGAAAGGAGACAGAACTATGGAAACTGATGAGAGAATAGACTGAAGCTTATTAATACATTTTCCCCAGGTCTTCAAGCTTTTGGGGACAAAGCTACCTGATGGGAGCATCTCCTTGACTCATAGTTCTTTTTTATCCAATGGCAAACTTTAGTTTATGCATTTTGTCTGGGACTTTGAAAGTAGCCAAGGGCTGATAGGTATCCTAGTCCCATTTCAATCTGGAGTTTTAATGGGATTTAGGAGCCTTAGAAAATCCCAGCTCTCAAAAGTAGAAAGATACTGTCCATAGACTCACAATGGCTAGCTCCTCATCTGGTGTAAAATCAGCATCATTCCTATTGAGTTCAAAGGAATTACTCCAGTTTACATCGGCAGAGGATTCGGCCCAGACCAGAGAGCACGTGGTGGTCACTCAGGTAAAATGTTCAATAGGTTCCTAAATCATTTAGGTACTATGTCCCAACAGTGATTTAGGAACCTGGGCGCCAACGGCTCACTGTAAATCAATGAGACTCAGACTGCTAAGGCATTTTGGAAATTTTATCCCTTGTCTGACCTCCTGCACAGAACAGGCCAAATTGTGCTACTGATAATGTGAAACTCTTTCCCCATCTTGTTTTCAGCTCTTCTCCCTGCCCACAATGAACATTTTTCTCTCAGTAGCATTTTTCTCCAGATTTTTTGTGCGTGCACATACCTACTTACGACCAGGGAGGCAGTGTTGCCTATGGGATAGTGCACTGAGCTGTAACTCAGGAGATCTGGGGTTCTATTCCCACCTGCAGCATTGGCCTGCTGGGTGAACTTAGGCAAGTCAGTTACTCTCTTGTGCCTCAGTTTCCCCATCTGTAAAATGGCAGTAATGATAAGTGTGGTTATGATTATGCTAATGATAAGTGTGGTTATTATTAGTCTCGTTTCTTAACTGACTTCTTATAAAGCAGTGTCTCTTTTCATTTCATACCTCCACATTTAAGAGACTATTTATGTTGACCGATAACCAGAAATGGCTTGATTCCACCTGAAAAAAATCACAAACCCTACAACATTTCCTGAGACCCTTTTCTCCAAACTCTGTTATGTGTGGAATGTAAATCCCCAAGGCCAGAGGATCTCACTCTTGCAGCTTCCACCCCTTTCCACCAGACCTCCTGAGAGAAGTCCTAAAAACTTCGGCTCAGGTCGTCCTAGGAGGAAGCCTGGGAATCAATGAAATGGTGCCGGGTCTCTTTTGGAATCTGGAGAGCAGTGGTTGCATGTGACCGGGGACATAAATGCACATCAGTGGACAACCGGAGACAGCCCTACAGCTGGGTAGCTCAACATAGCTTCCTTGAGCTACACCCATTTACACCAGCTGCGGCCTGACTCCTGGACGACTTTGCAGACAAATGCTCCTGACCCTTAGTGAGAAGAGGTCATTAGCTGGGAACTGTTGGCTTACGCATTTAATACATAAAAGAATCGTGAGTTCTGTGCAGTGGGGGAGGGAAAGGAAAATCCTAAGAAAGTCGCTCTTGTTTTCACAGTAACTGAAGGAAAGTCTTTTTTTTCCCCCAGGGTTCCCTGCATTACGTAAAGATGACTGCCCGTGAGCCCCGAGGCTGTCATGACAGCGGCAGCTCCTCCTGCCACGACAGTGGCAGTTCCTCCTGCCACGACAGCGGAAGCTCCTCCTGCCACAGCAGCGGGGGCGGGACATGCCATGATGTGAAACCTCTGCCCCAGTGCCCCACTCCTGTCCCTTGCCAAACCACCACCATCCCTTGTCAGCAGCAGACCAAGCAGACCACCCCGTGGCCACCGCAGAAGTACCAGAAGTAAAGAAGTCCATCTCAGAAGCCGAGTTTGCTTCTCGCTCTCATTGAGCTGGAAAAGCTTTGCCGCCGTACCTCTTTCATAAATTGCACGTACTCTCTCCTCTGATGGGTACTGTAGCAACCCAGGGTGTTACTAACAACCTCAAAAAATGTGATTGGTTCCTGCATGCTCAGATAATTTAATCCTGCCTCTGTTCTGGTCAGAAATGCCAGACATTAAATTTTACAAGAGTGCCAGAGTCTTGGTGTTTGTTATCTAGAAACTTCTCCGTCTCTTGTCTATCGCCAGTCCCTTTCCTCTTTCGATCGTAAGCCCTCTCCTTTTAAAAAACAGCTGGGGTGTTCAAGGCAGTTTAAGCACATTAAGTGCCCAACTTTGAGACAGGATCACCAGGGTGCAACCCAGAACTGGGGTACTGCTGTGCCCCCTTAACTCTTCAGGCTGGGCTGTCTCTCACAATTCGTTGCTAGTGACAAGCAGCAAACCCCTCCAGGTGCTCTTATCACTCAGCACAACCGCACGTGGATCCCCACACCCAGCCAGATTGCATGAATGCTCCCAGAGCCACTCACAAATCACACAGAGAAAGGCACCAGCAAACCTCCCCACCCTTGAACCCCAAAACTGTGCTGAATTGCTTTGGTCAGAAGCCTGACCAGTGTCGTCAGTTCATTATCCAGTCCCTGCCTCCTTCAATGTGGAGAGGCCACACACCAGCCTTTGTGAACTGAGCTAAGATTTCCCAAGCACTTCAACAAAACACACTGTTGTAGGTAAAAGATAAAACAGGTTTAATAACGACAGAATGATCGATTGTAAGTCATTATAAGTGCCGGGGGTTAGGCACCTAAAGATGCACATAGGTGCTGAGTGGGATTTTCACCTTAGCAACTTAAGCACCAGACTCCTGTGATTTCAGGTGCTTTTCTAATCCTGCTTTGCTAGGCCCAGACCCTGTGTGTCCCCAGCTGATCCAAGTAGCAGAGATGGGGGTGGAGGGGAGAGGAATGGGCATGGTCTGGGCAGTAAAGCAGGGTGTGAGTGCGCGAGTACTTTTGGGCTCCGAGACAGGAGGTGAAGCTGTCGGACTATGATCCAGCTGGGGTGCAATGCCCCTTTGGGGACTGGGATAGCAGAGGGGCAGAAAGGAGGCTCCGGGCAGTGGGAGGGACCAAGGAGACTCCAGAGAGAAGCCCTGGGGAGGTCAGGGGAGGCTGGATGTGGCAGAAGCAGGAAATTGGAGGTGGACTGGGGAAGGAAAGAAGCCTGTTGGGATGGGAGGAGCTGGAGAAGGCTCCAGGGAGCAGCCCTCAAGGACAGGGGGTGTTGAAGACACGAGGCCATGGTGGGGGCTGCTCGGGGCTGGGTGGGTGCATTAGGCACTGCTAAGGGGTGGGGGGCACAAGGCCAGGATGGGAGCTGTGCCGCTGTAGCAGATGCTGCGGAAACAGTCGGGCACTTACCAGCCGGGCTGCCCAGTTGCCAGGGCTCACAAGTCATGTAGAAAAACATTGCAAGATCTGGAAACCTACCTTGCAATGAGTGACTAGAGGAGCAATGATAACTGACCTCCTCAACCAAGCACTGGGAGATCTACTGGTGAAAAGAGCTCTGTATTCTTCTTATTTTAATTATTATTATTGCAATGGTTCAAGGTTGCTACTGGTCCCTGAAAGCCTCCTCCTACGACAGAGCTTCAGGGTCAATGCCCAGGGAGCCTGCCCGAGAGAGCCATGAAGCTGCCCTTACGTGACGCCAACAGAACAAGCACAACTCGCAACGTTGCTGTGCACCAGAGCAGCAAGACTATGCACTAGTGCAACCACACTCTGCTCTTTTATCAACCCCAGCGCTTCAATATCCAAGCCAGCACCAGCAAAAGCAGCTCTGCCAGCTGCTAGTCCATCTGCAGAAGAGAGAGTCAGAGAAACAACAATGAACTGTTGAAAACAGCCTACAAGCAGAAATGTGCCAGTTGGCTGCTTGTTCTTATGAGGTTGCCTTCAGTTTATAAAGCTTTTTGTGTCTTGTCTGTTTCACAAACTACAGATATTCTCTCTTTTCCTCTCCTTTAATGTCTGCAACACACTTTGAAGAGCATCGTCCTCCATACAAATGTGAAGTGCTATTTTTGTCCGATTGATAGTCCTGGGTTATGGAATATTTAAACTAATATATAAAACTTTCTATTAGCCATCCCTTGGTTTCCTTCTTCCATCTCCAGGGAGACAAGGAAGCTTGCAATTCATCAGAGGTCAACGTGTTGGCGTTTCCATAGTTATCAGCCTCTTCACTTTTTCCTCGGTAACTCCAGAAGCGTCCTATTGAACACATACCGGTTCGGGGGTCAACATTAAACACATCCCCATTGCGTTTAACAGCCAGTATCGTACTAATGAGGACCAATATTCAGGACTACACTTTACAACAGGAGATATTGCCAATGCTAAGCATTCAAAAATCATGAGTCAAGCTTCCATCCCACCCCCCAAAATACCATAAGATTTAAAAAATAATAAGTTTGGGGGGTTCTTTTAGTTGCCTCCTGGTTTGAGCCTTCGTGGGTCACATTTTCAAACTTTTCTCTACAACCATGAAGGCTGGAAAATTACTAATTGCCTGGGACCACTTCCTGCTACAAGGCCATTTCCGAGGCCTTTGTTTATTCCAAAGTCCCTGGAACAAAGTCTTCTGGCCAACTCTAGTCTGAAAGGGCCAGTACATGTCATTACACTGCAGCATGCTTTGAGCAGGGGGTTGGACTAGTTGACCTCCTGAGGTCCCTTCCAACCCTGAGATTCTATGATTCTATGACCCACCCAAGCTAGCTTTGATCTAGCTAGCTCCAGCAACAATAGCCATTATTATAGCAGATAGTCATCTATCTTGGATGGTTTAGACACAAGGAATCCTGCATCTTGGCAGGGGATTAGACGAGATGACACTTGTGGTCCCTTCAAACCAGGGCCGGCTTTAGGCCTATTCCACCAATTCCCCCGCGCCTTCCCTGTCTATAGGCGCCTTTTTAATTTTTACTCACCCGACGGCGCTCCGGGTCTTCGGCAGCACTTCGACGGTGGGTTCTTTGCTCGCTCTGGGTCTTCGGTGGCAGGTCCTTCAGTGCCGCCGAAAACCTGGTGTAAGTGAAGGACCCACCGCCGAAGACTCGGAGCACCGCCCGGCGAGTACAAGCCCCACGTGTTTGTTTGTTTTTTAGTCATCCCTGCCGAGGCCCCGTCGAAACTGTTCAAACTGGGCCCCGCACTTCCTAAAGCCGGCCCTGCTTCAAACCCTATGATTCTGTGAAGCTGTGGCAGCATGAGCTGTACATGTCCACCTGGGAATCTCAGTGTGTACATAAGTGGCGTGCCATGTCAACATGAGTTTCACTGCAATATGTCATGTATTTGTTCAGTGCCTGATACATTGCATGGTAGATTTACTCTGTGTGATTTATTACACACACTAATTAGCTAATGCTTGGATTGGTGGTTTGGAAAGGTGACGTGTTCTAACGTGATAATCATTATCGTTAAGAATGGATTCAGTATGTGACGCATGTGTTTGAGTATGCAGGGCATGCATCGCATGAGGTGACATACAAATTATAATATGTGACATTTGCGATTCTCAAATGAAGAGCCTGAAAATCACTGACGGTTCTCTACATACTGGATCTCATGATTTGAGATGGTTTAAAAATGATTTTTTCCCATGAAACTTTTTAACGGACATTTTTTCATTTTCATTGTAAATTTTTGTCTTTGCAACAAAAACCAAAAACCCGCTCACCAAATGTTTTATTGGTTTCCAGGAAATTAAATTTAGTTTTTGCTTCTTCCAATAAGCAGCCAAGAACGTTCAACAAAAATGGAAATTTCTGCAAAAATATAATCAAAAAGGCATTTTTTATTGAAAAATAGTTTTGATTTAAAAAAACCAACTCAGCTCTAACTTTGAAAAATTCCAGTTCTGGCAAATCCCAATGTTGATAATGACATTCTATCTATTCTCATGTACACTTGAGCACCAAGGGCTTGATCCAAAGTTCGTTAAAATAAATGGGACTCTTCCCATTCACTTGAAAGAACTTTGAATCAGGTCCCTCTTGAATAATCAGGCCAGACACTTGGCTGGTGGAGATCAATGTAACTCAGTTGATTTGACTGGAATAAAAACAATTAGAAAACCCAAATTCTGTCCAAAATAGCTTGTGATGGAAAAATTTTGACTAGCTCCAAGAGCAATAACAACCAAACGGGTCAGAGATGAGATTCCATGAAACACTTTCAGGAGCCCAAAATCTGGCCTGATATGGTCTATACAGGATAACCCACGGCCTCTGTTAACATATCACTGCAATGTCTGAAAGCTCCTCCATTTATAATCACTGTCTTGAGCACCAAGCTCAGCAAAAGAGAAAATCGAATTAACTCCGAAATAGTTTCGGGGGATGGGGTAGGGTGAGCTGAATGTCCCTATAACTGTGGAGGGACTAAAAGCAGTGACGACCCGTACCCACCAGTAGTGGGGAGCGACAGAATGAGGGCAGCGGCCTCAGCAGATGTTACTGAGCATGGCTTAGTTCATGAGAATATGCTCAGTACAAACCAAGCAGCAACTGGGGGCACATGACCCCATGTGACCCCCCCCCTCACCATGCGTCACCTCTGGCTAAAATTGTAAACTTCTGGGCAGTCCAGGCAGTAAATGGGACTCAGAAATCAACCCCCTGCAAAGGAAAAACCTCACTCAAAGTTTTGCAAAACTGAAACCCAAACCCACCTCACTTTTGATCCATCTCCTCCCCCAATTCCTGTTCAGTGCGGCTCCGCGTCACAGTATGTTAAAAACCCACAACCCCATAACATGCGAGGCAGCGTGGCCTGGGGCGGTGGTTTTCAACCTCCAAGGAGTCCGCCGACGTCTAAGATTTCCAAAGGGGTCCACACCCCCACTTGACATTTTTTAGGGGGACCACAAATGAAAAAAAGGTTGAAAACCACTGGTCTAGGGGCCTGGGGCTGGGAGCTAGAAATATCTGTGTGTTGGCTCTGCCTGTGACTCACCCCTGGACTCCTAGGCAAGTCAGCCAGTTCTGTCACCGATTGCCACCCACGTGCGCTGGAGCTACTAACGACATTATCAAGTGATATCGGAGGAGTCAGCAGCCCAGGATAATGAACTGGGAATGTGGGACACCGGATTTCCGCTCGTCTCTGCCCGTGACAGAGGCACTTATTACTTCTGTGGAGAAATAAATACCTTCTCATCTGCCTCACGCAGTTTATTTGAGAATTATGCAACTCAAATGCTGTGATCATCTACACTATTCAAAAAATATTGCTGATCAAATATAATTAAAAAACTAGCCACATCAGACATCGGGAACCGCAAACACACGTGGGGTTGTTTTGATTGTAATAATTAAGTGCTCACTCCCCTGGGGTATCTCATTTGAAAGAGAGCACCGAACCATATAAAAACTCTTGCATCCCAATGCTCCTGACACACACAGCTTCACATCTTCTCACCGGTCCTTGTTGGTCAATAGGGTAAGTCAGATTATACTGATTCTCTTTGCCGCTCATTAAAAATATCTTTAACGTTTTTTTTTTGTCTCCAGCTCAGAGTCTAAAGTTCCCTGTGCCTGGGCTGGAATGCTAGAGCCACATTTTACTTGTGTAGCTGGGTCCATATGCAAATGCGAAGGGCATGTGTGTCTCCGAGGCAGGGTGCAGAATGCGTAATGGGTTCTAAGGATAAATGATTAGGAGCTGAAGGATGAGGAGCTGAGCGGTGAGAGCACCATGGCGCTGGCTCGAGAAGAGAGCTCCAACAAGTTTGCATGGGGGAGAATTGGCATATTGCCCTATGGCTGATTCTGATCCCCAGCTGCATATGTCTGGGGAAATCCATTTCAGTGTAAACCTAGAGAGGGCATCTTGGAACAGGCTGGCCATTCCCCGGATGGGGGTGTTGATATCACCCTTGGATTGAAGGCTTTCAAGTTACGAACCACTGGCCCGTGTGTGGGGTATACAAGCAGGGACTTCTATCTGAGGAGAATAAATGGAAATTCAAGGACTTATCCCATGTGGTCTGTTTCTTTCAGCTTCACCTCAGCTGCAGAATGATTTACTCTTCTGGAAGGGAATCCTACTACAACTTGAACTCCACCTGGTACGACCCTGCAGGTTCCTGGCTGGACACTCGACGCACCCCCTTCACCTATGCTTATAGCACCTGCTGCTGCAGTGGTGGCAGGCCCAGGGAAGCCCATGATTACCGATGCTATGGGTATCGACGATCGGGCTGTGCTGAGAATTGCCATGGGTCGTCGGGGTCGTGCCACGGCAGTGGAGGCCACGGCTGTGTTAGGAGGCCATCGTACTTCCATGGATCCTCCGGAGGATGCCATGGGCGGTGTGTCTGTTCTGAGCCGTCATGCCACGGTTCTGGATCGTCATGCCACGGTTCTGGATCGTCATGCCACGGTTCTGGATCGTCATGCCACGGTACCTCTGGAGGATGCCATAGTACACCAATTTATGTGAAGCCAAAACAACATGTGCAACAGTGCTGCCTTCCAGTGCAGAAGTGCTGCCCTCCAGTGCAACAGTGCTGCCCTCCAGTGCAAAAGTGCTGCCCTCCAGTGCAAAAGTGCTGCCCTCCAGTGCAGAAGTGCTGCCCTCCAGTGCAACAGTGCTGCCTTCCAGTGCAGAAGTGCTGAATACCAAGGGCAAAGCATCTTCTAAGTCAACAGCTGCAAAATCAAGTCTGCAAAATTCCAGCACACAGCTGAAGTGACAGCTACAAGTAACAGCAATGAATCTCCTGCTCTCATGACGTTGCCTTACATTTCTACAGCTTGGCATGACTTGTTTCAGTCACAAGTTGCACTTTCTCTCTTGTTTTGATTATTATAACCAGTTCATGCTTGTAATGCGCTTTGAAGAGGTAACCCACTGTATAAGTGTGAAATTTTATCATTAAGGGCTGTTTCTGATGAATCATTTATATTCTCAGGCTATGCAATGTCAAATATTTTCTGCTGGGATAATTTCACCCACTATCTTCCCACTTCGCTGTCCACTTGTAGACATTAAGACAATAAAACTTACAATTTATGAGCATTCCATTGTCTTGGTGTTTCTCATCTCATTTATTTCCACTATAACCTTTCCTTTTTGGAATATTTTTGTCCTCTTCGATGCAGAAATGGCTATAGAGCACCAATCTGCTTAGAACTGAAAGGTCTAGTTCCTCAGCTGGTGTAAACTGGCATTGCACCATATACTTCAGAGCAGCAGGGCCAATTCATACCATGTGAGGATCTGGCCATACAAAATTATTTGTCTACAGTGCTATTTACTAGCCAGAGGGAAAAAATCATTATTCAGTCAAAGGAATGTTAGCTGTCTTGGGAATAAATTTCATAGGAAAGCAAGGAATTAAAATGTCCTATGAAGAATCCATTCCATTCCATTCATCAGATAGATAGATAGATAGATAGATAGATAGATAGATAGATAGATAGATAGATAGATAGATAGATGGGGTGTATGGGGATAGATAGATAGATAGATAGATAGATAGATAGATAGATAGATAGATAGATAGATAGATAGATGGGGTGTATGGGGATAGATAGATAGATAGATGGGGTGTATGGGGATAGATAGATAGATAGATAGATAGATAGATAGATAGATAGATAGATAGATAGATAGATAGATAGATAGATAGATAGATAGATAGATAGATAGATAGATAGATAATTACTCAGCCCATTATTTCAGGAATTTCTATCTTAGTCCTGGTAAAAATGCAGTTTCTCTTTTCCCCCATTTTGTCAAGTCCTGTTCCGTGACCACTGCAGTCAGATTTAGAATTCCTGAACAAGACAAAGGTAGGATTTGCATTCAGTTCACTGGAAGTTGACCTATACAGATACAGCACAGGCCTATACAGATACCATTGCACCTTTTCAGAGTGGCGTGGTACAGAAAAAATTCTACGAACGTTCTTTAACAATAGAACAGGGATATGCTTTGAAGGCACAGAGACCATATTAAATAATCCAGACTTCGGAGACATTGGTCAGGATCCTCAGCTGTGGTAAAACAAGGTAACTCCATTGACTTCTGCTAAGGCCATATCACACCAGCTGGAGATCTGGCTGCATGTTTTTCATTCTTCTTTTAAGGCCACCCAAAAGCCGTATGCTAAGAATAAATTGTGAAGAAAGGTCTAGCAAGGGGACTCAGTAATTAGTAAAACAAGTAGCTTTTCAGTGGGAGAGTATGGGTGGTGTCCCACAAAGAACAGATGCTGTGATCCGATAGCACAGATCTCTAACATCAGTAATTCCACCTAATATACAGCTATGCATACGGATTACTAGGCCCACCAACATAGTTCACCCAGCAAGTGAAAAATCCTGTGCCATGTGCAATAGAGCCTGCCTGGAAAAATTAGGCACAGAGGATGTAACCTAATTAGCCTGGAACTTGGCCAGAATCCTAAAGCTACACCCAGCCTGCTTGGAGAACTCTTCTATGAGAGAGACAAAGGTGAGTGAGACAATAACTTTTATTGGACCAGATGAGTATGAAGGCTGGGATTTGGCCCAGGTGCAAACACACATATTCTCAGAGCTGGGTGTTTCCCATGTGAGGTCACTTGGCTGCATTAAAGATCATTTATCAAGCCAGCAGCAACCTCTGCTGCAGGGACTGTGGAGAACCTCAAGAGTTCCGTACACCACAGTTATGAATTGACCAGTCAACCACACACCTCATTTGGAAACGGAAGTACACAATCAGGCAGCAGCAAAGTCAACAACAAAAGCAAATACAGTACAGTACGGTGTTCACACAAGAACGGCCCTACTGGGTCAGACCAAGGGTGCATCTAGCCCAGTGTCCTGTCTGCCGACAGTGACCAGTGCCAGGTGCCCCAGAGGGAATGAACAGAACAGGGAATCATCAAGTGATCCATCCCCTGTCGCCCATTCCCAGCTTCTGGCAAACAGCCACTGGGGACATCATCCCTGCCCATCCTAGCTAGTAGCCATTGATGGACCTATCCTCCGTGAATGTATCTAGTTCTTTTTTCTACCCTGTTATAGTCTTGGCCTTCACAGCATCCTCTGGCAAAGAGTTCCACAGGTTGACTGTGCGTTGCATGAAAAAATACTTCCTCTTGTTTGTTTTAAATCTGCTGCCTATTAATTTAATTTGGTGACCCCTAGTTCTTGTGTTATGAGAAGGAATAAATAACACTTCCTTATTTACTTTTTCCATATCAGTCATGATTTTATAGACCTCTATCATATCCCCCCCTTAGTCGTCCCTTTTCCAAGCTGAAAAGTCCCCATCTTATTAATCTCTCCTCATACGGAAGCCGTTCATACCCCTAACCATAAACTACTTTTAAAAAAGGGAAAGTTCAACAAAAAAGATTTGACAAGGTAAGGAAACTGTTTCAGTGCTTGTTTCATTTAAATTAAGATGGTTAAAAGCAGCATTTGTCTTCTGCATAGTAAAGTTTCAGAGCTGCATTAAGTCAATAGTCAATGGTAAACTTTTGAAAGAACCACCAGAAAGTTTCGTTCAACGTTACGAACATTTCCGAGTTACGAACAACCTCCATTTCTGAGTGTTCGCAACTCTGAGGTTCTGCTGTCACTGGGTGGGATTCTCGGGCCTGTGTCATGCAGGAGGTCAGATTAGATGATCGAATTGTCCCTGCTGGCTTTATAATCCAGGAATCTCCAAAATAATCTTCCCCAAAGTCTTAGATCATCAGATCCTTGGAGCAGGAACTGTTTCTACTTCTGTATCTTTTATGACACAGAGCCCACTGACAGCATCCAACAAATAAGAACAGTCATTATTGATATGACTGATCTGTGAGAACGATGGGGATCTAGGGGAGGGAAATTCCCAGATGATCCACTGTGGCTCATTCCGGGTCACCCAATCCACACTGCCACCTACAGGACCCATGATGTTTTATAGTTGCCAGATGCTTAAAATGGTAGCTGGTATCTGGAAAGAGGAGAACCTATTCCCCAGGCGTAAGCAGGTCTGGAAAGATCTGGGGAGGGGCAGGGAGGGTTGCAATGGGAAAATTAACACACCATGTTAAAACTCAGTGAAATGGGCAAAGAGAAAGGCAGTTGCTTGGCAAGCAACTTCACTAGTTTTAAGCTGGAGTTTGTTAAATGTGTAGATGGGATTGTGTGACAGAGTGGCCTGCAGTAGCAGAAATGGGACTTGATGACTCAGAAGATCTTTCCTGGCCTGTGTTTCTATGAAACTTGGCTGTGATTTTGTAAGGTTTTTTCATTCACCAGCTATAATAATAATAAATAGAGATATACCTATCTCCTAGAAGTGGAAGGGACCTTGAAATGTCATCAAGTCCAGCCCCCTGCCTACACTAGCAGGACCAAGTATTGATTTTTGCCCCAGAGCCCTGGGTGGCCCCCTGAAGGATTAAACTCACAACCCTGGGTTTAAGCAAGCCAATGCTCAAACCACTGAGCTATCCGTCCTGCCCCCAATGCAACACTGGCTGACCTTTTTTGTCGGCTGGCAGGATTGAACCTAAGATGTCTGAAGCTTAGTGCATGAGCCTCTACTGCATGAGCTAAAACAAGCAATACTTCTGGCCACATCCTGAGCCAATGTAAACTGGTGCCAGTCCACTGACTTCAGCAGAGCTAAGCCAATTCACACCAGCTAAGAGACTGGCCCATTGTCTTCAATGGAGTCATGTTGGTTCATGCCCTTAGCTCTGACTGCCAGAGAAACAGGAGGGTTCGCATGTGCTGGGAGTTATCACCCGTAATACAAAGGGAGCTCCAATACTACATTGTGAGGGGGAAGGATAACTCACTGGTTTGAGCATTGGCCTGCTAAACCCAGGGTTATGAGTTCAATCCTTGAGGGGGCCACTTAGGGATCTGGGGCAAAATCAGTACTTGGTCCTGCTAGTGAAGGCAGGGGGCTGGACTCAATGACCCTTCAGAGTCCCTTCCAGTTCTACAAGATCAGCATATCTCCAACAATCTGTCATCCCTAAAATAAATACCCACTCACTCTGTGTTTGTTCCAGTAGCAGGCCTTTGACCCACTTCAACCCAATTTTGAGGACTTAAGAGGTGCATATAGGTCTTGTGCTGCACAGGTGTGAATTTCACCCAGAAGGTTTGATTCTGATCAGTGTAAATTGGGTGATGTCAGCTGAGTGACACAGTGTAAAATATGGTCATGGGAGAGGAGAATCAAGACCATTGGGTCAAGTGGTGCATCTCTTTGGAACTCCTCTAGGAATGTATCTGCTGTTGCTTGCTAAGCGCTCTTGCACCACCCAAGATAAACTAGGTGCTATGCCTTAAAACATGCCAACAATTCTACAGCCTGTGTACACAGGGGGTCAGACAAGAAAGTGGCCCAAGTGCCGACTCATGGGCCAATCCAGCCCCCAAGGCATCCAATCACCCAGCAGCAGCTGCCCAGAACAGAGAGCACCTGCGCAGTGAGAAAACAACCCACATGTGGAGACAAAATGGCATCTTCTGCATGGCATGGCCTCATACGTACAGTGCATGGGAGGTCACGCTGCATGGCCCAGGGAGGTGCTTCACAACAACACACGAGGCCCACATCGCTGACAAGATTGGACCACCCTTTCTGGACTTAGAATCTGTGAATCGAAGACTCTGTGAATATATGGCAACATAGGCGCCGACGCTGTGGGTGCTCCAGGGCTGGAGCACCCACGGGAAAAAAATGGTGGGTGCTGAGCACCCTCCGGCAGCCCCCCTATCAGCACCTCCCCCGCCCCCCAGCACCTCCTGCCCATCGTCAGGCCCTGCCAATCAGCGCCTCCCCTTCCCTCCCTGTGCCTCCCATCCGCTGTAATCAGCTGTTTCACGGTGTGCCAGAGGCTTGGGGGGAGGAGTGGAGATGCAGCACATGCTATTGAGAGGGGCGGAACTGGGCAGGAAGAGGCATGGTGGGGGTGGAGCGGGATGGGAAGAGGCAGGTGGGAGTGGGGCCTGGGGCAGAGCCAGGGGGTCAAGCACCCCCCACCCCCAGCACTTTGGAAAGTCGGTGCCTGTGTATGGCAACATATCCAGTGCTCAGTATTATATTCATACACAGTAATTACCAAAGCCCATCAGCTGACATTCTCAAATGCAACATTTTTTATCTTTGCCCACCTCAGTACTATTGTAATACTTTTCTACAATAAGTCAAAAGATGCTTCAGGTTTAATCTTAAGATTCGATGGAGATTTTCATCCCAATGGCTGACAATCCTCGTGTGTCTGACATATACGCTGGCAGATGTAATAAACATGTGTCATCCTGACGAGGATATGCTAAGGTATAATTAGAGCTAAGTGAAGGATCCATCACAAGTAATTTATTCAAATTAATGTCGACTCTTTTGCTGTTTGTGAAATATCAACAGGCAGATCCTGATTTTCTGTTTTTTTCACTCTTAGAAACGATCTAATGACACTCCCTGTGAATCTCTCTCATTCTGTGATTTCCTGGTTAAGCTGTGTTATTATTTATATTCAAGCAACAACTACAGACCCCAAATCTGATCAGGGCCCACTGTGCTGGGCACTGTGCGTACATACATAAAGAGCTTACAATTGAAATAGACCAAACAGACCAAGGCTGGGAGAAAGGAAGTATTATATTATCCCTATTTTAGAGATGGGGAACTGAGGCACGGAGAGACGTGAGAATTCAGAGAACATCATTGGTAGGGTTTGCTCCAATCTTGGGCCAATACAGAACGGGAAGGATATTTCAAAGAGAATTAGCCAGATGAAAAGTCTGAGCGTGAGCTGTCAAAGCCCCTTTGTGTGTGGAGATGAATGAATCTCCTACCGTAGACCAGGACCCTCTCCTACCAAAAGATTTATGTTCCTGTCCATTTGGATTAAGTTTCTACCACACAGCAAACAAAAAAGGTGAGTTTAAAACCTTGGCTCCTGTGCAGCAAATGCTCATTGGTTACTTAGCAAACTGGTACATCTCTGGTGCTGTCTTCACTCTGTAACTTGTGACCTCTGACCTTATGGATTCCATCCTTTTCCAGTTTATCCGACCTGCCGCAGTTAGAAGCACCATCCTCCCATGTCTCTCTGATCATATCCCACCATCCCTAATTCCCTTCACTAGCTTAAACCCGCTGGGTCAATTTAATTCCTCTTATAACAACATCGGGCCAATATCTCTGCTGATGTAAGTCGACACAGTGCCAGAGCTGAACCAGTTTACACCAATGGGGAATTTGACCCATTGGCTTCAGCGGAGGTACAACAGAGATTAATTTGACTGGCATTCCGCCCTTTCAAGCCTTTCAAGGCTTGACACACCCATGACCAACTCAACATGCATGACCTGCTCCTCACGCTCTCAGACCCTATCATCTGCCCACACTCACTGCCTTAATCCTTCCTTTATCTCTTTCACCCACTCACAACCTGGAATTGGTTTTTTTTTTCCCAAGCTGGATCTGCCTCAAATCCTTTCTCAACAAAACCACAGACCTGATCCGCCCCACCAATAAGAAAAGACAAAATGGTCCCAAAAGACCTTTCCCATTGGATTACCTTCCCATCACTCAGTGACTTGGCATGCCACCATGTTGGGGTGCTCAGCGTGAGACACCTGAAAGGAGCCCAGTTTTTAGCAAGTGGCTGAGCTGCCTCCCTCTGAAAATCTAGCCTCTTTAAGGTGTCTCAAATGGGACACCCTAAAATGGAAGCAACCAGAATCACTAGTTGCCTTCCACTGCTGTCCTCCTGAGTTCAATTCCAAAGCGGGGCCCCAGCGTGTTGCTAGAAGGTGCTGTTGCCTTGAAGGTGCCAGAGTTCGGGCGGTCACTGAAGGATGCAGAGAGCCTCTACGTGGTCTACGTGGAGCCAATACTGGGATTGTCACTTACGCCGACGCCATTGGGTGGGTCGTCAGCTGGGATAGAGCCTGGATCTAAAAATCACACGTCTCCATTATTTCATCTAAAAGTATTAGGTTGGTTCACTTGGAGACAATAGCCGACTCAAGACACTTTACCTGCCCCAGCTGGCATGGAGGGGAAAAAACCTCATTCTGTAAGTGAGGGGGTGACGTAGATTCCAACCCGTTCGCACTCATGCCCTATTTTCGAGTTGAAGTGGATTACCAATGTTATGTGGGTCCATGCACATCCTCAGCACATGGGGGGAATTACACCCCGTAGAATTTAATACAGCTCTCAAAAGACTCTGGGGTGTTAGTTGGATTGTTGTGGCCAAATTCAAAATTAGTTGAGTATGTCCCTGTCTTCTGCTCCTTCCTTGTGCTAGTGCGCAGAGCTGCTGGGCCCTGTTAAACAGCTGGTCATTTAGCGCTTAAAGTTCAGGTTCCCTGATAGCAATCGTATCAGTCATGCCAGTAATTCTATTAAAAAGTGTTCTATGGTGGGATGAGAAAGGTCAGGGGCAGGGCAATATGAATGGTCTTACACCTGTAGTCTGAATGCTGCCCACGTCCGAAGTGGGGATTCACCCACGAAAGCTCATGCTCCAATACGTCAGCTAGTCTATAAGGTGCCACAGGACTCTTTGTACCATTCCCAGGTTGTGTCTCTCTCATCAAGCACTTCCAGAGGGGAAAGTTCTCTAAAGCCCAGATTTTTAAAGGGATTTAGGCACCAAAGTTCCCATGGAATACCTTTAAATACCTTTAAAAATCTGGTTCTACATTCCTAGCTATTACCGTGTATATAAATACTGTCATCCTGTAATACCATCCATTGGGCAACTATTTATCATAACACCCCTTTAATCACATTAATGTGAGATTGCAAAATGAAACATCAGTTCCATAACCTGCTTACATACTTAACATTCTCTTACACAGCCCTAAGCTCTTCATCATCGCTGATATAAACTAACACCAGCTCTTTGGGTTCTTTGTTTGTTTCTTTTAATTAACAGACATGTCAGCTGATTCTGCCTATCTCCCTAACTCCTTCTGTGTAACTTATGAATTTAAATTAATGCCCATCATCACAGTATCTGAACTTTCCTAACATTCAGGGGGTTGGACAACCAGATCAATGAGTTATAGCAAACCCAAATCCAAACAGCACCTCCTTTATTCCTTACGCCTGCCTGTTTGTCACACCAGGTGTGGGTGGAATTGACAAGTTCATGGAGCAATGAGTAAAAACCGGGCATACGGGAGAGCTATTGAACTACCTACAGAACCATGAGTCAAACCAGCAGAGCAATATTTTGAGTAATTAGCACAGGCTTGAGATGATAAACAAACGAGTCACCATTGCCAGGTTGTGTCTCACTTCTGGACAGATAGATAAGATACAGTATAAAACATCTGGGACCCCAGTGCTCTTCACTCACTTCACTTCAGTTCCCTTCACACGTTCCTGCTGGTGAATAGGGTAAGTCCGATTATGCTGATTCTCTTTGGCTATTAATGGAAAATAACATTATTTGTAGTTTCAGCTGGAAAACTTCATCCTGACCAATATTTTTGCATTGTTACCTTATGCTCCACATCCATTATAGCCACTCCCCGTACCTTGTCTTCTACCTAGATTGCAAAGCTCTTCAGAGAAGGGACCATGTTTGTGTTCTGTGGTTGCACAGCACCTAGCACCCTGGGGCCTTGGGCGATAATAGGGGACCTCAGCGATAATACAGGACAAATAAATAAAAATAATAACTGGAAAAAATATAAGGGGCTACATTTGAATGGATCGGTGTCATTAGACACCGGCTGAGGATGTGGTGCACTGAATCTGGCCCTGGGCTCTAATTGTGCACACCAACTTCTCACTGATTACTTGAGCCTTTTCACTTCTAATCTGGGCCCCTTGTTGTGGGGAATCTGCTCAATATTGCGATGCCCAAAGGGAAGAGCAGACAGCATTATGGTGCTATAGAAGAAAGGGAGAGAAGCTTGTCTATGTGGTACTAGCATTATCTATTTATCTCTCTACTAGGGGATGGGATGGGTGAGATGGGAGCCTCTTAGATAACTTCTCATCTCCTCCTTGGGGATCAAAACTTTCAGGCTGAAAAGCCTCCTGGCTTCTCCATTCAATATTTCATAAAGCAACTTCTTGTGTATCCTGCGCTGGAAGGAAGTGGGATCTCCACAAAGGTTCCTCTTGTGTTGGCACGCAGTGAGGGATGGCTGTCTCTTTCTTTCAGGGTTACCCAAGCTACAGAAAGATGTGCTCCCGCCAGGAGAAAGACCAGTGCCACAAACAAGACCGCTGCCACAGCAGTGGGTCCTCTTGCCATGGGAGCGGAGGATCCTCTTGCCATGGTGGAGGATCATCTTGCCACAGCGGAGGGTCTTCTTGCCATAGTAGTGGAGGTTCATCTTGTCATGGTGGAGGATCATCTTGCCACAGCGGAGGGTCTTGCCATGGGAAACCACAGCAGCAGCAGCAGCAGCAGAAGGTCTGCAAGGTGCCCTGCCAGAAGCTGAAGTAACTGGGCTCAACACGGATCGAGGCAAAAACGCACCGAATGTCAAACCCATTGCCAGCTCCCTGCGTGTTCTCCTGAGCTTGCCTTGAATTTGTAAAGCTTTGCATGCCCTCCTTTCACTGTCGGCCACTGCAGATTCCCCCTTCTCTTCTCAGTTGGCCTTGTATCTCTGACGTTGTTCTCAGCGCGTGTGAGAAATACGATTTGTACCTTGACGCCGGGATAATTTACCCCTCGGCTTCTTGCTTCAGTCTCCGGTTGTACATGTGAGATATTAAAATGGAGAGTTCACGAGAGTTCCCCTGTTCTGGTGTTTCCTTAATCCTCCCTCTCTGGTCACCACCCAGCAAATTCGCCTCTCACTGGGAAATCATCCCCTGTCCGTACACACGATAGAAGAAAGGCACCACTGCACTGAGACACCAACTGGTGCTGTAGCCAGATTCCACATTCAGCTCTGTTTGCCCCAGATAATATATGGAAAATTCAAATTCAAACATGCAGGGCTAGTAAAGTCATTAAATGGCGGCTCTGGGCTTTACTTCCATGCGGGGGATCCCCCTTCTGACCTCTAACCCTCCCCTGCCCAAAGAGAAAATAGAGGAAATTAATACAATGTCAAAAAAAATGAAAAAACAAAACCACCCCCTGTCCCAGCCACGTTTTGACCCAGAAAGGAAGATGTGCCAGTGTTGTTACACCAGGAATTAATTTGACCCAATGGGTTCAAACTCATGAGGGGTTTTGGGGACGGTGTGTTCTGATCAGGGTGGGGATGGAGGAAGATGCTTTCAGCGGTGGCAGTTTGGATGGGCGGGAGGAGAAAGGAATCCAGGAGGCTGGAGACCATCCCCTAGTGGTATTGCCAACCCAAAACGTTCACAAATCATATCATGAGGGTACGTTCTTTTAAAATTATGGGATGTTTTTCACTCTGTCTGTTGCTTGCCGAACTCCCCCTGCGTCCTCACACCCTCCACTCCCGTGTCTTGGAGACAAATCGTGTTACCAGCTCTGCCCAATGTAGAGAGTGAGGGGATTCAGGTGCTTCTCCAGTTTATGTGATTTCTAACTGGGAGAGCAGGGGGTGAAGACTTGTGCGTACCCTCCTCCACATTGAGGGAAGAGGTGAATTTCATATGTTGGGTTTGCACTCCAAAGAGGGGTGGACATCTGGGTGCTGTGACAAGCCTTGTAAGCTGAGTCGTCCCAGACCGGATCTCTGTCTCTGTGCAGCTGGGTGTGCGCCTGCCTGCGTGCTTGGCTGGAAAAGGCTGGGGAGCTTAGCCAGCAAGACCAGGTAAAAGGGGGCCCGGGTGTCAGAATAGTCTGACTCAGTGGCGCCCCAGCACACCAGGTGGCATCCCAGGGGTCCAGCCCATCACAAGCTTTATATGAAGAAACAGGTGTTGCTTGGTGCCTGTAGCCCCACCATTACTACAAGCAGCAGTGATGGAAGGAGGAAGAGACAGAAAGGAAGAGAGACTCGCAAAGGCCAATCTCTTCTCTGACGGACAGGCCAAAGACTTCCCAGAATGACAACCAGGAAGCTCTCTCAGGACCAAACAATTCCCCAGGACTTGGAAGCCAGCACTAGGAACTGAACACAGAAATCCTTGTAGAGCAGATGGGTCTATATTTCACTGGAACGGCAAATGTGTATGCCCACCATGAACACAAGACATAAGCACAAACGTGAAGGGTGGTAAAATAAGCACGTGGATGTGCCTTGATCAGCGGGACGTGGAAGGAACCCAGGCCGAGCAGTGACCCAGAGATATTGGAACAGACTCTCAAATGACCGCATCCGCAGAAGAACCAAGCGCCTACAAGGAATGTGTGTGACCTTGTACGACAACAGAGCAGGAAAGAGCGACCCTCCCAAACCCAGAGGCCTGTATCTCCATTGCCAAACCAATGATGTCTGAGTTAACAAAAACAAAACAATAGAACATGAGCAAACGAACAAAAAAAGGGTGGGGGCTAAGTTATATTTCTGATGCTCTAGACTTTTTTGGGGCTGCAATAGATTGTTAGCTACGGAAGCAGGTTACGGTGTCCGTGGTCGATGTTCCCATCTCACATACACGTGGCCAAAGAGAGATGTTGTGAAGTACCTTTCCCCACGGGGGTGTTATCGTGTGATAGCATGATTCTGTGCAGTCTAATACGTGGGAATGTAGCTGTAGATTTCTGAAGATATTTAGGTGTCCAACTCTGGTAGGTGCCTAAATGCCTTTAAATCGGGGCCTTAGAGAACTCTTTGTTCAGGCTGTGTTTCCCGAGAGGGAAATCTCTACCGAGAGGAATGCATAATGCCTGAATGGTGCCCTGGCTTGGCTCTCTCCTTTACTACTTTACCGCTGAACCTGGGGAGAAGCAGCCGCTAGCCCGAAGACCCTGAGATCACAACATACAAGAAAGCCCCAGGCCGTGAGAGACGATGCGTTATATTATCGCCAGAGCTGGGGTGCAGAGGGGTGAACTGAGCTGGGAAGTGGCAGAACGTTGCTGTGGCATTTGCTCCAGGGCAGGGTAAATACAGAAGAACTGGAGAGGAGATTTTAACAGGGAATTGTGGGAATGGAGGGCTTGGGCTCGGGCTATCACAGCTGCTCTGTGCCTGTGGATCTCTGAATCTCCTCCAGCAGCCAGGGACAGGCTCCCTCCCTGACATTTCACGTCCCCAGACATTTCAATGATCCTACGACCCCCCAGGGAAGAAAGGGGATTGGTTTAAAATCTTGGAGCATCCTTGATGTCAAATGCCCATTGGTTGCTTAGCCAACGGGTCTCTCCTTGCTGCTGTCACGGTGCTGCCGGGGGGGTGACTTCTCCCCCACTTGGGGGATTCTGTCCGGGGCTGGAGCCTGTTTCTTTAGGGGATTCTTGCTCCAGCCCTTTTTGGAATTTCAGCCCTGCCTCGCGGAATTCCCCCCTCTGATTGGCTGCGTGGCCGTCTGCCCCGCTTCCTGGGAAAGAGGAGCCAATGGGGGCTCAGCCGGGGGCGGGCAGTGCTCCGTCCTCTGTTCCCATGATCCCACAGCACCCCCAAAGACAGGAGGGGGTAGGGGAAGGAGCCCAACAGCTTCAGTCTCCTCTGGTCCCTCCAGCCCCCACATTGCTTTACCAGCCTCTCTCCTTTCTGCAACACCAGGTGTGGGGAGGTGAACGGCAAGAGAAGAACCCCCCAGAAACAGGAGGAGGGACCCCAGTGTGGCGCCCCCAGGCCTCGGAGCTGCAGGAGGCTCAGAGGAGACGCTATGGGGGACAGAAGTCAGGTGGCAGCTGGGGATTGTGAGATGTGGGGGCAGGGCTGAGGGTGGGGAGTGGGGAGAAAGGACTGGTATGGGCTGCAGGCAGTGGGGGGCAAATGTGGGGCTGAGATTCCCTGCAGCAGGCACCTGAATCCCCTCATTCATTTCCTCTATTTTGTCTTTGGGCTTGGGAGGATTAGAGGTCAGAAGGGGGAACAGAATGTGGAATCTGCCTACACCACGGTTGGTGTCTTAGTGCAGCGGTGCCTTGCAGCTCTCGCTTGTACGGACAGATGATAATTTCCCAGTGAGAGGTGAATTTTCTGGGTGGTGACCAGAAAGGGAGGATTAAGGAAACACCAGGACAGGGGAACTCTCATGAACTCTCCATTTTAATATCTCACATGTACAACCGGAGACTAAAGCAAGAAGCCGAGGGGTATAATTATCCCAGCGTCAAGGTACAAATCGTATTTCTCGCACGCGCTGAGAACAACGTCAGAGATACAAGGCCAACTGAGAAGAGAGGGGAGAATCTGCAGTGGCCGACAGTGAAAGGAGGACATGCAAAGCTTTATACATTCAAGGCAAGCTCAGGAGAACACACAGGGAGCTGGCAATGGGTTTGACATTCGGTGCGTTTTTGCCTCGATCCGTGCTGAGCCCAGTTACTTCAGCTTCTGGCAGGGCACCTTGCAGATCTTCTGCTGCTGCTGCTGCTGCTGTGGTTTCCCATGGCAAGACCCTCCACTGTGGCAAGATGATCCTCCACCATGACAAGATGAACCTCCACTACTATGGCAAGAAGACCCACCGCTGTGGCAAGAAGACCCTCCGCTGTGGCAAGATGATCCTCCACCATGGCAAGAGGATCCTCCACTCCCATGGCAAGAGGACCCACTGCTGTGGCAGCGGTCTTGTTTGTGGCACTGGTCTTTCTCCTGGCGGGAGCACATCTTTCTGTAGCTTGGGTAACCCTGAAAGAAAGAGACAGCCATCCCTCACTGCGTGCCAACACAAGAGGAACCTTTGTGGAGATCCCACTTCCTTCCAGCGCAGAATACACAAGAAGTTGCTTTATGAAATATTGAATGGAGAAGCCAGGAGGCTTTTTGGCCTGAAAGTTCTGATCCCCAAGGAGGAGATGAGAAGATATCTAAGAGGCTCCCATCTCACCCATCCCATCCCCTAGTAGAGAGATAAATAGATAATGCTAGTACCACATAGACAAGCTTCTCTCCCTTTCTTCTCTAGAACCATAATGCTGTCTGCTCTTCCCTTTGGGCATCGCAATATTTAGCAGATTCCCCACAACAAGGGGCCCAGATTAGAAGTGAAAAGGCTCAAGTAATCAGTGAGAAGTTGGTGTGCACAATTAGAGCCCAGGGCCAGATTTCAGTGCACCACATCCTCAGCCGGTGTCTAATGACACCGATCCATTCAAATGTAGCCCCTTATATTTTTTCCAGTATTTTTTTTATTTAGTATTTGTCCTGTATTATCACTGAGGTCCCCTATTATCGCCCAAGGCCCCAGGGTGCTAGGTGCTGTGCAACCACAGAACACAAACATGGTCCCTACTCTGAAGAGCCTTGCAATCTAGGTAGAAGACAAGAGATGGGGAGTAGCTATACCAGATGAGGAGCATAAGGTAATAATGCAAAAATATTGGTCAGGATGAAGTTTTCCAGCTGAAACTACAAATAATGTTATTTTCCATTAATAGCCAAAGAGAATCAGCATAATCGGACTTACCCTATTCACCAGCAGGAACGTGCAAAGAGAACTGAAGTGAAGTGAGTGAAGAGCTGTGGGGTGCCAAATCTTTTATACCATGTCGGATCTATCCTTCCGGAAATGAGACACAAGCTGGTGATAGTGACTTGTTTGTTTATCATCTCAAGCCTGCACTAATTACCCAAAATATTGCTTTGCTGGTTTGACTCATGGTTGTATCAGTAGATCAATATGTCTCCTGTATGTCATCCATATTTCCCATTGGTGCATGAAAATGTTAATTCCAGCCACACCTGGAGTGACATACAGGCAGGTATGGGGAAAAACCGGTGTGATGTTCATTGTGGGTTTGCAAAGTCTCACTGCTCTGTTAATTGTTTCAAACCCCAAAATTTGGGGGGAGTTCAAACACAATGGTGATGGGCAACAGTGAGTTTGGTTGTATCAAAAAAAGGAACCAAAAGGTTAAATTTTGCTATCTTATATAAATGCCACAGGAGGATGTTGTAATAAGTACACATACAATATGATGGGGGCTAATTTAGCTACAACGAGTCAGGAAAAGGATCTTGGAGTCATCGTGGATAGTTCTCTGAAGATGTCCACGCTGTGTGCAGAGGCGGTCAAAAAAGCAAACAGAATGTTAGGAATCATTAAAAAGGGGATAGAGAATAAGACTGAGAATATAGTATTGCCCTTATATAAATCCATGGTACGCCCACATCTCGAATACTGGGTACAGATGTGGTCTCCTCACCTCAAAAAAGATATTCTAGCACTAGAAAAGGTTCAGAAAAGGGCAACTAAAATAATAAGGGGTTTGGAGAGGGTCCCATACGAGGAAAAATTAAAGAGGCTAGGACTCTTCAGCTTGGAAAAGAGAAGACTAAGGGGGGATATGATAGAAGTATATAAAATCATGAGTGATGTTGGGAAAGTGGATAAGGAAAAGTTATTTACTTATTTCCATAATACAAGAACTAGGGGTCACCAAATGAAATTAATAGGCAGCAGCTTTAAAACAAATAAAAGGAAGTTCTTCTTCACGCAGCGCACAGTCAACTTGTGGAACTCCTTACCTGAGGAGGTTGTGAAGGCTAGGACTATAACAATGTTTAAAAGGGAACTGGATAAATTCATGGTGGCTAAGTCCATAAATGGCTATTAGCCAGGATGGGTAAGAATGGTGTCCCTAGCCTCTGTTCGTCAGAGGATGGAGATGGATGGCAGGAGAGAGATCACTTGATCATTGCCTGTTAGGCTCACTCCCTCTGGGGCACCTGGCATTGGCCACTATCAGTAGCCAGATACTGGGCTAGATGGACCTTTGGTCTGACCCAGTACGGCCATTCTTATTTTCTTATGTTCTTATGTTAAGAAGCATGTCAAGAAGGGGTCTTTGAGCATGATAGTATGTTTACATATGGAATGATAGCTAGGAATTAAGGCCCAGATTTTTATAGGTTTCTAATGAAGTTCCATGTATAATTGGTTTATAAAGGGCGATTAAAGGGAGAATAGCCGTAAGTAGAGTTGATCAGGAAACGCGAGGTTTTTCTATGGAAAGTTTGAAGGTTTCCTTGGTATATTCTAACCGATATATTTCTGTTCTGTAATGCTGCTGCAATGTTTCATGGGAGCTGAATCCGGGCTGCCTTGTGCACCCATTCTCTTCAGCAAGCCTAGCTTCCTGGTGAGAGGACATCTCCAGTGAATAAGATTTCGTCGTAGGTATTTTGACTAACAGTCATAGACAGGCCATGGGCAATAAACAAGAATTGATGGAACGAGACCTGCTCATAACTTTTCCTATTAAGACGCCTGAGTTAATGTTTGCTGTCGCGGGGTTAGAAACCTATAAAAATCTGGGCCTTAATTCCTAGACATCATTCCATTCGTAAACATACTATCCTACCCAAACACCCCCCCTTGGGATGCTACTTATTACAACATCCTTCTCTTGCATTTATATAAGATAGCAAAATTCAATAGACATAATAGAACCTGCTCACATACTCAACATTCTGTTACGCCCCCAGAAAGCCTAGCTCCTCTCAGAGATAACGTAAAGCCAAGTTTTTGGTTCCTTTTTTTGATATAAGCAAACTCTTAAATTGCTTCTCTCTCTCTCTCATTCCCTCTCTAGACTTTTGATTTTAGGCTGCTGCCCATCACAATAGCGTTTAAACTCCACAAAAATTCTGGCATTTGAATCCATAACCAGAACAGGGAGACTTTGCAAATCCACAATGAACATCACACCGGTTCTTCCCCATACCTGCCTGTATGTCACTCCAGGTGTGACTGGAATTAACATTTTCATGCACCAATGGGAAATACGGATGGCATACAGGAGACATATTGATCTACTGATACAACCATGAGTCAAACCAGCAAAGCAATATTTTTGGTAATTAGTGCAGGCTTGAGATGATAAACAAACAAGTCACTATCACCAGCTTGTGTCTCATTTCCGGAAGGATAGATCCGACATGGTATAAAAGGTCTGGCACCCCACAGCTCTTCACTCACTTCACTTCAGTTCTCTTTGCACTTTCCTGGTGGTGAATAGGGTAAGTCCGATTATGCTGATTCTCTTTGGCTATTAATGGAAAATAACATTATTTGTAGTTTCAGCTGGAAAACTTCATCCTGACCAATATTTTTGCATTATTACTTCATGCTCCTCATCTGGTATAGCTACTCCCGTTCTCTTGTCTTCTACCTAGATTGCAAGGCTCTTCAGAGTAGGGACCATGTTTGTGTTCTCTGGTTGCACAGCACCTAGCACCCTGGGGCCTTGAGCGATGATAGGGGACCTCAGCGATAATACAGGACAAATACTAAATACAAAAAATAACTGGAAAAAATATAAGGGGCTACATTTGAATGGATCAGTGTCATTAGACACCGGCTGAGGATGTGGTGCACTGAATCTGGCCCTGGGCTCTAATTGTGCACACCAACTTCTCACTGATTACTTGAGCCTTTTCACTTCTAATCTGGGCCCCTTGTTGTGGGGAATCTGCTCAATATTGCGATGCCCAAAGGGAAGAGCAGACAGCATTATGGTTCTGTAGAAGAAAAGGAGAGAAGCTTATCTATGTGGTACTAGCATTATCTATTTATCTCTCTACTAGGGGATGGGATGGGTGAGATGGGAGCCTCTTAGATATCTTCTCATCTCCTCCTTGGGGATCAGAACTTTCAGGCCGAAAAGCCTCCTGGCTTCTCCAGTCAATATTTCATAAAGCAACTTCTTGTGTATTCTGCGCTGGAAGGAAGTGGGATCTCCACAAAGGTTCCTCTTGTGTTGGCACGCAGTGAGGGATGGCTGTCTCTTTCTTTCAGGGTTACCCAAGCTACAGAAAGATGTGCTCCCGCCAGGAGAAAGACCAGTGCCACAAACAAGACCGCTGCCACAGCAGTGGGTCCTCTTGCCATGGGAGCGGAGGATCCTCTTGCCATGGTGGAGGATCATCTTGCCACAGCGGAGGGTCTTCTTGCCACAGCGGAGGGTCTTCTTGCCATAGTAGTGGAGGTTCATCTTGTCATGGTGGAGGATCATCTTGCCACAGCGGAGGGTCTTGCCATGGGAAACCACAGCAGCAGCAGCAGCAGCAGCAGATCTGCAAGGTGCCCTGCCAGAAGCTGAAGTAACTGGGCTCAGCACGGATCGAGGCAAAAACGCATAGAATGTCAAACCCATTGCCAGCTCCCTGTGTGTTCTCCTGAGCTTGCCTTGAATTTGTAAAGCTTTGCATGTCCTCCTTTCACTGTCGGCCACTGCAGATTCCCCCTTCTCTTCTCAATTGGCCTTGTATCTCTGACGTTGTTCTCAGAACGTGTGAGAAATACGATTTGTACCTTGACGCTGGGATAATTTACCCTTCGGCTTCTTGCTTCAGTCTCTGGTTGTACATGTGAGACATTAAAATTGAGAGTTCATAAGACTTCCCCTGTCCTGGTGTTTCCTTAATCCTCCCTCTCTTGTCACCACACAACAAATTCACCTCGCACTGGGAAATCATCCCCTGTCAGTACACACGACAGCTGCAAGGCACCGCTGCACTGAGACACCAACTGGTGCTGTAGCCAGATTCCACATTCAGCTCTGTTTGCCCCAGATAATATATGGAAAATTCAAATTCAAACATGCAGGGCTAGTAAAGTCATTAAATGGTGGCTCTCGGCTTTACTTCCATGTGGGGGATCCCCCTTCTGACCTCTAACCCTCCCCTGCCCAAAGAGAAAATAGAGGAAATTAATACAATGTCAAAAAAAAATGAAAAAACAAAACCACCCCCTGTCCCAGAAATGAAGAAGCGCCAGTATCATTACACCAGTAATTAATTTGACCCAATGGGTTCAAACTCGTGAGGGGTTTGGGGGACAGTGTGTTCTGATCAGAGCGGGGCTGCAGGAAGATGCTTTCAGCAGTGGCAGTTTGGATGGGCAGGAGGAGAAAGGAATCCAGAAGGCTGGAGACCATCCCCTAGTGGTATTGCCAACCCAAAACGTTCACAAATCATGACTCAGGCTCCCAATATCATGAGGTTACGTTTTTTAAAAATTATGGGATGTTTTTCACTCTGTCTGTCACTTGCAAAACTCCCCCTGCGTCCCCACACCCTCCACTCCCGTGTCTGGGAGACAAATCATGTTACCAGCTATGCCCAATGTAGACAGTGAGGGGATTCAGGTGCTTCTCCAGTTTATGTGATTTCTAACTGGGGGAGCAGGGGGTGAAGACTTGTGCGTACCCTCCTCCACATTGAGGGAAGAGGTGAATTTCATATGTTGGGTTTGTACTCCAAAGAGGGGTGGACATCTGGGTGCTGTGACAAGCCTTGTAAGCTGAGTCGTCCCAGACCGGATCTCTGTCTCTGTGCAGCTGGGTGTGCGCGCCTGCCTGCGTGCTTGGCTGGAAAAGGCTAGGGAGATTAGCCAGCAAGACCGGGTAAAAGGGGGCCCGGGTGTCAGAATAGTCTGACTCAGTGGCACACCAGCACACCAGGTGGCATCCCAGGGGTCCAGCCCATCACAAGCTTTATATGAAGAAACAGGTGTTGCTTGGTGCCTGTAGCCCCACCATTACTACAAGCAGCAGTGATGGAAGGAGGAAGAGACAGAAAGGAAGAGAGACTCGCAAAGGCCAATCTCTTCTCTGACGGACAGGCCAAAGACTTCCCAGAATGACAACCAGGAAGCTCTCTCAGGACCAACCAATTCCCCAGGACTCGGAAGCCAGCACTAGGAACTGAACACAGAAATCCTTGTAGAGCAGATGGGTCTATATTTCACTGGAATGGAAAATGTGTATGCCCACCATGAACACAAGAGCTGCCGGGGAGTTGACTTCTCCCCCACTTGGGGGATTCTGTCCGGGGCTGGAGCCTGTCTCTTTAGGGGATTCTTGCTCCAGCCCTTTTTGGAATTTCAGCCCTGCCTCGCGGAATCCCCCCCTCTGATTGGCTGCCTGGCTGTCTGCCCCGCTTCCTGGGAAAAAGGAGCCAATGGGGGCGCAGCCGGGGGCGGGCAGTGCTCCGTCCTCTGTTCTCATGAGCCCACAGCACCCCCAAAGACGGGAGGGGGTAGGGGATGGAGCCCAACAGGTTCAGTCTCTTCTGGTCCCTCCAGTCCCCCCATTGCTCTACCAGCCTCTCTCCTTTCTGCAACACCGGGTGTGGGGAGGTGAACGGCAAGAGAAGAACCCCCCAGAAACAGGAGGAGGGACCCCAGTGCGGCGCCCCCAGGCCTCGGAGCTGCAGGAGGCTCAGAGGGGACGCTCTGGGGGACAGAAGTCAGGTAGCGGCTGGGGATTGTGAGATGTGGGGGTAGGGCTGAGGGTAGGGAGTGGGGAGAAAGGACTGGTATGGGCTGCAGGCAGTGGGGGGCTAATGTGGGGCTGAGATCCCCTGCAGCAGGCACCTGAATCCCCTCATTCATTTCCTCTATTTTGTCTTTGGGCTTGGGAGGATTAGAGGTCAGAAGGGGGAACAGAATGTGGAACCTGCCTACACCACGGTTGGTGTCTCAGTGAAGCGGTGCCTTGCAGCTCTCGCTTGTACGGACAGAGGATGATTTCCCAGTGAGAGGTGAATTTTCTGGGTGGTGACCAGAGAGGGAGGATTAAGGAAACACCAGGACAGGGGAACTCTCATGAACTCTCCATTTTAATATCTCACATGTACAACCGGAGACTGAAGCAAGAAGCCCAGGGGTATAATTATCCCAGCGTCAAGGTACAAATCATATTTCTCACACGCGCTGAGAACAACATCAGAGATACAAGGCCAATTGAGAAGAGAAGGGGGAATCTGCAGTGGCCGACAGTGAAAGGAGGGCATGCAAAGCTTTATAAATTCAAGGCAAGCTCGGGAGAACACGCAGGGAGCTGGCAATGGGTTTGACATTTGGTGCGTTTTTGCCTCTATCAGTTCTGAGCCCAGTTACTTCAGCTTCTGGCAGGGCACCTTGCAGATCTTCTGCTGCTGCTGCTGCTGCTGTGGTTTCCCATGGCAAGACCCTCCGCTGTGGCAAGATGATCCTCCACCATGACAAGATGAACCTCCACTACTATGGCAAGAAGACCCACCGCTGTGGCAAGAAGACCCTCCGCTGTGGCAAGATGATCCTCCACCATGGCAAGAGGATCCTCTGCTCCCATGGCAAGAGGACCCACTGCTGTGGCAGCGGTCTTGTTTGTGGCACTGGTCTTTCTCCTGGCGGGAGCACATCTTTCTGTAGCTTGGGTAACCCTGAAAGAAAGAGACAGCCATCCCTCACTGCGTGCCAACACAAGAGGAACCTTTGTGGAGATCCCACTTCCTTCCAGCGCAGAATACACAAGAAGTTGCTTTATGAAATATTGAATGGAGAAGCCAGGAGGCTTTTTGGCCTGAAAGTTCTGATCCCCAAGGAGGAGATGAGAATATATCTAAGAGGCTCCCATCTCACCCATCCCATCCCCTAGTAGAGAGATAAATAGATAATGCTAGTACCACATAGATAAGCTTCTCTCCCTTTCTTCTCTAGAACCATAATGCTGTCTGCTCTTCCCTTTGGGCATCACAATATTGAGCAGATTCCCCACAACAAGGGGCCCAGATTAGAAGTGAAAAGGCTCAAGTAATCAGTGAGAAGTTGGTGTGCACAATTGGAGCCCAGGGCCAGATTCAGTGCACCACATCCTCAGCCGGTGTCTAATGACACCGATCCATTCAAATGTAGCCGCTTATATTTTTTCCAGTTATTTTTTTTATTTAGTATTTGTCCTGTATTATGGCTGAGGTCCCCTATCATCGCCGAAGGCCCCAGGGTGCTAGGTGCTGTGCAACCACAGAACACAAACATGGTCCCTACTCTGAAGAGCCTTGCAATCTAGGTAGAAGACAAGAGAACGGGAGTAGCTATACCAGATGAGGAGCATGAAGTAATAATGCAAAAATATTGGTCAGCATGAAGTTTTCCAGCTGAAACTACAAATAATGTTATTTTCCATTAATAGCCAAAGAGAATCAGCATAATCGGACTTACCCTATTCACCAGCAGGAACGTGCAAAGAGAACTGAAGTGAAGTGAGTGAAGAGTTGTGGGGTGCCAGACCTTTTATTCCATGTCGGATCTATCCTTCCGGAAATGAGACACAAGCTGGTGATAGTGACTTGTTTGTTTATCATCTCAAGCCTGCACTAATTACCCAAAATATTGCTTTGCTGGTTTGACTCATGGTTGTATCAGGAGATCAATATGTCTCCTGTATGTCATCCGTATTTCCCATTGGTGCATGAAAATGTTAATTCCAGCCACACCTGGAGTGACATACAGGCAGGTATGGGGAAAAACCGGTGTGATGTTCATTGTGGGTTTGCAAAGTCTCACTGCTCTGTTAATTGTTTCAAACCCCAAAATTTGGGGGGAGTTCAAACACAATGGTGATGGGCAACAGTGAGTTTGGTTGTATCAAAGAAAGGAACCAAAAGGTTAAATTTTGCTATCTTATATAAATGCCACAGGAGGATGTTGTAATAAGAACACATACAATATGATGGGGGCTAATTTAGCTACAACGAGTCAGGAAAAGGATCTTGGAGTCATCGTGGATAGTTCTCTGAAGATGTCCACGCTGTGTGCAGAGGCGGTCAAAAAAGCAAACAGAATGTTAGGAATCATTAAAAGGGGGATAGAGAATAAGACTGAGAATATAGTATTGCCCTTATATAAATCCATGGTACGCCCACATCTCGAATACTGTGTACAGATGTGGTCTCCTCACCTCAAAAAAGATATTCTAGCACTAGAAAAGGTTCAGAAAAGGGCAACTAAAATAATTAGGGGTTTGGAGAGGGTCCCATACGAGGAAAAATTAAAGAGGCTAGGACTCTTCAGCTTGGAAAAGAGAAGACTAAGGGGGGATATGGTAGAGGTATATAAAATCATGAGTGATATTGGGAAAGTGGATAAGGAAAAGTTATTTACTTATTTCCATAATACAAGAACTAGGGGTCACCAAATGAAATTAATAGGCAGCAGCTTTAAAACAAATAAAAGAAAGTTCTTCTTCACGCAGCGCACAGTCAACTTGTGGAACTCCTTACCTGAGGAGGTTGTGAAGGCTAGGACTATAACAATGTTTAAAAGGGGACTGGATAAATTCATGGTGGCTAAGTCCATAAATGGCTATTAGCCAGGATGGGTAAGAATGGTGTCCCTAGCCTCAGTTTGTCAGAGGATGGAGATGGATGGCAGGAGAGAGATCACTTGATCATTGCCTGTTAGGCTCACTCCCTCTGGGGCACCTGGCATTGGCCACTATCAGTAGCCAGATACTGGGCTAGATGGACCTTTGGTCTGACCCAGTACGGCCATTCTTATTTTCTTATGTTCTTATGTTAAGAAGCATGTCAAGAAGGGGTCTTTGACCATGATAGTATGTTTACATATGGAATGATAGCTAGGAATTAAGGCCCAGATTTTTATAGGTTTCTAATGAAGTTCCGTGTATAATTGGTTTATAAAGGGCGATTAAAGGGAGAATAGCCGTAAGTAGAGTTGATCAGGAAACGCGAGGTTTTTCTATGGAAAGTTTGAAGGTTTCCTTGGTATATTCTAACCGATATATTTCTGTTCTGTAATGCTGCTGCAATGTTTCATGGGAGCTGAATCCAGGCTGCCTTGTGCACCCATTCTCTTCAGCAAGCCTAGCTTCCTGGTGAGAGGACATCTCCAGTGAATAAGATTTCGTCGTGGGTATTTTGACTAACAGTCATAGACAGGCCATGGGCAATAAACAAGAATTGATGGAACGTGACCTGCTCATAACTTTTCCTATTAAGACGCCTGAGTTAATGTTTGCTGTCCCGGGGTTAGAAACCTATAAAAATCTGGGCCTTAACTCCTAGACATCATTCCATTCGTAAACATACTATCCTACCCAAACACCCCCTCTTGGGATGCTACTTATTACAACATCCTTCTCTTGCATTTATATAAGATAGCAAAATTCAATAGACATAATATAATCTGCTCACATACTCAACATTCTGTTACGCCCCCAGGAACCCTAGATCCTCTCAGAGATAACGTAAAGCCAACTTTTTCGTTCCTTTTTTTGATATAAGCAAACTCTTAAATTGCTTCTCTCTCTCTCTCATTCCCTCTCTAGACTTTTGATTTTAGGCTGCTGCCCATCACAGTAGTGTTTGAACTCCACAAAAATTCTGGCATTTGAATCCATAACCAGAACAGAGAGACTTTGCAAACCCACAATGAACATCACACCGGTTCTTCCCCATACCTGCCTGTATGTCACTCCAGGTGTGGCTGGAATTAACATTTTCATGCACTAGTGGGAAATACGGATGGCATACAGGAGACATATTGATCTCCTGATACAACCATGAGTCAAACCAGCAAAGCAATATTTTGGGTAATTAGTGCAGACTTGAGATGATAAACAAACAAGTCACTATCACCAGCTTGTGTCTCATTTCCGGAAGGATAGATCCGACATGGTATAAAAGGTCTGGCACCCCACAGCTCTTCACTCACTTCACTTCAGTTCTCTTTGCACGTTCCTGCTGGTGAATAGGGTAAGTCCGATTATGCTGATTCTCTTTGGCTATTAATGGAAAATAACATTATTTGTAGTTTCAGCTGGAAAACTTCATGCTGACCAATATTTTTGCATTATTACTTCATGCTCCTCATCTGGTATAGCTACTCCCCGTCTCTTGTCTTCTACCTAGATTGCAAAGCTCTTCAGAGAAGGGACCATGTTTGTGTTCTGTGGTTGCACAGCACCTAGCACCCTGGGGCCTTGGGCGATAATAGGGGACCTCAGCGATAATACAGGACAAATACTAAATAAAAAAAATAACTGGAAAAAATATAAGGGGCTACATTTGAATGGATCGGTGTCATTAGACACCGGCTGAGGATGTGGTGCACTGAATCTGGCCCTGGGCTCTAATTGTGCACACCAACTTCTCACTGATTACTTGAGCCTTTTCACTTCTAATCTGGGCCCCTTATTGTGGGGAATCTGCTCAATATTGCGATGCCCAAAGGGAAGAGCAGACAGCATTATGGTTCTGTAGAAGAAAGGGAGAGAAGCTTATCTATGTAGTACTAGCATTATCTATTTATCTCTCTACTAGGGGATGGGATGGGTGAGATGGGAGCCTCTTAGATATCTTCTCATCTCCTCCTTGGGGATCAGAACTTTCAGGCCAAAAAGCCTTCTGGCTTCTCCATTCAATATTTCATAAAGCAACTTCTTGTGTATTCTGCGCTGGAAGGAAGTGGGATCTCCACAAAGGTTCCTCTTGTGTTGGCACGCAGTGAGGGATGGCTGTCTCTTTCTTTCAGGGTTACCCAAGCTACAGAAAGATGTGCTCCCGCCAGGAGAAAGACCAGTGCCACAAACAAGACCGCTGCCACAGCAGTGGGTCCTCTTGCCATGGCAGCGGAGGATCCTCTTGCCATGGTGGAGGGTCTTCTTGCCACAGCGGAGGGTCTTCTTGCCATAGTAGTGGAGGTTCATCTTGTCATGGTGGAGGATCATCTTGCCACAGCGGAGGGTCTTGCCATGGGAAACCACAGCAGCAGCAGCAGCAGAAGATGATCTGCAAGGTGCCCTGCCAGAAGCTGAAGTAACTGGGCTCAGCACGGATCGAGGCAAAAACGCACCGAATGTCAAACCCATTGCCAGCTCCCTGCGTGTTCTCCTGAGCTTGCCTTGAATTTGTAAAGCTTTCACTGTCAGCCACTGCAGATTCTCCCTTCTCTTCTCAGTTGGCCTTGTATCTCTGATGTTGTTCTCAGCGCGTGTGAGAAATACGACTTGTACCTTGACGCTGGGATAATTTACCCCTCGGCTTCTTGCTTCAGTCTCTGGTTGTACATGTGAGACATTAAAATTGAGAGTTCACGAGACTTCCCCTCTCCTGGTGTTTCCTTAATCCTCCCTCTCTTGTCACCACACAACAAATTCGCCTCGCACTGGGAAATCATCCTCTGTCCGTACACCCGATAGCTGCAAGGCACCGCTGCACTGAGACACCAACTGGTGCTGTAGCCAGATTCCACATTCAGCTCTGTTTGCCCCAGATAATATATGGAAAATTCAAATTCAAACATGCAGGGCTAGTAAAGTCATTAAATGGCGGCTCTGGGCTTTACTTCCATGCGGGGGATCCCCCTTCTGACCTCTAACCCTCCCCTGCCCAAAGAGAAAATAGAGGAAATTAATACAATGGCAAAAAAATGAAAAAACAAAACCACCCCCTGTCCCAGCCACGTTTTGACCCAGAAATGAAGAAGCACCAGTATCATTACACCAGTAATTAATTTGACCCAATGGGTTCAAACTCCTGAGGGGTTTGGGGGACAGTGTGTTCTGATCAGAGCAGGGCTGGAGGAAGATGCTTTCAGCAGTGGCAGTTTGGATGGGCGGGAGGAGAAAGGAATCCAGAAGGCTGGAGACCATCCCCTAGTGGTATTGCCAACCCAAAACGTTCACAAATCATGACTCAGGCTCCCAATATCATGAGGTTACGTTTTTTAAAAATTATGGGATGTTTTTCACTCTGTCTGTCACTTGCAAAACTCCCCCTGCGTCCCCACACCCTCCACTCCCGTGTCTGGGAGACAAATCATGTTACCAGCTATGCCCAATGTAGACAGTGAGGGGATTCAGGTGCTTCTCCAGTTTATGTGATTTCTAACTGGGAGAGCAGGGGGTGAAGACTTGTGCGTACCCTCCTCCACATTGAGGAAAGAGGTGAATTTCATATGTTGGGTTTGTACTCCAAAGAGGGGTGGACATCTGGGTGCTGTGACAAGCCTCGTAAGCTGAGTCGTCCCAGACCGGATCTCTGTCTCTTTGCAGCTGGGTGTGCGCCTGCCTGCGTGCTTGGCTGGAAAAGGCTGGGGAGATTAGCCAGCAAGACCGGGTAAAAGGGGGCCCGGGTTTCAGAATAGTCTGACTCAGTGGCGCCCCAGCACACCAGGTGGCATCCCAGGGGTCCAGCCCATCACAAGCTTTATATGAAGAAACAGGTGTTGCTTGGTGCCTGTAGCCCCACCATTACTACAAGCAGCAGTGATGGAAGGAGGAAGAGACAGAAAGGAAGAGAGACTCGCAAAGGCCAATCTCTTCTCTGACGGACAGGCCAAAGACTTCCCAGAATGACAACCAGGAAGCTCTCTCAGGACCAACCAATTCCCCAGGACTCGGAAGCCAGCACTAGGAACTGAACACAGAAATCCTTGTAGAGCAGATGGGTCTATATTTCACTGGAACGGCAAATGTGTATGCCCACCATGAACACAAGAGCTGCCGGGGAGTTGACTTCTCCCCCACTTGGGGGATTCTGTCCGGGGCTGGAGCCTGTCTCTTTAGGGGATTCTTGCTCCAGCCCTTTTTGGAATTTCAGCCCTGCCTCGCGGAATCCCCCCACTCTGATTGGCTGCCTGGCTGTCTGCCCCACTTCCTGGGAAAGAGGAGCCAATGGGGGCGCAGCCGGGGGCGGGCAGTGCTCCGTCCTCTGTTCTCATGAGCCCACAGCACCCCCAAAGATGGGACGGGGTAGGAGATGGAGCCCAACAGATTCAGTCTCTTCTGGTCCCTCCAGTCCCCCCATTGCTCTACCAGCCTCTCTCCTTTCTGCAACACCGGGTGTGGGGAGGTGAACGGCAAGAGAAGAACCCCCCAGAAACAGGAGGAGGGACCCCAGTGCGGCGCCCCCAGGCCTCAGAGCTGCAGGAGGCTCAGAGGGGACGCTCTGGGGGACAGAAGTCAGGTAGCGGCTGGGGATTGTGAGATGTGGGGGCAGGGCTGAGGGTGGGGAGTGGGGAGAAAGGACTGGTATGGGCTGCAGGCAGTGGGGGGCTAATGTGGGGCTGAGATCCCCTGCAGCAGGCACCTGAATCCCCTCATTCATTTCCTCTATTTTGCCTTTGGGCTTGGGAGGATTAGAGGTCAGAAGGGGGAACAGAATGCGGAACCTGACTACACCACGGTTGGTGTCTCAGTGAAGCGGTGCCTTGCAGCTCTCGCTTGTACGGACAGAGGATGATTTCCCAGTGAGAGGTGAATTTTCTGGGTGGTGACCAGAGAGGGAGGATTAAGGAAACACCAGGACAGGGGAACTCTCATGAACTCTCCATTTTAATATCTCACATGTACAACCGGAGACTGAAGCAAGAAGCCCAGGGGTATAATTATCCCAGCGTCAAGGTACAAATCATATTTCTCACACGCGCTGAGAACAACATCAGAGATACAAGGCCAATTGAGAAGAGAAGGGGGAATCTGCAGTGGCCGACAGTGAAAGGAGGGCATGCAAAGCTTTATAAATTCAAGGCAAGCTCAGGAGAACACGCAGGGAGCTGGCAATGGGTTTGACATTCGGTGCGTTTTTGCCTCTATCAGTTCTGAGCCCAGTTACTTCAGCTTCTGGCAGGGCACCTTGCAGATCTTCTGCTGCTGCTGCTGCTGCTGTGGTTTCCCATGGCAAGACCCTCCGCTGTGGCAAGATGATCCTCCACCATGGCAAGAAGACCCACTGCTGTGGCAAGAAGACCCTCCGCTGTGGCAAGATGATCCTCCGCTGTGGCAAGATGATCCTCCACCATGGCAAGAGGATCCTCCGCTCCCATGGCAAGAGGACCCACTGCTGTGGCAGCAGTCTTGTTTGTGGCACTGGTCTTTCTCCTGGCGGGAGCACATCTTTCTGTAGCTTGGGTAACCCTGAAAGAAAGAGACAGCCATCCCTCACTGCGTGCCCACACAAGAGGAACCTTTGTGGAGATCCCACTTCCTTCCAGCGCAGAATACACAAGAAGTTGCTTTATGAAATATTGAATGGAGAAGCCAAGAGGCTTTTCAGCCTCAAAGTTTTGATCCCCAAGGCGGAGATGAGAAGATATCTAAGAGGCTCCCATCTCACCCATCCCATCCCTTAGTAGAGAGATAAATAGATAATGCTAGTACCACATAGATAAGCTTCTCTCCCTTTCTTCTCTAGAACCATAATGCTGTCTGCTCTTCCCTTTGGGCATCGCAATATTGAGCAGATTCCCCATAACAATGGGCCCAGATTAGAAGTGAAAAGGCTCAAGTAATCAATGAGAAGTCTAATGACACAGATCCATTAAAATGTGTCCCTTTATATTTTTTCTCAGTTGTTTTTTTTATTTAGAATTTGTCCTGTATTATCGCTGAGGTCCCCTATCATCGCTCAAGGCCCCAGGGTGCTAGGTGCTGTGCAACCACAGAACACAAACATGGTCCCTACTCTGAAGAGCTTTGCAATCTAGGTAGAAGACAAGAGACGGGGAGTAGCTATACCAGATGAGGAGCATGAAGTAATAATGCAAAAATATTGGTCAGCATGAAGTTTTCCAGCTGAAACTACAAATAATGTTATTTTCCATTAATAGCCAAAGAGAATCAGCATAATCGGACTTACCCTATTCACCACCAGGAACGTGCAAAGAGAACTGAAGTGAAGTGAGTGAAGAGCTGTGGGGTGCCAGACCTTTTATACCATGTCGGATCTATCCTTCCGGAAATGAGACACAAGCTGGTGATAGTGACTTGTTTGTTTATCATCTCAAGCCTGCACTAATTACCCAAAATATTGCTTTGCTGGTTTGACTCATGGTTGTATCAGTAGATCAATATGTCTCCTGTATGCCATCCGTATTTCCCATTGGTGCATGAAAATGTTAATTCCAGCCACACCTGGAGTCACATACAGGCAGGTATGGGGAAAAACGGGTGTGATGTTCATTGTGGGTTTGCAAAGTCTCACTGCTCTGTTAATTGTTTCAAACCCCAAAATTTTGGGGGGGTTCAAACACAATGGTTATGGGCAACAGTGAGTTTGGTTGTATCAAAAAAAGGAACCAAAAGGTTAAATTTTGCTATCTTATATAAATGCCACAGGAGGATGTTGTAATAAGTACACATACAATATGATGGGGGCTAATTTAGCTACAACGAGTCAGGAAAAGGATCTTGGAGTCATCGTGGATAGTTCTCTGAAGATGTCCACGCTGTGTGCAGAGGCGGTCAAAAAAGCAAACAGAATGTTAGGAATAATTAAAAAGGGGATAGAGAATAAGACTGAGAATATAGTATTGCCCTTATATAAATCCATGGTACGCCTACCTCTCGAATACTGTGTACAGATGTGGTCTCCTCACCTCAAAAAAGATATTCTAGCACTAGAAAAGGTTCAGAAAAGGGCAACTAAAATAATTAGGGGTTTGGAGAGGGTCCCATACGAGGAAAAATTAAAGAGGCTAGGACTCTTCAGCTTGGAAAAGAGAAGACTAAGGGGGGATATGATAGAGGTATATAAAATCATGAGTGATGTTGGGAAAGTGGATAAGGAAAAGTTATTTACTTATTTCCATAATACAAGAACTAGGGGTCACCAAATGAAATTAATAGGCAGCAGCTTTAAAACAAATAAAAGGAAGTTCTTCTTCACACAGCACACAGTCAACTTGTGGAACTCCTTGCCTGAGGAGGTTGTGAAGGCTAGGACTATAACAATGTTTAAAAGGGAACTGGATAAATTCATGGTGGCTAAGTCCATAAATGGCTATTAGCCAGGATGGGTAAGAATGGTGTCCCTAGCCTCTGTTCGTCAGAGGATGGAGATGGATGGCAGGAGAGAGATCACTTGATCATTGCCTGTTAGGTTCACTCCCTCTGGGGCACCTGGCATTGGCCATTGTCAGTAGACAGATACTGGGCTAGATGGACCTTTGGTCTGACCCAGTACGGCCGTTCTTATGTTCTTATGTTCTTATGTTAAGAAGCATGTCAAGAAGGGGTCTTTGAGCATGATAGTATGTTTACATATGGAATGATAGCTAGGAATTAAGGCCCAGATTTTTATAGGTTTCTAATGAAGTTCCATGTATAATTGGTTTATAAAGGGCGATTAAAGGGAGAATAGCCGTAAGTAGAGTTGATCAGGAAACGCGAGGTTTTTCTATGGAAAGTTTGAAGGTTTCCTTGGTATATTCTAACCGATATATTTCTGTTCTGTAATGCTGCTGCAATGTTTCATGGGAGCTGAATCCAGGCTGCCTTGTGCACCCATTCTCTTCAGCAAGCCTAGCTTCCTGGTGAGAGGACATCTCCAGTGAATAAGATTTCGTCGTGGGTATTTTGACTAACAGTCATAGACAGGCCATGGGCAATAAACAAGAATTGATGGAACGTGACCTGCTCATAACTTTTCCTATTAAGACACCTGAGTTAATGTTTGCTGTCCCGGGGTTAGAAACCTATAAAAATCTGGGCCTTAATTTCTAGACATCATTCCATTCGTAAACATACTATCCTACCCAAACATCCCCTCTTGGGATGCTACTTATTACAACATCCTTCTCTTGCATTTATATAAGATAGCAAAATTCAATAGACATAATAGAACCTGCTCACATACTCAACATTCTGTTACGCCCCCAGAAAGCCTAGATCCTCACAGAGTTAACGTAAAGCCAACTTTTTCGTTCCTTTTTTTGATATAAGCAAACTCTTAAATTGCTTCTCTCTCTCTCTCATTCCCTCTCTAGACTTTTGATTTTAGGCTGCTGCCCATCACAGTAGTGTTTGAACTCCACAAAAATTCTGGCATTTGAATCCATAACCAGAACAGAGAGACTTTGCAAACCCACAATGAACATCACACCGGTTTTTCCTCATACCTGCCTGTATGTCACTCCAGGTGTGACTGGAATTAACATTTTCATGCACCAATGGGAAATACGGATGGCATACAGGAGACATATTGATCTCCTGATACAACCATGAGTCAAACCAGCAAAGCAATATTTTGGGTAATTAGTGCAGGCTTGAGATGATAAACAAACAAGTCACTATCACCAGCTTGTGTCTCATTTCCGGAAGGATAGATCCGACATGGTATAAAAGGTCTGGCACCCCACAGCTCTTCACTCACTTCACTTCAGTTCTCTTTGCACGTTCCTGGTGGTGAATAGGGTAAGTCCGATTATGATGATTCTCTTTGGCTATTAATGGAAAATAACATTATTTGTAGTTTCAGCTGGAAAACTTCATCCTGACCAATATTTTTGCATTATTACTTCATGCTCCTCATCTGGTATAGCTACTCCCCGTCTCTTGTCTTCTACCTAGATTGCAAAGCTCTTCAGAGTAGGGACCATGTTTGTGTTCTGTGGTTGCACAGCACCTAGCACCCTGGGGCCTTGAGCGATGATAGGGGGCCTTGAGCGATAATACAGGACAAATACTAAATAAAAAAAATAACTGGAAAAAATATAAGGGGCTACAATTGAATGGATCTGTGTCATTAGACACCGGCTGAGGATGTGGTGCACTGAATCTGGCCCTGGGCTCCAATTGTGCACACCAACTTCTCACTGATTACTTGAGCCTTTTCACTTCTAATCTGGGCCCCTTGTTGTGGGGAATCTGCTCAATATTGCGATGCCCAAAGGGAAGAGCAGACAGCATTATGGTTCTAGAGAAGAAAGGGAGAGAAGCTTGTCTATGTGGTATTAGCATTGTCTATTTATCTCTCTACTAGGGGATGGGATGGGTGAGATGGGAGCCTCTTAGATATCTTCTCATCTCCTCCTTGGGGATCAAAACTTTCAGGCCGAAAAGCCTCCTGGCTTCTCCATTCAATATTTCATAAAGCAACTTCTTGTGTATTCTGCGCTGGAAGGAAGTGGGATCTCCACAAAGGTTCCTCTTGTGTTGGCACGCAGTGAGGGATGGCTGTCTCTTTCTTTCAGGGTTACCCAAGCTACAGAAAGATGTGCTCCCGCCAGGAGAAAGACCAGTGCCACAAACAAGACCGCTGCCACAGCAGTGGGTCCTCTTGCCATGGGAGCGGAGGATCCTCTTGCCATGGTGGAGGATCATCTTGCCACAGCGGAGGGTCTTCTTGCCACAGCGGTGGGTCTTCTTGCCACAGCGGTGGGTCTTCTTGCCATAGTAGTGGAGGTTCATCTTGTCATGGTGGAGGATCATCTTGCCACAGTGGAGGGTCTTGCCATGGGAAACCGCAGCAACAGCAGCAGCAGCAGAAGATCTGCAAGGTGCCCTGCCAGAAGCTGAAGTAACTGGGCTCAACATGGATCGAGGCAAAAACGCTCCGAATGTCAAACCCATTGCCAGCTCCCTGCGTGTTCTCCTGAGCTTGCCTTGAATTTGTAAAGCTTTGCATGTCCTCCTTTCACTGTCGGCCACTGCAGATTCTCCCTTCTCTTCTCAGTTGGCCTTGTATCTCTGACGTTGTTCTCAGCGCATGTGAGAAATACGATTTGTACCTTGACGCTGGGATAATTATACCCCTCGGCTTCTTGCTTCAGTCTCCGGTTGTACATGTGAGACATTAAAATTGAGAGTTCATGAGACTTCCCCTGTCCTGGTGTTTCCTTAATCCTCCCTCTCTGGTCACCACCCAGCAAATTCGCCTCTCACTGGGAAATCATCCTCTGTCCGTACAAGCGAGAGCTGCAAGGCACCGCTGCACTGAGACACCAACCGAGGTGTAGTCAGGTTCCACATTCAGCTCTGTTTGCCCCAGATAATAATAAAGGGAAAATTCAAATTCAAACATGCAGGGCTAGTAAAGTCATTTCCTCTCGGTGTCGAGAATAAGAACTATACTACAGACCTACAAAAATTGCACTTAAGAAAAATGTTCCATTCTTCTCCTGAACAATGGTGGCCAAGATCACCCAAGCTGTAATCCTGACTCCACCGGAATCAATGGCAAAATTCCCCAAGAGTTCAGGGAGCCATGAATCCCACCCGCCCACCCCCACACAATCTTTAGGGTTTCTTAAAGCAGCACCCTTTGCCTGCATCTCTGCAGAGAGGATTGAAAGGATTAAATGGCAGCTCTGGGCTTTACTTCCATGTGGGGGATTCCCCTTCTGACCTCTAACCCTCCCCGGCCCAAAGACAAAATAGAAAATATTAATAAAATGTTGAAAAAAATGAAAACACAAAACCGCCCCCAGTCCAAGCCAAGTTTTGGCCCAGAAAGGAAGATGTGCCAGTGTTGTTACACCAGGAATTATTTTGACCCAATGGATTCAGCAGTAGCAGCTTGGATGGGCAGGAGGAGAAAGGATCTAGAAGGCTGGAGACCATCCCCTAGCGCTTTTGCCAACCCCAGATGTTCACAAATCATAGAATATCAGGGTCTGAAGGGACCTCAGGAGGTGTCTAGTCCAACCCCCTACTCAACAGGGGACCAATCCCCAGACAGATCTTTACCCCAGTTCCCTAAATGGCCCCCTCAAGGATTGAACTCCCAACCCTGGGTTTAGCAGGCCAATGCTCAAACCACTGAGCTATGCCTCACTGACTCAGCTCCTGCTCCCTCTCCCTCCCCCAATATCATGAGGTTATATTTTTAAAAGATTAGGGGATGTTTTTCACTCTGTCGGGTTTATGAGCTTTCTCACTGGGTGGGGGTGAGGAGTTGTCCATACCCTCCTCCGCATTGGGGGATACTTATCCGGCCCGTGGCCCCATAGTATCTGAGCACCTTGAAATCTTTGACATATTGAACCTGTGAGTTAGGACAGTGCCTTTATTCTCATTTCACTGAAGGGTTCAGGGCATGAAGGGTCAGATTTGCAAAATGCCTTAAGTGAGGTACTAGCCTACAGCCCCATTTTCAGACGTGACTGGAGCACCAAGAAGCCTAAATCTCATTGAAAATCAGTAGGACTGAGGAGCTTTCAGAGCTTTACTCTAAGTGACTTAGCTAAGGTCACACGGGAAGGCCCAGGCAAACAGGGAACAGATCACTGCTCTCCCCAATACCAGCCTACGGCCCTAATCCCCCAGCCATCCCAGCTTGAGAGCACATGGTGATGTTAAAACCATCTATTGCAATGTGATATTACACAGACTTGGCAACGTATTCCAGGGACAAAATGAGAAACCCTCTCACAGGCGAAAGAGAGAGAATACAGCTCTTTTGGAGTCAGAGACCCCAATCCACAGAGGGATTTAGGCACCTAACGCCCATGGGCCCTATCCCATTCCAGCAGCATCTCTAGCTAGCACCCCATCTAAAACAGGCAATGCTGGTGGCCTGTAGGAGTTAAATGCTGGTTGAGGTATTCAGCATTAACGCCTCCAGCTGAGAAGC